>NC_053397.1:143215068-143815068 GCF_905171765.1 Bufo bufo
AAATTCGGCCAGAGAAACTCGGTCTGGGCCATCATAAATAAGGCCCAGGGCTCTGAAAAATTCATCCACCGATTGGAGGGATTGGGAACCGATCGGTAGAGAAAAGGCCCAGTACTGAGCATCATCTTTCAGCAGAGAAATAATAATCCCCACTCTTTGATTTTCATCCCCAGAGGAGAGCGGACGCAGTCGAAAATGCAGTTTACAAGATTCTCTGAACCAAACAAAATAATTACTCCCCCCAGAAAACCTATCTTGGAGGGTGACTTTAGGTTTAAGGCTGCCCTGGTTCCCACTGATGGAACCAGACGCCTGAGAATTCTGAAACTGTGCAACTGAATTACGGATGTCAGCTACCTCCAAAGATAATCCCTGCATGTGATCCACCAATGCTTTAACAGTATCCATATCTGCACAAAGCAAGGAAAATAATGACAGTAGGGGCAGTTGATAATGTCACGGCAAGTGGGGATAAGAGGAACGCCAAGTAAACAAACAACAACAGGTAAAAAGACTAGGCCCCAAAGCTAGGGAGGAGGGAATGGTAACCTCCTAACAATCTCTGAGCTTCTCCCTGACTGCTGACAGTATGAGCAAGTCCTGATGGTGAACAAACTAATACGCTGGAACCTAAGCCCTGCTGACACTGTAGCAAACCCTAACTTAGAGAGAGGGGAATGAGACAGCCGGTACCTTCCACCGTGAAAAGAGAAACAGGAGGACTTAGCTTGCTTGCGGATGCAATGCGATTTTCACACAGCCCCATTCACTTCTATGGGGCCTGCCTTGCATGAAAAACAGAATATAGAACATGCTGCGATTTTCACGCAACGCACAAGTGATGCGTGAAAAACATTGCTCATGTACACAACCCCATTGAAATTAATATGTCAGGATTCACGTCACTCATTGCACCTGTACAGAAAACTAGCCCGTGTGAAAGGGGCCTTATTCTGACCTCTGGTGGTTCTTTTTCAGTACGACAGATTCATCTTCACTAAGACTGGTCTAATTAGTATGCTCAAGTGACTGAAAATAGGCGCACATCTCCATGAAACTGGAACTTTTAAGGCAAAATTTTGTGCAACTCACCACTCAAAAAGTGGTGAGAGTACACCAGCCCCTGGAGTGGAGTAGAAATTTGATTGTTTTTGCAATTAAATCAAAAAAATTGTCCAAAAAATAAAAATAGGAGAATTAGGCAGAAATAAATAAGACAATCTAAAATATCATTTTTATGCTTAAAAGGCGCAGATTCTATTGTAAATTTGCCCTAGTGTGTCATCAGAAAATGACCTATTGTTTAAATCACATTTTTATCTTTAACATATTTTTAAAGAATATTTGATGTTATTTTTTATTTTCCGTGCCAATATTTATGTTTAAACTGACACACTGTCAGTTTTTAATGGCCCTTTTCTACCATTTGTGCATCCATTTTCTGGCTGTCTTTTCTTTTAATGGCCGTTTTGCATCCTTTTTTCATGGCTATTTTTAAAATGGCTGAATTTCATATTTTTTTTATAAACTTAACAACCCTTGCAGTACCCTCAGCATGCAAAGTGGTCCCCAGTAGAGTTGACTGAACCAGTCAAAATTCTTTTTGCGTCCGGTTCACAGAATGTTTGAAAACGTTCGGTTCGACTCGGACTGAACCAAAGTTGCTCCAATTGCCCTGAAAATGGTATATAACCCCCTCTAGCCCCCCTAGGAATATTTAGGAAAACTTATCTCTTTTCATTTTTCTCTCACCCCTCCCCAAGCTGTGGAATGCAATGGCAGCAATAGTATATTATGTCTGAGTGACACTGACATACATAGCTATGGGTGAACGCACATTTGGCGGTGTTATCATACAGAGTGTTTAAAAAGACACCACTGGTACATCTCATGCTTTATCATATTCTAAAGCTTTAAAAAATTTTTACCTTATTGGGGCAGAAAGATTTTTAAACACACACAGTCTTATGAGAAAAAATAAATAGATAAAAAAGTGTCTTGGGGGAACGTGAAGGTTGGCAGGTGGCATTACTGGCATGATGCAGGTTATAGCATGCAACTGCTGTACACAACATGATGGTAGGTAGACAGACACACAGACAGCAAGAGTGGCAAGATGGGGCACCATGAGCAAGAGGAGGTCTATTGATCACATTCAGCCTTTCTGGACTGTGAGAAATTTTTTGTATTAATGCAGTAATCCCGTACATATGCTACCTCATGAAATTTAAACCCCCTGCCCAAAAACAACTTTAACATTTCAATTGTGTCATTCACTCCCCCCCAAAGAAAATTTCAAAATTTCAACCATGTGGAAAGTGAGTACACGGAAACTGACCCTCAGGCATTAGTCATGACATGATGCAGGCCCCAGCATTGCCTGGACTGTAACAAATGTTGGTATTAATACAGTAACCATGTACATTTATGCTGAGCCTTAAAGGGGTATTCCCATCAAAGACAATGGGGGCATATTGCTAGGATATACCCCCATTGTCTGATAGGTGCTGTTCCCACCTCTGGGCCCTGCACCTATGCCGAGAACGGAGCGAGGAGAGTGGTGGCTGGAGAACCCTGGGTTTCCCGGGATCCAGCCACTGCGGAGAGCTCTCCCCATACAAGTGATTTGAAGCACACCGCGCTTGCGCAGCCACCGCTCCCATTAATTTCTATGGGGCCGAGCCAGCACTCATCTATTTTCGGAGGCCCCATAGAAAAGAACGGAGGATGGCTGCATATGCCCAGTGCACCCTCCATTACCTTCCCTGCTCCATTCCCGGTGTAGGTGCGGGTCCCAGATGTGGGACCTGCAACTATTAGACAATGGGGGCATATCCTAGCGATATGCCCCCATTGTCTGTGATGGGAATACCTCTTTAAAAAATGTAACCCCTCCCCCACGTCCTCCCCAGTCCCTGCAAAAAGAAGAAAGGAAAAGAAAAAATGTTCTCTTCCTACTTTAGGTCCTGTAAAATGCAGGAATACAATTTCCGCTGCGCCACACAGCTCGAGATGCCTGGTAAAGAAACAACATACTTACCAATGGTCTCCTTCTGCAACCGCCTGGACAGCTCCAACTGTCAATCAAGCCTCCACATGGATACACGGGAGGGTGAGAATTTAATTACACAAACATTCACTAGTGACTGCAAATCACAGGGCACTATTCAACCCATTACAAATAACCCTTTAAGTATTGACACTGTTGATACAGAAAGCGTTCAGTTATTCAAAGAGTTTATTTCCTTCATAACACAAAATGAAAATACTCAAAAAAATTATTCTTTTTGGTCTTCTCCAGAAAAAATTCTGTTATACTTTTAGCAAATGAAACAAGAAAGGATGGCAATTTATCCTCTGTTGATAAGTTAGGAACACAAAATGATAAATGTTTAATCCTATCTTTTGAAGCTGGCACAGGAATAAAAGAAACATCTTTAAAAGAGACCATGCTGTGCCAGATTTCTCCACTGGGATTCCATTTATCAACTCAAATAAAAGAAAAAACATGGAAAAGAAAATACGTTGATATATTCTCTCTGCTTCCGACTTTTAAACTTGATAAAAAGGAAGAAGAAGAGAAAAAAAGAAATCAAGAGAAAAGTTTCTTGAATTGGCGCTACAAGCATTTTGTATAAACGCAGCTGTATTGGGTAAAAAACACCCTATACACTGTATTGGACTATTTCTCCACTTAGATAGCATATTAGAGGCGTACAGAAATTTTTGAGGTACAGCATGGATCAATTATGATGAATCCTACAGACAGAAGTTAGTGGTATACCCAAAACTTAAATGGGGATCTAAAGACGTAGGTCTTTCGATCAATCTGATGTTGCCTCAGAGGTCCAATTTTCGCCCACAACCGACGAAATTTTATTTATTTGTTTATTTTTTTTCTGTAAGCAATGACATACATAATTAAAAAAAATTCAACTGTGTGGAAACTGAATACATGTAAATTGACATTTTAGAGGCATTCGTAGCATGATGCAGGCCACAGAAGCAGAAGCCGTACAGAGCATGATAATAGGCAGACAGACAACAAAAGTAGCAAGATGGGGCACCACCAGCAAGGCAAGGTGGACGAAGTCTATATATCTGAATCAGCCGGAGGAGTGTGAAAATCCTCCTGAATCTAGGTTTAGTTCATTTTGACAAAAGTGATGTTTTGGACTCTAGCGGAGGACATCTTGGTCCATTTGGGTCTCCCCACACCCACTGCAGTGCTGAAAACTCTATCAGAGATGACACTGGAGGCAGGGCAAGAAAGAAGATAGAAAGTGTGCTGTGCCTGTTCAGGCCACTGTTCCAGTCTGCCTGCCCAGATATCCATGGGGTCAGGGAACTGGGTATGCAACAGAGGTTGGCCATAGTTTAGGTAGGCATGAACCTGGACATTGAGGCGGGAGCTGTCGGCTTGCTGACTGGCCTCAGCCAGGCGCAGCATGTGGAAAACTGCTCCATCATGTTGAGGATACTTAAATGGCTGCTGCTGTGGCTTCTGCTGCTCATGGCGGCAGGAGGGTGGGGTGACTCTGCGGGGGGCCTCCCTTTCAGACACGTGAGCAGCAGGCGTCTACTCACTATAAGATGTGGCATGCTGCGTACACAGCGTTTACTGGTAGTAACGTAATTTGTCCCTATTTTGCCTTGGTAGCAAGGGTCTAAAAGCATGGTTATCCAGTAATCATCAGATTGCTTGATACTAATGATACGCCTGTCACTGAACAAGCAAGCGAGCATACAGATGGCCCTTCTGGCCAGCGTGCCCAAGGAGCCAGTTCTTTACTGCTCTGCACCCCACTGAGACGATTGGGTGTATTGGTCGGTGCCATCCTCATCTTCGTCCTCTTGCTCCTCCACCTCCAACTCCTCCATCTCTTGCAGTGATAGGTCCTCATCTTCCTCATCCTCTTCCTCCTACATAGCAGATTCCCTTTGTGTGTCCCCAACAGCTATAGGGGAGCCAGCAATATGCGTCGGCTGCTCTTCTTCCGCTGTAGTCCCCTGCTCCATGAGAGTCAGCATCTGTTCTTAGATATGAGAGGGATGACGTCATTTATGCCACAGTTGTCCACGCTGACAAACTTTGTGGGCTCTTCGAGGGCTTTTAGCAACTGAAAGGTGTCTCAGATGAGCTGCCATTGCCTGACCTAGAAGCAACACATGCTCCAGCTGCTGAGGCTTTCTGGTGCATTACAAAATCATTCAGGGCTTTCGGCTGATCGTCCAGATGCTTGACCATGACCAACGAGTTGGAACATCGCAGATTAAGCAATGTAGGGACAAGCCGTTCTGTCACTGTAGTTCCAGGAGAGCATTCCTTGCTATGTAAGAGTGGCTGAAGTGCTTGGACAGACTCCGGGACTTTGACCAGACCTTAGTGCCCATGCAATTAAGGGGTGACATGGTGTCATGACACCTAGTAAACATGTTCAGGACTTTGGACGAGAATGCTTGTCCTAACTTGCAGGTACTTAACGCACTAGGAATTTCGTCCTGCAGTAAAACTGTCACTGTGAGTAAACACACAATTGATAAGAACTGAGCTACTTGTAATTCTCCTTCTCTAGTGCTGAGGAGATCAAAGCTGTAGATTAGCCTGCCCTTCCTCCTCAGCTGCAAAGTTAACCCCTTCAGTACTCCTCACACATCCATAGCCCTTTCTTAGTGCTATGTTTGGGGAGCTGTGTGACCAGTGAATGTCATTTACAAAATGATCCAAACATGAATTAGACATATGGGAAATGTAAAGTAAACTATTTTAGGAGGTATTAGTATCTGTTTTAAAAGCAGAGAAATAGAAATTTGGAAAATTATAAATTTTTCCAAATTTTTGGTAAATTTGGTATTTTTTTATAAATAAAAATGAAATATTTCGACTCAAATTTACCATTGTCATGAAGTACAATGTGTGACCGAGAAAACAATCTCAGAATGGCTTGGATAAGTAAAAGCGTTCCAAAGTTATTACCATATAAAGTGACACATGTCAGATTTGCAAAAAATGGCCAGGTCCTTAAGGTGAAAAATGGCCAGGTCCTTAAGGGGTTAAATATATGGGCAATTATTATATATGGTATTGTTCTTAGCTGGTAATAGATGTCCTTGGCACAGTCTGATGTCCTCAGGAAGGCCTCTCTGCTTTTTGATTGGAGAAAGGATCAACTGCTGTCTTGTGAATACCTATAAAAGAAAATAGTGGACGGTTACTGCGCATTCTGGTAAGTGGCAGAGAAGAAAACGGACCTGAATCTGAAAGCAGAAGACTGGAAGAACTTCTAAAACAATAGATATCCAAAGCAGAAGCTTACGGTGGTGAAGCCTGGCTTAGAAGATGACTCCGCGACGATTCTGCAGACAACGATCCGGATCTACAATCAATTCATCCGGTCTGCGCTCCCAATGCTGGTAGTAGCGCAGAGCCGGACGTATGCTCTGACATCATCTTAGAGCGCCACCACAGCGATGCTCCGTCCTCCCCAGTCCCTGCAAAAAGAAGAAAGGAAAAGAAAAAATGTTCTCTTCCTACTTTAGGTCCTGTAAAACGCAGGAATACAATTTCCGCTGCGCCACACAGCTCGAGATGCCTGGTAAAGAAACAACATACTTACCAATGGTCTCCTTCTGCAACCGCCGGGACAGCTCCAACTGTCAATCAAGCCTCCACATGGATACACGGGAGGGTGAGAATTTAATTACACAAACATTCACTAGTGACTGCAAATCACAGGGCACTATTCAACCCATTACAAATAACCCTTTAAGTATTGACACTGTTGATACAGAAAGCGTTCAGTTATTCAAAGAGTTTATTTCCTTCATAACACAAAATGAAAATACTCAAAAAAATTATTCTTTTTGGTCTTCTCCAGAAAAAATTCTGTTATACTTTTAGCAAATGAAACAAGAAAGGATGGCAATTTATCCTCTGTTGATAAGTTAGGAACACAAAATGATAAATATTTAATCCTATCTTTTGAAGCTGGCACAGGAATAAAAGAAACATCTTTAAAAGAGACCATGCTGTGCCAGATTTCTCCACTGGGATTCCATTTATCAACTCAAATAAAAGAAAAAACATGGAAAAGAAAATACGTTGATATATTCTCTCTGCTTCCGACTTTTAAACTTGATAAAAAGGAAGAAGAAGAGAAAAAAAGAAATCAAGAGAAAAGTTTCTTGAATTGGCGCTACAAGCATTTTGTATATACGCAGCTGTATTGGGTAAAAAACACCCTATACACTGTATTGGACTATTTCTCCACTTAGATAGCATATTAGAGGCGTACAGAAATTTTTGAGGTACAGCATGGATCAATTATGATGAATCCTACAGACAGAAGTTAGTGGTATACCCAAAACTTAAATGGGGATCTAAAGACGTAGGTCTTTCGATCAATCTGATGTTGCCTCAGAGGTCCAATTTTCGCCAACAACCGACTAAAAAAGGAATTTGCTTTTCCGTCAATGAATCCATATGCAGATGGCAAACTAATTGTACAGTAAGTACAGACACAAATGCAGTTTCTGTACGGGTAACCACCCAGCCACAAAATATTTAAAAAGACACGGACAACTTTACACAAACAATAAAGAATCAAATAGAGGAAGTGACACCTATGATACTACCAAGACTCATTCAATAGTAAAAAATTTACCCAGACAAAACAAAAGCCCAATTACTAATTGAAGGCTTTACAATTGGATTTTATGTACCTACTTTTGTAGGTTCAAGTTGCTTGTTCGTTAAAAACGCTAAATCTGTAAATTTTAACAAAAAAATAGTTCAGGAAAAAATAAATAAAGAAATTGCTGAAAATAGAGTAGCGGGTCCTTTTCTATCCCCACCTTTCAATAATTTTAGAATTTCTCCATTAGGTTTAGTACCTAAAAAAAAAAGAATAGCTACTGTCTTATTCATAATTTATCTTTCCCAAAAGACCGATCCTTAAATGACATGATAGATAAAAATGCCTCTACAGTACAATATGCCTCTTTTGATCTAGAAATATCTTTACTGAAAAAAGCTGGAAAAAATGCGCTGATGGCTAAAACAGATATAAAATCTGTGTCACGACCATAGTCATGGTCGTGAATCCCCCGCATGCAGTTGCCTCCGGTTTGATCTTATTGTTCAACCACTGGTGAGTGCTGTTAATATGTTGCCTCACCTGTGGTTGCCGCTGGCAACATGATGCTTTGGCAGTATAGCGGCCTGAGCGGTTGCTAGGCAGCTTGCTGTCAAGTGCATGCGGTTGCACCTGGCTTGGTGTGTTTGTATCTGTGCACTTTCCCGGTTTGTTGTGCACGAGGTTTTGTATGTGTGTATTGTGACACTTTTCGTCACCTGCGGTTGCCCGTGGCAACGTGTGGTTTGTGTACATGTGGTGTCAGTGTCTCGGCCTTCTGGCTGTTTCCCAGGACATGGTTGCCACGCATGTCGTTGCCGGCGGTAACAGCTGCAGTGTGATTGTTGTTTGTACACTTCCCCTTCCTACACCCTTGCCTGGTGTAGGAAGGGTTAACTCCCTTCTTAGTGTGTGAACTCTGGGTGTGTGTGTGGGTGTGGCCACTTGGGGCTATTTAGCTCCTGCTGGATGCCAGACTTTGAGGGGTACTTCAGCCATGGTTAGCTGATGTCATCCTCCTGGTTTATACCTTCTGCCAGTGAGGGCCACCCTTGTGGTCATAAACTTTATGTCTGATGTTTGAAGATGTCTTTATGGTCTATCGGTTTATTGCAACTCTGGATGTCCTGGTTACCTTTGTGATATGTGTTGTGTTCTGTGTCCCTCATATGTTTGTGGACAGCAGTAGTTATGCACGGGTTCCAGTCAGCGTGGCTGTGGCAGGTAGGTTTGGAACTGCTTTAGTTCACCTGCCATATTCATATGTTGTATTTGTTTCCCGTTCCTTGCAGCTTGGCCTGTGAGACTCCTGTTCGTCCGCATCTATGAGGAACAGGTCGTCTTACCCTGCTCCTAGTTCAGGGCCACCGTGAGGGCTAGTAGGGACCCCAAGGTTCCGGAGTATGAGCCCTCCTACCATCAGGGTCGGCTCATACAGCTAGGAGTCAGGGTCAGAACTAGGGACGTAATAGGAGGTGACCTGCTCACTGATTCCTGTCCTGGCCAAGCAGCGACCACCATCTTCAGTCATCGCACGGCTGAGGGTTTTCCCCATCCTCAGTCGTGACAATCTGCTTTTAGGCTATTACCTATAAACCCAGCAGAATACAATTCACTTGGATTTCAATTTGACGGATATTATTACTATGACAATGCCCTTCCAAAGGGTTTTTCCCTATCCTGCTACTATCTTGAGGCATTTTCTACTTTTCTACACTGGATGGTAGAAAGTCATTACAACGCAGGGTACATAATACACTACTTAGATCATTTCTTAATCAAACGATTGTATCAATTTACTTAATAAATTTAAAAACATTTCTGACTATTTTGAAATTCCATTAGCTGAAGAAAAAACTGCATACCCGACAAAATATATTAAATTTTTAGGCATTTATATTGATTCGGAAAATATGTTTTTTAAAATCCCTGACGAAAAAATAAATTTGTAAAAAATTCTATTAAGTAATTTACTATTATCCATTAAAACTACACTTAAAAGATTACAAACGCCTTAGGATCTTAACATTTTCTAAAAGAATGTATGTCTCCACTGCAGGTAAGAAACATCCACACGATCATATTCGCATAACCTAACAATTAAAGGATGACATACAAATCTGGTTATCATTCCTGGATAAATTTAATGGCAGTACTATTTGGCAAAAATCATTTATTGATTCCGACTCCCTTCAGCTATTCACAGATGCAGCTGCATCTGTGGGATACGGGGCGATTTTCAAAAAACAATGGTCTGCTGAAAAATGGCCAGAATATTGGTTAGATAAACCAATCATTAGGAACATAAAATTATTGGAACTCTTTCCGGTTTTAGTTTCACTAACCATCTGGCAAGACTATTTTAGAAATAAGAGAATCTTATTATATTCTGACAATAAAGGCGTGGTTTTCTCTATAAACTATCTTTCAGCAAAATCTGACGAGGTAGTTAGCGTGTTGAGACAAATTTTTTAATTTGCTTACATAATAATATATGGTTAAAAGCTAAATATATAGAAGGAAGATCCAACTTAATAGCGGATTCTTTGTCTCGACAGAAATTTTCAATATTCAGACAACTCGTCCCGGAAGCGGAAGAAAAAGGAATACCATGCCCTACAAATTTATGGACCTTGATCTAAAATTCATAAGCGGTTTAGTAAGCAATTCCTTGGCTTTGTCTACATGGGCTGCTTATTCAGCCGCATGGAGAACATGGAATTCATTCTGCCTGGCCAACAATTACAATGAAAAGGATAATAGTTCAATACATTTGATCCTTTTTGTTCAAAATCTTTTAAAGGCGGACAAAAAAGGGGATTATATCCCAAAAATTATAACCGGCATTTCATATTTTCAGAAAATACTTAATATTACTCATTTTATTATTTAGCAAAACAAATAATCAAAGGTTCAAAAAGAACTAAACACAAAAATATTAGAACAAAACCTTTATCTTTAGAAAATGTTAAAAATTTTGTAGAATACTTACCGAATATATGCTCCTCTGCCTATGAGTCTTCATTATTTAGGGATGCCTTTTTGCTATAATTTTTTGGTGGACTTCGCATTAGTGACATTGCAGCTATAAATAGAACAACAGAGGCACCATTATTACTTAATGACTTACTTATACAAAGAAATAAAGTCAGCATTTTCCTAAAAAGATCAAAAACAGATCAACTAGGTAAAGGAATATGGTTCAATCTTAACAATATACAATCTTCTCTCTTATGTCCAGTACAAGCGTTAAAAGACTGGTCACTTATCAGGCCCAAAATACCGGGTCCCCTTTTCATGCATTTAGACAAATCTCCATTGACAAGATTCCAATTAAATTTTGTGCTCTCCAAATGTAAAGAACACTTCAATTTAAAGAAGGATAAAATATCTGCACATTCATTCACGCTTACAAACTCGGACTTAAAGAAAATACCATTAAAAAGATTGGTAGATGGAAAGATATTGATTATATATTAGACCTGATCTACTGTCTTAATCTCTTGCAGAACTAAAGATAGTCTGGATATTAGGAAACAAACTCATCACATCAGCCTGCAATCGATCTACTATGAGATTCAAATCCGATAATTTGGGGTTTGGAAATAACGTTATAATTTTCTGGAGAGGCATTACTTATCTTCGTTTAAAAAACGTTTATACTGTTTGTGTAGCAGCATCTGAAGTTTGGCCTAAACCAAATTTAGTAATCGTTCATGTTGCTGCCGATGATGTGGGTAAAATAAGCACACATTTATTAATAAAAGAGTAAAAAAACACACTAATAAACATTCAAATTGGGCTCGTCTCCAATGCGTTAAAATAAAGAACCACGCTGCCTGAACAAGGAATATTTTCCAACCGTGCTGTAAGCCCACCGAACTGATACAGGATAACAGTGCTTCCCAGCTCTGGACTCCAAATACGTCTCCTGGATTCCTCTGCAGAGCACCAAAAATCACACCATAGTGAAGCACTTAGGATGCAGGTAAAAACAACTTGTGGTTTATTATACCCACAAACGAGCTAAAATTCATAGCATATATAAAATCCTGGTAGTAACACTCCGCTGCCCGACCCGGGTTTCGCACTCAAGCTTCGTCAGGGGCGAAATCTATGGACATAAGCAGGCATGTCCTTTTAAACCCCCCACCCTCTCCCACCCTCCATTACAATATAACATAATATAAAACACTTCAGCAAGCCATCTGACCCACACCCTCTTATCTCGACCCATAAAATCCACAATAGGATCCACAGTAAAAGACACAAAATTACTCCTTCATTTCTATTTATATCTAGATATCCACATTTCTCATTCATAAAAAGGTCACATGTTACGATCAGCCAATCTGGAGTTTACAACCCCATTCATTCAGCACGCATCCTCCTCCAACAGGTGCGAGGAGTATCCTCAGTGAGTGTCGACATTCATCTATTTCATTATTATTTAACATAGTGGCTACAGCATATTTAATCTTCCTTTCTCACAAGGTGTTATACACTCACCTAAAGAATTATTAGGAACACCATACTAATACGGTGTTGGACCCCCTTTTGCCTTCAGAACTGCCTTAATTCTATGTGGCATTGATTCAACAAGGTGCTGATAGCATTCTTTAGAAATGTTGGCCCATATTGATAGGATAGCATCTTGCAGTTGATGGAGATTTGAGGGATGCACATCCAGGGCACGAAGCTCCCGTTCCACCACATCCCAAAGATGCTCTATTGGGTTGAGATCTGGTGACTGTGGGGGCCATATTAGTCCAGTGAACTCATTGTCATGTTCAAGAAACCAATTTGAAATGATTCGAGCTTTGTGACATGGTGCATTATCCTGCTGGAAGTAGCCATAAGAGGATGGATACATGTTCTCATTCTGTTTACGCCAAATTCGGACTCTACCATTTGAATGTCTCAACAGAAATCGAGACTCATCAGACCAGGCAACATTTTTACAGTCTTCAACAGTCCAATTTTGGTGAGCTCGTTCAAATTGTAGACTCTTTTTCCTATTTGTAGTGGAGATGAGTGGTACCCGGTGGGGTCTTCTGCTGTTGTAGCCCATCCGCCTCAAGGTTGTGCGTGTTGTGGCTTCACAAATGCTTTGCTGCATACCTCGGTTGTAACGAGTGGTTATTTCAGTCAACGTTGCTCTTCTATCAGCTTGAATCAGTCGGCCCATTCTCCTCTGACCTCTAGCATCCACAAGGCATTTTTGCCCACAGGACTACCGCATACTGGATGTTTTTCCCTTTTCGCACCATTCTTTGTAAACCCTAGAAATGGTTGTGCGTGAAAATCCCAGTAACTGAGCAGATTGTGAAATACTCAGACCGGCCCGTCTGGCACCAACAACCATGCCACGCTCAAAATTGCTTAAATCACCTTTCTTTCCCATTCTGACATTCAGTTTGGAGTTCAGGAGATTGTCTTGACCAGGACCACACCCCTAAATGCATTGAAGCAACTGCCATGTGATTGGTTGACTAGATAATTGCATTAATGAGAATAGAACAGGTGTTCCTAATAATTGTTTAGGTGAGTGTATATCCCTATTGGATCCCTTTCACAGAATGGATAATACAATCATACCAAACAAGATTTTATATCAAACTCTGCATTTAACCCTTTTGGTTGCAGTGTGTTTAGTCGGTATATCCACTCGACTTCCTTGTGATTAATCTGCGCTACCGCATCACCCCCACGCCAGTGTGTTTTGACCACTTTGATTCCTGCAAATGTCAATCCTTTTGGGTTTTTTTCATGATGCAGTTTAAAATGCAGTGAAACACTGTGTGTGGTTAAACCTTTTTTTATGTTTCTAATGTGTTCTTGGATGCGCACTTTTAGTTTTCGTAGTGTGCGCCCCACATATTGAAGCCCACATGGGCATTCCATCAGGTATATGACCCCTTCATTTTCACAGATGCAGTTTCCTTTTAGCTTAAATGTTTGTCCATTGCTATTGAAGGAGCTCCTATTTTTGCAAGCCAGACAGAAACCGCACCATGTGAATTTGCTCAAACCATTTTTTGTCCTCACTGGCGGTATTGCACTATGTACGAGGTGAGTTGCTATGGGAGCTATGGGAGCTCTCTTGAAAATAATATCAGGATGAGCTGGTACATCTTTGCCAATGACTGGATCGTTTTTTAGAACAGACCAATTTTTATTTATTGCGTTCTTAATAAAACCTGCATCAGTGCTGTATTGTGTCAGAAAAGCATATCAAAAATCCTTCTTCTTTTTTTCTTCTTTGTGACCAATTTTAACCATTCTATTTTGCTCAATCTTTATCCTACATTCTTCTAGTGTACCTTCTTTATAGCCTTTCTCTAAAAATCTCTCTTTTAGTATTCCACTCTGGGTCCTATAGTCTTCAGTGTCAGTGCAGTTGCGGGACATTCTTTTGAATTGACCACTAGGGATGTTTTTTAGCCAAGGGTCATGGTGACAGCTCCTAATATATATGTATGCATTTACATCGGTTTCCTTGAAATATGTTTTGGTCTTAAATTTCCCCTCCTCTATTATAATACATAAATCTAGGAAATTGATCATTGTGGCACTGATGGAGCTCGTGAAATGCAGGTTCCAGTTGTTCACATTTAAGTTAGATATAAACTCCTCAAGCCCCTCCCTCTCCCCCTCCCATAGTACCAGACAATCATCGATAAATCTTTTCCAGAGAGTTAGTTTCCCTCTGGAATTTTCTTTCCGAGTTGTGGGGTAATATTCTCGTCCTCCCAGTGCCCCATAAATATATTGGCGAAACTGGGGGCGAATTTCACCCCCATCGCTGTCCCGATGCATTGTACGTAGAAGGAGTTGTCAAACCAAAAGAAGTTATGATCCAAACAGAACTCCAGGCAATCCAGAATGAATTTGCCCTGGATTTCTGTTATTTGTGGGTCACTCGTTAGCCTATTCTCTACTACTTTAAGTCCCAATGATTTGGGTATGACCGTGTACAGGGAGGTTACATCTACTGTGGCCATCCAGATGTTACTCTTACAGGGACCCAAATTTTGTAGGTAGGACGGGTTCTTCGAGACATACACCTGTAGGAAGAAGTCAATGTACTCAGTTATATTACTTGTCAGGAAGTTAATCCCTGACCCTATCGGTCTTCCTGGGGGGTTAATTGGGTTTTTGTGTACCTTAGGTAGATGATATATGACGGGCACCACTTCTGCACAGTTAGGTATTCCAACTCCTTCCGGTTCAGAATACCTTTTTCAGATCCCTCCTTCAGTAATCCATCTAATTTCTTTTTATATTCAAAGGTTGGGTTACTCTTTAGTTTTTTATATGTTTTATCATCTGACACTAGTCTAAACATTTCTTCTTCATTTTTCACCTTATGCATTATTACCACTCCACCCCCTTTGTCTGCTGGTTTTATAACACTCAGGGGGTTGGTTTCTAGATCTTTTAGGGCCTTTCTCTCACCAACTGTCAAATTATTATTATTTTTCCTCTTTCCAATTTCCTCTAGTTTTTTTAACAACCCCCTTTTTGAATGATTCAATGCATTCATTGTTCTGATTTTTTGGAAAGAATTTTGATTTTTCAGCACTTCAGCAGGAGGAGGATGCGTGCTGAATGAATGGGGTTGTAAACTCCAGATTGGCTGATCGTAACATGTGACCTTTTTATGAATGAGAAATGTGGATATATAGGTATAAATAGAAATGAAGGAGTAATTTTGTGTCTTTTACTGTGGATCTTTTTGTGGATTTTATGGGTCGAGATAAGAGGGTGTGGGTCAGATGGCTGCTGAAGTGTTTTATATTATGTTATATTGTAATGGAGGGTGGGGGGTTTAAAAGGACATGCCTCCTTATGTCCATTGATTTCGCCCCTGACGAAGCTTGAGTGCGAAACCTGGGTCGGGCCGCGGGGTGTTACTACCAGGATTTTATATATGCTATGAATTTTAGCGCATTTGTGAGTATAATAAACTACAAGTTGTTTTTACCTGCATCCTAAGTGCTTCACTATGGTGTGATTTTTGGTGCCCTGCAGAGGAATCCAGGAGACGTGTTTGGAGTCCAGAGCTGGGAAGCACTGTTATCCTGTATCAGTTCGGTGGGCTTACAGCACCGTTGGAAAATATTCCTTGTTCAGGCAGCGCGGTTCTTTATTTTAACGCATTGGAGACTGGTGTGAATTGACCCACAACACTACAAGGACCTGCAGCGCAAGTATTCAATAGTATCTAAAAGAACTACGTGACTGATTTTTTTTTATCAGACATTCAAATTGTGCTACCACATTCTAAATTGGCCTTCTCAGAAATCATTCCAAAATTGGAATGGAAAACGAAAAGCTTATCATTTATGGAAAAAATCTGAATACGAGTAAACAAAAACATAGAAAAATTAATGTCAAGTAATGATAAGTTGTCATGCAGGCATATGGAATTGGAAGATTTCATTTCGGGATTATATAACAACTCAAAACAAACACTGTCGGATATAGGTTTGGACATCCTCAATGTAGATTTACAAAATATGATAGAGAAAGGCTGAGGTGTAGTTTAGCCATCTAGCTACGTTATATGGCAGTGGGGAAATAGTCACTTGCTGAGTGGACTAAGTTGGAATTACTAGTAATAAGTATATTGTAATTACAGTATGTTTATATGGTTTTGTTATTTAAGTATTTAAAGTAACATATAATACACCATGGCCTAATCTATCCATCAATAAAGATTGAATTAATTGATGTGTGTGTAGTTTTTGGAGTTTTTCGAGATTCTTACCAGTAAAGTGCTAAATTAATGGAGTTTATGACACCATGCCAGCACCTTGCGCAAGCCAGTGCACTCATTTACAAAGTGCTGCACCACTAGTTTGAGGACGTGCACCATACAGGGAGCATGTGTTATTTTGCCTAGGTTCAGAATGGCCACGATGTTTGCTACTTGATGTACTTGAACAACTATTCGCTGGTGTGGCTACTCTCTCAGCCCCAACACGGCGTGGCAATGCTTGACCTGACACATGTGATAGGAAGGAAGTATAGTGCAAGGGACTCTGTGCCCTGCTGCTGTTGGAGACAGGACTGTATCCATGGGGAAAGAGGTGGAGGAGGCAGATAAGTGTCTACTGTGAGAGCCAGCCATATGATGTGGTAGGAGGTGGTCAAAAGGACCTGGCCATGTTGCTGGGGTGCTGCCTCTCCACTGCCGGAAAAAACATTGACCCAGTGGGCCATGAAGACATGTACTGTCCCTGCCGGTAACAGCTGCTCTAGGTGTTCACCGTGGAGTGCAGCATGATGCATAGCGAAAATTGCAATGAGTAGCCCGCACTCTCTGCCACATGAGAGTACAAGGCTTTACAACAACAGCAAATGGACCGTATATGTATTTTGTGGATGCGCGATTTGTGGATCGAAAAACTGATATGGTTGATTGCATGGGGCCTCAAGTTGAGTTTTAAGTATAAGAGTTGGTATCCCACCGTTGACTATTTTGAGTATGTACCTTTACTGTTACTTAATTAATAATGCCGCAATTAGTGCCCCCAGAATTAATAATGCCCCCCTTAGCGCCCCCAAGAATGAATAATGCCGCCATTAGCACCCCCTAGTAATAGTAATGCCACCATAATTAATAATGCCCCCCATTAGTGCCCCCAATAATATTAATGCCCCAATTAGTGCCCCCAGAATTATTAATGCCCTATTAGCATCCCCAGAATTAATAGTGCCCCCATTAGAGCCCCACAGTAATAATAATGCCACCCAGTAATAGTGTTGTCCCCCAGAATTACTAATGCCCACATTAGTGCCCCCAAAAATGAATAATGCCTCCTTATCTTCTCTGTGCAAAAAAAACCTCACGATTTCATTGCGCATGGTGAACACTCACTGCTGACTGGAAGCTCAGGACAGGACCTACGCTCCAGCGTGATGACATTTCACAGGTCCTGTCCTGAGCTTCCAGTCAGCAGAGTTCACTGCGGCACGGTTGTAATGAAGTGCGCGATCACCTGTACTATAATGCAGAGATCTGGACAGCAGGCTGGAAGAGGCCTAAATCGCAGACAGCTGGAGGGAGATGAGTAATTTTTTTTTTTTTTTACAACAGTGAACAATACTGGGGGCACTAAGGAGAAGGGGTTGGTGCATTATATACTGGGGCTTGCTATATTTAACCCCTTAGGGATGCATGACGTACCGGTACAGCATGTTTCCCGAGTCCTTAAGGACCCATGACGTACCGGTACGTCATGGGTTTAAACCGCGATTGCGGTGCGGCGGGGGTTAATCGGAACAGGATGCCCGCTGAAATCATCAATGATTTCAGCAGGCATCCTGTCACAACGCCGGGGGGGTCATGTGACCCCCCCATATCGACGATCGCCGCAAACCACAGGTCAATTCAGACCTGCGGTTTGCGGCTTTACCTGCGGTTGCGGTGACTGTGCGGTGGTGCCATCGGGTCCCCATGCGGCTGTGGGGGGGACCCAATGGCATGGAAGGCAGTGCGATGTCTAAGGAAGGCATCGCGCTGCCTTCCGGTGAAGAGCCTGTGAGATCCAGCCCCCTGGATCTCACAGGCCCCGGAAGCTGTATGAGTAATACACACAGTATTACTCATACAGCCAATGCATTCCAAAACAGAAGTATTGGAATGCATTGTAAAGGAATATACCCCCCAAAGTTCAAGTGTTCAAGTCCCAAAGTGGGACAAAAAATAAAGTGAAAAAAAAGTTGAAAAAATAAAGTTTTCCCCCCAAAAAATTTAAAGTTTCAAGTAAAAATAAACAAAAACTTCATTTTCCCCAAATAAAGTAAAAGAAAATTGAAAAAAATATACATATTAGGTATCGCCGCGTTCGTATCGACCGGCTCTATAAAAAAATCACATGACCTAACCTCTCAGATGAACACCGTAAAAAATAAGAAATAAAAACTGTGCTAAAAAAAACATTTTTTGTCACCTTACATCACACAAAGTGTAATAGCAAGCGATCAAAAAGTCATATGCACCCCAAAATAGTACCAATCAAACCGTCATCTCATCCCGCAAAAAATGAGACCCTACCTAAGATAATCGCCCAAAAACTGAAGAAATTATGGCTCTCAGACTATGCAAATACTATTACATTTACATTTTTTTTTTGCTTCAAAAATGAAATCATTGTGTAAAACTTACATAAATAAAAAGTATACATATTAGGTATCACCGCATCCGTGACAACCTGGTCTATAAAAATATCACATGATCTAACCTGTCAGATGAATGTTGTAAATAACAAAAAATAAAAACGGTGGCAAAACAGCTATTTCTTGTTATCTTGCCTCACAAAAAGTGTAATATAGAGCAACCAAAAATAATATGCACCCTAAACTAGTACCAACAATACTGCCACCCTATCCCGTAGTTTCTAAAATGGGGCCGCTTTATTGGAGTTTCTACTCTAGGTGTGCATCAGGGGGGCTTCAAATGGGACATGGTGTCAAAAAAAACAGTCCAGCAAAATCTGCCTTCCAAAAACCGTATGGCATTCCTTTCCTTCTGCGCCCTGCCGTGTGCCCGTACAGCTGTTTATGACCACATATGGGGTGTTTCTGTAAACTACAGAATCAGGGCCATAAATATTGAGTTTTGTTTGGCTGTTAACCCTTGCTTTGTTACTGGAAAAAATGGATTAAAATGGAAAATTTGCCAAAAAATTGAAATTCTGAAATTTCATCTCCATTTGCCAATAACTCTTGAGGAACACCTAAAGGGTTAAACGACGTTTGTAAAATCTGTTTTGAATACCTTGAGGGGTGTAGTTTCTTAGATGGGGTCACTTTTATTGAGTTTCTATTCTAGGGTTGCATCAGGGGGGCTTCAAATGGGACATGGTGTCAAAAAAAACTGTCCAGCAAAACCTGCCTTCCAAAAACCGCCCTGCCGTGTGCCCGTACAGTGGTTTACGACCACATATGGGGTGTTTCTGTAAACTACAGAATCAGGGCCATAAATATTGAGTTTGGTTTGGCTGTTAACCCTTGCTTTGTAACTGGAAATAAATTATTAAAATGGAAAATCTGCCAAAAATGTGAAATTTCGAAATTGTATCTCTATTTTCAATAAATTCTTGTGGAACACCTAAAGGGTTAACAACGTTTGTAAAATAAGTTTTGAATACCTTGAGGGGTTTAGTTTCTTAGATGGGGTCACTTTTATGGAGTTTATACTCTAGGGGTGCATCAGGGTGCTTCAAATGGGACATGGGTGCAAAAAAAAACAGTCCAGCAAAACTTGCCTTCCAAAAACTGTATGCCATTCCTTTCCTTCTGCGCCCTGCCGTGTGCCCGTACAGCGGTTTACGACCACATATTGGGTGTTTCTGTAAACTACAGAATCAGGGCCATAAATATTGAGTTTGGTTTGGCTGTTAACTCTTGCTTTGTAACTGGAAAAAAAATATTAAAATGGAAAATCTACCCAAAATTTTAAAATTGTATCTCTATTTTCCATTAATTCTTGTGGAACACCTAAAGGGTTAACAAAGTTTGTAAAATCAGTTTTGAATACCTTAAGGGGTGTAGTTTATAGAATGGGGTCATTTTTGGGTGGTTTCTATTATGTAAGCCTCGCAAAGTGATTTCAGACCTGAACTGGTCCCTAAAAATTGGGATTTTGAAAATTTCTGAAAAATTTCAAGATTTGCTTCTAAACTTCTAAGCCTTGTAACATCCCCAAAAAATAAAATATCATTCCCAAAATGATCCAAACATGAAGTAGACATATGGGGAATGTAAAGTAATAACTATTTTTGGAGGTATTACTATGTATTATAGAAGTAGAGAAATTGAAACTTGGAAATTTGCAAATTCTTCCAAATTTTTGGTAAATTTGGTATGTTTTTATGCAAAAAATTTACTTTTTTGACCCAATTTTAGCAGTGTCATGAAGTACAATATGTGACGAAAAAAATTATCTCAGAACAGCCTGGGTAAGTAAAAGCGTTTTAAAGTTATCAGCACTTAAAGTGACACTGGTCAGATTTGCCAAAAATGGCTAAGTCCTTAAAGAGGACCTTTCACTAGAATAAAAAATCTAAACTAACTATACAGACATGTAGAGCGGCGCCCAGGGATCCCCCTGCACTTACTGTTATACCTGGGCGCCGCTCCGTTCGCCCGGTATAGCCTCCGATATCTTCATAGTTAGGCTCCACCCAGTTGAGCCTGTCAGAGTCTCATTCTCCCATGCAGCGCTCAGCTCATAGCCTGAGAGGCTTTTTTTTCTCTCAGGCTATGAGCTGAGCACTGCGATTGGCCAGCGCTACAGCCTGGGAGAAGGAGACGCCGGCAGGCTCAACTGGGTGGAGCCTAACTATGAAGATACCGGAGGCTATAACGGGAGAACGGAGCGGCGCCCAGGTATAACAGTAAGTGCAGGGGGATCCCTGGGCGCCGCTCTACATGTCTGTATAGTTAGTTTAGATTTTTTATTCTAGTGAAAGGTCCTCTTTAAGGACTTAGCCATTTTTGGCAAATCTGACCAGTGTCACTTTAAGTGCTGATAACTTTAAAACGCTTTTACTTACCCAGGCTGTTCTGAGATAATTTTTTTCGTCACATATTGTACTTCATGACACTGCTAAAATTGGGTCAAAAAAGTAAATTTTTTGCATAAAAAAATACCAAATTTACCAAAAATTTGGAAGAATTTTTATTCTAGTGAAAGGTCCTCTTTAAGGTGAAATAGGGCTGAGTCCTTAAGGGGTTACAGATACCACTACTAGGGTCACTAAGGAAGAGGAGTTAGTTCATTATTTACTGGATTATGGGGTGTATACTATATACTGAACAGCATGGTGTAGGGGTTATACTGTATGATGAGATGTATTGGTTATACTGTATGAGATGTAGGGGTTATACTGTATTATGTTTAGCATGGTGTAGGGGTTATATTGTAAGATGAGATTTAGGGGTTACACTCTATGATGAGGTGTAAAGGTTATACTGTATTATGAGGTACAGGTTATACTGTATGATGAAGTGTAATGGTGACATGGTATGATGAGTTGTACAGGTTATACTGTATATTCTTCAGCATGGTGTAGGGGTTATGCTGTATGATGAGGGGAAGGGGTTATACCTGGGATGCCCAACCAGCGGCCCTACAGCTGTTGCAAAATTACAACTCCCAGCATAACTGGACAGCCTACAGCTATTAGGGCATGCTGGGAGTTGTAGTTTTATAACAGCTCAAGGGCCGCAGGTTGAGCATCCCTGGATTATACTGTATACTGTTCAGCATGATGTTGGGGTTAGAGCTGATTCAGAAAGCCGTAGTGTTCTTCGGTCCTAAAATTGTGGATCACACATAGCCGGTACTATGATAGAAATGTCTTGTGGGCAAGAATAGGACTTGCTCTATCTTTCTTGCGGGGCCACGAAACGGAACTACGGATATGGACAGCACACAGTGTGAAGTCCGCATCTTTTGTGGCCCCATTGAAATGAATAGGTCTGCACGCGTTCCGCAAAATTGCGGAACGGATGTGCACCCATTCATACGGTCGTCTGAATAAGCCCTCATACTGTATGATGAGGTGTAAAGGTTATACTGTATAATGTTCAGCATGGTTAAGGTGTTATACTGTATGATGAAGTGTAGGTGCTATACTACTGTATATGATGAGCTGTAGGGGTTATACGGTATGCTCTTTGACCAATGTTACGATTATCGTGTGTTAGGTTTTAATATTGCACACCCTTAATGAAGCACTGCCCAGCTCTAAACCAACCATGCTCAGCACCTGCCAAGGCTTAGAGGGCTCTCCGGTCCCAACCTGTCCTTCATGAATTCATGCAAGTTATAAATTGTTAGATTATTCAATGCTATACGCTCTTAGAATATTTACAAAATTTTACATACCAAAGATTTCATTTACATGTGTAACTATATGTCTGGTCAATACAAGGGGACATTCATTGCATGTGGAGGAAAGGTGTAACTTAGATGTGAGTCCAAGAAAGGGTTGTTTACAGTTAGCCAAATGATGGAATGCCTTACTCCACGAGTTAGTAATGGCAGATATTACAGGTATGTCAGCAGGTAATAAGGGCTAGATGCTTATCTAATAGCAAATAGCATTGACAGTTATAATTAATCTAATAATTTATAATTAATCTGAGAAGGTTTGAACTTGATGGACCTGTGTCTTTTTTCAACCTTTGTAACTACTGTAAGTATATAAAAGATACCGTGACATGTTAATGCCCCAACTATTAGTTTTATTCAAAGCTGCCTTTCAGGATAAATGCCTGGCCCCATTCTAAGTATGAGTATACTGCATACAGTATACTGTGGTGATGCCTAATTACAGGAAGGAGACTAGTGACTGTAGGTTATATGGACCCTATTCCTTAATTAATTGTGATTTTGACTAAGGTACTGACATTGAGGCTTAACAACGTCATCCTGGCCATTATACATGGTGACAACAAACCTACATAAATCCAATGCCAATACAGCTATTATATATACCTTTGGGTATTAAACCACATGACAGGGTAGTCATAAATATGAACGCTACTATTTAATTGCAAGAAATATTTATTGAACACAAAAATATATTAAAAGCACAGGCTATAACAGCCCCACAAATACACATAGCACCAAGGACATTTAAAGGCATAGTACCAATAATGAGTGGTGGGGGGAAGCATCAGGAAAAAAACAAGTGTTTCATATTTCAGCCAAAGTGGACAAAGCTATGATAAGCATCACATTAAAGCCAATACGTGTTATCAATCTCACAAAAACACTTAGAAAATAAATATATAAATTATATATACTGACCTGAATTTTCCATATATCTATTTAGTTCCTGCTGTGTCCCCACACTGCCTTCTTGACTGGTTAATCACCTTAAAACACATTAAAAAAAACACAATAAAGTGCATATTACAGATTTGATGGATGAACATCGGCAGGGATGATTCGCGAACGCGATCAAATGTTCGCGAACCGCAAGCTTGCGGCAGGCCCCATTCACTTTAATGGCAGGCAAACCTGAAAAACCTTCAGGTCATATTTGCAGCCACCAAATACTTACAAGAAGTGCACAAATCATCCCACAACATAGACAGTGATATACCAGAGCGGGATCAATGGCAAAAATTCCTACAAAAAATATGTATTTTACTCAGGGGCCATTTTTATGCGTCTTAAAGGGAAGTTCTCAGAAATGTGCCCTACTGGAGCCTAGAACATTTTTATTTTAGGCCACGGTCCTTAAAAATTAGGCATTCACCTGACATAAAAGAAATTGTGATTATGTGGCTCGAGGTACATTATGCGGTCAATGGATACAAATTTTAATGTAGGCCACTGGAGTACAGGCCCCAAACATTAGGTATTCACCGGACAGAAAAGAACAAGTAATTATGTGGCTGGAGGTATATTAGACAGTCATTGTCATTAAACAATGAAAAGCACAATTGATAATGTAGATAGAGGTAAATTAGGCGGTCACTATATAACAATTTTACTGTTGGCCAGTTAGATTACAGGCCCCAAAAATTATGCATTCCACCGTACATGAAAGATCAAATGATTATATTGCTGGGGGTATATTAGACGGTCAATGGATATCAATTTTACAGCAGGCCAGTGGACTACAGGCCCAAAAATTATTCATTCACCGTACAGAAAAAAACTATTGATAATGTGGCTGGAGGTACATTAGGCGGTCACTGTATAACAATTTTACTGTTGGCCAGTTAGATTACAGGCCTCAAAAATTATGCATTCACCGTACATAAATGATCAAGTGATTATGTGGCTGGAGGTATATTAGACGGTCAATGGATATCAATTTTACTGCAGGCCAGTCAGTGGAGTACAGGCCCCAAACATTAGGCATTCACTTGACAGAAAAAAACAAGTAATTATGTGGCTGGAGGTATATTAGATGGTCATTGGATATCAATTTTACTGCAGGCCAGTACAAATAGATGTCAAATACATATGTTTAAAACAACAAAAAATCTAAAATTGGATTCAAAACATGGCTAACGAAATTCCCCTTTGAATAAAAAAAAAAATTATAATAGTTGAAATTCGATAACACGTGGTCGTCACAGGTGTTGAATTCCTCTGAGGTCCCAAACATTAGGCATTCACCGGACAGAAAAGAACAAGTCTAGTACAGGCCCAAAAATTATTCATTCACCGTACAGAAAAGAACAATTGATAATGTGGCTGGAGGTACATTAGGCGGTCACCGTATAACAATTTTACTGTTGGCCAGTTAGATTAAAGGCCACAAAAATTATGCATTCATCGTAAATAAATGATCAAGTGATTATCTGTCCGGAGGTATATTAGACGGTTAATGGATATCAATTTTATAGCAGGCCAGTGGACTACAGGCCCCAAACATTAGGCATTCACTGGACAGAAAAGAACAAGTAATTATGTGGCTGGAGGTATATTAGAAGGTAATTCAATATCAATTTTACTGCAGGCCAGTGTAGTACAGGCCCCAAACATTAGGCATTCACCGGACAGAAAAGAACAATTGATAATGTAGATGGAGGTACATTAGGCGGTCACCGTATAACAATTTTACTGTTGGCCAGTTAGATAACAGGCCCCAAAAATTATGAATTTACCGTACATAAATGATCAAGTGATTATGTGGCCGGAGGTATATTAGACAGTCAATGGATATCAATTTTACTGCAGGCCAGTGGACTACAGGCCCCAAAAATTATTCATTCACCATACAGAAAAGGACAATTGATAATGTGGCTGGAGGTACATTAGGCAGTCACCGTATAACACGTTTACTCTTGGCCAGTTAGATTACAGGCCCCAAAAATTATGCACAAAACCAAAACAGGCCTCAATATACCAACATTAAATCAGGGCATAAGTGCAATAACCATCATATACCAACAATGTTGTTCACTCATAAACGACACATGTCCAAAATAGTCAAAAATATAAATCTATTTTATTACATAAAAAAATCCATATACATAGCATATCACAATATAAAAATAAGAATGAAGAAGAAACAACAGATATATACAGGTGCCAGAATAACCTAACCTATGCTGCTGCTACCCTTAAACAGATGTTACACATATCCAGCGTAGTCAAAATGTAGATATGTGCACTATACAGCATAAATAACACATAGTGGCCAGCCTCTTATACCCCCTGGGTATATCCCACAATATAGGTATATCCCCATACAGACTACATAACTAGGGAGTGTATAATGACACTAATAGATACTGCTAACCCAAAGCAATGGTAGAGCAGGGGCAAAAAATGTGTATACAGTAATGGGGTGGGGTGGGGAGGATGAAAGAAAAAGAACAAAGAATGAGACACCAGAAAAACAACAAAAACAAGTGAAAACAGAAAAAAACTGAAAACAAAGAAAAAATAAAATAAAATCCCCCCCACAAACAAATTAGGGAGGCCACAAATAATATGATTCAATATATCACAAAGAGCCTAAGCACTACATACCACAAGACATGATTGGGGGTAGAAAAAGCGGCTCAGGTCAGCCAGAAAACCTCAACATGTGTTTCGCCTCAGCTTTGTCAGGATGTAATAAAATGTAGCCCTCAGCCCCAATTTATATCCAAAAAGGGCACCAAGTATAAATAATAAACTCACATAAATCAGCTGCTATGTCCTATCGAGCGCATCCCCATCTGATGATGCGCGCCGCAGTTAGAACATGGAGACGCCATTGTCATCAGGAGGAGGGGTGGAATGCACGCCATGCGTTCCAGCCCGCCTCCGAAGGATACGTAGCGGCGCCCCCATGTGACCCGTTGCACAGTGCACCACGGCGATGCGCTGCAACAGCTGACAGGGTAACCAAGCAACCCTGAAAACTATAAACTAGGTGTCCATATCCCAACACCAGAAGAAGAACAACAAAAAATTATGCATTCCAACGTACATGAAAGATCAAGTGATTATGTGGCCGGAGGTATATTAGACGGTCAATGGATATCAATTTTACAGCATGCCAGTGGACTACAGGCCCCAAAAATTATTAATTCACCGTACAGAAAAGCACAATTGATAATGTGGCTGGAGGTAAATTAGGCGGTCACCGTATAACAATTTTACTGTTGGTCAGTTAGATTACAGGCCACAAAAATTATGCATTCAACGTACATAAATGATCAAGTGATTATGTGGCCGGAGGTATATTAGACGGTCAATGGATATCAATTTTACAGCAGGCCAGTGGACTACAGGCCCCAAACATTAGGCATTCACTGGACAGAAAAGAACAAGTAATTATGTGGCTGGAGGTATATTAGAAGGTACTTAAATATCAATTTTACTGCAGGCCAGTGTAGTACAGGCTCCAAACATTAGGCATTCACCGGACAGAAAAGAACAATTGATAATGTGGATGGAGGTACATTAGGCAGTCGCCGTATAACAATTTTACTGTTGGCCAGTTAGATTACAGGCCCCAAAAATTATGCATTCACCGTATATAAATGATCAAGTGATTATGTGGCCGGAGGTATAGTAGACAGTCAATGGATATCAATTTTACTGCATGCCAGTGGACTACAGGCCCCAAAAATTATTCATTCACCGTACAGAAAAGAACAATTGATAATGTGGCTGGAGGTACATTAGGCAGTCACCGTATAACACGTTTACTGTTGGCCAGTTAGATTACAGGCCCCAAAAATTATACATTCAACATACATACAGTAAATGATCAAGGTATATTAGGTATATTAGACGGCCATTCAATATCAATTTTACTGCAGTCCAGTGTAGTACAGGCCCATACATTAGGCATTCACCGGACAGAAAAGAACAAGTAATTATGTGGCTGGAGGTATATTAGATGGTCATTGGATATCAATTTTACTGCAGGCCAGTACAAATAGATGTCAAATACATATGTTTAAAACAACAAAAAATCAAAAATTGGATTAAAAACATGGATAACGAAATCCCCCCTCTTGAAAAAAAAAAAAAAAGATAATACTTGAAATTTGATAACACGTGGTCGTCACAGGTGTTGTATGCCTCCGAGGTCCCAAACATTAGGCATTCTCCGGACAGAAAAGGCCATTTATGCCGCTGTATTTACCTAAGACAGGGACCATTATTTGTTCTGGGTGGTGGCGTATATTTGTTGGCTGTCATGAGGAAATTCAATTAAACGTGGTCATCACAGGTGTTGAATTCCTCAGAGATCGCCTCATTCATTTTAAGAAATGTGAGGTAGTCCACACTGTCGTGAGCTAGGCGAGTGTGCTTATCGGTCACGGACCCCCCTGCTGCGCTGAACGTCCTTTCGGACAGGACACTTGGTGAGGGGCAAGCCAAGAATTCCATGGCAAATTGTCAAGCCTGCACACCCAGTCAAGGGGTTCCTCGGTTCTCAGAGCGTCCACATCGGTCGTTAACCTGATGTAGTCGGACACCTGTCGGTCTAGGCGTTCACTGAGGCTGGCTCTGGAGGGCGGCTGTCGATGGGTTGGCTGCAAGAATGATCTCATATCCGAAGTGACCAACACATCTTCAAACCGCCGTCTTCTTGCATGCGCTGTAGGATTGGTACTCGCAACTGTTTCTCTGTGGATGGAAATTCCTCTGCCAGCGCCCACAACAGCAGAATGCAGCATCTCTCGCAGCAAGGCCTGGAAATGCTGCATTCTGACAGCCCTCTGTGATGCTGGTAAAATTTCCGCCATTTTGTGTTTGTACCGGGGATCTAAGTACGTTGCCACCCAGGACTGGTTCTTGCCCTTTATGCTTTTTATACGGGGGTCTCTCTTCAAACACTGGAGCATGAAGGCCCCCATTTGCACTAAATTGGAAGTGGTGGAGCACCCTGGCTCCTGCTCATCGCCCTGGAGAATGTCGTCCTCGGTCTCCTACCCCCATCCATGGACAACACCAGGGATCCCAGAAAAGTTTAAAGCCTGCTCTTCTTGCTCCTTCTCCTCCCCCCATGCACCATCCTCCTCTGACTCCTCTTCAGACTCCTGCTGACTTGTCTCAGATGGAGTATCCCCCCGGGAATTCATTCAGCATTGCGACTTCCTCATCTTCCTGCTCCTAGACGGCTTGATCAATGACACGACGCAATGCATGCTCCAGAAAGAAGGCGTAAGGTACGATGTCACCGATGGCGACCCTGGCTGCGACTGACCAGTTTGGTGATCTCATCAAATTGCCGCAAAAGTCTGCATGCATCGCACATGAGCAGCCACTGGCATGGTGAAAAAAAAACAAGCTCCCCAGAACCTGTCCTGCCGCAGAGTTCGTACAGGTAGTCGTTAACGGCACGTTTCTACTGGAGAAGCCTATCCACCTACAAGGTGGAGTTCCAGGGTGTCGGGCAGTCACAAATCAGACGTCTGACGGGCAAGTGGTGTCGCCGCTAAATGTCAACAAGGCAAGCCATGGCCGTGTAAGATCTTCTAAAATGGCCAGAGATTTTCCTGGCCTGCCGCAAGATGTCCTGGACCACGGGGTATTTGGCAACGAATCGCTGCACGACTAAGTTCAGGAGGTGTGCCATGCACGGCACGTGTGTCATTTTGTCCTGTTTAAGCATACTCAGCAGATTGGCACCGTTGTCGCACACCACTTTACCAACTGTCAAATTGAGCAGGGTTAGCCACTGATCGGCCTGTGACAGCAGAGCTGAAAGTAGATAACAGAAGATTTCACAGCAGCATATCCAGTGTGACTTTTATTGGAGACCAAGAGTGCACACACAAGCACGACGTTTCGGCTACGCAGTAGCCTTTCTCAAGTATACTGGTACAAAATCAATCAAACATATAAATACCCTACTAAGGCCCCCATGTAACAACGTATAACCAATAAGCTCAAGTTACTATTTAATAGCACCTGTGTGTTAATTAAAATGATCACTGCTGCCAATAGAAATGTTGCTCCAAAATCAAATGTACCTGGTGCTCATTAGACAAACTTCAACTGCGTCCTTGTATTGGCCATATATGTCGGCGTCTCCATGGGCCGATTGCGCATGTCCGTGATGTCATCGCTTCCTCTAGGAATAAGACTATGGGACAAATCCCGTCAGGGGCGTAACTAGAAGTGACTGGGCCCCACAGCAAATATTTGTAAGGGCCCCTCCAGCGCGCTTCGCACCTCCCTCCTCCTGTGTAAACCCCACTCCTTTAGCACAGTGTAGCGGTATACTGTATATTGTGTGGCACAGTGTAGCGGTATACTGTATATTGTGTGGCACAGTGTAGCGGTATACTGCATATTGTGTGGCACATGTATCGGTATACTGTATATTGTGTGGCACAGTGGATGCTATATGTGTATAACATAAACATATTTCATATGAAAACTTACAGTTACTTGACCCTTGGGGATCTCGGACACCACTTCAACACTTGGCCGGGGCCTCGGCGGAGCTGATGTTGTGCTTTATCCTAATGAGAAAGATTTCATAATAAGGATTTGGAGAAGGGGCAGAGGGATAGCAGAGCAGGGGGAGGCTGGTGCTGCTACTAGGGGGTCATACCATGGGGGAGTAATAAAGCCCACTATAATGCCCCCCCCCCAGTAGTAATAATTCTCCTTATAATGTGACAGTGCAAAAATACCCCCTTGTAATGCCCCCAGTTGAGCTAATGTCCCCATAGTGCCCCCATAATGTCCCAGTATAAAATACCCCTATATAGTGCCCCCAGTAAATTCCCCCATAGTGCTCCTCTCCCCCCTTCCTGCTAGTGCCCCCCATAATGTACCAGTATAAAATGCCCCATATATAGTGCCCCAGTAGATGCCCCTCAGTGTTTGGCCTCTGATAGGCTGCCGGCCTAGTGTTCCCCCATAATGCCCCCAATAATGTGCCAGTAAGTGTCCCCATAGATGCCCCCCCATCATGTGCCAGTATCAAGTGCCTCTCTCCTCCCCCCCCACATGTCCCAGTATCATAGTCCCATCTCCCCCCAATGTGCCAGTATCAAGTGCCTCTCTCCTTCCCACCCCCCATGTGCCAGTATCATAGTGCCAAACCCCCCCATGTGCCAGTATCAAGTGCCTCTCTCTTCGCCCCCATGTCCCATAAACACATCTACTTACCTCCATGTCAGTGATGTGATGCAGCCTCTTCCTGTGTCCTGCCCTGTATGTCCATATATGGAGTCAGTGCTTGTATTTCAGAAAAGTTTCTGCTGGGATTTGAACCCACGACCTTCTGTATCAGAGGCAAAGCACTTAACCACAAGACCATAAGAGCAGCCTTGCTGCTGATTGAAAATAATATGAGACTTCTACTGTTATAGCTGGCTAAGTGTACATCTATACACATGACAGCTGCTCATATATAGAGATATAGCAGAGCTAAGTGTGCTGGGACAGCTGTCATATAGAGATATAGCAGTGCTGGGTGTGTTGGGGCAGCTGTCATGTGTATAGATGTACACTTAGCCAGCTATAACAGTAGAAGTCTCATTTTTTTCAATCAGTTGCAATGCCCCCTTTATGGCTGTGTGGGTAAATGCTTTGCCTCTGATACACTGATACATTGGAGGTTGTCCAGACACATCCCAGACACATCAGGAGACTTTAGGAGACAGCAAGATTAGATCACATTAGCGAGGGGGCCTGGTCAGCCGCTGCTGTGAAGGGGCCCTGAACATTAAGACAAGAATCGAAATTTAACTAACTTGAAAATAAACTGTCACACACGCTGCCGGGGCGCCGAGCCCCCTTGGCAGCCCGGGCCCCGAAGCAGCTGCTTCCCCTGCTTTCCCGGTGTAGATATTGCACAGATCCTGAGAAAAGACTGGCATATTTTACACAGTGGTCTTCCTTCAGAAAGTGAATTTGATAAACCGCCATTGATGGCATACAAACGTGGAGTTAACTTACATGACAAGCGGATTAAGACGGATATAGGTGAAGTTAACAAAGGAGGTCAGACATATTTAAAACCTATTTGCAAAAGTGGATGGGCACTCTGATAGATGGAGTCACGTAAAGCTCGAATATGTCACTAGAGTTTTATTTAAAGGCAATAACACATTAAGATAAAAAATCCCTATCGAGGCATGTAGCATCCAAAATACATCAAATATGTAGGCGATAAAATAAATAAAATGAATAAAAATGTAGACTAGCTGCCTGCTCTTTAAAATAAAATACAAAATAAAATACACAGACGCTAACAAGTGTATGGAGCAGTCGTCTGCGTGTGGAATAAGTCCAATTACTTTCGGTATTCACGCAGACTCATGGATTTTGAGCCCCCTAATATAGAATTGCATATGCTCGATATAGAGTCACATATAATCGGTCCACGTTCTGGAAGTGTTCCTGTGAATCATACACTATAGTTCATATGTCTCCAGACATGCGCCGGTGTGAAGCTTTGGGCTGATGGTCACCGGATATCAGTCTTATTGTGCCAGTGCAGAGGGTCTTATGTAATATATCGCTTAGCTTATACTGTCAACAGGTTATTCTGTAAATTAGATCTTTTACAGTGTATACTCGGTGGTTATGTAGTCGGCTTTCAATATAGAGGGTAGTACTCACGATTCGGCTTTTTTTCGTGGCGTCCCATGTGGAATGGCTGAAAGGTAAGCTTATCTACTGCTTTATATGCTCTAAGAAAGCATTCGCTACAATCTTGTAGCGAGTCTCTATTCGTATGCTGGTTTGTAGCAAGATATTATTCGCGGTCCCGGTAGTTCAGCTTGTTACACTAAGGGCAAACTTTCTTGGGCGTCCCACGTGTCTTAACGTAGCTAGAGTCCCAGTGTTGGGAATGGATCGGCTGCGTGCCTGTTCCTGTGTAGATGTCGGTTCCGGGTTGTCGCTGTCAGATGCCTTTAGTGAAGCGCTTCACTTGTTGGAGACTCAGTCGGTGTATGCAGGCATATGTCCGGCTATTTTATCTGATGACCGAGTATGTCGTCCACGCCAGACGCATTTCATAGAAAATAAGTTGTTACAGGTATATTATCTGCCGTTCGTTCTCCTTGAGAGGGATGTGGATATTCATTCATATGATATATGTACATGAAATATGTGTACTTTTTGTGGCTGGATGGCCAGTACAAGGCTCCCACTGCTTTATTCTAAACCAAATCTTGTCCCTACATGAATAGTATTCTCTATCATTAATATGTATCTGTTTGTTGTGCAATACCACAGTTGTATATTGTTCCCTATATACTCAACACACAAGTATCATCTCCATTTGATAATCCACGACTATCTCATAGCATGTGAAATTCAGATTTGATGGTGAAATGCAGGGGATGGTCTGGTCTCTGGAACCAAGTGAAACATATAGGACATAGCTCTATAGACAGCTGTATTCTATAACTAGAGAGACAGAAACCTGAATAATGTAGTAAACCTTGACGTGCCCCACAGGCCGCTATGCAGCGACCGTTGCTCACTGATGTTCTCTTTATAGATATTTTACAAATTGTCTCTATGAGTAAGTTTTGGATTTATATCTATTTCTCACTAATGCAATCTATGAAGTGAAAACCAAGACATAGGAATTTTATCACAACCAATGGAGACACAATAGATCAAAAAACGCACCTAAGAGAATCGCAGCTACTGTTGCTTACTGATGCTCTCTCTATATATATTGCATAAACTGTCTCTATGAGTAAATAGAAAAGAGACCCCCCCTGCGCTCCTATTGTATAGATGTGTGTAAATCTGCCTGTATAGGGAGATCCTGCTGCTTAATGTCTGAAAAGGAGCTATTGTTCTCCTTGGTTAAGTGTATACAAAATAAATATATCACCCGTAGGGGATATGAGGCATAAGCGCTGGTACACAATCAGAATCAGCTAGTCCTTGAAGTTGGCACTGTCACTAGTGCCAGTCTGAATGACCAGGTGGTTCGCTGCAAGAATAAGTTGTGTCAAAATATGGATAAATATAGGGATCGGAACATATAATCAATTGGTGAGGGTGAGCAGATGAATTATAGTATATAGGTATTGGCACTAGGAATAGAATGGTAAGGGAAAGGTTAATACTGGTATAACCACTACCCTTGGTACCTTGTTTTTTCTCTCCAAAATGTTCCCTTAGTTGATGTTCCACTGTGCTGTTTCTTCTTTCTGAGTTTCTCTTGTTGTTCTTATGGGGATGCTGGTATCCTTTCAAATCGCGGCGTCCTTCTTGCTCACCTGTCAGCAGCAGCGCGGCGCGAGGGAGCTTGGTCTGTTACCCGGGAAACCGCTTGCGGTGACGTCACCGATACGAGTACAGGGGCCTCCGTAGGACAAAAGACTGTTACCTACGCGTTTCAGAGCCTAACGGGCTCCTTCGTCAGAGTTAGTCTACTAGTTGTACATTGGAGGTTTAAATGACTCCATCTATCAGAGTGCCCATCCACTTTTGCAAATCTCTTTTACTTCCATTTGGTGTGTTGGGTGTAACACCACAGTGGGTTGGAGCACCTATACATCATCAGTGAGAAGGTGAGCTGTCCTATACCTCCTTTTTTCTTTATATTTAAAACCTAGACAGACAGGTAATTTCCCTTGTCTGGGTTGCTGCAACTGTGGAAATATAATAATTACTGCCTGAAGAACGTATTTAAAAGAAAATAATAAATCATTTATTAGTCTCAGGTTAAAACGGGAAAATCTGTATATCACTTTCCGTGACTATCAGGCTCCAGACCCAGGTGATGTGGTATAGGAATTGATTATATCCACCACCCAACCTAAAGTCTGGACTAGATCCCTATACCAGCTAGCGCGTTGATGCCAGTAATTACTGGTGAGGGAGTCAGGACACGGTTCTTATATTTGAACCAGGCACAGGTGTATAGTTAGAGCAGTCCTATCTAGTATGGATTATAGAACAGCTATGAGTGAGTAATGAGCTGGGTGCCAGAGCAGACCAGCATAAAGGATCCACCCAGTATAGTATAAATTGTGGACGCTCACTCAGCCGCCTATAACAGCCTACCCAATCGTGCAGTTTAACACTGGGTCTCGGTATCAGACCGCATTCACACTGGCAAGTCAGCTGCAGTGCTGCTTGGCATTGAATCAACACCCTGCCTGAGGAACCGTGTCCTAATTCAAGATCAACGGCTCAACGCGTTTCAATGTGGAACCATAAGCCACATATCATCAAGAGCAATAATCTCTAAGTAGAGGTAGCCTGTAGAGCAGAGGTACATAGCCTCACACTTTTGCGTGTTAAGGCTCCGGCGCTGTGATGGCCGTACGCGGCCGCTCAAACGCCGGGATGATATCAGGTAAGCTCCACCTATGAAAGGGGGTGTGTGCTGGTCCTGCGCGAATCACCGGGAGGCGCGTCATCCAACATACGCCCCCTGCTCCGCCCAGAACCCACGTCATAGCGCACGCCTCCCTACCAGCGCAAGCAAGCGCTCATGTATAGGGGGAATTGAAAATCGCGGCTCAAGTTATGTCACATAAACACCTCGCTCCGGTGTCAATATAATCGGGGATCAAGACAGGTGACAGAATAGTATTATGTGCACATGTGTGTCAATCATAAAACCATATATAGGAAAAGAACACAAGTCCAAAATAGACACTATGGGCCAGATTTATCATTAGCTCAGGTCAGAATAATGGAGTGAAAAAGTCCCAAAAGCTAAAACTGCGCACAAATTTGCTCTGCACTATGCTCGCCAGTTTTCTGAAAGTGGGCGTGTTTTCTTATGTAAATGAATCTCTAGACAGATTTACTATTGGGACTATTTAAAAAGTCGCAAAAAAGTCGCAATTTCACTCCAGTGAGGACCATGCTTATCTTATGAGACTTTTTAATAGAACATGCGACTTTTGTAAAGCTGCTTACTGACGGATAAACTGCTACTGTCAAACCACATTTATTACAGTCTTAAAGGGCCGATCATAAATCTGACTTGGCTAAAACTGACTTTAGCCATATGTGAAAGTGGAGTGAGCTGTCAGAGTAATGATAAATCTGGCCCTATGTCTCCATATTATTGCAGGTCAATCACAATCCCTGTACATTGTAGCTAATACCAAACACAATGACCAAGGTGAAATTAAAGGAAAGACAAGCAAGGAAGAACACCAGTGTACATTCAGTATATGTATGAACGACAAAATCCCTGGACATATCCATAGATATGAAATATGTCTGATCTAAATGAAGCAAGCATATGAAATCGCCTCATTTAGGCCTTTAGGCTGGATAGTTTGTAGCTTAAAGATCCACATAGCTTCTTTGCGGAGTAGTGGTGTATCCACGTCTCCACCACGTGTGGATCTATTGTGTAATGCAATCCCTTGAACCCGCAACACATCTGGGTTACCGTCATGTGTCTCACGCACATGACGAAAAACCGTAGTATCCCGTGCGTTGCGGATATCTAAAAGATGTTCGCCAAATCTCCTCCTAAGTTCGCGTTTGGTCTTGCCAACATATTGTAGGCCACATTTGCAGGTAATCAAATAGACCAAACCCACCGAGGTACATCTAATAAAGGACCAGATGTTATATTTCTCTCCAGTAGAAAAGCTGGTAAAGAAAGCTCCTTTATTGATGTACTTACAAATAATGCAAGAACCACAGGGGAAGTTGCCTTTTGCTGTATTTTTCAACCAAGTTTCAGGCATGGGGCGTGTATATAGACTATGAACTAATCGATCATGTAGATTGGAGCCACGTCTATACGTGACTGATGGACGGTCAGGTATAAATGATCCAATGTCTGGATCCGACTGGAGAATGGACCAATGATTTTCCAGGATTTCACGGACTTGGCGGAGGGCCTTGTCAAAATTAGCTAGGATACGTGGGGTAGAGTCAATGTTAGTCCTGACTTTAGGGACCAGTAATTCGCCCCGATTCGCACTCATGGCATGATGATATGCCTTCTTCAAGGTATGTGCTGGGTATCCTCTATTTTTGAACCTGCATTTTAGATCTGATGCTGCGGCCTTGAATTCACCAAGTTCAGAACAATTCCTCCTGGCCCTGAGGTATTGTCCCTTCGGGATACCACTTCTCAAGGCCAGGGGGTGCCCACTCTCCCAATGTAGGAGACTATTAGTGGAGGTTTGTTTTCTGAAGAGTTTGGTGGTAATTCTCCTTTCCCTACCTATGGAGATGGTCAGGTCAAGAAACGTAATCTGGCTCTCTTGCATTTCAGATGTAAAAAAGAGGCCGACCATATTGGTATTGAGGGTCTCCACAAATTCCAGAAATCCAGTTTTGGTACCATTCCACAGTATCAATACATCATCCAGATATCTAATCCATAACTGGATACAGGATGTGTATTGTTCCATCGTGTCCGTAAATACCATTTCCCTCTCCCACCAGCCCAGGAAGAGGTTTGCGAATGTTGGGGCACAGGGACTGCCCATCGCAACCCTCCTGAGCTGGTGGTAGATACGTTGATCAAAGAGAAAAATGTTACGTGTCAGAATAAAATTCAAGAGTTGCATGATGAAGGCATTATGGCGACGACAATGATCGCCCCTTTGGAGGAGGAAAGTCCCCACAGCCTCACATCCCAAATCATGGGGTATGGAGGTGTATAGGGCCTCCACGTCCAAACTCGCCAGCCATACACCCTCATCGCAGTAAATGCCACCCAGCCGCTGTAGCACATCCATTGTGTCACGGGCATAGGAAGGCAGGCTCACTACAAATGGACGCAGAATGATGTCCACATACGTACTAATATTTGCAGTGAGGCTGCCTATGCCCGAGAAAATGGGTCTGCCTTTCAGAAGGGGGCCCTGCTTGTGTAGCTTGGGCAGACTATAAAATGTAGCAAGGACAGGGAATTTAGGTAATAAATATTCATACTCTGCCTTACTAATAAGTCTCTCCTCCATTCCATCACTTAGAATTGTCACGAGCTGGGCCCTAAATGTAGATGTAGGGTCAGAGCCCAAGATGTTGTAGGTCTGGAGCCTGATAGTCACAGAAAGTGATATACAGATTTTCCCGTTTTAACCTGAGACTAATAAATTATTTATTATTTTCTTTTAAATACGTTCTTAAGGCAGTAATTATTATATATACAGTGAACGTACACATTAGTATTTATTCGTGTGAGATAACTGTGGAAATATGTTGAAAGGGAACACCTTTGTTCATCCATACAGTGGCAAGAAATTTTATATCAGAGAGTACTACACATGCCGATCTAAGTATGTCATCTACATGATCGTCTGTCCATGTAGTTTAATCTATGTGGGTGAGACGACCATGGAGGTGAGGGAGCGTATCAACAAACATAAAAGTACCATAAGGAAAAAAATGCTGGACAAGCCAGTGGCTAAACATTTCGCTGAGATTCCGGGTCATCGACTCGGTGCAGATTCCCAAGAGAGGAGGTGACAGGGAACGTATGGTAAAGAAAAAAGAGCTTAAATGGATTTTTACCTTACAAGCTCTACAACCCCAGGGATTGAACATAGAGTTTAATGCAAATAATGTAGACAGAGTATTTCCTTATATGTTGATGTCCTCTTCAATATATTATGTTTTTACTGGGTATTTTAAGGTGTATATATATACATATTTGTTATACGCCCCTTTATTCACTTTAAAAAAAAACACTTTTTCAATTACATCACGTGTATGATCATCTGCTCCCCAATGTACATGATCACTCATTGTTTTTTATATTGTTTTTTATATATATTCTTTCTGGCGTCCGAATTATAGTAACACTTGTGGATAATGGCATTGCTATTTTCCCCATATATGATTGAGTGGCCGATTATATCGACATTTTACTTAACTGTCCACGTTGTATGTAGACCACACTAGGATATATATGGGATATATGATTGCGCTTTTTGGTGCATTAAATATATAACTGTGGTTTGCATAATAGATCTATCATCATCTTTTTCGGCGTTCCAGGACCTTTTGATGGTCACGTGACTGATGACGCGCCTGACATGTGACCGATAACAGCGATGTCTATTGGTTCACATGCGGTGCTTGTGTCTAGATGGGTGCAGCATTCTTGCTGTCAGTGGCGACGGCGCCCCGCCCATGCATCTACGCGATGACATCACAGACATGCGCAATGGGCCCATGGAGACGCCAACATATATGGCCAATACAAGGACGCAGTTGGAGTTTGTCTAATGAGCACCAGGTACATTTGATTTTGGAGCAACATTTCTATTGGCAGCAGTGATCATTTTAATTAACACACAGGTGCTATTAAATAGTAACTTGAGCTTATTGGTTATACGTTGTCACATGGGGGGCTTAGTAGGGTATTTATTTGTTTGATTGATTTTGTACCAGTATACTTGAGAAAGGCTACTGCGTATCCGAAACGTACTTGTGTGTGCACTCTTGGTCTCCAATAAAAGTCACACTGGATATGCTGCTGTGAAATCTTCTGTTATCTACTTTTACATATGGGACGGCATTGGATTGGCTGCTCCATCACGGCTGGTGCATTCCAGACAGGTCAGAAGGTCCAGTTTGTGCTACTCTACAACTATTTCGCAGAGCTGAAAGGAGTGGAGGACCGGTGTGGCTCTTGGCTTCCAGGCACAACAGCCGCAGCACAGCATGGCAACGTCTCTCCTGGCATGTCGAATAGGTTCTGGGGAGCTTGGGGGGTGCAGCGGAAGAGGTGGTAGCAGTGGAAAAGGAGGAGTCAGGCAAGGATGGAGTAGGAGGAGAAGAGGCAGGCCTACATCCAATCCGTGGCGGTAACACCAAATCCACATGGGTGCCACGGGTTACATGCTTGACCGCCGTCAGAAGGTTCACCCAGTGGGCAGTAAAAGTTATGTACCTTCCCTGCCCATGTTTGCTAGACCACGTGTCTGTGGTCAGATGTATCTTAGCACCGACACTGTGTGCCAGAGATATATTAACTTGCCGCTGAATGTGGCCATATAGTTCAGGGATGCTCTTCTGGGAGAAATATTTCCTTCTGGGGACTTTCCATTGCGGTGTGCCAATAGCCACAAATTTCTAAAGGCCTTCTAGTCCACCAATTTATATGGCAGTAGTTGGCGGGCTAGCAGTTCCAACAAGCCAGCGGTCAACCGTTGGGTAAGATGATTATCCGGCTTCATAATTTTTTTACGCTCGAACATTTGGGCCATGGAAGCCTGCCTTGTGCCAGATGAAAGCGACGACGGCACGGTGGAAGGTGCTGGACAAATGGGAGGAGAGAGGAGAAGAATAGGCAGGACGTGGAGCACCAGCAGTGTGGCTTTTTGGGTTCTGACGGCGTTGCTCCCACTGGGCTCGGTGATGGGATGTCAGGTGTCTTCTTAAGGCGGTCATCCCTAGGTGAGTTTTGGGCTTACCGTGACTTATGCATTGACAGCACAGGCTACAGATGGCAACACTATTATCAGCAGCTGACACGCTAAAAAAAGCCCACACTGCGAAGCCATGTGCCGGCGTCCTGGGAGCGCAAGATGTGACTGTGCATGGTGGATGGCTCGCTCCAGATACATTTGCAGTCTGCTTTTTGCCTCCTGTGCACTGCGAGTTCTGCCTGCTTCTCCTCCCTATCTGCTGCTCCGTCTCTCCCTCTGAACTCCCCTCCTCTTCCTCTCTTGTGGACACCAACGTGATGTCCATCAACACGTCATCGTCACCTTCACCACCACTGACATTAGAGATCTCGGCAGCAACAGCGGGGACCACCCTCCTTGGGCTGATCTGGGTACTGTTGTCAGACCGCTGGCTGCCCATCAGTGAGGTCTGGGAATGGATGGGAAAATAATTCCTCTGACTCGAGTGGAGGGGCTATGGTGGTGGTGGTGTCTTTGGGGGGTGCACACAGCAGACAGTGAGGAGGGTTCAGAAGCGGAAGGCTGAGTGAGCCACTCATCCAACTTTGGTGCGTCCTTTCACGTAATCGCATGCACCATCTCCAGCTTCCCACTTAGGCTCCGGCATGGTGCACATACCCGACCGCTACCACCCCTGCTGAACGGCCTGCCTCTTCCTCTGCCTGTCATTTTCAAAATGACCCTGTGCCAAAGTCCCTAGAGTATTTGTAGAAGCAAGTATATAGAACCCCTTGATCAGTTTTTTTGGTGGCAACTGGTATATCACACCAGTTGCAATTAGTTGTTCCAATGGCATTTGTCTCTCTGTATAGCTGAGGTATCTCAGCAGAACCGCACACAAATGCTGCACAATATAAATTCACTATATATAAATTATATTATAGGTATATCACACCCCTGCCTCAATCAGATTTTTTTGGGGGCAACTGGTATAGCACACCAGTTGCAATTAGTTGTTCCAATAGCGTTTGTCCCTCTGTATAGCTGCGGTATCTCAGCAGAACCGCACACAACTGCTGCACAATACAAATGCACTATAATATACTTTCTATGTTAGAAAGTGTATTATAAGTATATTACACCTCTCAGTATGTCACACCTATCAATAGCACACCTATACCAGTCCTTAAAATGACTTTTGTGGCCCTATTAGTGTTTGGTGTCTCTATACTCTACAACAGTCTGTCCCTGCTCCACACAGCAACCTCTCCCTACACTGGCAAAAAACTGAATGTAAAATGGCGTCCAGAACGGGTTTATTTATAGGGTAGGGTGTGTGTCCATGTGCTGAAACATCTCAATTGGCTGTCCTGTACCACCTGATGGATGTGTCATGGGTCAAAGTTCTGCCAATGCAAATAATATGGCGCCGGCGGACATCGCCATATGTTCGCCTGTTCGGCAAACAGCAAAGTTCGCCGCGAAATGACCGCCGGGCGAACCACACGGTCATCTCTATTATAGAATACATGGCCAACATTGCCAATGATAACAGGACAAATAATGCTACATCATGACCCAGTCATCAATAATCCCGTTTAGGCCCCTACTCAGTGATTTACAGGTGATGTCTCCTCAGTCCTGCATAGATCACTCTGGTGCCAGCTCCTGAACACAACTTCTTTCTGTATAATTGAACACACTTATTTGGTATTAATGCAGCATGCCAGACCTGCAAGGTATTGCAAAGTGAGGTCACGGTTATGGGCAATCGAGGGTTGCTCACTGTTTGGAGGAGAACCCTGGGCAGGCATGCGGCAGTGAAGGAGAGGCTGACACAAAGTTCCTCTGGGGCACACTCTGTATGTAGGGACCTGGCCTGATGGTGGATGAGGTGCCCTGGATGTTTAGGGTGTTTTGAGTGCCTGGGGCAAGGTCCCTTTAAGTAACGTGACGCCAGTGCCTGTAACGGTGGCACGCCGGTTTCCAGTAGCAATAAGTGAGGTAAACAGGTGGTATAGTGAACCAAACGTTGGTTTACTTTAAACAGTCCAACTTTGTACATACAGATGATGATGCAGTCCCTTATATCAATGTTCCACAAGCAGGCTTATTCTCAACAATATGGCAGGTAATAATCTTGCAAGATACTCGGAGGGTACACAATTAATGCTTCACAGACCAGGCTGCACTATCTCACAGCTATTCTGGCTGGCTGTATCCCAAGGCCCGGATGCCTAAATGCTGGCTTTAATCCTTGGTAGTTAATCTTCCTCCCGTATTGACCCTTGCTCTCACTTTATAAATCCTCTGCCCATCAGCTTACTTATCTGAGCTGGTTGTACTGGCACTGCTTGGCTTGAGGGTGTCTGGAGGTTTCTCCCAGGAGGCACATCACTTCTCTTGGGGTAATCTTCTGACCTAACTGTGGCTCGCTTTATCAACAGGCAGGCTAGAGTTCTTCACTAGCCTCCTGGTAGCAACTAGCAGCCAGGACTATCTAGCTGCATGTCAGGAGGAGGCCCTCAGCATATCTCTGGCTAAGATGCCTTCTCACTTCTGTGTCCACAGACTCCTGACTACAGACCAACTCCTCCCTGTCTGGGCCTGAACATTTATACTAGGGGCTCCCTATTTCCCTCTAGTGTCTAGGATGCCTAACTACACTCTCATAGGCCTGCTATGCATGTCACAGGGGAACAATATACACAAAAGCACATAGGAAATACATTAAAGTACATGGTTAAATATAATATCACTGTCCCTTAGGAGTAGGAGTAACACGTGACCCAATTGACCCTTGTGTAGTGCCCACCCCTACCTAGTGGGACACTACATTAATGTCTCCTTTTATGCTGCTACTTAGTAATCCTCGTTTAGGCCCCAGTAGATATAATGCCCCTGCCCCAAATAGTGTCCTATGTACATATAATTCCCCCCAGTAGTGGACTCTTTAAATATAGTGCCCACCAGTTGTGGCCTCTTTAAACATTGTGAATAGAGGTGTGCATTTTGAGAACCAGAATAGGACATGTTCTTTCTTTTGCAGAGCTGACGTACGGAAGTGAAACGCACACGGATGTCCATGTGTTTTCAACATCCGTATGTCAGTTCCGCAAAAGATAGAACATGTCCTATTCTGGTCCTCAAAATGCAGACCTTGAACCTATTGAAGTCAGTGGGGGAGAATTGTCAAAACTGGTGTAAAGGAAAAACTAGAATAGTTAGCCATAGTAACTAATTGGATTCCACCTTATTTTTCAGGGCTCCTTAGGAAAATGAAAGGTGCAATCTGATTGCTATGACAACTAAGTCAGTTTTCCTTTACGCCAGTTTTGATCTCCCCCAATGGTTCTGTAAAACAATGCAGATTGCACACAGTATCCTTATTTAGAGGATCTTCAGCTGGCAGGTTGCAAAATGGATACGGTTTTGTGAATGAGGCTTTAGATACACACTTCAACAGGCAGTATCAGAATCTTTGATATAGGAACAGTAGACTGTATCCCAGATGATAGATTTAGATACAGAAACACAGCAGCCAATATTTGACATAAGCTTAGATTCACACCACACCAGACAGTAGAAGTACAAGAAGGGATTGGATACATAGCTCAGCAGGCAGTATCACACACAGCAGGCTATGTTACAGCCACAGCAGACAGTATTATAAATGATAGAATTAGATACAGATGTGGTTGTATGTGCTTGCTGATTCGAGCTGTTTATTTCACACTGGAGATGGAAGTCATGAACGGATCCATTTGTATTATCTGTAACATAGCCAAGACGGCTCCGTCATGAACTCCATTGAAAGTCGATGGGAGACGGATCTGTTTTCTATTGTGTCAGAGAAAACGGATCCGTCCCCATTGACTTACATTGTGTGCCAGGACGTTTGGCTCAGTTTCGTCAAGCGGACAGCCTCCAGAGCAGAATGAAGACTGATCGGAGGCAAACGCATGCATTCTGAGCGGATCCTTTTCCATTCAGAATGCATTAGGGCAAAACTCATCCGTTTTGGACCGCTTGTAAGAGCCCATGACGGATCTCACAAACGGAAAGCCAAAACGCGAGTGTGAAAGTAGCCTAATGTGGTTTAGAAACTGAGAAATAGATGCATGTTTATCAATAAAGTTAGGTAGTGACAAAAACAGGAAGCTCTGAATGTAAACAGATCTGCCAGGATATTCTGAAGCCCAGACAGGGGGAAAGAAAGCACATACATGAAAAACAGGCATTGGGAGCACATATATGCATGGCGAGTGGTGTTAGAAACACATAAAAAGAATTTAGATTTTGGGACTGGACAACCTCTTTAACCTCCTCCCGACCGCCTAACGCAGGGATGCGTCCTGCGGGCGGTCGGTTTGTTCCTCGCAGACGCATCGGCGCGTCATCTCGCGAGACACGAGATTACGCGCATAGCCGGCCTGCGCATGCGCAGTGCGGGCCGGCAAAAGTTACAGGAGGAGTTCGTCACCAGCCTGCCAGCCAATGATCATCGCTGGCAGGTTGGTGATTTCAAAAAATCGAATCACAAGCCATTTAATACATTATATTTATAAATATAATGTGTTAAATGGCTTCTGTGCTCTCTGCTGGGTCCTTTTCGTCAGTTGGACCCAGCAGAGAGCACACATCACTGTGAATACACCAAACACTACACATTTAGCCCCAGATCACCCCCCTCATCACCCCAATTAACCCCTTGATCACCCCTGTCAATCACTAGTGAAAGGGAAAAAAGTGATCAGTGTAAACTGTCACTTTTTTTTCACCAGTATTGACTGTTAGGTTTAGATTAGTTTAGGCCCCTTTGGTAGTTAGCTTCACTTAGCGCCCAGCCCACCGCAGTCACTGATTCGCTGATTACCGTATCGCTAATCAGCATTGGTACTTTTATAGTATCTGTAAGTGATCAGAACTGATCACAGTCAGATCTATAATAGTATTAGTGTCACCTTAGCTCGCCCTCCACCCAAAACGCAGTGTTTGCACGATCAGGCCTGATCGGTCGCCCACACGTGCGTTCACCCACGCCCGCCCCGCCGCAGTGGCAAATATTTTTTTTTATCACTGCACATTCACTACACAAGCGCTGCGGCGATAAAAAAAATCAGTTTTGATATTTTTTTTATGAATCGCAGCGGCTTCCTGTACTTCGCTAGCCTCCCATTTGTAAGACAGGCTTACTTTTTTTCTTGGGTAGTCTCAGGGAATACCCCCTAAATTTAGTTGACCAAATGGCAAGGAAGGGGTATTCTTCTGAAGAGGCCTACAGGCTTCTGACCCAGTCGGATGAGGAATGGGAACCCTCATCTGATGAATCCAGCGGGTCAGAATACGAACCTGTAGAAAGCAGTGGCAGCCTGACCCAAAGTTCGGACGTTGAGGTCCCTGATACCACCAGGCGTACCCGGCCCCGTGTTGCTAGACCACAGGTTGCGCAGGATCCGCTTCAAGGGCAGCAGAGTGGGGCTGGCGCTGTCGGATTACGTGGTGAGGCATACACCAGCAGCGCAGCCCATCCTGGATCTAGTACCAGCACTGCCGTAGAACATGGTGAAGTGGCGAGCACCAGAAGGGCAGTTGAAGCTGGTACGGTGGCACGTGCAGTAGTTTCCCCATCGCAGCCACCGCACAGACAGGCCCGTAAAGCCCCTAAAGTCCCTGAGGTGCTGGCAAACCCTGATTGGCAGCCCCCAACTTCAGCCGTACCAGTAGTTCCCCCTTTCACCGCCCAGTCTGGAGTTCGGGTTGAGACAGCTCAGATCGGATCGGCACTGGGGTTTTATGAGCTGTTCTTCACTGCGGAGCTCTTAGACTTAGTCGTGGCAGAAACAAACCGGTATGCCACTCAATTTATAGCCGCCAACCCGGGAAGCTTTTATGCCCAGTCTTTCCGGTGGAAACCCGTCCAAGTTTCCGAATTTAAAACTTTTCTGGGCCTTCTACTCAACATGGGCCTGACAAAAAAGCATGAATTGCAGTCATATTGGTCCACGAACCAAATTCATCACATGCCCATGTACTCTGCTGCCATGTCCAGGACACGATTTGAGACCATCCTGCGTTTCCTGCACTTTAGTGATAACAGCACCTCTCGTCCCAGAGGCCACCCAGCTTTTGACCGGCTCCACAAAATTCGGCCCCTCATAGACCACTTTAACACTAAATTTGCAGATTTGTATACCCCTGAGCAAAACATCTGCATAGACGAGTCCCTGATACATTTTACTGGGCGCCTTGGCTTCAAACAATACATCCCAAGCAAGCGCGCCCGGTATGGGGTCAAATTGTATAAGCTCTTTGAAAGGGCCACAGGCTATACGCACAAATTTCGTGTCTATGAGGGTAAAGATCAGACCCTGGAGCCAGTCGGTTGCCCTGACTACCTGGGGAGCAGTGGGAAGACAGTCTGGGACTTGGTGTCACCCTTATTTGGCAAGGGGCACCACCTTTATGTGGACAATTTCTACACAAGTGTGCCCCTCTTCAGGCATTTGTTTCTAGAACAGATTGGCTGCTGTGGCACCGCGCGACCTAGTCGCCGGGGCTTCCCCCAACGCCTCGTTACCACCCGTCTTCCAAGGGGGGAGAGGGCTGCCTTGTGTAACGAAGAACTGCTCGCGGTGAAATGGAGAGACAAGCGTGACGTTTACCTGCTCTACTCCATTCACGCAGACACGACAATCCAAATTGAATGAGCAACTGGAGTCATTGAAAAGCCCCTCTTGGTCCACGACTATAATTCGCTCATGGGAGGGGTGGACTTCAATGACCAGATGTTGGCTCCTTATTTACTCTCCCGCAGGACCAGACGCTGGTATAAGAAGGTGTCTGTATATTTAATTCAATTGGCTGTATATAATAGTTTTGTTCTCTACAGTAAGGCTGGGAGAACAGGATCCTTCCTCAAATTTCAGGAAGAGATCATCGAGAACCTCCTGTATCCAGGAGGTTCCGTGGCCCCATCCACCAGTGTAGTGAGCCGTCTACACGAGCGACATTTCCCCAATGTCGTTGCTGGTACCTCAAACCAACCGTCACCCCGAAAAAGATGTCGTGTCTGTAGCAGGAGTGGAATAAGGCGTGACACCCGCTATTTCTGTCCTGACTGTCCTGACCACCCTGCCCTATGCTTAGGGGAGTGTTTCCGGAAGTACCACACACAGGTACACTTAGTATAGGGATTGCGTGACACAGGACAGGCACACAGGGGTCTTAGGGCCCTTTCACACAGAGCTGCTGCAAACCTCTCCTTTCACCTGGGACAAAGTGCATAATGTACTTCGCCACATCTCTGGGCGATTTGCGCTTTGCACATTGTCCCGTGGGGAAGGAGAGGTTTGTCATATAAAGGTAAAAAAATAAAAATAAATCACAGGTAAGCAAAAAAGTTAATGTTCCAAAAGTTCAATAAAGTTTATAAAAGTTAATGTTCTGTTTCAAATGTTATATAAAGTTAATGTTAATAAATTGATTGCGTTGCGGCCTGCTTTTTTTTTGTTTGTTTTGTTTTTTTACCTTCTAGGTGGACCAACCGATGAACCAGCTGCAGCACTTATGTGCATTCTGACAGAAGCATTGCGCTGCTGTCAGATTACACAAAGGTCGGTGTATGCGGCGCTGCAAGACGAGATTTCTCCTCTGCAGTAAAAAAGATACGTTTGCCGAGGCTTATGAGCTGAGGGGCGGTGTTCATATGCTTTGGCAAACACTTTGTAAAAAAATCTCATTACTCGTATGCTCAATATAAGGAGAATAGCAGAAACTCCTAATGCTGGCCATACATGTAATGATTGTGGAGACCCTCAAATGCCAGGGCAGTACAAACACCCCACAAATGACCCCATTTTGGAAAGAAGACACCCCAAGGTATTCGCTGAGGGGCATATCGAGTCCATGAAAGATTGAACTTTTTGTCCCAAGTTAGCGGAAAGGGAGACTTTGTGAGAATAAACAAAAAAAAATCAATTTCCGCTAACTTGTGCCAAAAAAAAAAATCTTCTATGAACTTGCCATGCCCCTCACGGAATACCTTGGGGTGTCTTCTTTCCAAAATGGGGTCACATGTGGGATATTTATACTGCCCTGGCATTTTAGGGGCCCTAAAGCGTGAGAAGAAGTCTGGAATCCAAATGTCTAAAAATGCCCTCCTAAAAGGTACTCATTGGAATTTGGGCCCCTTTGCGCACCTAGGCTGCAAAAAAGTGTCACACATGTGGTATCGCCGTACTCAGGAGAAGTAGGGCAATGCGTTTTGGGGTGTATTTTTACATATACCCATGCTGGGTGAGAGAAATATCTCTGTAAAATGACAACTTTGTATACAAAAAGTTGGCCCCTAAAATGCCAGGGCAGTATAAATACCCCACAAGTGACCCCATTTTGGAAAGAAGACACCCCAAGGTATTTCGTGAGCGGCATTGCGAGTACATGTAAAAAAAAAATTGTCACAAGTTAGTGGAATATGAGACTTTGTAAGAAATAAAAAAATAAAAATAATCATTTTCCGCTAACTTGTGACAAAAAAAAAAAAACTTCCATGAACTCACTATGCCCATCAGCAAATACCTTAGGGTGTCTACTTTCCGAAATGGGGTCACTTGTGGGGTGTTTCTACTGCCTGGGCATTGTAGAACCTCAGGAAACATGACAGGTGCTCAGAAAGTCAGAGCTGCTTCAAAATGCGGAAATTCACATTTTTGTACCATAGTTTGTAAACGCTATAACTTTTGCGCAAACCAATAAATATACACTTATTGGATTTTTTTTATCAAAGACATGTACAATAAATTTAGATTTTTTTTATATAGAAATGTAGTTTTATTTGAAAAATTTTACAACAGAAAGTGAAAAATTTTATTTTTTAGCAAAAATTTTGGTCAATTTCGATTAATATCAAAAAAAGCAAAAATGTCAGCAGCAATGAAATACCACCAAATGAAAGCTCTATTAGTGAGAAGAAAAGGAGGTAAAATTCATTTGGGTGGTAAGTTATATGACCGAGCAATAAACCGTGAAAGTAGTGTAGTGCAGAATTGTAAAAAGTGGTCTGATCATTGAGGGTGTTTAAGCTAGGGGAGCCGACGTGGTTAAGGAGGGTTTAAGCTAGGGGAGCTGAGGTGGTTAAGCCCTGCCACAAAGGGAAAGGGGATTTCAGTCAGAAACAGATGATTTCCAATAAAGGACAGGTCATATGTGACTACTGCATCTAAGAGGTTAAATTACTCCAATAACGGATGATATCGGCAGGTATCTGCTATGTGAAGTGTGCCAAATGTAAAGACCTATCATACATAATTAAATGGTATCAATAATAAAAACTACAGCTCACCCATAAAAAGGCCCTCACACAAGTCCGTTTTTTTTTGGAACACAGCAGGAAATAAAACTCAGTACTTATTACCCAGAGTTTTTAGAAATATCCCATTCATTTCTAATGTGCTGATTCAATACCAGCCTCAGAAAAGAGGTTTCACCTTGTGGATATTAGGGCTTGAGGTAACAAAACATAAGAAATACCCCCAAAAGACCATAATTAGAAACTACACTCATGAAGGAATTAATCTAGGAGCTGTGTAAAGGATCTCCTGACACCCCGACTGCGTACCTCCGTTGATGGATGCTCCCAGTGCCTCCCGAGGACTCCAAGCACTCCGCTCGACACAGATACCACCACAGGAACCAGGAACAGGAACAACTCTTACAAGAGCTAGGAGTAATAGCCAGGGGAGTATACACGTATAGCAATCCCCACACACATGAGACGAGGCTCTATGTTGAATGTAAAACAGGAACTCTTTATTGAACACACAGCATTGACTTATATACACATGACCTACTGAGGACATGACATAGCAGCCAATCCTGTACAGTTTAAAACACAAAACTAACCCTATTCAACAAACACACTGGCATTGTCTGAGACGCAATTAACAAACACACTGGCATTGTCTGAGACGCAATTAACAAACACAATGGCATTGTCTGAGACGCAATCAACAAAATACAATTACCAAAACACATTGGGCTCTGCCAGTAATACAATTACCAAGCATAATGGGCTAACTTAATCACTCACAGACAGAAACCACACATTTTTTCCCAAAACACAGAAAACACCTCAAAACCCCACATATCCCCATAATGTATACATCCATGGGTAGCTCTGATCTGGGTGAACAACATATCCAAAAATCACCCAGATCCGACCAGGGGTTCCCGAATTCCATGGAAGTCACATTTGGCCGGCCGCAAGCATGGTTGTCCTGCCCAAAACAGTTCCACAGATTTAAGCTGTGCGGCGGTCTGTCTTCTCCTTCAAAGTTAGTATATGGGCCATAATCCTGAATCAAGAGGCTGGCAAACAGGCCCCTCCAAAACCCAGTGGCGAGGTTGGTTTAGCCACAAGCTGTAGTAAGCATTTTGACCCCAATCTTGCTTTATAGAATTTATTTTAATTCAGCCATGAAAATTAAAAAGGTTTCTGGTAATATGTAGTTTTAGCACAAATTTTAATTTTTACAAGGAAGAAGAGGACACCCCCCCCCCCCAAACTGTTACACAAATTCTCCAGAGTACAGTAATACCTTATATGTGGTTGTAAACTGTGGTTTGGGAAAATTGCAGGGATCAAAAGGGAAGAAGTGCCATTTAGATTTCAGATCATGGATTTTGCCCAAAAATTTTTGTTGACCGATCTATGTGAGAGCTCGTTTTCTGCAGAAAAAGCTGTAGTTTTTACAGCTACCATTGTGCTGTACATATAGTGTTTTGATCGCTTTTTATTTCATTTTCTGGGCAATAAGATGACATTAGTTTAATTTTTTGGATTAATATAATTATGGACATACAAAATTTACATACGTAGCCTAAAGCTTTGAGAATGCCGCAAATTTTGTTTTTCACAAAGTATGCAGTTTTAGTGTTTTTAGATTAAAAGGTGAATTGCGTTATGGATTCTGTTACCACGGACCATAACGCAGTTCTATGACGGAATGCCTTTAAAGGCATTCCGTTCTTCATTCCTTTATAATAGAAGTCTATGGGCTGCATAAAGGATCCGTCCTGTTTCCGCTATGCAGGGGAGTCCTCTCTTGCATAAGGGAAACGGGATGGATCAGTTATGCAGCCCATAGACTTCTATTATGAAGGAATGAATAGCGCAATGCCTCTATAGGAATTCTGTCATAGAATTGCGTTATGGTCCGTAGTAACAGAATCCATAACGCAATTCACCTTTTACCAGTAAACGAATCGCAAACGAATTTCATAACCGGAAATTCGCTCATCTCTAAACTATAATCATTGCAGTCTGTGCCTGGAAAAAGAGTCATGGCCGTCTCAGAAGAGTTTTGGGTATTCATGAGCTCCTGCTCTACTCGACCACCTGCTGACAGTTTTATCCTTATGGCATGCTCACCATTTCAAAATCGGCCGGGTATCCATGGCAGAACCCATTGTAGTTCTAGCATGTTTTTTCATTTTGAATGGTGCAGTCGTGCTCTTGGTATAGCTTAATTGGAGCTGAACCACAAGCAGGCTTCCCCTGCAGTTTCTTGAGGTGTCCACGCCAGGAATGGACATATCCATTCTTGGAGCTGTCTGTAAGGCTAGGCTACACAGCGACATGTGTCATGATAATCAATGGTGTTGCAATGTGACATACTGCAACACGACAGTTGCACAGAAATCCAACTTTTTTGCAACTGTCGTATCGCAGCATGTCTTTTCTGCTGGAGCTCTCTCCCCATCACAGCTCAGGATGCAGTTGAAGGATGAAACTGAGCATGTGCAGCCATCTCAGTGAGCTCAGCAAAGATATAAGACAAAGAACAAAGAGCAGGTGGCGCTATACAGATACTCACTGGCTATACAATTTTTTTTTATTACATGCCATTACAAAAGCATTCAGATCCAGGTGCTGGTTTGGAAACTGTAGAATATATTTTGTGAGACAACCCCTTTAAGTACAATTGTTGTTTCAAGTTTTTTTTCTTCTTCTATTGACCAATTTATCAAGTTTACGCAAAGACTCACTATTTAGTGTTGACCGTTTTTCAAGACTTGCAATCCGCCCTGACATGAGCATGACATCAGCTTCTGGAGCAGATCATTACTGATGGCAACCTATTCTTACCTAATCAGCAGTTGGAGTTTATCCTTTGTCCTTTTGTTTGTCCATCTGCTTTTTGAGGATTGTCCACAGGTTCTCAATGGGACTGAGATCTCTTGGAGTTTCCTGGCCATGGACCCAAATTGCAATGTTTCGTTCATAGCCACTTAGTTATCGCTTTTGCCTTGAGACAGTGTTACATCATGGTAGAGAAAGCAATGTTCTTCACCAAATTGCTCCTGGATCGTTGGGAGAAGTTGCTCTTAGAAAATGTTTTCATACCCTTCTTTATTCATGGTACTGTTCTTAGCTAAAATTTGGAGTCTGCCCACTCCCTTGGATGAGAAGCAGCCCCACACATAAATGGTCTCAGGGTGCTTTATTGCTGGGGCATGACACATGACTTATGGTAGCACTCACCTTTTTTTTTTTCTCCAGATATCCCAAATAGTCTGAAGGAGACATCAGAGAAAATAACTTTACCCAGGTCCAATCCCTGTACTTCCTACAGAATTTTTGTCTGTTTGTTTGTTGTTGTTTTTTTGACAGAAGTAGCTTCATTGCTGCCCTTCTTGACACCAGGTCATCCTCCAAGAGTCTTCGCACGCATATCTGCCTGCTCACATTTCTAAGCAAGCTCTGCAATGGTGGTGACCCGATCCCATAGATGTGCCTTCTTTAGCAGACGGTCCTGGTACTTTCTGGGACGCTCTAAAGCCTTCTTCAAGACAACTGTACCTTTCTCCTTGGTTCTTGATGACCAAATAAATAGTTGATTTACATGCAGTCTTCCAAAAAACCTTTTGATTCAAAGCAATGACAACTGCCCGTTTTCTTAAAGGTTAACAGAAGCAGACGATAACCACAGGTTAACAGAAGCAGACGATTTCAAACACCAACCCCGCTTTAAAGCAACTAGTTTGTTCTTCTAATTCAATCAGCATGACATGAGTCATACCAGTTGTGATATCAAGTTCGGTGAGGCATAAATGAAATAACTTTATTCTGCAGTTTGATATGATTACGTTGACACCAAATTTATTTTCTTTAATGTTTTAACACTTTTGCATCATAAACTTTTTTTTTTTTTTATCAGCTGCTTGAAGAGGCTCTGGAGTATTGGGCAAGTGCTGCAACCTCCTCATACCAGACCTGTCAGTAGTTAATCCAGCCAAGATAATGTACATGGCTGTGCTGAGAGGGTTGCCATGCCAATCAGTCAAGTCCCAGCTGGTTGGCCTATCAGGGTGCAAGCCAATCAGGTTTCTGGCTTAGCATCCAATCTCAGAGCTAAATGGGGAATTTAAACACGCTGTCCCATCTCTCAGTTTCTAAGGCGCAACTCGACTAAGTGCAAACCCCCAGGTTGCCAGGAAACAGCAGAGGGGACCAAGTCTCCAGTTTCCATAGCTCTCAAATGCTATAGTCGCTATTGATCGTAGCATCTGAGGGATTATAAGGGTATTCCACTTATATTAAGTTATAAAGGAAGAGTGCAGTAGCAAAGAGATGGAGAGCTATATAACTAGCCAGAACCTCCCCAACATAACACAGGAGCAAAAAAAAAATAGCTGGATAGACCTATTGAACTAAAAGAAGTAGAAACAGCGGTTTTCTTTTCCGGCACTGAGTTCAGTCTCCGGGGCTCTACACCAGAAAAAAACTGATCAGTTTTATCCCCATGCATTCTGAATGGAGAGTAATCCGTTCAGGATGCATCAGGATGTCTTCAGTTCAGTCTTTTTACTGTTCAGCACGGAGATAAACCGTAGCATGCTACGGTTTTATCTCCGGCCAAAAACAATGAACACTTGCCTGAATGCAGGATCCGGCGTTTTTTTTCCATAGGAATGTATTAGTATCAAAATACTGCAATGCCGGATTCGTCCTTCAAAAAAAAAAAAAAAAAAAAAAATAGAAACGGATCAGTTTGTCCGTATGACAAACGGATCCGTTCTTGCAATGCATTTGTGAGACGGATCTGCTTCTGGATCAATTTACAAATGCTGTCCGGTTGCATGCAGATTGCATGATCCGGCAGGAAGTTCCGGCGACGGAACTGCTTGCCGGATCACTCTGCTGCAAGTGTGAAAGTACCCTTAAATGAGATGAGGGGAAAAACAGCTGGCCCAGATGGTCTACACTTATATAGATATAAAGGGAGTACAAAGAAAGTGTTTTAGGCCATTTGTGAAATGTAATAAAACGGGCTACAAAAAATAACCTCCCCAACTCAATGTATGCAGCAAATATAGTCTCAGTACCAAAAAAAAAAGAGAAGGAAAGAACAAACCCAGGTTCATACAGACCAATATACAAATAATATACTGATAAACAGTGTACTTTATTATGAAAGTTAAAACATAACATTGTTTTTGTCAATAAAATGAGACACTAAATACGATTTGTAGCTATTTTTCAGAGGGGAAGTAGCAGCTGGAAGGTGGAAGACTTGCACCTGTGAGATAATTAATGAAGCAGCACAGAGGGTGACCATGAGGTCAGTCTCTCTCTGCCTGGGGACAGAGTCTGTCTGTGTGTGTGAGCCAAACGCGAGTAAAAGGTTGCTGAAAGTCTTGTTTTGTGAGCCGATGGGGAGAATCCCTCCAGCAGGTAGACAGGGACGTCTTATGTATAGTAAGTGCCAGACAGGCGAGGCTTTCTTTTGCTGTTTTGTTATTTTATCTGCAACCTTATTAACCACCTCAGCTCCCCTAGCTTAAACCCCCTTAAAGGGCTTCTGTCACCCCACTAAACTCATTATTTTTTTTTTGTGTGTACTTATAATCCCTATCCTGCGATATATCTATACATTATGTTATTAATCATTTTCGGTCAGTAGATATGTCAAAAAACATACTTTTATAATATGCTAATTACCTGTCTACCATCAAGTAGGGCGTCACCGAAAGAGAAGACGTCATCGGCACAGGCGCACTGAGGACGCGAGCCTCCTTATCTCAGAGCGCATGCGCCGAATCAACACATGCACGCGATTTTTGAAATGCTGACAGGGCCAGTCGGAGGAGGAGATCGCGGCTGGCCCTGTCAATCAACAGGAGGAGGGGGCGGTTTTTTGCGGCTGCTACCAGCAAGTAGACGCCCTACTTGCTGGTAGACAGGTAATTAGCATATTATAAAAGTACGTTTTTTTACATATCTACTGACCGAAAATGATTAATAACATAATGTATAGATATATCGCAGGATAGGGATTATAAGTACACAAAAAAAAAAAAATGAGTTTAGTCGGGTGACAGAAGCCCTTTAATGACCAGACCACTTTTTACAATTCTGAACTACACTACTTTCACGGTTTATTGCTCGGTCATTCAACTTACCACCCAAATGAATTTTACCTCCTTTTCTTCTCACTAATAGAGCTTTCATTTGGTGGCATTTCATTGCTGCTGACATTTTTACTTTTTTTTTTATATTAATCGAAATTGACCGAAATTTTTGCAAAAAAATGACATTTTTCACTTTCTGTTGTAAAATTTTTCAAATATAACTACATTTCTATATAAATTTTTCTCTAAATTTATTGTTCTGCATGTCTTTGATAAAAAAAAAAAAAAAAAAAATGTAATAAGTGTATATTTATTGGTTGGGGTAAAAGTTATAGCATTTACAAACTATGGTACAAAAATGTGAATTTACGCACTTTGACTTTCTGAGCACCTGTCATGTTTCCTGAGGTTCTTCAATGCCCAGACAGTAGAAACACCCCACAAGTGACCCCATTTCGGAAAGTAGACACCCTAAGGTATTTGCTGATGGGCATAGTGAGTTCATGGAAGTTTTTCTTTTTTGTCACAAGTTAGCGGAAAATGTTTTTTTTTTTTTTTTTTTTTACAAAGTCTCATATTCCACTAACTTGCGACAAAAAATAACATTTTACATGAACTCACCATACCCCTCACGAAATACCTTGGGGTGTCTGCTTTCCAAAATGGGGTCATGTGGGGTATTTATACTGCCCTGGCATTTTAGGGGACCTAAAGCGTTAGAAGTAGTTTGGAATCCAAATGCGTAAAAAAATGCCCTGTGAAATCGTAAAGATCCTCATTAGAATTTGGGCCCCTTTGCGCACCTAGGCTGTGTTTTGGGGTGTATTTTTACATATACCCATACTGTGTGAGATAAATATATCTCTGTAAAAGACAACTTTTCCCTTTTTTTTTTATACAAAGTTGTCATTTTACAGAGATATTTCTCTCACCCAGCATGGGTATATGTAAAAATACACCCCAAAATACATTGCCCTAATTCTCCCGAGTACGGCGATACCACATGTGTGACACTTTTTTGCAGCCTAGGTGCGCAAAGGGGCCCAAATTCCAATGAGTATCTTTTAGGAGGGCATTTTTAGGCATTTGGATTCCAGACTTCCTCTCACGCTTTAGGCCCCCTAAAATGCCAGGGCAGTATAAATACCCCACGTGACCCCATTTTGGAAAGAAGACACCCCAAGGTATTCCGTGAGGGGCATGGCGAGTTCATAGAATTATTTTTTTTTTTTTGCACAAGTTAGCGGAAATATATATTTTTTGTTCTTTCTCACAAAGTCTCCCTTTCCGCTAACTTGTGACAAAAGGTTCAATCTTTCATGGACTCAATATGCCCCTCAGCGAATACCTTGGGGTGTCTACTTTCCGAAATGGGGTCATTTGTGGGGTGTGTTTACTGTTCTGGCATTTTGGGCGGGGCTAAATTGTGAGCAACCCTGTAAAGCCTAAAGGTACTCGGACTTTCAGCCCCTTTACGCACCTAGGCTGCAAAAAAAGTGTCACACATGTGGTATCGCCGTACTCAGGAGAAGTAGGGCAATTTGTTTTGGGGTGTATTTTTACTTTTTAAAAAAATTTATACAAAGTTGTCAATTTACAGAGATATTTCTCTCACCCAGTATGGGTATATACCCATACTGGGTGAGAGAAATATCTCTGTAAATTGACAACTTTGTATAAATTTTTTTTAAAAGTTGTCATTTACAGAGATATTTCTCACACACAGTATGGGTATATGTAAAAATACACCCCAAAACACATTGCCCTACTTCTCCCGAGTACGGCGATACCACATGTGTGACACTTTTTTGCAGCCTAGGTGCGCAAAGGGGCCCAAATTCCAATGAGGATCTTTACGATTTCACAGGGCATTTTTTACGCATTTGGATTCCAAACTACTTCTCACGCTTTAGGGCCCCTAAAATACCAGGGTAGTATAAAATACCCTACAATTGAAAGAAGACACCCCAAGGTATTCCGTGAGGGGCATGGCGAGTTCCTAGAATATATATTTTTTGGCACAAGTTAGTGGAAAATGATTTTTATATATTTTTTTTCTCTTACAAAGTCTCATATTTCACTAACTTGTGACAAAAAATAAAATTTTACATGAACTCGCCATGCCCCTCACGAAATACTTTGGGGTGTTTATACTGCCCTGGCATTTTAGGGGACCTAAAGCGTGAGAAGAAGTCTGGAATATAAATGTCTAAAAAATTTTACGCATTTGGATTCCGTGAGGGGTATGGTGAGTTCATGTGAGATTTTATTTTTTGTCACAAGTTAGTGGAATATGAGACTTTGTAAGAAAAAAAAAGAAAAAAATCTATTTCCGCTAACTTGTGCCAAAAAAAAATCTTCTATGAACTCGCCATGCCCCTCAAAAGTGATCTTTATAGCGCCGCAGCGATTTTACGGTGTTTTTGCAGTGATCAGAAAAAAAAAATATTCTGTCACTGCGGTGGGGCGGACTGAACGCAAGTGTGCACACAAGATCAGGCCTGATAGGGCGAACACTGCGTTTTTTGTAGAGCCTATAGAACATGTCCTATTCTTGTCCGCAATTGCGGACAAGAAAAGGCATTTTCTATATAGTTCTGGCAATGTGCGGATCCGCAAAATGCGGAAATCACATTGCCGGTGTCCGTGTTTTGCGGATCCGCGGTGTCAGTGTTTTGCGGATCCGCAAAACACATACGGACGTCTGAATGGAGCCTTACAGGGGGGTGATCAGGGTTTATTAAGTGACAGGGGAGGGGGGGGTGTAGTGTGGTGTGGTGATTGGTGCTACTTACAGAGCTGCCTGTGTCTTCTGGTGGTCGATCCAAGCAAAAGGGACCACCAGAGGACCAGGTATATCAGACGCTGTTAACAAAACAGCGTCTGATATACCCTCCAGGGGTTTAAAAAAAAAAATCGCATCTACAGCCTGCCAGCGAATGATCGCCGCTGGCAGGCTGTAGATCAGTTCGTTTATATATAGATTTTTTTAAAATATAGATATTGAAATGGAAAATTAAAAATATGTTTAACATAAAAACATGATTTAAATAGGTCATTTTCTGATGACACACTCCCTTTAAACTAAAGAGTCTAACATTAATACAATTCATAGTGAATTACCAAAACTGTAACAATCAGTCAGACAAATGTACACAAAACTTATATATATCACTTTTTCCTACATTAGAAAATGTCACGTGAAATATACAAGCACATTCAAAGCTTATGCTGATATAGTGACAAGTCTTTAAATATCAGAAGAGAAAAACTTGAATTATCAACATCCCTGCTTCAATGTAAGGTCGAAATGAAAAAATGTATGTAAATAGACCACTGTGAAGCTGCTTAAAGGGGTTTTCTCATTTCAGACAATGGGGGCATATCGCTAGGATATGCCCCCATTGTCTTATAGGTGCGGGTCCCACCCCTGAGACCCGCACCTATATCGAGAACAGAGCCCCGAAAATGAAGGCGGGCGCACTGTGCAGCCGCCCTCCATTCATTTCTATGGATCTGCCGAAAATAGCCGAGCGCTAGCTTGGCTATTGCCGTCTGCCCCATAGAAATTAATGGGAGCATGGGCTGCGCATGTGCGGCACGCTCCCATTCACTTCTATGGGAGAGGCGGGGATTAGTGCTTGGTGGTGGACAGACCCCAGCCACAGCGCTCCCCGCTCCATTCTCAATATAGGTGCAGGTCCCAGTGGTGGGACCTGCACCTATCAGACAATCCTAGCTATATGCCCCCATTGTCTAAGATGGGAATACCCCTTTAAGTCGTGAATATGTTTAAAGAGCATTTGTCAGCATGATCAGCCCTATTAAACCAAGCATATTGCTTGGTAGGGTTGATCATGCTGAGTGAAACTATATATTTATTTTCACTCTATGGTTAATAATAAAATGTTTATATTTCTGTAAATTAGCTATTTGGGGCACAAGAGTGCTGGCCATAGAGCTAGGAGCATCGCTAGCGCAATGCCCCTGTGCTCTCTGTAGAACTCCCCACCCCGTTTGAGTGACATGGCTAGACATCTCATCTAGCCCAGTGTTCTCACTACAACGTAGAGCTCAGTGGATCTAGTGTTGGACAACATACCGCGGTATTAAGAAACTGCAATATCGTTTCTTAATTACCGCAGCATTTTAATGACATCATAAGGGCGGTCGCACTTGACAGTGCTGACAGCTTTAAAACGGGCATGGTGTATCTCATTCCTGACTCAAGACCTGTAATGGAAGCTGCAGGTAAAGGACCAGCAGTGTCAAAAAGTCACATGGCCTTCTCATGGGGATGGCAAACACCAGGACGTAGCTGACTGTCATGGTAATGTCACCTAGCTTATGGGCACGACTGACATCACAGCAACTGCCAGTGCAGTTAGGCTGCTGTTCTGCCTCCCTCTTGAAACAGCTCATTGGTGGGGGTGCCAGGTATCGTACCCCCTACTGATGACCTATCTTTAGGATAGGTCATCAATATTTGTAACCCAGGCAATCGCTTTAAGTGTGTGTAAAGTATGCTGGGGCAGTATATTGTGCTGAACTGTGGTGTTTGGTTCTGCTGGGGCAGTATATTTTGCTGCACTGTGACGTTCGCTTCTGCTAGGACAGTATTTTGTGGTTCACTGTGGCGTTCGATTCTGCTGGGGCGGTATTTTGTGCTGCACTATGGTATTGCTGGCCCCATCTAATTGAGTTGCCCTGCCTTCTAACAATATGAACACGCCTACAGCATAGGGCCACTTTTAGGTTCCAGTCCGCATCTCATTCGTTCCAGAACCTTTTCTCAGATTTTATACTTTACAATTAAAGACCTGAAACACAAGTTCATCTTTTTTGTGTTTTTTATTTCTAAATGGGTATTTAGCGCTATAAAATATATATATATATATATATATATATATATATATATATACACACACATATACACTCACCTAAAGAATTATTAGGAACACCTGTTCTATTTCTCATTAATGCAATTATCTAGTCAACCAATCACATGGCAGTTGCTTCAATGCATTTAGGGGTGTGGTCCTGGTCAAGACAATCTCCTGAACTCCAAACTGAATTTCAGAATGGGAAAGAAAGGCGATTTAAGCAATTTTGAGCGTGGCATGGTTGTTGGTGCCAGACGGGCCAGTCTGAGTATTTCACACTCTGCTCAGTTACTGGGATTTTCACGCACAACCATTTCTAGGGTTTACAAAGAATGGTGTGAAAAGGGAAAAACATCCAGTATGCGGCAGTCCTGTGGGCAAAAATGCCTTGTGGATGCTAGAGGTCAGAGGAGAATGGGCCGACTGATTTAAGCTGATAGAAGAGCAACGTTGACTGAAATAACCACTCGTTACAACCGAGGTATGCAGCAAAGCATTTGTGAAGCCACAACACGCACAACCTTGAGGCGGATGGGCTACAACAGCAGAAGACCCCACCGGGTACCACTCATCTCCATTACAAATAGGAAAAAGAGGCTACAATTTGCACAAGCTCACCGAAATTGGACTGTTGAAGACTGGAAAAATGTTGCCTGGTCTGATGAGTCTCGATTTCTGTTGAGACATTCAAATGGTAGAGTCCGAATTTGAGAACATGTATCCATCCTCTGATGACTACTTCCAGCAGGATAATGCACCATGTCACAAAGCTCGAATCATTTCAAATTGGTTTCTTGAACATGACATTGAGTTCACTGTACTAAAATGGCCCCCACAGTCACCAGATCTCAACCCAATAGAGCATCTTTGGGATGTGGTGGAACGGGAGCTTCGTGCCTTGGATGTGCATCCCTCAAATCTCCATCAACTGCAAGATGCTATCCTATCAATATGGGCCAACATTTCTAAAGAATGCTATCAGCACCTTGTTGAATCAATGCCACGTAGAATTAAGGCAGTTCTGAAGGAAAAAGGGGGTCCAACACCGTATTAGTATGGTGTTCCTAATAATTCTTTAGGCGAGTGTATATATCAAACAAAAAGTAGCAGCACACCACTAAATGCGCTAAGACTGAGTGAACAGGTGAATGTGTGAACAGGGTCAAATACATGACGCCAAATAACAGTGAAGAAGCTCTTAGCGCATATTATTGATCAAAAATATGTCGAGCCCACCTACCAGACGACAAGGTAGCTTCTTATCAGGTGGGACCTACTCTAACATGGAGGGTCCAGCTCCATTGTTACTCTGATTAAAAACACCAAGGGGTGGGGCATGGGCAGGGAGTGCCAAGTTCCAAAGAGGATGCCTGGTCCTCTATTATATATATATATATATAATAGAGGACCAGGCATCCTCTTTGGAACTTGGCACTCCCTGCCCATGCCCCACCCCTTGGTGTTTTTAATCAGAGTAACAATGGAGCTGGACCCTCCATGTTAGAGTAGGTCCCACCTGATAAGAAGCTACCTTGTCGTCTGGTAGGTGGGCTCGACATATTTTTGATCAATAATATGCGCTAAGAGCTTCTTCACTGTTATTTGGCGTCATGTATTTGACCCTGTTCACACATTCACCTGTTCACTCAGTCTTAGCGCATTTAGTGGTGTGCTGCTACTTTATTTGTTTGCTGTATTATTGCCGGGTAGCTTGCACCTGCGATTTGTCTAGGGCGGTGCTGTTCTGTTTTTTGCTTATATATAATTTTGTTATATCGTAGGAATATCTGATATCGCCTAACCCTAAGTGGATCTGATGCCGCTTTTGGAGCATTGGGGAGCAGCAGAAGATCCATTGCCCAAGCTCCGAGGCGGATCGCGACTGTATGCACAGTGGATCTTTTGAGAGCTCCTTTCCGAACTCATCAGATCCACCGTACTGCAAAGTATAGAGAGCGCAGAGGGACTGAGTGGTGCTTCAAGTGCTATGGCCAACCCCCTGATGCTCCAAAAAAGGAAATTTACATAAATATTAAAATTAATCTCGGCACTTATTAACCCTATAGAGAAGAGAAATATTGTTTCTCAGCAAGATCAAATCTACCAGGCAAAAAAAAAAAGTTTGATCACACAGATTTAAAAGGGTTGATCACACAGACAGATACTCTTTAAACTTTCATTAAAATGCAGCTTAAAGGGGTATTATCATCTGGGTAATCATGTCTCATCCCCCCCCTTGGGAGGCAGGTGGAGGCACTTGGGGGGCAGGTGAAAGAGAAACAGATTTAGCAGAGCTGAACATGCGGGTGTTCTGACAGTGCTGGTTGAAGATAAAAACAGATGTAGCAGAGCTGTATATGTGGAAGGTCAGAATCAATGCTGGTGAAAGAGCAACAGATGTAGCAAAGTTGAATATGCGGCTGTTCTGACAGTGCTGGTTGAAGATAAAAACAGATGTAGCAGGTCAGCATCAATGCTGGTAAAAGAGAAACAGATGTAGCAGAGCTGAATATGCGGCTGTTCCGACACAGTGCTGGTTGAAGATAAAAACAGATGTAGCAGAGCTGTATAGGAAGCCATTCAGCCAAAGTGATGTTAGGGGACTGGAGAAGACACATGTAGCTGAGCTGTATATGCATCTATAAAGATACATAGTGTAAGGTTTATACACAACTGGAGTACAGCTCTAATGGAAATATCTGCATCAGTGCTGGTGGGTGGGGGTTGGTCAAGCTTTTGGGCTAATGTATAATATGGAATTATAGTTTTTGATGCACAGAATGGGTTTTTAAAAGATCAGACAGAGATTTTGTGTGTAAAACTGCAGAACAGCCACGTGTTACTGTACACTGAGCTCACTTCCCATGACTCCGAGTGACCATTCCCCTCACACACACTGCAGGCTGCCAGACTGATGAGTCATTCTCTCCACATGAACGAGCACGCAGGACTCAGCTCTCAGTGTGATGTCATAAGGAGGTGTGGCCGGCCTTCACTCAAACTGCCTAAGGCCGCCCAGCCTTAGCTGCAGAAAAACCAGGAAGTGAACAGCTAGCTGGCAGCAATTGAGAATGAAGTAATGAAGCAAGATGAGAATACCCCTTTAAAGTTAGTGTTGGGAGATACTATGTTCTGGTTCAAAATTTTAATAGGCAACATCTAGACCTGAATATTTAGTGAGGAAACGCAGGAAATAATTTTTACTAGAGTTTGGTCTTGGGAATACAAAAGAGTAGACAAGTTTTTTTTAATAATAAGAAGGTGCCCAATACTGGAATTGTTCTGACAGATTTCATTCTTGAAGAACAATGATGTTTATTTACAAGTTTTAGCCTTTTTTCACTTTTCAGTGGACCTTCTTTTTGAATTTTCCTCCTGCAACTTTTTTTCTCACTCCCAAAGAACCTTCAGCATCATCTGTTTCCTCATCCCGAGGTCGTTTTTTCTTTTCTCCTTGTTCTCTTAGTTCCTGCAAGACAAAATAGAACTTCATTTTAAACGTTGTACAGTATAGTACAAAGATTTCTCACAGACTTTCTTCTCTTTAAAAGGACATCTTGTCAGCACATACCTTGATATAAATGCAGCTGCCATGGGGAATGCGCACTGAGCAGCTGAATGTAGCTCCATTTGTCCCGTATTGATATGTTCTTTTAATCCAGAGATATGTTTCATTTTATATACTAATTACCTCCTTGGTGCAACGAGGGTGTTGCCGTTGAACCAGGAGCTCCAGTCAGTGTACAGTGGCGGAAATAATTATTTGACCCCTCACTGATTTTGTAAGTTTGTCCAATGACAAAGAAATGAAAAGTCTCAGAACAGTATCATTTCAATGGTAGGTTTATTGTAACAGTGGCAGATAGCACATCAAAAGGAAAATCGAAAAAATAACTTTAAATAAAAGATAGCAACTGATTTGCATTTCATTGAGTGAAATAAGTATTTGAACCCCTACCAACCATTAAGAGTTCTGGCTCCCACAGAGTGGTTAGACACTTCTACTCAATTAGTCACCCTCATTAAGGACACCTGTCTTAACTAGTCACCTGTATAAAAGACACCTGTCCACAGAATCAATCAATCAAGCAGACTCCAAACTCTCCAACATGGGAAAGACCAAAGAGCTGTCCAAGGATGTCAGAGACAAAATTGTAGACCTGCACAAGGCTGGAATGGGCTACAAAACCATTAGCAAGAAGCTGGGAGAGAAGGTGACAACTGTTGGTGCGATTGTTCGAAAATGGAAGGAGCACAAAATGACCATCAATCGACCTCGCTCTGGGGCTCCACGCAAGATCTCACCTCGTGGGGTGTCAATGGTTCTGAGAAAGGTGAAAAAGCATCCTAGAACTACACGGGAGGAGTTAGTTAATGACCTCAAATTAGCAGGGACCACAGTCACCAAGAAAACCATTGGAAACACATTACACCGCAATGGATTAAAATCCTGCAGGGCTCGCAAGGTCCCCCTGCTCAGGAAGGCACATGTGCAGGCCCATCTGAAGTTTGCCAATGAACACCTGAATGATTCAGAGAGTGACTGGGAGAAGGTGCTGTGGTCTGATGAGACCAAAATAGAGCTCTTTGGCATTAACTCAACTCGCTGTGTTTGGAGGAAGAAAAATGCTGCCTATGACCCCCAAAACACCGTCCCCACCGTCAAGCATGGGGGTGGAAACATTTTGCTTTGGGGGTGTTTTTCTGCTAAGGGCACAGGACAACTTATCGCATAAACGGGAAAATGGACGGAGCCATGTATCGTGAAATCCTGAGCGACAACCTCCTTCCCTCTGCCAGGAAACTGAAAATGGGTCGTGGATGGGTGTTCCAGCACGACAATGACCCAAAACATACAGCAAAGGCAACAAAGGAGTGGCTCAAGAAGAAGCACATTAAGGTCATGGAGTGGCCTAGTCAGTCTCCGGACCTTAATCCAATCGAAAACCTATGGAGGGAGCTCAAGCTCAGAGTTGCACAGAGACAGCCTCGAAACCTTAGGGATTTAGAGATGATCTGCAAAGAGGAGTGGACCAACATTCCTCCTAAAATGTGCGCAAACTTGGTCATCAATTACAAGAAACGTTTGACCTCTGTGCTTGCAAACAAGGGTTTTTCCACCAAGTATTAAGTCTTTTTTTGTTAGAGGGTTCAAATACTTATTTCACTCAATGAAATGCAAATCAGTTGCTATCTTTTATTTAAAGTTATTTTTTCGATTTTCCTTTTGATGTGCTATCTGCCACTGTTACAATAAACCTACCATTGAAATGATACTGTTCTGAGACTTTTCATTTCTTTGTCATTGGACAAACTTACAAAATCAGTGAGGGGTCAAATAATTATTTCCGCCACTGTATGTGCTGATCATGTCCTTTGTGTGGTGCGTGACAGGGCCAGGAAGTGTCAGGAAGTGTGAAAGATAATCTTGCCTGGCCCTAAAATCTTGCGGTAGTGCGTGTGCCTCTTCATCGCCGCACACACTTTACATTAATACATTTTGCCAGGCATATGGTACTGAGCATGCATCCATCCACCGTGAGCTTCCTTAAAGGGAGTCTGTCACCTCCATATGGCCATATACAGTGCTTACATGGCTCTGTAGCACACCTATACAGGACTGTAACGGTACCTTTGTTCTTTTCTTTACACTTGCACCAGCAGGAAAAATGAAGGAGTAAAGTGAAAAGAAGGCAGAGCAGCCTGGGCACTTACACACTGAACGCCGCACCTGGGCACTTGCGAGTGCTCATTTGCATATGAATTAAACTTCGTTTTTCCTGCTGGTGCAAGTGTAAAGAAAAGAACAAAGGTACCGTTACAGTCCTGTATAGGTGTGCTACAGAGCCACGTAAGCACTGTATATGGCCATATGGAGGTGACAGACTCCCTTTAATGTACATACAGTGCGCTGACCAAACAGGTGCACGTACTGCCATGAGATTTCAAGGCCAGGTGAGATTACCTTCACACTACCTGTCCCGGTCACAAACAGAAGATGAGGCGTGGCCAGCACATACACTGATTGGAGCTCTGGGTTAACAGCAATGCCCTTGTTCCACCAAGGGGCTAATTAGCATATTAAAATAGCTCATATCTCTGGACTGCTAAAACTTAATCAACAAGGGGCAAATGGGATCATATTCAGCTGCTCAGCGCACATCTCCCACAGCTGTATTCGTATCAAGGTATGTGTTGAAAGATGCCATTTAATATGGGTGCATAAAGTTTTAGTAAATCATTTTTTAAGTGCCCAAATGGAGGAACTTTGCTAAAATGGTCACTGTACTTTAACCTCTTAAGGACACATGACGTACCGGTACGCCATGATGTCCTGGTACTTAAGGACACATGACGTACCGGTACGTCATGTGTTGTTCCGATCACTGCCGGCCGGCCGGCAGTGATCGGAACCCGGTGCCTGCTCAAATCATCGAGCAGGCACCTAGGCTAAATGCGCGGGGGGGTCCCGTGACCCCCCCATGTCGGCGATCGCGGCAAACCGCAGGTCAATTCAGACCTGCGGTTTGCTGCGATTTCTGCAATTTCTGATCCCCGCGGTCCCTGACCGCGGGGATCAGAAACTTTAGTATTCCTAAAAATAGATCTGTATCCCTCCCCCTGCACCCCCCCGAGTGATTTTAGCCCGGTGGGAGGTGCAGGGGGAGGGTTGCGGGCAGTGCGGGAGGCGGGCGGTGCGGCAGGCGGGATCGCGATCCCCCGCCCGCCTCCCCTTGTATAATCGTTGGTTTCTAGTGGGTATACCAGGGTGCCAGCACATTGCTGGCACCCTGGTATAAACGGCTGACATCTGCGATGCGATGTCAGCCGTTAACCCTTTCCATACAGCGGTCCGTATGGACCGCTGTATGGAAAAGGTTAACAGCGCAGGGAGCTCCCTCCCTCTCCCATCGGGGGGCTGCTGTGCCTTTGCAGCCCCCCGATGGGAGAGGGAGAGAGCCCCCAGAGAGCCCCCCTCAGCCCTGTGCTTACCCTTCCCCGTCTGCGCAGTTCTGAGCAGACGGGGAAGGGTTCCCATGGCAACAGGACGCCTCTCAGGCGTCCTGCTGTCCATGGTGCTGAACAGATCTGTGCTAAAAGCATAGATCTGTTCAGTGTAAGTAAAATACAGTTCAGTACAATATATATTGTTCTGTACTGTATTATACAGACATCAGACCCACTGGATCTTCAAGAACCAAGTGGGTCTGGGTCAAAAAAAAAAGTGAAAAAAAGTGAAAAAAAAAGTAAAAATCAAAAAACACATTTATCACTGATTAAAAATGAAAAAAATAAAATACCCTACACATGTTTGGTATCGCCGCGTCCGTAACGACCTGATCTATAAAACGGTTATGTTACTTTAGCCGAACGGTGAACGCCATAAAAATAAAAAATAAAAAACTATGATGAAATTGAAATTTTGCCCACCTTACTTCCCAAAAAAGGTAATAAAAGTGATCAAAAAAGTCGCATGTACGCAAAAATAGTACCAATCAAACCGTCATCTCATCCCGCAAAAATCATACCCTACCCAAGATAATCGCCCAAAAACTGAAAAAACTATGGCTCTTAGACTATGGAAACACTAAAACATGATTTTTTTTGTTTCAAAAATGAAATCATTGTGTAAAACTTACATAAATAAAAAAAAAAGTATACATATTAGGTATCGCCGCGTCCGTATCGACCGGCTCAATAAAAATATCACATGATCTAACCCCTCAGATGACCACCGTAAAAAAATTTAAATAAAAACGGTGTAAAAAAAGCCATTTTTTGTCATCTTATGTCACAAAAAGTGTAATAGCAAGCGATCAAAAAGTCATATGCACCCCAAAATAGATGCCAATCAAACCGTCATTTCATCCCGCAAAAAATGAGACCCTACTTAAGATAATCGCCCAAAACTGAAAAAACTATGGCTCTTAGACTATGGAGACACTAAAACATTTTTTTTGTTTTAAAAATGAAATCATTGTGTAAAACTTACATAAATAAAAAAAATTGTATACATATTAGGTATCGCCGCGTCCGTGACAACCTGCTCTATAAAATTACCACATGATCTAACCTGTCAGATGAATGTTGTAAATAACAAAAAATAAAAACATGCCAAAAAATCTATTTCTTGTTACCTTGCCGCACAAAAAGTGTAATATAGAGCAACCAAAAATCATATGTACCCTAAACTAGTACCAACAAAACTGCCACCCTATCCCGTAGTTTCTAAAATGGGGTCACTTTTTTGGAGTTTCTACTCTAGGGGTGCATCAGGGGGGCTTCAAATGGGACATGGTGTAAAAAAAAAAAACTGTCCAGCAAAATCTGCCTTCCAAAAACCGTATGGCGTTCCTTTCCTTCTGCGCCCTGCCGTGTGCCCGTACAGCAGTTTACGACCACATATGGGGTGTTTCTGTAAACTACAGAATCAGGGCCATAAATAATGAGTTTTGTTTGGCTGTTAACCCTTGCTTTGTAACTGGAAAAAAAATATTAAAATGGAAAATCTGCCAAAAAAGTGAAATTTTGAAATTGTATCTCTATTTTCCATTAAATCTTGTGCAACACTTAAAGGGTTAACAAAGTTTGTAAAATCAGTTTTGAATACCTTGAGGGGTGTAGTTTCTTAGATGGGGTCACTTTTATGGAGTTTCTACTCTAGGGGTGCATCAGGGGGGCTTCAAATGGGACATGGTGCCAAAAAAACAGTCCAGCAAAATCAGCCCTCCAAAAACCAAACGGCGCACCTTTCACTCTACGCCCCGCTGTGTGCCCGTACAGTAGTTTACGGCCACATATGGGGTGTTTCTGTAAACAACAGAGTCAGGGCAATAAAGATACAGTCTTGTTTGGCTGTTAACCCTTGCTTTGTTAGTGGAAAAAATGGGTTAAAATTGAAAATTAGGCAAAAAAATGAAATTCTCAAATTTCATCGCCATTTGCCAATAACTCCTGTGCAACACCTAAAGGGTTAACGATGTATGTAAAATCAGTTTTGAATAACTTGAGGGGTGTAGTTTCTTAGATGGGGTCACTTTTAGGGAGTTTCTCCTCTAGGGGTGCATCAGGGGGGCTTCAAATGGGACATGGTGTAAATAAACCAGTCCATAAAAATCAGCCTTCCAAAAACCATACGGCGCACCTTTCACTCTACGCCCTGCTGTGTGGCCGTACAGTAGTTTACGGCCACATATTGGGTGTTTCTGTAAACGGCAGAGTCAGGGCAATAAAGATACAGTCTTGTTTGGCTGTTAACCCTTGATTTGTTAGTGGAAAAAATGGGTTAAAATGAAAAATTAGACAAAAAAATGAAATTCTCAAATTTCCTCCCCATTTGCCAATAACTCTTGTGCAACACCTAAAGGGTTAACAACGTATGCAAAATCAGTTTTGAATACCTTGAGGGGTGTAGTTTCTTAGATGGGGTCATTTTTGGGTGGTTTCTATTATGTAAGCCTCGCAAAGTGACTTGAGACCTGAACTGGTCCGTAAAAATTTAGTTTTGTAAATTTCTGAAAAATTTCAAGATTTGCTTCTAAACTTCTAAGCCTTATAACATCCCCAAAAAATAAAATATCATTCCCAAAACAATTCAAACATGAAGTAGACATATGGGGAATGTAAAGTCATCACAATTTTTGGGGGTATTACTATGTATTACAGAAGTAGAGAAACTGAAACTTTGAAATTTGCAAATTTTTCCAAATTTTTGTTAAAATAGGTATTTTTTGGTGCAAAAAAAAAAAATTTTTTTGACTTCATTTTACCAGTGTCATGAAGTACAATATGTGACGAAAAAACAATCTCAGAACGGCCTGGATAAGTCAAAGCGTTTTAAAGTTATCAGCACTTAAAGGGACTCGTCAGATTTGCAAAAAATGGCCTGGTCCTAAGGTGTAAAAAGGCTGTGTCCTTAAGGGGTTAAACAAACTTTGCATAAATCAATAAAACAAGAAGGACTATCAGCTCACTGTGGAATCAAGTTACATGTTGCTCATAGAAGTTTTTTTTTAGAGAGGGAAGGGGGAGGAGTGAGCTGCTGCAGGGAGACAGATGCACAGACATAGAAAATTTACTGGAGCCAGCAGCAGTGTATCTCACTCCAGGGCTGGACATACTGCTGTATAAGGTTCTCCATGCTGATGCAGGTTCTGTGTGTGCTAAAGAGATATGGGAGCAACAACTTGTCCTCTATGAGTGCAGTGTATGGAGAACATCACTGCAGCTGGTCTTAGACTGGTTTCACACGGGCGTTGCGGAAAAAGATGCGGGTGCGTTGCGGGAACATGCGCGATTTTTCCACGCGAGTGCAAAACATTGTAATGCGTTTTGCACGTGCGTGAGAAAAAACTGCATGTTTGGTACCCAAACCCGAACTTCTTAACAGAAGTTCTGGTTTTGGTTAGGTGTTGTGTACATTGTATTATTTTGCCTTATAACATGGTTATAAGGGAAAATAATAGCATTCTTAATACAGAATGCATAGTACAATAGGGCTGGAGGGGTTAAAAAAAAAAATATAATAATAATTTAACTCACCTTAATCCACTTGTTCGCACAGCCTGGCTTCTCTTCTGAGGAATAGGACCTTTGATGACGTCACTGCGCTCATCACATGATCTTTTACCATGGTGATGATCATGTGAAGACCATGTGATGAGCGTAGTGACGTCACCACAGGTCCTTTTCCTGTGCACAGCAAAGAAGACGACAGAAGAGAAGCCGGGCTGCGCGAACAAGTGGATTAAGGTGAGTTAAATTATTTTTTTATTTTTTTTAACCCCTCCAGCCCTATTGTACTATGCATTCTGCATTAAGAATGCTATTATTTTCCATTATAACCATGTTATAAGGGAAAATAATAATGATCAGGTCTCCATCCCGATCGTCTCCTAGCAACCGTGCGTGAAAATCGCACCGCATCCGCACTTGCTTACGGATGCTTGCGATTTTCACGCAGCCCCATTCACTTCTATAGGGCCTGCGTTGCGTGGAAAACGCACAATATATAGCATGCTGCGATTTTCACGCAACGCACAAGTGATGCGTGAAAATCACCGCTCATCTGCACAGCCCCATTGAAGTGAATGGGTCCAGATTCAGTGCGGGTGCAATGCGTTCACCTCACGCATTGCACCCGCGTGGAAATCTTGCACGTGTGAAAGATGCCTTAGAGTTGGGCGATATACCATTTATATACCGCAGTATTTTTGTGAAGTCATAGGGGTGGTCACACTTGCGCCGACCGCTTCTAAAACATCCGTGCACGGCCGCCTGCGCACAATACCGGCCAGTTCCCGCACCAGCCCCCCTCTTTACTCCTTCACTTCACCAGGACTCTGCCCACCGACCAGAGAACTGTGACTTATCAGCCAATCTATGGTGCCCTGAAGGAACTGACCCGTCTGACATAGACAAGCCAGGCCGACATCAGCAGCCAATGAGAGGGGCGAAAACACAGCGGCATCCTCACAGGCCAGCAGCGAGATAGCCCTGGTCTGTACCATTGTCCACGGAGGCAGAAGACACATACAGAGTGTAAACGCCATTACCAGGGTTCTGCGGAATAAAATTGTGGTAATACTATCTCCTATTAACATTTGTTGCCAGGCTCAGTGTTTTTTCAGAGGCCCCTGCACATGACAGTGCCATCTCTAGCATTGGCCCTTAGCAGCTACTTTAGAAAAAGTGACACTCTAATGCAGTGCTCCAGACTAAAAAAAAATACCTAGTAGCCATTGGCTCCTGAACTGAAAAATTTAGAAGCCAAATAAAATTTTTAGTCGCCAAATCGAAACCGAATAAAAATTTTGGTATCGTGACAACGCTACGCCGATCAGATAGGGTTGTTTCGATACCAAAATTTTGATTCGCTTTCGTCACCATAGAAAAGTATGGCGATACTCAATACCCCGCAAAAATAAAAAAACACACACCAAAAAACCCCGCGTACATTTCGCATTTTATGAAACGTTCGGCCCATTAATAGAACAGTCCTATCCTATTTTTTGGGGTGACAAGGTGACAAAAACCATCCGATTCGCCATTTTTTTATTTTTTTAGTTCTGTTACAGCGCTCACCGCATAGGAGTTATTTTTTTATAATTTTATAGTTTGGACTTTTCGGACGCAGCACTATGTAATATGTTCATTTATTTATTTATTTATTGTTTATATATTTTATATGTAAAATTGGGAAAGGGGGGGATTTAAACTTAATATTTTAGGGTACTTTCACACTAGCATTTTTCATTTCCAGCATAGAGTTCCGTCACAGGGGCTCTATACCAGAAAAGAACTGATCAGGCATATCCCGATGCATTCTGAATGGAGAGTAATCCGTTCAGGATGCATCAGGATGTCTTCAGTTCAGTCATTTTGACTGATCAGGCAAAAGATAATACCATAGCATGCTACGGTTTTATCTCGCGCGAAAAAACTGAAGACTTGCCTGAATGCATTTTTCCCCATAGGAATGTATTAGTGCCAGATCCGGCATTCAAAATACCGGATCTGTCCTTCCGGTCTGCGCATGTGCAGACCGGTAAAAATGTGTAAAAAGATACAAGACGGATTAGTCTGTCTGCATGACAAGCGGAGAGATGGATTCGTTCTTGCAATGCATTTGTGAGATAGATCCGCATCCGGATGCGTCTCACAAATGCTTTCAGTCACATCCAGATCGGTGGATCCGGCAGGAAGTTCCGACGACGGAACTGCTTGCCGGATCACACTGCCGCAAGTGTGAAAGTAGCCTTAGTGTTTTTTTTTTTTACTTACTATTAGCCCCCTTAGAGGCTGGAACCCTTGTCCTATTCACCCTTAGGCCCCTTTCACATGGGCGAGATTTCTGCGCGGGTGCAATGCTTGAGGTGAACGCACTGCACCCGCACTGAATCCGGACCCATTCACTTCGATGGGGCTGTGCACATGAGCTGTGATTTTCACGCATAACTTGTGCGTTGCGTGAAAATCGCAGCATGCTCTATGTTGTGCGTTTTTCACGCAACGCAGGCTCCATAGAAGTTAATGGGGCTGCATGAAAATCGCAAGCATCCGCAAGCAAGTGCGGATGCGGTGCGATTTTCACGCATGGTTGCTAGGATGAAAGTCTATTCACTGTATTATTTTCCCTTATAACATGGTTATAAGGGAAAATAATAGCATTCTTTAATACAGAATGCTTAGTAGAAGGTCAATTGAGGGTTAAAAAATAAAAATAAAAAATGAACTCGCCTCCTCCAATTGATCGCGTAGCTGCCGGTTTCCTGTTCTTTCTTCAGGACCTGTGGTGACATCACTGTGCTCATCACATGATCCATCACCATGGTAATGGACCATGTGATGAGCTCAGTGACGTCACCACAGGTCCTTTGACAGGTCCTGGAGAAAGAACAGGAGACCGGCAGCTACACGATCATTTGGAGGAGGGGAGTTAATATTTTATTTATTTTTTAACCCTCATTGGCACTGAGCCACTAATGTTTATTATACTGGGGTGTTGGGGGGGCGCACTGCGCCACCAATGTTTATAGGTTTATTATACTGGGGAGGGGGCGCACTGCGCCACCAATGTTTATATGATTATTATAGTGGGGAGGAAGGGGGGGCGCACTGCGCCATCAATAAAGATCACTGAACAAATACAGGAGGCGGGTGCCGGAATCAAATAGCCGGCACCTGACCTCTATGACAGGGAGCTGCGATCAGCGGCAGTTAACCCCTCAGGTACCGCACCTGATGGGTTAACTGCCGCTGATCGCAGCTCCCTGTCAGAGGTTGGGTGCCGGCTATTTGATTCCGGCTCCCACCTCCTGTATTTGTATTAACAGGTCAGTTATCTTCATTGGTGGTGCAGTGGCCAAAGCCCCTCCCCTCCTCCTCCCGGCTCTCTTCTTATTGGCGGCGGCAGCACAGGGGGGAGGGAGAGACTTCTCCACTGCGCTGCTGAGAAGAACATCGGCGGCAGGGCAGAGAACTATCCTTTTCGGTGCCCCGCTGCTGTATTCAACTGCAGAGCTGCGGTGGCCGGTCTAGTCGCAAATGGCGACAACACTAAAAAGTCTTGTCGCCATTTGTAATTTCTTAGTCGCATTGGCGACCATTTTGGTCCCCATCTGGAGCCCTGTAATGGAATATACTACTTACTAACCGCTCCATGTACACATCCACATGAATGCAAATCAGTATAAGCCCCATACAGGAGCAACAATGAGACATTACTGTATACTGTATGGGGACAGCAAGGAAACAATGTATACAGGCCACTTAGAGACATTATACTGTAGGGAGGAGGGGGAAAGTAAAAATTTGTAGCCCCCATACAGTATAATGTCTCCTTTGGCCCGCCACCCTAGAGTATAATTGTCTCCTAGCAGCCCCAAGTGTTTTTCTTCTAAATGGGTATTTATAGCGATATATATATCATTATCGCAATAAATTTCTTAATATTGTTATCATGGGAATATTTTTGATCTCTCCCAGCCCTAGCTGGTCTCCCCAAACAGATCAGGAAAAATGGCCAACTACAGATATAGCCTAATCACAGAATACAAGTCACATTGTAGACAAATTGTTATTCCTTGTATACAGATGCATAAACCAGCTTATTCTGAAACCTCACCTTATACGACAGGTTAACTTTAAAGATAAATTTTATATCTGGTGTCATTTCACATGTTTCTTTCCTCCATTGGTAACGTATATTAATATTAACTCAAAGGCATTATGAAAGTCTTGTGGGGTCTTTTATATTAGGGTTCTGCAAGTTTAATGTGCTGTAATGAGTAATGTGCTGGGGCAGTCCAGTACCAATTTCTAATGGAGGTCACCTCATTAGCAGAACTAAAAGCCTGTTTTACAAAATACTTCTTCCACCTACTATCAAATAATAGGATTGCTGATTAGTGATACTAAAATACATGAATATATACAGGTCGTGCTTCTATACGAGCAAAAAGGTGTGTGCAGGTTAAGCATGTGGTCATAGAGTCAAGAACCTGCACTACGCATGAGACTCCGGCATGACATATTTTCATCATGACTCGCCCTATATTCATGAGAATGCTTCCAGCCCCAACAGGTTTCAAACCAACTTGATATACAAGATAACATTTCATTACAGTACTTACTATGCGAGCGAATCTCTGAGCCTCGGATACTCTTTCATTTAACATCATTACTTCCTCTTCTTGGGTAGAAAAGGCTGGAAGCTTTTTACCAATCAGATGTTCTATTCTTTGAAACAGCTCCACATCATACCTTAACAATTCAATGAGAAAGCAATATTAACTTTTCAGGATCTTGTTTTACTTTATCATCACTAACTACCAGGAGAATTCCTATTGTACAAGCATCTACAAATGCTAAACTATATAAGGTGTTTATTTTGAGAACATTTAACCAGAAGAGGTTAAAAATAAAGAATCATAATTCACTTTCACAGATTCCGCAGCGCTACCATTCCGATGCTGCTCCACTGTTATTCCCCTCCCGGTCCAGAAAAGGCTGAAGCAGATCACTACAAAGGGCAGTGATTGGCTGGATGGGTCTTTCCTGGCATTTTTTTGGTGTGCTGGCCCAGGACCAGGAAGCGGACAGCAACAGCAACCACAGCAGCTGCTGAACTCCAGACCCATGGGAATTGCTGTTCCCAAAAAAAGTAGAAAAACCCCTTTACTGCAGCTGCCAAAACAAAATATGACATGTAACTTAAAGGGTTCATTCATAATAACAAGCACTTTCCATATTCCCTATCAGATTAGTGCATACGACATAATACAAATTCCACCCTCTATGTGCCAAAAAAGAGGCACTCTGGAGGGTCTTGCATGTCCAGGGTCTTTTTGTCTGGCCGAATCCAAGCATATTTGATGGGTGGCAGCCGGATCTCCGCCAGATCCCTTTATAGTCAATGGGGCCAGAGGTCCTGGTTCTGGTAACATCCAGCAATGCCAGATCCAGAGAGCTCTGGCAGACTGTTCTCTGCCGGAACTACTAACGGACGTAATCTAGCCTAATGTTCCATATGCATCTTCCCTATCACTCTATAAGGGGATGAGCCTGAACTCAATCACTTCCTATAGGCTATAATATTCTATGAGACTTCTCTTACAACTGACTTATTTCATATTACACTGTTAATTAGACACACCCTATTGTGTTGTACATACAGAAAATACAGCAATTTTTTTTTCAAAAAAATAACCACTCTTTTCTACAGACTAACATTAAAAACTCACCCCTTCAACATTACATAAAAAAAGACCTTCACATATAACCCCAGAGATACATATGGTACATATGTCCCCAACATTTCCTTCTCCACTGTATAGAAGATAGCAATACTTTTCCATGAATTCAGAAGTAGGAATAAATGAATGAGAGAGGTCAGTGCCGCTTTACAATACAGCACTCAGGGGAGGGGAAAGTAGCAGAAAAGCTACTGAGCATGTCAGTCCACCACTGAACTCAGGAGATGGCGGACCAGAAGAATGAACAGCAGGGGGCAATACCAAAAGAGAAAAAAGGAGACTTTTGTATTACTTACCAGTAAAGTCTCTTTCTCGCTCTTCTTTGGGGGACACAGGAAACCATGGGTATAGCTCTGCTCCCTAGGAGGCGTGACACTAAGTGAAAGCTGTAAGCCCCTCCTCCATCAGCTATACCCTTCAGCCTGGAGAAGAGACTGCCAGTTGCGTGTCCAAGTAGTGAAAGATAACCACCAACCGGAAAAAGAACTGTCGAGCCCCAACTGGGGCAACCAAGCCGGAACCACAACTGTAACCCAAATGAAGGGCGGGTGCTGTGTCCCCCAAGGAAGAGCGAGAAAGAGACTTTACTGGTAAGTAATACAAAAGTCTCCTTTTCTCGCCCATATTCCTTGGGGGACACGGGAAACCATGGGACGTTCCAGAGCAGTCCCAGAAGGGAGGGACCAGAACAAACTAGACTAACACCAGAGGCATCAATCAACTGCCGCCTGCAACACCAGACGGCCTAAAGCAGCGTCAGCCGACGCATGAGTATGCACCCTGTAGAACTTGGTGAAGGTGTGCAAGGAGGACCAAGTGGCCGCCTTGCAAATCTGCTCCGTAGAAGCCCGATTCCTCTGAGCCCAGGAAGCCCCGACCGCTCTAGTGGAGTGAGCGGTAACACCAAGGGGCGGAACCTTGCCCTTGGCGAGATAAGTCTCAGTAACAGCCATCTTGACAAAACGGGCGATAGCCACTTTGGATGCCGCCATCCCTCTGCGCGACCCTTCCGGGACCACAAAGAGCGAGTCAGTATGCCTGAAAGAGCTGGTTACTTCCAGGTAAATCTTGAGCGCCCTGACAACGTCCAGGCGATGAAGCTTCCTCTCCCGCGGGTGGGAAGGGGAAGGACACAAAGAGGGGAGAACGATGTCCTCGTTCAGATGAAAGGCGGAGACCACCTTAGGAAGGAAGGAAGGGACCGGACGAAGAACCACCTTGTCCTGGTGGAACACTAGGAAAGGTTCCAGACAGGAGAGTGCAGCCAATTCGGACACCCTCCGAAGAGAGGTGACGGCTACAAGGAAAATAACCTTGCAGGACAGAAGTCGCAAGGAAACCGTCCGCAGAGGCTCGAAAGGAGAAGCCTGGAGCGCTGAGAGAACCAGGTTCAGGTCCCAGGGCGGTATCGGAGGGCGGTACGGGGGAACCGCGTGAGCCACGCCCTGAAGGAAGGTCTTGACAGGACCAAGGGGGGCCAGTGGGCGCTGAAACAAAATGGACAGCGCAGACACCTGACCCTTCAAAGAACTAAGGCCTAGACCTTGGGCCAGTCCGCTCTGCAGGAAGGACAAAACGGTGGGGAGAGAAAAGCGGAGCAGAGGAATCCCCAGATCGGCACAGAACCCCAAAAAGGTCCTCCAGGTCCTATAATAGATCCTAGAAGAGGACGGCTTACGGGCGCGGATCATGGTGCGGACGACGTCCGCAGAAAAACCCCTACGTGTCAGGACGGTGGTCTCAACAACCACGCCGTCAAACGTAGGGACCCTAAACGCGGGTGGAAGATCGGTCCCTGAGAGAGAAGATCTTCCCTGGCGGGCAGCGGCCAGGGCGCGTCTGCCAGGAGCAGCATGAGGTCGGCATACCAAGACCGGCGGGGCCAGTCCGGAGCGACCAGAATCACCGAGACGCCTTCCGCCGCGATCTTCCGAAGGACCTTGGGCAGGAGAGGGATGGGAGGGAATATGTATGGGCGCGCGAAGCCTCGCCAAGGAAGAACGAGGGCGTCGGCTCCGCAAGCTCCCGGATCCCTGGCCCTGGACAGATAGGCGGGGACCTTGTGATTGAATTTTGAGGCCATGAGGTCCACGTCCGGTATGCCCCAACGAAGGCAAATGGCCTCGAATACCTCCGGGTGAAGAGACCACTCGCCGGGGTCGACGGTGGTGCGACTGAGGAAGTCCGCCGCCCAATTGTCCACCCCTGGAATAAAAATTGCAGATAGGGCCGGGACGTGGGCTTCCGCCCAACGGAGAATGCTGGTGACCTCCCGCATTGCTGCAGCGCTGCGAGTGCCCCCCTGGTGGTTTATGTACGCCACAGCCGTGGCGTTGTCCGATTGTACACGAACTGGATGACCCTTCAGCAGATGAGTCCAGTGTCGTAGAGACAGAAGGGCCGCTCTCAGCTCCAGGACATTGATCGAGAGTTTGGACTCCGATGGAGACCAAATGCCATGGACGGATCGGGGAGGAAAGACGCCTCCCCAGCCCAAGAGACTGGCATTGGTTGTAACCACCAACCAGTTGAGTGGCAGAAAAGACCTGCCCAGAAGAGGGGACTGTAACCACCAGCGGAGAGATGACCGCACCGGAGGCGATAGATGGAAGGGATGATCCAGAGAGTGAGATCCACGCTGGCAACCGCTTGAGAAAGGGACGGAGCCTTGATGAGGATATCGTCCAAGTACGGTAGCAGAAAAACACCCCTGGAACGGAGTAAGGCCAAAACCGGGGCCAGGACCTTGGTGAACACCCGGGGGGCTGTTGCCAGCCCGAAGGGAAGGGCGACAAATTGGAAGTGGAGGTCCCCCACGGCGAATCGGAGGAAGCGATGGTGACACCGGGCTACCGGAACATGGAGGTAGGCATCCTGTATATCGATGGAAGACATGAAATCTCCCTGCTCCAGGGAAGCCACCGCGGAACGGAGGGACTCCATCCGAAACCGTCGAAGGAGGAGGAAACGGTTGAGCTTTTTGAGGTCCAAAATGGGCCGCACCGAACCTCCCTTCTTGGGAACTACAAAGAGGTTCGAGTAGAACCCTTGGAACCTTTCCTCTAGAGGAACGGGGGTAATCACCCCCCTGTCCAGTAAGGCTTGAACGGCCGCGGAGAACGCAGCCGCGCTCTTCGGGTCCCGCGGCGGGAGCGAAAGAACCGATCTGGAGGGAAGGATGCAAATTCGATTTTGTATCCGGAGGACACAATTTCGAGGGCCCAGGCGTCGGAGACGTGAGCCATCCAGACGTCCCTGAAAAGGAGGAGCCGGCCCCCCACCCGGGTGGGTGGGGGCGCGCCTTCAGGCAGAGGACTGTTTTGCTGCGGGTGAGCGGGCAGCCTGCGGCTTGCGCCAGGAGGGCTGCGCCCGAAAAAACGGCTTCCTACGCTTATCCTGGGGAGGAGCCGAAGCGGCAGCTGTGGTGGGAGCCCCAGAGGCCCTGCGGGAGGACCGGAAACGAGACGCACCAGGGCGTCCACGGGGGGCGCCCCTGGCTTGGGGTTGAGGAAGATGGGTGCTTTTACCACCCGTGGCCTCCGAAATAAGTTCGTCTAAGCGGACCCCGAAAAGGCGGGAACCCGCAAACGGTAGCCCCGCCAGGGAACGTTTGGAGGCAGCGTCCGCTTTCCAAACCTTCAGCCAGAGCTCCCTCCTGACGGCAACTGCCAGGGCGGAGGAGCGTGCAATAAGGGCTCCCGCATCAAGGGAGGCCTCACAAACAAAATTCCCGGCCCGAATAATAAGCTGGGCCAAGGAACGTAGGTCCTGGATGGGGACGTCCGAGTCCAACTCCTGTTCCAGCTGCGCACCCCAAGCAGAGATTGCTTTCCCTGCCCAAGCAGAGGCAAAAACCGGTCTGAGAGCAGAACCGGAGGCAGCAAAAATGCCCTTGGAAAGGGTCTCCATGCGACGGTCCTCCGCTGACTGAAGAGAGGATCCGTCGGGAACAGGGATGGCCGTGTTCTTTGACAGCCGGGCCACAGGGGGGTCCACCTTGGGTGGGGAAGACCAGGTGGCCACGACATCGGCTGGAAAAGGATAGCAAATGTCCAGCTTCTTGGGGTTGACAAAACGGGCGTCCGGGCGAGCCCAAGCCTTAGACACCACGGAGGAGAAATCAGAGTGGATTGGAAAGACTTTTGAGGCCTGCCTGGGTCTGATAAAGGAGACGCTAGCTGCGTCAGAGCTAGGGGGATCATCCTGCACCTTAAAGGTGTCACGAATATCAGAGAAGAGTTGACCCATCGCCGAGGCTAGCTTGGACGGCAGGGCCGAGTCCATTTCCAAATCTGAAACCGCCAATTCACCTTCAGAGAGCGAATCCCTTGGAGAGGAGAGGCCCGTCTGGGTGCGCACGCGTGGCGGGGAGAGTGAGGCCTCAGAGGAGGAGGCTCGCTCTACTCTAATACGCTTCTGAGAGTGCCTAGCTCGGGAGGGGTCACTAGGAGAGAGTGAACCCGCTGCAGCGGCAGAAGCAGTGGACCCGGAGGGCGCGACAGTCAGAGTGGCGTCCTGCGGGGTAGGTGGCCTGTCTATTAGGCGGCCCACGACATGAGTGAGGCTTTCCACAGCCTGGGACAGGGATCTAGCCCAGTCAGGCGGGTCAGAGGAAGCAGGGAGCGACACAGCGGGCGACTGAGGCTGCGGTGGAACTCGGCATGCAGTACAGTGCGGATCAGTCTGCCCCCGGGGAAAGGGTTCCCTACAAGCAGTACAGGCATGGTACCAAGGCTTGGCGGCTGCAGAAGGGTCTGACATGGTGGAAAAAGGATGTTGCACTTAAAGTGGGAGACCCCAAAGAAAAGGAACGGGGATAACACCCAAGCAACAGTACTGTGGCACGGAGGGGATTAACAGTCCTACCAGACCCGGATGATGCAAGCGGCAGCAGTAAGGGGAACAGACTGAGGAGGCTGTGGAGGAGAGGCAGCAGCACGGAGATGAATGGCTTCAGGATCGCACGGCAGAGAGGATCCCACGCAGCACTGTGAGAAGTGGAGCCCGATGAAACCGGAAGTAGCGGAGCGCATGTAGGAAGCTCCGCTCCCCCTCTGCCGCGCTGAAGCAGAGCCGCGCGCGCGCGCGGCAAAATGATTTTAACCCCCCAAGGTGATGAAGTGCCGGCCATGAAATGGCGCCGTTCACGCCAAGTAAGCGGCCCCCAGCCGTCCCCTGTAAGGCAGCGTCCCTGCCAAGGACTTGCCCAGATAGACTCCCCCCCAAACTAACTGTCCCGATATGCCCGGGGGGGGGGGGGGGGGATGGGTGGCAGGCGATGTAGCGGTGGCCATGGGGGGTGTAGCAGCGGCCATGGGGATGTAGCAGCGGTGGGAGGGAGGAAGGGGAGGCTGGAGCAGCCACTCTCACCATACGCTGTCTTCGCCCTCAGTCCATCCAGCGGGGGTCGCCCCTTCAGCTCCTGGCACCGCAGTGGCAGGAAGCCGGGGGAGGGACTTGGCGTGCGGGCGACCCTGAGCTGGCGGGACGCAGGGGAGCGAGGCTGCCCTGGTCCACCTTGTCTTCTGTGGGGGAGGCGGCAGTGCGGAATTACCGGCACTGGCGCAACTCAACCCCGGGAGAAACAGAGGGGTCTAATGCGCCTCTGTTGTCCCTGTAGGTAGAAAAAAATCGAATTAAAAACAACAAATAACGCAAAAATAAAAAATCATAGGAAAACAACCCTGCATAAGCAGGGGGTGTCTTGCCTCCTTGGACACTAAGCAAAAACTGGCAGTCTCTTCTCCAGGCTGAAGGGTATAGCTGATGGAGGAGGGGCTTACAGCTTTCACTTAGTGTCACGCCTCCTAGGGAGCAGAGCTATACCCATGGTTTCCTGTGTCCCCCAAGGAATATGGGCGAGAAATGTACATTTAAAAACCTTACAACATTTGTATTGTATGTATACTGGGCAATATTATTTCATACAACATACCCTATTCATTGCATAATGATACCATTCATAGGACTGAGAAATAGGAAAAATTACTTTATAATTTATCTGGACATTTTCAGACATGGCGATACCAATAATGTTTAATCTATTTATTTCTATATTTAAAATTTGGTTAGGAGGGATTGCAATTTGAATATTAATGTTTGTGTTTTTTTTAATATTTTTAAAAATTTCATTTCACCGTGGCGACTCCAACTGGAGAACAGAGGGAAGCCCCGCCAACTGTATAAACCCTCAGATGGGGGTTAGATGAGGTGTGAAATGACTGGGATCGGTGTCATCTTCAAATTATACAGCTGGCATGCACCACGTATGGACTAGGCTTTACTCGTGAACCTGCTATGTACATCCCCTTAACACAAATTACCCACAGAGTCGTGATTTTAACCACTTCACATCTGGGCCATTTCCCCTTTCCTGATAGAGCCTAATTTTGCAAATCTGACATGTGTCACTTTATGTGGTAATAACTTTGGAACGCTTTTACTTATCCAAGCCATTCTGAGATTGTTTTCTCATGACACATTGTACTTCATGACAGTGGTAAATTTGAGTCAATATATTTCACAATTTATTTATAAAATAATCCAACATTTACCAAAAATTTTGAAAAATTCGCAAACATTTATTACTTAACATTCCCCATATGTCTCCTTTATGTTGGCATCATTTTGGAAATGTCATTTTATTTTTTTAGGACATTAGAAGGCTTAGAATTGTCACGGACAGCGGGCCCCCCGCTTGGCAGCTGCACAATTAGCGTGCAGCTGCCATCTCTGAATGGACGTTCCAGAACGTCCATTCAGAGATAAACATCCACCCGTAGGATGTTTATATCCTATAGGCAGATGTAAAGTGGTTAAACTAAAAATTCTGTGCCCAACACACCCCTTGCATATACACTCACCTAAAGAATTATTAGGAACACCATACTAATACCGTGTTGGACCCCCTTTTGCCTTCAGAACTGCCTTAATTCTACGTGGCATTGATTCAACAAGGTGCTGATAGCATTCTTTAGAAATGTTGGCCCATATTGATAGGATAGCATCTTGCAGTTGATGGAGATTTGAGGGATGCACATCCAGGGCACGAAGCTCCCGTTCCACCACATCCCAAAGATGCTCTATTGGGTTGAGATCTGGTGACTGTTGGGGCCATTTTAGTACAGTGAACTCAATGTCATGTTCAAGAAACCAATTTGAAATGATTCGAGCTTTGTGACATGGTGCATTATCCTGCTGGAAGTAGCCATCAGAGGATGGATACATGTTCTCATTCTGTTTACGCCAAATTCGGACTCTACCATTTGAATGTCTCAACAGAAATCGAGACTCATCAGACCAGGCAACATTTTTCCAGTCTTCAACAGTCCAATTTTGGTGAGCTCGTGCAAATTGTAGCCTCTTTTTCCTATTTGTAGTGGAGATGAGTGGTACCCGGTGGGGTCTTCTGCTGTTGTAGTCCATCCGCCTCAAGGTTGTGCGTGTTGTGGCTTCACAAATGCTTTGCTGCATACCTCGGTTGTAACGAGTGGTTATTTCAGTCAACGTTGCTCTTCTATCAGCTTGAATCAGTCGGCCCATTCTCCTCTGACCTCTAGCATCCACAAGGCATTTTTGCCCACAGGACTGCCGCATACTGGATGTTTTTCCCTTTTCACACCATTCTTTGTAAACCCTAGAAATGGTTGTGCGTGAAAATCCAAGTAACTGAACAGATTGTGAAATACTCAGACCGGCCCGTCTGGTACCAACAACCATGCCACGCTCAAAATTGCTTAAATCACCTTTCTTTGCCATTCTGACATTCAGTTTGGAGTTCAGGAGATTGTCTTGACCAGGACCACCCCCCTAAATGCATTGAAGCAACTGCCATGTGATTGGTTGACTAGATAATTGCATTAATGAGAAATAGAACAGGTGTTCCTAATAATTCTTTAGGTGAGTGTATACTGTTTACTGAACCTCTAACATCTCCTGTACACACTGTACGACAAATCGTCTCATGCAAACCACATATATACTGTGCAAAATTCTATTTTTATATAATGTACCCCTAGGCCTGTGGTGGTGAACCTATGGCACGGGCACATGCACCCTGGAAAAAGTCTATAGTGTACCAATATGCCTTAGACTTTTCCTGCCATTCATCAGCGCAAGGTGCACTATGAACAGCACAGGCAGGGCCCTTAATGTAGGTAGGCTATTATAGCTAAATGATAAAGTACATGGAATTTATACCATATCGGTATTCAAGGTTAAATTGCCGTGTTGGCACTTCGCGATAAATATGTGGGTTTTGGGTTGGAGTTTGGGCACTTGGTCTTTAAAAGGTCCACCATCACTGCCTTAGCCCCTTTATCCTAGGATACATATATACTGAAACCCTGATGTATGTATGTATACAGGTACATCAGACTGGCAGTGCAGGGGTCCCTACTGTACATAGTCCAGTAGTGCATGGGTACGCCGATCTATGTACAGTAGTAACCCCTGCACTGACAGTCTATATAGTCTTGGTATTTTTTTTTTTTAAGTCTAATTAACAAAAATAAAAATAACATTTTTTGGTAAAAATCCCAGCCCTAGTTTTAATATACAGAACAACCTACTGTGTTACAAAAGTAATAGCTTTTCCAGATCTTCCAGCACGAGCTGTTCTGCCTACTCTGTGTATGTAATCCTGTAATAGAGAATGTAAAAAGTAAGCAAACAAGAAACACTTCCATTGTCACTTCAAAAACTACCAGAACAGTAGGTGTAGCTCACAACCAAAACCAGCAGTATCCATTCACCTGTATACTGTGTACTTTCTACATGATAACTTAAAGGGGTTTTCTAAGTTTTATTTTAGTGATGACCTATTCTCTGGATAGGTCATCAGTATCTGATTGGTGGGAGTCCGACACCCAGGACCCTGCCACTCAGCTATTTGAGAAGACAGCAGCACTTGCAGTAACACCGCAACCTTCTCTCTGCTAGGTGACTTCACACTGCCTAGGAGAAGCTCTGGCAAGGCAGCTGCCCTACTGCGAGCACCGCTGATCGGCAGGGGTTCTGGGTGTTTGGACCCCCACGACCAGATGCTGAAGATCTTTTGAGAGGATAGGTCATCAGCAAAAAACACTTGGAAAACCCCTTTAAACCTATATAAACTATTTTGTTTGCCATTTCCAATTATTGTTCTTTAATCTCGACACCCTACACTCAAAATGAAAGCCTTATGAACGTGTTACATGCTTTAAAAGCAATACAACCACTGCGGTCACTTTTATGCTCTTGTTTTGTAAATTCTATATTTATATTTTTATTTACTCTACTCCAGGCCAGTTTTCATCTTCCTGCCCAGGCCTATTTCTGAAAATCTGACGTGTAATAACTTTGGAATGCTTTTACCCATTTCCTTTTTTACCTTTATTTATTAAAAAAATTACAATTTAGTAAAATTTCATTTCTCTACTTTCAAGACAGATAGTTATACATCATAAAATAGTTATCTATCAACATTTCCCATATGTCTGCTTTACATTGCCATCATTTTGTAAATGTCATTTTATGTTTTTTCTAGGACGTTAGAAGGCTTAGAATTTTAGAAGCCATTTTCAAGAACATTTCCAAAACCATTTTTTAAGCACTTCAGTTAAAAAATTATTTCTAGGGGCTTACATAATGGAAACCACCGATAAATGATCACATTTTAAAAACTACATCTCTCAAATTATTCAAAACTGATGTTATAAACTTTGTTAACCCTTGAAGTGTTCCACAAGAATTAAAGAAAAATGGAGGTAATATTTAAAAATGTCTTTTTTTTAAGCAGATTTTCCTGTAACACAGCAAGGGTTACTAGTAAAACAAACCTCAATATGTATTACCCCGATTCTGCAGTTTACCGAAACACTCCGTGTGTGTTCGTAAACACACATCTCTATGGGCACATGGCAGGGGTCAGAAGGTAAGGAGCACCATATGGATTTTGGAGGGCAGATTTTGCTGGAATGGTTTTGGAGGGCTATTTTGTATTTGAAGAGACCCTGAAGAACCCCTACAGTGGAAACCCCCAAAAAGCAAGCCCATTTTGGAAACTACATCCCCTTAAGGAATTTATTAAGGGGTATATTGAGCACTTTGACATCACAGACATTTTACAGAATTTAAAAATACTTGGCTATGAAAATAAATTTAATTTCTTCCAATAAAATGTTGCTATAGCCCCAAATATTTCATTTTCACAAGGGGTAACAGGAAAAAAAGCACCCCACAAAGTGTTGCCCTTTGTCTCCTGAATACGGCAACATCCCATATGTGGCCGTAAACTGCTGCAGAGGCACACCGCAGGGCTCAGAACAGAAGGCCTGCCATGTGGCTTTTGCAGCGCAGATTTTGATGGATTGGTTTATGGGCATGTTGCTATTGAACAGCTTCTGGGATACCAGTACAGCCATTTTCTGAGAAACATACATTTATTTTTCTCTTAACAGAGCTGTGTGAGGGCTTATTTTTGGCGGGATGAGTTGCTCATTGATTCTATTTTGGGGTACATATAATTATTTTTCATCACTTTTTATGTTGCTTCTTGGGAAGCAGGATAAACAAAGGCGGTAAGGCTTTTTTCACATTAGCGTTAACAGTGTCCGGCAGGCTGTTGCGGCATGGGAACAGCCTGCCGGATCCATACTAACGCTAGCCCACATGTGCCACTGGATGTCAGCTCTGGGGACAGGCCGGAGATCCAGCCGCAGCACGGCAAACATGCCGAGAGGCGGCCGGACAAAAACCGCAGCACGTGGGCTAGCGTTAGTACTGATCCAGCAGGCTGTTCACCTGCCAGATACTGCTAACGTGATGTAATGTGAAAGTATCCTAATTCTGCCATTGCAGCATACACCGTGCAGGAAAAATGACATTTTTATTCTGCTGGTCGGTACAATTACAGAGATGCCAAGTTTATATAGTTCTTTTACGTTTTACCACTTTTACACAAAGCATTTTTGTAAAGAAAAATCATGTTTTTGCATTGCCATTTGCTGACAGCCATAATTTATTTTTTATTTTTCTGGCAATGGTCTTGTTTGAGGGTTTATTTTTATAATTTTTTTGTGGTGGCTTGATTGCTCAATATTACACAATTTGTGAGGTGACCAAAAGAAATGACTGTTCTGACCTTGTTTTGATCAAATTTTTTTTTACAGGGTTACGGACATGGCGATATCGAATACATCTATTTTTGTTAAGTTTTACACAAAGCATTTTTGAAAAAAAAATCTAAAAAATTTCTGACAAGCATTTATTTTTCTGGCGATTGACTTGTGTGGGATTGTGGGCGATTGTCATTTTTTTGTGGGATGAGGTGAAGTCTATTGGTACCATTTTGGGATACTTATGACAGATCACTTGGTATAACAGTATACTTTTTGTGAGGCAAGGTGACAAAAAAAAAGTCTATTTTGGCAGTTTTTATTTATTTATGGTGTTCACTTGACGGGGTGGATCGTGTGATTTTTATAAAGCGGGTTGTTACGACGATACCTAATGTGCGTTTTAATTTTTTTTTCTATTTTTGTACAATTTTATATGACTATTATGAGAGAGGGTCTTTTTATTTGAAACTTTTTTTATTTTATTTTGTAAAACACTTTTTACAGTTTAATTTACAGAGTGATATGTATAAAATAATGAGAGAGAAGAAGAAATGAATCGCACATCCACTGCTAATGCAATGATCTCATCCCTGCATTCCTGCAGGAGACAGCACTGAATAGCGCATGTGTACTGCCTCCATGTTACATGCTAAATGAGGCATTTGTGTACATTTTGATCAAAAGGCAATAAGCTCACTCACCACGCCAAGGTTGCCTCTATGAGTGGGTCCTAACCTAAAATTGGTGCGGCGCTGCACGGCGACCGCCAGCGCTGTGGCGCCATCCCGGCCGGCGGCGGGACCCAGTGGCCAAACAGCACCCCTGCTGCTTGACCATGCCGTACCCACCAACCAGCCAGGAAAACAGCACAGCGGCCCCCACGCAGCACCGCACCATGTGAACAGTTGTCAAGGCTCACCTGCTCTGAAGCGCACAGGAACTCCAACTGAGAGCATGATAGGCTAATTTAACCCCTACTACTAAATACTAGGCTAATTAAAATCACCTGGCTAGTGGAAGGAGTGCAGATCCAGGGACAGAGTTCTATGTATAAAATAATGAGAGAGAAGAAGAAATGAATCGCACATTCACTGCTAATGCTATGATCTCATCCCTGCATGAGACAGCACTGAATAGCGCATGTGTACTACCTCCATGTTACATGCTAAATGAGGCATTTGTGTACATTTTGATCAAAAGGCAATAAGCCCACTTAGGCATAGAGGCAACTGTGGCGGAACCCGCCTCGCCACTGGGCATTGGAGAGGCCTGGCTACCCGCCTCCTACCTACTGACTATGGCCCCTGGTGAATTTGAACGTGGAATGCAATTTGGGCATGTGGTATTTTGTATTGCTGTGTGTTGTGGACTGCATATATCTTGCCCTGGCTGTAAAGTTTGCTATGTTACAAGCATTGTTGTTCTGTGCCTCTTCTCCTCCCCCTTTTTCCTGTCCCATTGTTTCTCCAGCAATGTGTTGTCGCAGGGAGACCAGTTTAAACCAGCTGTTCTGTCCCTCCTCAATCTCCCATCAGCCCTTGCTATTGTCTGGCCCCACCCTTCCTTGTACCATAGTTCTCTAGGTGCCCTATTGTATGTAAATGAGGCTGTTGGGTTTAAAGTAAAGTAGTGTGCTGTGTCTAAATAAAGTGAGTTCCTGTTTTAACCCTCAAGGTGAAGTGTCGTCTCATTCTTGGGGGAGGATTTATTGCATGCTGTCCCAGTTTGACTGCTAGGAGTGAAAACCTATTCGTATGGTTTCCTATTCAACTGCCTACAGCATTCATATGCTTGAAGAGGATTCATCTGCTTCTTCAGTTCGGTGATTGTGGTGTCTGCCAGAGTGCTTGGAAGCCTCAGGAAAACGCTAGGCGCATCCGTAAACGGAGGTACTCAGTCGGGGTGCCAGATGATCCGTTACATTGATGGCAAGCAGTGGGATGGCGTCCTAGTGCGAGGAGAAGCAGCTCAGAGACACCGGGGTAACGTGTGGAGTTACAAATTGAGGGCAACGCTAGCACTCGTGCAGCGCCCCTGGGAGCAGAGGTATCCAGCGACTTGGAGCAGACAAGTATGGAAGGCTCTGAAGATGACTGGCTGGCCGAGGTGAGGCAGCGAGTGGCCCAGTATGGAGATAATGTGTCTATGGATATATGCCAGGCCATCTGGAACCAGGTCACAGCCAAGCGACACGCAAGGATGGAACGAGAATTCCGACTGGCGAAAGAGAGAGAAATTGCCCAGCGGAAAGAGTGTTACAGCAGCCGAGCAGAGGCTGTATCCGAGGATGTAAGCCGTCTCCCCTTGAGGCAGAGAGAGGAACCCGAAGTAGGGGTCCTCAGACTGGTCCTGTGAGGAACCACAAAAGGCAGGTGGAGACGGGACCGAGGGCTCTCTACCAGGATGCTGGGCAGCTGGCCCAGACCCTCAGCAGCAGCCGGAGTTGCCAGGTGAGGACGCAGGTGGTCCTTACTCGCAAATGTTGAGAGACCTCACAGACTGGTCCTGGGAAGACCCACAGATGGCAGGTGGAGATGGGACCGAGATCTCTCTACCGGCCCTACAGGGATACGGGGCAGCCGACCCAGATCTCCAACTCCAGGTGGGGGTAATACAGGGAGAGAAGTGTGTCGTCCTTCCTTCCCAGCGGCAGAGTGCTTTACAGGGAGTGGAAACAGCCGGTCTCACTCCACAGCGGCAGTGTGCTTTACAGGGAGGGGAGACAGTCGGTCTCTCTCCCCAACAGCAGCAGTACCAGGAGGTGAGGTAAGCAACCCCTCCCCTCCACAGCCAACTCCAAACCAGGTACTGGGGTCAGTAGAGGAGTCGTTAGCCCCCTCTGGCCCCCTCCCAGCAGAAGAGCTGGCCTCTGCCCTACTTGTCCCCTTACTACCCAGCAGGACTGTACTCCAGTCCCTCCAGCAGAAGAGCTGGCATCAGGGCAGAGAGCCGCTAGCCTCTGCTCCACCGACCCCCTTGTTACAGGACTGGCTTGTACCCCCTCTCCCCAGCGGCTGAAAGTGTGTAAGGGAGAGGAGTTTGTTACCCCCTCTCCCCAGCGGCAGCCTAGCACACCAAGGGGAGACAGTAAGCCCCACAACAGTGCAGATGGGACCGTAGTCTCTGTACCTGCACCACTGGAGATATGGACAGTCTGTCCTGGTCCACAACAACAGGACAATGTATTGGAAGGAGAGGCAGTCTGTTTTCCCCTACAACAAGGGAGGGTGTCGCAGAGAGAGGAGCCTGTTACCCCTTCCCCCCAGCAACAGCTTTGTTCAACCAGGGGAGAGGGCACCCTGGTTACCTTCCCCCCAAGCCATGGATCTACAACTGGGCACAAGTGGCAGGGGGCCATAGGGAAAACTACACCCTTTGATAAAAGCCGGCTGATTATCAGAGCCCCAGACCGCCTGGAGGTCTGGAGTCTGGATAGTCTCAATGGGAAAGGGAAGAAATGTGGCGGAACCCGCCTCGCCACTGGGCATTGGAGAGGCCTGGCTACCCGCCTCCTACCTACTGACTATGGCCCCTGGTGAATTTGTACGTGGAATGCAATTTGGGCATGTGGTATTTTGTATTGCTGTGTGTTGTTGACTGTATATATCTTGCCCTGGCTGTAAAGTTTGCTATGTTACAAGCATTGTTGTTCTGTGCCTCTTCTCCTCCCCCTTTTTCCTGTCCCATTGTTTCTCCAGCAATGTGTTGTCGCAGGGAGACCAGTTTAAACCAGCTGTTCTGTCCCTCCTCAATCTCCCATCAGCCCTTGCTATTGTCTGGCCCCACCCTTCCTTGTACCAGAGTCCTCTAGGTGCCCTATTGTATGTAAATGAGGCTGTTGGGTTTAAAGTAGTGTTCTGTGTCTAAATAAAGTGAGTTCCTGTTTTAACCCTCAAGGTGAAGTGTAGTCTCATTCTTGGGGGAGGATTTATTGCATGCTGTCCCAGTTTGACTGCTAGGAGTGAAAACCTATTCGTATGGTTTCCTATTCAACTGCCTACAGCATTCATATGCTTGAAGAGGATTCATCTGCTTTTTCAGTTCGGTGATTGTGGTGTCTGCCAGAGTGCTTGGAAGCCTCAGGAAAACGCTAGGCGCATCCGTAAACGGAGGTACTCAGTCGGGGTGCCAGGTGATCAGTTACATGCAACCTTGGCGTGGTCAGTGGGCTTATTGCCTTTTGATCAAAATGCACACAAATGCCTCATTTAGCATGTAGCATGGAGGCAGTACACATGCGCTATTCAGTGCTGTCTCCTGCAGGAATGCAGGGATGAGATCATAGCATTAGCAGTGGATGTGCGATTCATTTCTTCTTCTCTCTCATTATTTTATACATAGGATTTAGAGTGAAACTACCATATTACACTTTGATTAACATTTACAAGGTAAAGTGGGTGAAATTATGACATCTACTTTTAGGATGTGCACGAAGTATTGTGTTACCGGATATCTTTCCTAATTTCCCCCTTCCTACTTTCAACGCTATCCCTTTATGTCAGACTATCTGTATTACGAGGAATTGTAGTGAAGATACTTAATTTATTTCTCACTCACCAGATGTCATGCAGATCCAGCTCACGTAATAAGTGGGAAATTTAGTATCCCTATTCGTACCTAATGCCCCCAATCCTGCCCAACCCTAGAGACAGGCAAGTGTTGAAATCACCAATTATCAAGATGGGACATGTAGGGAGCCCTTCAACATAAGCCATTATCTCTTTCAGAACTTCACCACTATAGGGGGGAGGGATATACACAGTACTGCGGCAAGGATAAAGGACAAGTGGTAACAGGTACAGAATAGGCACACATACCTACCCTTAGGATCTATATGTTTTTTTAATTTTTTTTCAGTGTAATTTTTTTTATTGAGAGTACAGCATTGGAATCATACACAACAGTATACATCAGCATGTATATTAGGGCTGCAGTAAACGAATATTTTAGTAATCGAGTATTCTATCGATTTCTCGATTCATCGAGTAATCTAATAAGAAAAACCTTCTTAAAATAATGTATTGCTTTATAAAAATGTCCCCCTTTCCCAGTGCCATCAGTTCAGCAGCCCCTCCATGCCATGTTCCCCAGTGCCCCCATGATGGCACTGCCATCAGCCCCTCCATCCAGATTGCCATGATGTCCCCCTTCCCCAGTGCCTCCTATGCCATACGCCATGTCCCCCAGTGCCATCAGATCAGCAGCCCCTCCATGCCATGTCCCCTAGTGCCCCCATGATGGCACTGCCATCAGCCCCTGCATCCAGATTGCCATGATGTCCCCCTTTCCCAGTGCCTCCATGCCATCCACCATGTCCCCCACTCCCCCAGATCAACCTTCCGAGTGCCTAATCACAGGTGCCCCCCACCAATCCTTTTATACATGGCAAATCATAGGTGCTCCCATTAACCCCTCTAACGCCAATAACGTTATACATGCCAAATCACAGGTGCCCCCGCCAATAACTTTATACATGCCAAACCACAGATGCCCACATTTCCCCATGCCAAATCACAGGTGTCCCCGTTTTCCCCAGCCCATGCAAATACACAGGTGCCCCCATTTCCCCATGCCAAATCACAGGTGCCACCAATTTACCGCATATTTCTGTCAGTGCAATACTTATCTATGCCTGTATATTTATGGCACTGCAGTATTATTTTCCGACTGCCAAATCACAGGTGACACCAATTTACCGCCACCACTCCCCCCTCCCCCCGCTAACTTTATACTTACCTTTCAGTGCAGAGTGCGCCGACACACGGAGTCCGCAGGAGACGCGTCTTCATCCCAGCATGCACTGGGGACCTGACGTCACACACAGCGTCATCCAGCGCGCTGACGATGTGTCAACGCAAGGTCCTGCAGCGCGGTGCCGACGGGAGGCCACGGTGCGGTGAGTGAGAAGCTTAATTTCACTCACGCTCCGTGGTCATGTGATTTAAACGAATCCTCGATGCAGAAAAACTGCATCGAGGATTTTTTTGCCTCAATTACATCAATTAAATCGATGAATCGTTTCAGCCCTAATGTATATGTTTACATAATACAGTATATTGCAATTTTGTTTTCCAGTTACACACTCAAACGTTTTTCCCTTTTGTCATGTTTGGAGATCATACTTTACACTGGATCAAATATTAATACACCAACAACCCTAAACTCCCTCCCGCCCCCCCCCCCCCCCCTATAATTAAACAGTGAGACAACCATCCCTGTAAATAGAGTCTGTGCATTCCTGCTATATGTAGAACCCATCCAATATCTCAACTGTTGCTTCAAGGCCCTCTTTGGCAGACTCATAAAACACCCCCTTTCACTCTTACTTCTTCTAGCACCAGGTCATCAGACAAAGGTTACTGCAACCTCCCAATCCCAGAGATTTGGTCCCTAAGACAGTCTTCCGCAAGCGCCCATGATACCAAGCTTGGGTCAGTTAACCAGCCCGACCAAATAGACCCAAACTTATGTGGACATTTCCTTTTCAGATATATTCCTCTTTCATATCGCAGAGTATTATTCAATCTATTAATATATAATTCCGGCTTGTGGGCGGGTTATGTTCAATCCAGTGTTTGGCTATCAGGATACGAGCTTGGAATAACATTCTCAGTATACATATAGACATAGCACTGTCCCCTGCTTCCATCTCTAATTGCCCAAGACGACATGTCCTGGGAACACACGAAATATCTATCTGTGTCACTCTTTTAATAAGTCGTATAATCTCTTTCCAGAATATTCCTAGTTCAAAGCATTCCCAGAACATATGTATCAAGGAGGCATTTTCTGTTTTGCAACAAGGGCAACAAGAGTCTGAACGAACACCTATCTTATACAGAAGGTCAGGAGTCTTATACACCCTGTGTATCAGATACAGCTGAGACATGCGCTGCGCCTCATTAAGGGTTAACCTGGGTGTCAGCGACAATGTGTCATTCCATTGCTCCTGGGTGATTACACCTACATCACCCGCCCATTTATCTTTGACCGGGAGGGGCCCTGGGGAAGTAATCCTCTCACATATATGCCCATATAATGCTGAAATCAGCCCCCCAGTACCCCGGGACTCAGTAATTGCTGAATGACTATGGGGGTAGGTGAAATTTGTTTACTTTCTGTAAATTGCGCCTGATACGCATGCCTCAGCTGCAAAAATTTATAGAATGCCGTTTTTGGGAGCTCAAACTCCCGCTGTAGTTGTGCAAATTATTTCATACTCCCGCCCTCCTGAATGTGGTGTATACAGAGAACTCCCTTTTTTCCCACGGAGAAAAGCCCTCCAGCCTGAATATTTCAGGTAAGCTCGGATTACATCACAAAAGGTGTATAACCGTGGACTCCCTTGAGACCAAGCATGTCTTTAAATTTAGACCATACTTTAAAGATCAGGGACAGAGTAGGCAGATTCCCGGCCCCCGGCATTTTTCCTATTTCCGCTATAGAGAAGGGTATGGCCTGCTTTGCAAGGGAAGAAACTATCCGTGCTGACGGTCCCGCCCCGTCCTGTTGACCCCAACCCTTCAAGTGTTGTAACTGGGCAGCCACAAAATATATCCAAGGGTTTGGTACCAAGAGGCCTCCCTCCTCCTTGCCTCTCTGCAATGTCTCTAATCTAATTCTAGGTTGCTTTTTCTTCCATATAAGGGACCGAAAGAGACCCTGAACCTTATAGAATATTCTTTGGGGTATCCAGATGGGGGAATTATGCAAGATATACAGCAATTGGGGCATCAGGATCATTTTAATGAAGTTGCAACGACCTACCACAAACAGGGGCAGCTTAACCCAAGCGGATATTTTATCTTCAAATTTACTAACTAATGGGACCATGTTGACTCTAATATAATCTGTAACTTGTGGCGTGATGGTCACACCCAAATATTTAAAGCTATCCACTATTTGCAGCTGGATGCCTGACCAGTTCATTTGTGGGGGGAGAGGATCAAGCGGGAATATTACTGACTTGTCCCAGTTTATTCGTAGCCCTGACCTAAGGCCAAAATCTGTAATATGGCGCATCACCGGATGGACGGATCGTTCTAGATCACCTGTGTATATAAGCATATCGTCCGAATATAACGACACTCTTTCCTCCTGAGCACCCAGCGGTAATCCTGTCCAGTCCAATGATGCGCGTAGTTTACACGCCAGCGGTTCAATGGCTACAGCAAACAAGAGCGGGGATAGTGGGCATCCCTGTCTGGTCCCCCTATGTAGTGTGAATTGTGCACTAAGCTCTCCATTCACTCTTATTCTAGCCACCGGGGATCGGTACAAGAGCCTTACCCATGTCAAAAAACCTGGTCCAAATCCCATAGCCCTCATAGTTTCCCACAGGTAATCCCACTCAACGCTGTCAAAAGCTTTGGCAGCGTCGAGGGACATCACTGCCCTACATCCCCCAGTGTCCACCAGCCGCTGGAGATTAAAAAATAATCTCCTCAGGTTAATGGACGTACTTTTATCTGGCATAAAGCCCGACTGGTCTTCGTGAATGATGGCACTAATAACTCTATTTAGACGGTTAGCTAATACTTTTGCCAGTATTTTGACATCCACAGGAAGAAGGGAGATAGGGCGATAGAATTCGGGCAGAGTCGGATTCTTCCCTGACTTAGGTATCACCACTACTATGGCCTCCCTCATTGAGGCGGGTAACATCCCCACTCTCCGTGCATCATTAAACGTTTCCAGCAAATGTGGAAGGAGATCCTCCTGATATAGTCTATAAAATTCACTTGGTAGGCCATCAGAACCTGGGGCTTTTTAGTTAGGAAAAGCACCCAGGGCCATCCTAAGTTCCTCCAACTCTATGGGCTCATCCAAATAGTGAAGTGATTCTGCCGATAATTTCTACAGTGGGATACTGGCAAGGTACTTCCTAATATTGCTAGCGTCTACCGTGAGTTTTGACCTATATAGTTCCCTATAATAGTTATGAAACTCACTAAGAATCTCCGAGTCATCCGACGACAGCATGCCCCTGGCAGTTTTAATGGCCAATATTCTGGATGCCCCTGATTGTGAACGGACCACCCTAGCCAGCAAACTCCCCGCGCTTTCTCCAGCCTCAAAATATCTCTGCTGCAAGAAAAAGCGTTTGTTGTCCGCAATTTGATTCAAAATGGTCCTTGAATTTATCATGTGCCTCTTTCCACTGTACTTCCCTATTTGGGGAGGGGTCTTTTATATATTCCGCTTCCGAGCTTTTCACGTCTTTCTGCAGAGTATCTGTTAACCCCCTAGTTTTTGCCTTTTTCCGTCAAATTTTTTGTATATAGAGACCCCCGATATAGGCCTTCATGGCGTCCCATACAGTTCCAACTGATGCTGAGCCCATATTATGAAGGAAAAATTATTTTATCTTATCTGTAAGTGGGTCCCTTCCATCTAGCAGATCAATCCAAAATGGATTAAGCTTCCAAATACAAGGGCCTCCACGCACATCAGTTTTTACTAATTGTATTTCCACTCGAATAGCAGAGTGGTCCGACAAGCTACGTGGCAGATATTCTATCAGCGATATATAAAGGCATCATTTCCAGGGATCCTACTGGCAGGTCAATCCTGGATAGTGAGCCATGCGTCGTTGAGAAGCAGGAGTATTCTCGGGTATCAGGATGTTGAATTCTCCATAGATCATGAAGATCCAACTCCCTCAGTAATTTTGCCAGCGAGGTCTCCCGCACTCCTCTCGGGTCCGGGCTCGGATGAAACCTATCCAGTGTTGGGTCTAGGTATTTGTTAAAATCCCCCAATATGAGTATCGGAATTGGAGGACCTTTGGCCACTAAAGCCATAACCTGTTTGAGCACTATACAAGAATAGGGTGGGGGTATATATATCGCAACAAGAAAGAGGGGCCTTTTGTAGATAGAACATTGCAGACAAACAAATCTTGCATCTGGGTCTATATTAGTATTATAACATTCAAAAAGGTACGGCCTTGTGCACCAAAACACTGACCCCCCTAGCATGAGTAGAGAACGTGGAATGGTAGGAGTGTGAAATCCATGGCTTATGTAGCAGCCTCTGAGAATCTTTGGTTAAGTGTGTTTCCAGCAAGCACAATATGGCTGGTTGACAACTTTGTACAGCTGTAAACACGGCTTGCCACTTCCGGCTATCTCTCACTCCCCTAACATTCCACACCAGTACCTGTGTCCTATCTACCATATTGTAACACTCGTATAGTAATGTATAGGATAAATACCATCATATAGCACAGCGAACTCGCAGCAGAGGTAAGTATAAATAAATAGGTCGTCTCATCGTTATTCTCTCCCCAATTAAACAACATATAAACTCAGAAGGAACCCCCAAAAAAAGGAAACACCCTCCGTTCATCCCTTAAAACTAGGGATTTGAGGCAAAAAAAAAAAGGTTTTCCTGAAACCAGCAACCAATAGGAACAAGAGGAAAAAAAAAAAAAAAAAAAAAAGACCCTCAAATATAGTAGACGCAACTAGAGAAGAGACTCAGGCAAGGCACCTTGTATATTTAATTCGTACTGGAAAGGTTCATAGAGAGCGTCCAACAGGATAGTACCCAGCGGAAAACATATCAAATACACTGAGCACTATGTACTTCTAGCCCTGCCGAGCACCCAGATAATAACGAATGCTGTCAAGATATCACGATAGCAGGGTATTGTACAAACCGGAGACACCCCAGATATAATACTCATCATCCAGTCGACCCAGTCAGCAAGTCCTCCGCAGTAGTGTCTCGGACAGTCATTCCCTGTCCCCAGCGCCGGGGTTGAGAACGCCCTGCTGATCCAGCCAGCTGGTGGCGTCTTCCGGAGTATCAAAGAAATGTGTTTTCCCTCCAGCAACCACCCACCCGCAACTTTGATGGGTACAGCATGGAATACAGCACATTTTTCATCCGTAGCCGTCTCTTAATATCTAGAAATCTTGCTCGCTGAACTTCTGTGGAGAAGTCTGGGAATATTAATATTTTGTTGCTATTGATGGTGAGCTCCTGCAGATCTCTGGCCTTACGTAGAATTGTGTCCCGGTCTCGGTAGTGCAAGATCCTGAGTAGTATTGGTCTAGGAGGCGCGCCCGGTGGTGGGGAGGCGGAATGGTACCCTGTGTGCTCTCTCTATAGCAAAGAGTGGAGACAAAGATTGCGCTCCAAACTTCTCCCTGAACCAGGCTTCAAAAAATGTTGGAACGTCGGCCCCTTCAGCTTTTTCCGGAACGCCCACCAGTCTAAGGTTATTGCGTCGTGATCTATTTTCTAGGTCATCTGTTTTATTCATAAGGAGGGTGACATTATGTATAACTTTAGCCATATCCCTTTTGACAGGGGGTAATTGATCTTCCAAGGTACTGACGTGGTTTTCCACCTCTGCAACTCACTCATTGACTTTCCTTAGGTCCTGTCTTATTAATGCAACGTTCTTCTGGAGGGACCCCATAGAGGTATGCAGAGAGGCTAGTACTGAGCTACACTGCTGAACAGAAAGAAATATATATCATTGGGAGTGGGTTCATGCACCTTAGATGTATCAGTCCCTGCTTGCAGCTGGGAAGGTGTAGGTCCCCTAAGTAGTGACTCACAATGCAGCCCGACCCCAGCACTTGCCTCTGCCTCGCCACCGTCGCCATCTTGGGCTCCTCCGTCTCCCTGCTGATCGGGGTTATCCAGGGCCGGCGAGTCTCCTATGAGGCTTTCCTGGGGCATATCACCCCCTGTATAGCTGTCCTCCATGCGGGGAGTCCTGGCAAATTTTTCCAGGCGGGCCGCAGCGTCCGCCGATTTGTTCGTGGCGCCATTTTGCTTTACCGCCGACGGGCCTGGGCCTTCCCTGCTCTCCTTTTTACTTGCGCGAGTCATGCTCGATGACATGCAGGCAGGGGTCCATGCGGTGTTGCCGACTATAATCAGTCGATTCGGAGCCTCCAGCCGCAGGATAATAGAGGTGCCTTTCTAGAGCTCTCAGCCTCACGTCCTCTCACATTGCCGGCCAGGCCAAACCCCCCTTAGGATCTATATGTGACGAGTGACATGCAAATGGCAAAGAATTGTGTATGAAAAAAAAACTCACACCCCTACAATGTGTGGAGTGTTGCGTGATATGAGTGGCCCACCCACGCCTTGTGCAGCAAGTGAGTAGTGTTGGGAACCAAATGAGTCTCTGATGGACATATTACTGCAGGCTGGCAGTGCAATCAATACCGCCGCATGTTTTGCTGCCTCTCCCAGTCCCCCAACATTCCATCCCACAATTCTAAGTTTATTAGCCATACTCTGCATGGTAAACTGTCAGGCCAGAATAGATATCACTTGAACCCCGGTATTTTGACCAGTGCTCAACCTAAGACCATGTTGCCAATGTACCCGTCTCATCGCTAGACCAGCCCCTTCCCCAAACACTTAAACATTTTAAATATACAGTCATCGTTCAAAGATGCATATCACATAGTATGTAACAAGAAAAACAGTCAGGTCCATAAATATTGGGACATCGACACAATTCTAACATTTTTGGCTCTATATACCACCACAATGGATTTGAAATGAAACACAAGATGTGCTTTAACTGAGGACTGTCAGCTTAAATTTGAGGGTATTTACATCAAAATGAGGTGAACGGTGTAGGAATTACAACAGTTTGCATATGTGCATCCCACTTGCTAAAAATCAAACTTTCACTTTTTAATACTTGGTTGCAAATCCTTTGCAGTCAATTATAGCCTGAAGTCTCTAACGTATAGACAATCACCAGACGCTGGGTTTCATCCCTGGTGATGCTCTGCCAGGCCTCTACTGCAACCGTCTTCAGTTCCTGCTTGTCCTTGGGCCATTTTCCTTTCAGTTTTGTCTTCAGCAAGTGAAATGCATGCTCAAATGGGATTCAGGTCAGGTGACTGACTTGGCCATCGCATAACATTCCACTTCTTTCCCTTAAAAAACTGTTTGGTTGCTTTTGCAGTATGCTTTGGGTCATTGTCCATCTGCACTGTGAAGCACCGTCCAATGAGTTCTGAAGCATTTGTCTAAATATGAGCAGATAATATTGCCCGAAACACTTCAGGATTCATCCTGCTGCTTTTGTCAGCAGTCACATTATCAATAAATACAAGTGAACCAGTTCCATTAGCAGCCATACATGCCCACACCATGACACTACCACCACCATGCTTCACTGATGAGGTGGAATGCTTAGGATCAGAAGCAGTTCCTTTTCTTCTCCATACTCTTCTCTTCCAATCACTCTGGTACAAGTTGATCTTGGTCTTATCTGTCCATAGGATGTTGTTCCAGAACTGTGAAGGCTTTTTTAGATGTTGTTTGGCAAACTCTAATCTGGCCTTCCTGTTTTTGAGGCTCACCAATGGTTTACATCTTGTGGTGAACCCTCTGTATTCACTCTGGAGAAGTGTTCTCTTGATTGTTGACTGACACACATACACCTACCTCCTGGAGAGTGTTCTTGATCTGGCCAACTGTTGTAAAGGGTGTTTTCTTCACCAGGGAAAAAAAATTTCGGTCATCCACCACAGTTGTTTTCCGTGGTCTTCCGGGTCTTTTGGTGTTGAGCTTTTTAAGAATGTTCCAAACAGTTGTTTTGGCCACGCCTAATGTTTTTGCTATCTCTCTGATGGGTTTGTTTTGTTTTTTCAGCCTAATGATGGCTTGCTTCACTGATAGTGACAGCTCTTTGGATCTCATCTTGAGAGTTGACAGCAGCAGATTCCAAATGCAAACAGCACACTTGAAATGAACTCTGGACCTTTAATCTGCTCATTGTAATTGGGATAATGAGGGAAAAACACACACCTGGCCATGGAACAGCTGAGAAGCCAATTGTCCCATTACTTTTGGTCCCTCAACAAGTGGGAGGCACATATGCAAACTGTTGCAATTCCTACACCGTTCACCTGATTTGGATGTAAATTCCCTCAAATTAAAGCTGACAGTCTGCAGTTAAAGCACATCTTGTTCGTTTCATTTCAAATCCATTGTGGTGGTGTATAGAGCCAAAAATGTTAGAATTGTGTTGATGTCCCAATATTTATGGACCTAACTGTATATGAGGCAAAAAAAACATTCCTGTAGCCGGGAAACGGCGTAGTAAAAAAAAAAAAAAAAAAAATATCAAAAGAATACGCTGTCTAAACATTAAAAGGATTTCTACCACCTTATTTGGACCTAATTATCTGTCAGACGCTAGTGTCTGCTCTACCTAACCATGCTAGACCTTTGTGTGCAGCCGTTACACTAAAAAACCAACTTTTATTGCTATGCAAATGAGCCTCTAGGTGCTATGGGGGCGTCTTTTCAGCACCTAGAGGCTCCGTCTACTGACCCTGTATTCTGCCCGCTCGTCCATCAAGCCGCCCATCTCTAGATTGCCAGCCTCCATCTCATCCATCGGCCGAATTCTCGCGCCTGCGCCATGTGCGTCTGTATTTGGCGCAGGCACTGTCTGACCGCTCCCTGCGCCGGCATCTCCACTGCGCCGATTACGTCAGAGTGCTCAGAGGAACAGACGACGCCCGGCCAGTCAGACAGTCACTGCGCCTGCGCCGAATACAGACGCACACGGCGCAGGCGCGAGAATTCGGCCGATGGATGAGATGGAGGCTGGCAATCTAGAGATGAGCGGGCTTTACGGACGAGCGGGGCGGAATACAGGGTGAGTAGACGGAGCCTCTAGGTGCTGAAAAGACGCCCCCATAGCACCTAAAGGCTCATTTGCATAGCAATAAAAGTTGTTTTTTTAGTGTAACGGCTGCACACAAAGGTCTTAGAATAGCATGGTTAGGTAGAGCAGACACTAGCAAATCGCTAGTGTCTGACAGCTAATTAGGTCCAAATGAGGTGGTAGAAACCCTTTAAAGGGTTTCTGTCACCCCACAAAACTCTTTTTTTTTTTTTTTTTGGATAGTTATATTCCTTATAGCGCGATATAGGATAATATAATAGTCTTACTTACTTTCATGCGGCCGATTCTTTAGAAAACGAAGTTTTATAATATGCAAATCAGGGCTCTACCCCTCCTCTTGTTGATTGACAGGGCCAGCCGTGATCTCCTCCTCCGGCCGGCCCTGTCAGTATTTCAAAAATCGCGCGCCTCTGGTCATTCGGCGCAGGCGCTCTGAGATGAGGAGGCTCGTCTCCTCAGCACTCCCTCAGTGCGCCTGCGCCGATGACATCACCGAAAGAGAAGACGTCATCGGCGCAGGCGCACTGAGGGAGTGCTGAGGAGACGAGCCTCCTTATCTCACAGCACCTGCGCCGAATGACCAGAGGCACGCGATTTTTGAAATACTGACAGGGCCGGCCGGCCGGAGGAGATCACAGCTGGCCCTGTCAATCAACAAGAGGAGGGGGCGGATTTCTGCTGCGGCTACCAGCAAGTAGACGCCCTACTTGCTGGTAGAGCCGTGATTTGCATATTATAAAACTTCGTTTTCTAAAGAATCGGCCGCATGAAAGTAAGTAAGACTATTATATTCTCCTATATCGCACTATAAGGAATATAACTATCCAAAAAAAAAAAAAAGTTTTGTGGGGTGACAGAAACCCTTTAAACAAAAAAAAAAAAAAAAAAGAGGGCTTCTCTAGCCTGCCTAATAGACAGTACAGTCTGCAGTGTGTAGCATAGAAATGACCCCTATACTACACTGCTCAAAAAAATAAAGGGAACACTTAAACAACGCAATGTAACTCCAAGTCAATCACACTTCTGTGAAATCAAACTGTCCACTTAGGAAGCAACACTGAGTGACAATCAATTTCACATGCTGTTGTGCAAATGGGATAGACAACAGGTGGATATTATAGGCAAGACACCCCCAATAAAGGAGTGGTTCTGCAGGTGGTGACCTGACCACTTCTCAGTTACTATGCTTCCTGGCTGATGTTTTGGTCACTTTTGAATGCTGCCGGTGCTTTTACTCTAGTGGTAGCATGAGATGGAGTCTACAACCCACACAAGTGGCTCAGGTAGTGCAGCTTATCCAGGATGGCACATCAATGCGAGCTGTGGCAAGAAGGTTTGCTGTGTCTGTCAGCGTAGTGTCCAGAGCATGGAGGCGCTACCAGGAGACAGGCCAGTACATCAGGAGACGGAGGATGCCATAGGAGGGCAACAACCCAGCAGCAGGACCGCTACCTCCGCCTTTGTGCAAGGATGAACAGGAGGAGCACTGCCAGAGCCCTGCAAAATGATCTCCAGCAGGCCACAAATGTGCATGTGTCTGCTCAAACGGTCAGAAACAGACTCCATGAGGGTGATATGAGGGCCCGACGTCCACAGGTGGGGGTTGTGCTTACAGCCCAACACCGTGCAGGACGTTTGGCATTTGCCAGAAAACACCAAGATTGGCAAATTCGCCACTGGCGCCCTGTGCTCTTCACAGATGAAAGCAGGTTCACACTGAGCACATGTGACAGACGTGACAGAGTGTGGAGACGCCGTGGAGAACGTTCTGCTGCCTGCAACATCCTCCAGCATGACCGGTTTGGCATTAGGTCAGTAATGGTGTGGGGTGGCATTTCTTTGGAGGGCCGCACAGCCCTCCATGTGCTCGCCAGAGGTAGCCTGACTACCATTAGGTACCGAGATGAGATCCTCAGACCCCTTGTGAGACCATATGCTGGTGCGGTTGGCCCTGGGTTCCTCCTAATGCAAGACAATGCTAGACCTCATGTGGCTGGAGTGTGTCAGCAGTTCCTGCAAGACGAAGGCATTGATGCTATGGACTGGCCCGCCCGTTCCCCAGACCTGAATCCAATTGAGCACATCTGGGACATCACATCTCGCTCTATCCACCAACGTCACGTTGCACCACAGACTGTCCAGGAGTTGGCAGATGCTTTAGTCCAGGTCTGGGAGGAGATCCCTCAGGAGACCGTCCGCTACCTCATCAGGAGCATGCACAGGCGTTGTAGGGAGGTCATACAGGCACGTGGAGGTCACACACACTACTGAGCCTCATTTTGACTTGTTTTAAGGACATTACATCAAAGTTGGATCAGCCTGTAGTGTGTTTTTCCACTTTAATTTTGAGGGTGACTCCAAATCCAGACCTCCATGGGTTAAAAAATTTGATTTCCATTTTTTTTTTGTGTGATTTTGTTGTCAGCACATTCAACTATGTAAAGAACAAAGTATTTCAGAAGAATATTTAATTAATTCAGATCTAGGATGTGTTATTTTTGTGTTCCCTTTATTTTTTTGAGCAGTGTATATATGTGTGCGTCCTGTCAACCTAATGGTCTGAGATAGACATATACAACCTCATGAGAATAAACTACCCCTTATGCTCTAATAGTAAGTGTTATTACAGTTCTATCATAAGTCTAAGGCAGGGGTGGGGAACCTTTTTTCTGCCAAGGGCCATTTGGATTTTTGTAACATCATTCGGGGGCCATACAAAATGATCAACTTAAAAATTAGCCTGTTATTATTTGGTCAAACATTTTTTTTGTATAATCTTTATTTATATACTCAATTTTTACAAATAAAGAACAGCACCCTGCATCACTGGACCCCTTTACATTACACAGCACCCTGCATCACTGGACCCCTTTACATTACACAGCGCCCTGCATCACTGGACCCCTTTACATTACACAGCACCCTGCATCACTGGACCCCTTTACATTACACAGCGCCCTGCATCACTGGACCCTTTACAATAGACAGCACCCTGCATCACTGGACCCCTTTACATTACACAGCACCCTGTACCTCTGGACCCCTTTACATTACACAGCGCCCTGCATCACTGGACCCTTTACAATACACAGCACCCTGCATCACTGGACCCCTTTACATTACACAGCACCCTGTACCTCTGGACCCCTTTACATTACACAGCGCCCTGCATCACTGGACCCTTTACAATACACAGCTCCCTGCATCACTGGACCCCTTTACATTACACAGCACCCTGCACTGTGCAGGACATTAATACATGAGTTACCATGACCATTGACCGGAGCAGGACATTTACCTAGGGTTGCCACCTGTACGGGATTGACCCGGACTGTACAGGGTTTGAATCATGTGTCCGGGTCTCCTTCCGCCTTCAACCCGGACACATGATTCAAACTGTACTGTGGCTTAGCTGGTGGAGGAACACTAGTAGTTAAAGTTGGTAGGGGAAAGTTCTTATCCTTATACAGCAGTTCGGACAATTTAATCTGAGCCCCAATGTCCTCTTCTATACAAATACACTGAGTAATGTAATTGCCGGGATCAGCAGCACAAGGATTACTCTGCAGGGACTATTTGATGGTTTTCGGGCTCAGGCGGAGTAATCCTTGTGCAGAGGTTCTCAGTAATTACATTACTCAGCCAGGGTATCTGTATAGAAGAGGACGTGGGGAGATTAGATTGTCGGGACTCAGAACTGCTGAATAAAGATAAGAACTTTCCCCTAATGACATTGTGATTTTTTTTTAATATGCAGCATGGGGGGAGGGGGTAAATGTCCTGCACTGGTCATGGTAACTTATGTATTAATGTCCTGTGCACTGTGCAGGACATTTACCCCCCTCCCCCCGCCGCTATGCTGCATATTAAAAAAATTTGCTGTATTTCATGATGCTGTCTGGCTGCCTTACTTGCTGCTGGAAATGGTTCCTCGTCGGTGGCGCTGGCTCGTCCTCTCTATGCTCCTCCCATCAGTGTCATCCCAGCCAGCATGAATGGTGATCCCCGCCCGGCGGCGCGACGTCACTCACGGCGGGCGGGGCTGTAAACCTAGGGAAGCATCTTAGCTGCAGTGCAATAGCTGGAGGCTGGCGCCGGCTAACAGGGGAGTGCCGCAGGAGCAGAGTAAATGCTATTGGCTGGCGCCGGCTAACAGGGGCGGGCCGCAGGAGCAGAGTAAATGTATTGCTAAACACACGGACAATGAGTGAATGATCGCCATGATCATCCATTCATTGTCAGTGTGTTTAGCAATACATTTACTCCGCTCCATAGTGACAATCGGCGGCGGTGTTTTACAATCGCATGGGGGGCCGGATTGAATGACTTCGCGGGCCGCAAGCGGCCCGCGGGCCGCAGGTTCCCCACCCCTGGTCTAAGGGCTCGTTTTTTTACATTCCGTATACGGGCCGTATTTGGCGTTCCTTACACGGTCCGTATACGGAACCTTTCATTTTAATGGGTCCGCAAAAGATGCGCACAGCACTCTGTGTGCTGTCCGCATCCGTTGCTCCATTCTGTGGCCCCGCAAAAATTGAGGCATGTCCTATTCTTGTCTGTTTTGCTGACAAGAAAAGGCATTTCTATAATGGGCCTTCTGTTCTGTTCCGCAAATTGCCCTAAGAGGTCTAGTACTAAGGAGAAATATCACAATGATAAAGTACAAAAAGGAAGACAGTGTAAAACAAAACATGCGGTGTTGTTTTCAGCCATAGCAACGTGCCCCTGCGCATTGGGATGTGCTGACTGACCCCCTTTTTCTTTGCAAAAAGGAAGATAGTGTATTGCACTTATCATCCACATGGGATCCACAACAGTCCCACAGAATTGTAAAAGCTGCATTCAGCCTGTGTTCGCTGAGGCTTTGAGGGAGCGTTCATTGGTGTCCAACCATTGTGCTTCAAATATGCAGACTTCTCCATGTGCCACAACTCGCAGCTTAGGCCTCTTTCACACTTGCGTTGTCCGGATCCGGCGTGTACTCCACTTGCCGGAATTACACGCCGGATCCGGAAAAACGCAAGTGTACTGAAAGCATTTGAAGACGGAACCGTCTTCAAAATGCGTTCAGTGTTACTATGGCACCCAGGACGCTATTAAAGTCCTGGTTGCCATAGTAGGAGCAGGGAGCAGGGGAGCGGTATACTTACAGTCCGTGCGGCTCCCCGGGCGCTCCAGAATGACGTCAGAGCGCCCCATGCGCATGGATGACGTGATCCATGTGATCACATGATCCATGCGCTTGGGGCGCCCTGACGTCACTCTGGAGCGCCCGGGGAGCCGCACGGAAGGTAAGTACACTGCTCCCCCGCTCCCCGCTACACTTTACCATGGCTGCCAGGACTTTAGCGTCTTGGCAGCCATGGTAACCATTCAGAAAAAGCTAAATGTCGGCTCCGGCAATGCGCCGAAACGACGTTTAGCTTAAGGCCGGATCCGGATTAATGCCTTTCAATGGGCATTAATTCCGGATCCGGCCTTGCGGCAAGTGTTCTGGATTTTTGGCCGGAGCAAAAAGCGCAGCATGCTGCGGTATTTTCTCCGGCCAAAAAACGTTCCGTTCCGGAACTGAAGACATCCTGATGCATCCTGAACGGATTTCTCTCCATTCAGAATGCATTAGGATAATCCTGATCAGGAGTCTTCCGGCATAGAGCCCCGACGACGGAACTCTATGCCGGAAGAAAAGAACGCAAGTGTGAAAGAGCCCTTAGCCAGGTACATCATAGAATAGGGAATCTGTAGGTCCCGGAGAGGACGTTTCACATCTTGAAATTTCACTCTTCTGCGTTGAACCTCAGTGGAAAAGTCCGGAAAGATAGAGACTTTATTTCCGTTAATTAAAGGGGTTCTGCAGTTTTTTTAAACTGATGATCTATCCTCTGAAAAGATCATCAGCATCTGATCGGCGGGGGTCTGTTTGAGAAGCTCTGTTCATTTGAATGGAGCTTAGCCTCACCCAGGCCATTGATACTAGTCATGACGTCACTGGGTTTGCGGTAAACAGCGAGAAGTAGGGTTGTTGCGGGTATCGAAATTTCGATACCCAATCGATACTTTTGTCCCAGTAAATTTAAAAAAAATTTGATACTGGGCTGCGCTGCTGCGCAGTCTAGTATATCTGAACATGAGCGCGCGTTGGTTCCCTCAGCAGCACAGGGGAGAAGGAAGCAGTCTTTACCTCCCCCCTGAGATGCTGCTGCCACCGATGAGGAGAGGGGGGCGGGCGCACTGCGCCATAAAGGATAGGACTTTTCCTGGGTCCAGACTTAGTTAAGTATTAGGCTACACAGAGCAGCGCCCAGAGATGTCCAAGCACTTACTATTATTCCTGGGCGCTGCTCCGTTCGCCCGTTGTGCCCCATTACTGTCTCCTGCTCCATATGCTAATTACTATCAGAGCAATGGAGAGGAGACCTCAGCTTCTCTAGTGGACGTTTCTTCTCCCTGCGCTGCGATTGGAAAGCGCTACAGCCAGGGAGAAGGAACGCCCACTAGAGAAGCTGATGTCTCCTCCCCATTGCTCCGATAGTAACTAGCATATGGAGCACGAGACCGTAATAGGGCACAGCGGACGAACGGAGCGGCGACCAGGAATAATAGTAAGTGCTGCGACATCTCTCGGCGCCGCTCTGTGTAGCCTTGTACTTAAGGTCCGGACCCATATAAGGTAGTCTTTAACACAATACAGGAGGCAGGTGCCGGCAGCAGAATCGCATAGCCGGCACGCTGCCTCTGACAGGGAGCTGCGATCAGCGGCAGTTAACCCCTCAGGTGTGGCATCTGAGGGGTTAACTGCCGCTGATCTTCTGCCAGTACCCGCCTCCTGTATTAAGGGGTTATTATCATTGGTGGCGCAGTGCGCCCCCCCTCAACCCCCCACCCCATTAAAATCATTGGTGGCACACTGCGCCAGCCCGTCTCAACCCCACAGGATTAAAATCATTGGTGGCAATGGCCACAGGGTCCCCTACTCTTCATGGGTGGCAGTGGCAGCTTCTGATCAGAGCCCCAGCAGTGTGATCCTGGGGCTCCGATCGGTTACCATGGCAGCCAGGACGCTACTGAAGCCCTGGCTGCCATAGACTGCTCACTGCTGCTATGTACTATGTACAGGGCAGCAGGGACAGTGTGAGGTCCTATTCACCCTAATAGAGATCTATCAGGGTAAATAAGACAAGGGATTAAAAGATCCCAGGTTCTAGCCCCCAAGGGGGGAAATAGTTATTAAATAAAAAGTGTAAAAAGAAAAAAAAAAGTAAAAAACCCCCCACCAAAATATTAAGTATAAATGACCCCCTTTCCTAATTTCACATATAACATATATAAACAATAAACAAACATCACCACGTCAGAAAAGTCCAAATTATTAAAATAAAAAAATCTATGCGGTGAAAGCCAGAACAGAAAAAAAAAAAAAAACATGCGCGATTTGCCATTTTTTAACCTCCTCAGGACCGCCGTACGCAGGATTGCGTCTTTGCCGGCGCGTCCTCTCGCGAGACGCGAGATTTCCTGTGAACGCGCGCTCACAGGAACGGAAGGTAAGAGAGTTGATCTCCAGCCTGCCAGCGGCGATCGTTCGCTGGCAGGCTGGAGATGTGTTTTTTTTAACCCCTAACAGGTATATTAGACGCTGTTTTGATAACAGCGTCTAATATACCTGCTACCTGGTCCTCTGGTGGTCCCATTTGTTTGGATCGACCACCAGAGGACACAGGTAGCTCAGTAAAGTAGCACCAAGCACCACTACACTACACTACACCCCCCCCCCCCCCCGTCACTTATTAACCCCTTATTAGCCCCTGATCACCCCTGATCACCCCATATAGACTCCCTGATCACCCCCCTGTCATTGATCAACCCCCTGTAAAGCTCCATTCAGACGTCCGCATGATTTTTACGGATCCACTGATAGATGGATCGGATCCGCAAAACGCATCCGGACGTCTGAATGAAGCCTTACAGGGGCATGATCAATGACTGTGGTTATCACCCCATATAGACTCCCTGATCACCCCCCTGTCATTGATTACCCCCCTGTAAAGCTCCATTCAGATGTCCGCATGATTTTTACGGATCCACTGATAGATGGATCGGATCCGCAAAATCCCCTGTCATTGATCACCCCCCTGTCATTGATCACCCCCCCTGTCATTGATCACCCTCTGTAAGGCTCCATTCAGACATTTTTTTGGCCCAAGTTAGCGGAAATTATTATTTTTTTTCTTACAAAGTCTCATATTCCACTAACTTGTGTCAAAAAATAAAATCTCACATGAACTCACCATACCCCTCACGGAATCTATATGCGTAAAATTTTTTAGACATTTATATTCCAGACTTCTTCTCACGCTTTAGGGCCCCTAGAATGCCAGGGCAGTATAAATACCCCACATGTGACCCCATTTCGGAAAGAAGACACCCCCAGGTATTCCGTGAGGGGCATATTGAGTCCATGAAAGATTGAAATTTTTGTCCCAAGTTAGCGGAACGGGAGACTTTGTGAGAAAAAAATTAAAAATATCAATTTCCGCTAACTTGTGCCAAAAAAAAAAAATTTCTATGAACTCGCCATGCCCCTCATTGAATACCTTGGGGTGTCTTCTTTCCAAAATGGGGTCACATGTGGGGTATTTATACTGCCCTGGCATTCTAGGGGCCCCAAAGCGTGAGAAGAAGTCTGGTATCCAAATGTCTAAAAATGCCCTCCTAAAAGGAATTTGGGCACCTTTGCGCATCTAGGCTGCAAAAAAGTGTCACACATCTGGTATCGCCGTATTCAGGAGAAGTTGGGGAATGTGTTTTGGGGTGTCATTTTACATATACCCATGCTGGGTGAGATAAATATCTTGGTCAAATGCCAACTTTGTATAAAAAAAATGGGAAAAGTTGTCTTTTGCCAAGATATTTCTCTCACCCAGCAAGGGTATATGTAAAATGACACCCCAAAACACATTCCCCAACTTCTCCTGAATACGGCGATACCACATGTGTAACACTTTTTTGCAGCCTAGGTGGGCAAAGGGGCCCATATTCCAAAGAGCACCTTTAGGATTTCACAGGTCATTTACCTACTTACCACACATTAGGGCCCCTGAAAAATGCCAGGGCAGTATAACTACCCCACAAGTGACCCCATTTTGGAAAGAAGACACCCCAAGGTATTCCGTGAGGGGCATGGCGAGTTCCTAGAATTTTTTTTTTTTGTCACAAGTTAGTGGAAAATGCATTTATTTTTTCATACAAAGTCTCATTTTCCACTAACTTGTGACAAAAAATAAAAAATTCTAGGAACTTGCCATGCCCCTCACGGAATACCTTGGGGTGTCTTCTTTCCTCAACTTCTCCTGAATACAGAGATACCAGATGTGTGACACTTTTTTGCAGCCTAGGTGGGCAAAGGGGCCCATATTCCAAAGAGCACCTTTCGGATTTCACTCGTCATTTTTTACAGAATTTGATTTCAAACTCCTTACCACACATTTGGGCCCCTAGAATGCCAGGGCAGTATAACTACCCCACAAGTGACCCCATTTTGGAAAGAAGAGACCCCAAGGTATTCGCTGATGGGCATAGTGAGTTCATAGAACTTTTTATTTTTTGTCACAAGTTAGTGGAATATGAGACTTTGTAAGAAAAAAAATAAATAAAAAAAATAAAATCATTTTCCGCTAACTTGTGACAAAAAATAAAAAGTTCTATGAACTCACTATGCCCATCAGCGAATACCTTAGGGTGTGTACTTTCCGAAATGGGGTCATTTGTGGGGTATTTGTACTGTCTGGGCATTGTAGAACCTCAGGAAACATGACAGGTGCTCAGAAAGTCAGAGCTGCTTCAAAAAGCGGAAATTCACATTTTTGTACCATAGTTTGTAAACGCTATAACTTTTACCCAAACCATTTTTTTTTAACCCAAACATTTTTTTTTTTATCAAAGACATGTAGAACAATAAATTTAGAGCAAAATTTCTATATCGATCTCGTTTTTTTTGCAAAATTTTACAACTGAAAGTGAAAAATTTCATTTCTTTGCAAAAAAAATCGTTAAATTTCGATTAATAACAAAAAAAGTAAAAATGTCAGCAGCAATGAAATACCACCAAATGAAAGCTCTATTAGGGAGAAGAAAAGGAGGTAAAATTCATTTTGGTGGTAAGTTGCATGATCGAGCAATAAACGGTGAAAGTAGTGTAGGTCAGAAGTGTAAAAAGTGGCCTGGTCTTTCAGGGTGTTTAAGCACTGGGGGCTGAGGTGGTTAAAATGCGGAATGCACGTGGCTTTTTTGGTTTATTTCTGTGTGTGGTATCGAGTATCGCAATACTTTTTTATGGTATCGAAATCTAATCAAAAATTTGGTATCGCAACAACTCTAGCGAGAATGCCACGGCACTACTACCAGTGCCACTGCCTTCTCAAACAGCTGATTGGCAGGGGTCCTGGGTGTCGGACCCCCGCCGATCAGATGCTGATGATCTATCCAGAGGATAGATCATCAGTTTAAAAAAACTGCAGAACCCCTTTAATAAATCAGGATAGTCTCTTGCCTTTTTGAGAATAATGTCCCTGAAGTGCAGCAGCTTCATCAGTACTGGACGAGGGGAGGACCCTAGTGGCGGAGCGCATAATGGCACCCCAAGTGCTCTTTCAATGGCAAACATACCAAAGTCCTTGCCAAATTTAGTGGTCAGCCAATCTTCAAAAAACATCACTGGATCAGGTCCCTCAGCCTTTTCAGGGACCCCAATCAGCTGGAGGTTATTCCTGCGCGACCTATTTTCTGACAACTTACATTCCTATCCTATTAAAGGTTATATAGACTGCATTACAGAATTGTGATATATGTGATTACAGGTTCTTTACATCAAGCATTATGTGGGTAGCACATATAGGTGCTTAAAAATCAGAATTCTGGACATATCTAGACATGAAAGCCACAACTTTTCTGGGGCGTTATAGGAACTGCAGGGAATGTCATGCAGGTAATCTTGCTTCCTTTAGAGCAGGGATACCCAAGCTACAGCCCTCCAGCTGTTGCAAAACTACAAATCCCAGCATACCCAGACAGCCAACAGCTATCAACCTACCACAGGGCATGATGGGAATTGTAGCTTTACAACAGCTGGAGGGCTGCAGGTTGAGCATCCCTGCTTTAGAGTCTATGGCACAGAAAAGGTTAGAACTCCCCCTAGAGGTGGAAATATTAAATGACGTCTGTTAGATTGGGAAACATTCTAGATAATTACCTTGAATAATGATTCCCAGCAGGACTTTAAATTTTAATAAAAATCTAATGTTTCACTATTAATGTCATTGAATATCTACACATGTCCAGCGAATGTTCAATTTTGGCCTTTTTTTTATGTAACTATTTCTCTTTGCACTGATTTACAGCAGATTTAGTTAGTGCAGGGTTTTGTTTTATTTTTTTAAGAGAGGGGAACATGAATGTTATTTTATGATATTATTAAGACAATTTTGTTTGGTCGAAACACGCAAGTTTTTTTATGTAGTTTTTACTTGAAGATATGAAATAACGCAATTGATTTTAATCATCATGTGGGATCTATGTAAGATTATTCAAGCTTTGATATGCTTAGTAATTCTCCCTTAAGTGAGAGCGCTGGTTTTCCCTTTGGACTTGGTATAGAAAGATTACAGGGCCTGACTATTTCTCAATAATGATGCCACGAAGGGTCAGCCCTACCAGGCATAATTCCTGATTTAAAGGTGTTCATCATGCTGACAGGTCCTCTTTAATACAGATCAACAGTGACTACATTTGTTAAAAGCATAAGGGCATATTCATTAGTCAAAATACTGATTTGATGTACAGCTTAGGCTACTTTCAAACTAGCGTTTTTATGCAGATCCATCATGGATCTGCAAAAACGCTTCCGTTACAATAATCATGAACGGATCCAGTTATATTATGTCTTAAATAGCCATGATGGATCAGTCATGAACACCATTGAAAGTCAATGGGGGACAGATCCGCCCCCATCGACTTACATTGTATGTCAAATCGGATCCATCTTGCTCTGCACCACATTGTGGACAGAAAGACGCTGCTTGCAGTGTTATTCTGTCTGCAATGGGAGCGCAACCAAATGAAACGGAATGTATTCTGGTGCACTCCGTTCCTTTCAGTTTTGTCCCCATTGACAATGAATAGGGACAAAATGGAAGCGTTTTCATCCACTATTGAGATCCTATGACGGATCTCAATAGCGGAATTGAAAACGCTGGTGTGAAAGTAGCCTTACTGATACTTACCTTAGAATGTGTTGGAATGTCAAAATTCATAACAACATCCACATGTGGAATATCAAGCCCTCGACTTGCAACATCAGTGGCCAGGAGAATTGAACGGGATTTTGCCTTAAACTTGTTCAGAGAACCAAGCCTTTTATTCTGCAGGTAAAAGAGAATAAAAACTAGATAACCAAATAACTATCCGCCCGAGTTTCACTAAAGTCAAGAAACTTCTTTGGCAACTGGTACTACAACTTTGACTTAGAGTTTTTTTTCTTCACATCACTTATATGTAATTCATAAGGGTTAAATCACTAAAATACATTTAAAAGAAAAACAGGCTTAAAAAGGGTTTTCAAGGATTTTTATGCTGACAACCTATCCTGTGGATAGGTCATCAGTATCTGATCGGTAGGGGTCAGACACCCGCCGATCACCTGTTTTGAGAGCTACTGCCTTCTCCATTGCTCACCAAGCACAGTGCCGTACATAGTATAGCAACTGTGCTTGTTATTGCACTAAGCCCCATTCACTTTAAAGGGTTTCTGTCACCTGAAAAATAGGTATTAAGTTGGCGGACATTAGCGGTGTGCTAATGCCAGCTGAACATAACTATTAGTGCCATCTCACTGCCTGAAGCCTTTATTGAGAAAAACAAACTTTTATAATATGCTAATCAGCGTCTAGGAGCCGGGGGGGGGGGGGGGGGAGGGGGTGGTGAACCTGCTCCTAGAGGCTCAGTTTGCCCACCTCTTTTCAAGTCAGTCTTCTCTTAATTGACAGGGCCAGGGCAGCGCTGCTCTCCTCCCGCCGGCTGTGTCTACTAAGAAAATCTGTGAGGGAAGGACGTTCTCCGGCAGCCAGCTTCCTCACTGTGACGTATTCAGCACAGGCGCAGTGAGGAAGCCAGCAGCCGCCGAGCATCCTTCCCTCACTTCTTAGGAAACACGGTCAGCGGGAGGAGAGCAGCGCTGCCTGGCCCTGTCAATTAAGAGAAGGGCGTGAAAAGAGGTGGGCAAACGGAGCCTCTAGGAGCAGCTATAAGCAATGCGCCGCACAGACCTTTCACTTACCAGTAAGAGGAGCGACCGGCCAGCCACAGACAGCGCAGGTAAGTATAATGCTTCTAAAATTGCTAAGTAACCATGGCAGCCAGGACTGCAGTAGCGTCCTGGTTGCCATGGTAACCGATCTGAGCCCCAGCGATTAAACTGGGACTCCGATCGGAACTCTCCGCTGCCACCAATGATTGGGGGGGGGGGGGGGGGGGGGTGATTTTAATTGGGGGGGGGGGGGGGAGAGATGGGAGGCCGCACTGGCCACCAATGAATTTAATACTGGGGAGGGAGGGGGGGCCGCACTGGCCACCAATGAATTTAAAACTGGGGCTGGAGGGGGGTCTGCCCCCTGCTGCCTGGCAGCACCTGATCTCTTACAGGGGGCTGTGATCCGCACAATTAACCCCTCAGGTGCAGCACCTGGGGAGTTAATTGTGCGGATCACAGCCCCCTGTAAGAGATCAGGTGCTGCCAGGCAGCAGGGGGCAGTTATGTACACAGTTCTTAGTATATTCTAACTTGAAGCGTCCCCATCACCATGGGAACGCCTCTGTGTTAGAATATACTGTCGGATCTGAGTTTTCACGATGTGAAAACTCAGATCTGAAAGAGCTGGTATGCAGACGGATCCGTTCTGAACGGATGCAAGCGTTTGCATTATAGGAGCGGATCAGTCTGTGCAGATAGTGTGAAAAGTAGCCTTAACTGTAGTAAAGTGATCTGTACAGACCAAGAAGTGACGCCAATTATTAGACATAGTGGCCAGTGCAAAAACTACCGGATATTTTGTTTTAGTTCAAATATAAAAAGTTACATGGAAAATTAAAAATATAATTTTTTTTTTTTAAATCTGCTAAACATAAAAACATTATTTAAACAGCAGGTCATTTTCTGATGACACATTCCCTTAAAATGAAGCGGTGGTCACATATGCACACTAATGCTAAAATCATTTCCAGAGGGCTGCACGTGACTGTCTCTATCCATCCCATAGACCGTGAATGGAGCAGTAGGGCACATGCATGACCACAGCTTCATTAAACTGGAGACACAGGACCCAAGTTCATGTGACTGATGCAGGGCCTAGTAGCGAGACCCCCAACAACGAACCATTATCACCTCTGCTGTGGATAAGTGATAACTTGCTATGGTAGAACCGACTACTATATATCGTTTGTTTACTTAAGTTAAAAAATAATAAAAATTTCAGTTCTCATGCAGAGGTGTCCCTCATAATACATCCTGGATGTGAAGTCTGTGGTTTCAGGATTTTACTGCCTTCAATAACACTCATGCTAAAGTTATAATGTGATCTCCTCTCGCCTACACTAACGGACACTTGAGCTGCTTGTGTGTGATCTCCACCCCTTCCATATACTCATCAATGCAAATGTGTACATTGTTTTAAATTAAATGGTTTGTTTGGTTTCCGAAACTGATGGCCTATTCTTGGGATAGGTCATCAATATAATATTGGCATCTAATTACAGCTTCTGCATCCCATTGGAACTGAAAAAATATATATTTTTAGCCCACAATTAGTAGGTTGTGCTATACATAGTGTCCTGAGAATATACTAATATGTTCTAATTTTAATCAGCAGTGAGCTGTTCTCTTATTCCCCTTTCTGCAGTTCTGGTGATGAAAGACCAGGAGACATCAAGTTCACGGTCCTTCTCCTCGGGCATGTCATAGGAGCCACAGCAGTATAATATGTAAATATGATTTTTAAGGGACTAGTAAGACTGGAATTCAATCATTTTGCCTATTTTTTCCATCTAAAAGGGCATGCCAGCTAAATGTTCTACATATCTGGCAGCTCTCTGAAATTGTTATGAACCTTTATTTATTAATTTTTTTGCAATCTTACCTGACTCATTTGGCCATGCAGGGGAATGGCAGTGAATCCAAGATTACGCAGCAAGAGAGCAACACGCTGCGTATTGTTACATGTGCTGCAGAAGATCATGAAAGAATTCCCTGCTAGTTCATTCAAGATGTACACAAGATAGCTGTCCTAGAGATAAATCACAAAGAATTACAGATCACGCGAAAGCACACTTGAAAACGTAGTAAAATCCTCCTGCACATGACCGTATCGAATCTGCAGTCCGCAAATCACAGATCCGCAAAACACAGATACCAGCCATGTGCATCCTGCATTTTCCCTTCCGATATGTTAAAAATATCAATTCTTGTCTGTAAAACAGACAAGAATAGGACATATTCTTTTATTTTATTTTATTTTTTTTGCAGGGCCACAGAATGACAATATGGATGCAGACTGCACACTGCGAGTTCACATCCTTTGCAGCCCCACTGAAATAAATGGGCCCGCATCTTCGGCCCCAAAACTACAGTCATGTGCCTGAGGCCTGACATTTCTGATAATCTGCCCATATAAATGTGCCAGAGATAGCCTGGTTTGCATCTCTAACCATGACAAATGGGGCAAGATTATTGGGCAGCAAATATCCCTGTGTAAACATGTAATCATCAACAGAATTAAATGGAGGAACAATCGCGGTAGCAATCATTCCTCCCCATTCACTTTGCATCGTTCTGTGGAATAGGTCGGCGTAAAGGAGTGCAAATTGATGCGTTTACAGTCCATCAGGCAGTCTAATAGGCCCTTAGGATACTTTTTGGATTTATGCCAGTTAACAAGCGCAGAAACAATACCTTGAACTTTGAAGGGATGAAAATATAATACTGCTGCAGCTTTTCTACTGTTTGATACTTCGAGGACACTGCACATTTCACCGGGTCTCTTAAAGCAGCACGTTGAAGTTTTTGCACCTGAGTAAACAAGAAGAAACGATTTGTGAATTGAACACATGTTGAACTAAAGACGTATTATGCCTGAATATTACATGGTAAACACATAGTATTATTTATTTGCATTGTAACAATGGCCAACATGTCAATGTACAGCTATAAAGTGGCATCAATCAGATGTGTGTATATATGTGTATATATATATATATATATATATACATACATATACATATACATATACACACACACATATATATATATATATATATTATGTGTATATATATATATATATATATATATATATATATATATATATATATATATATAATGTATGTGTGTGTATATATATATATATAAAATGTATGTGTGTGTATATATATATATATATATATATATGAGTATTACACTCACCGGTAATCCGGTTTCCTGGAAGTCTCCATGACAGCACAAACTGAGATTGCCTTCCTCTGATAGGACAGGAAAAAGCACACAGAGGGGTTAAAACCCCACCCCCACCCCTCATCGCCAGTGTATTATAACAGGACTAGGACAAGGGGTAGAACATAAAGCTAGCCAAATAGTCTATTGACAGAGAAAAAAACAAGGGCGGGACAAAGTTGTGCTGTCATGGAGACTTCCAGGAAACCGGATTACCGGTGAGTGTAATACTCATTTCCCCAGTCGTCTCCATGACAGCACAAACTGAGAACTAACAAAGTAACTTAGGGGGGGACTACAGCACCTAGGACTTTACGTCCAAAGGCCAAGTCCTCGTCAGCAAACACATCCACCCTATAATGCTTGGTGAAGGTGTGGGCCCTCTTCCAGGTAGCTGCCCTGCAGATCTGTTCTAACGAAGCAGAGGCTCTCTCAGCCCAAGAAGTGGAGACCGATCTAACCGAGTGGGCTCTAAGGGATGTAGGAGCCTCCTTGCCAGAAGCTCTATAGGCCTCAGAAATGGTGCATCTAATCCAGCGGGATATAGAGCTCTTAGCTGCCTTCTTACCCTTATTTGGACCTGCAAATTGGATAAATAAATTTTTATCGATACGCCATTCCTCCGTGGCGTGCAAATAATGAAGAACTGAACGCCTAACGTCTAAATTGTGGAATCTAGATTCCTGCTCGTCTTTAGGGTTAGGAAAAAAAGACGGGATAACTATATCTTGCGACCTATGAAAGGAGGAGACCACCTTAGGGAGAAAACAGGGGTCTAATTTGAAAATGAGCTTGTCGTCTAGCACCTTGAGGAAGGGTTCCTGTATGGACAGGGCCTGGAGCTCGCAAACCCTCCTTGCGGAGGATATGGCCACTAGGAAGATGGTTTTCAGAGTGAGCCACTTAATAGATAGGGAGAGCAGAGGCTCAAACGGAACATCTGACAGCCCTAAAAGGACAGTGTTGAGGTTCCATGGTGCGACCATATTCCTGACTCTGGGTTTTAGTCGATCTGCCGCTTTCAGGAATCTTGCTACCCAGGGGACCTCATAGAGGCTGGTATTATAGAGGGCCCCCAAGGCAGACACCTGAACTCGCAATGTGTTAGGAGCAAGACCCAAATCCAGCCCATCCTGGAGGAATTCCAGGATAAGCGGGATATTAGGGGTGGACTGGTTGAACCTGACTCCTCCCCAGGAGGCGAACTTCCTCCAAACCTTGAGGTACGCTTTGGAGGTGTTAGACTTCCTACTGAGTAAGAGGGTCTTAACTACTCTCTCAGAGAGCCCTAGCCCTAGCAAGAGGGATTGCTCAGAATCCAAGCGGACAGCTTGAGGAGGTTGGTATTGGGGTGCGGTATGGGACCCTGGGTTAGAAGACCCTCCTCCGGCCGGAAACGAATGGGATCTTCCGGGCTGAGGGACCTGAGGAGCCCGAACCAGCTTCTCCTGGGCCAGAATGGGACCACCAGAATCAGTCTGCACCTTTCGGACTGAAACTTTTGGAGCACTCTTGGGATTACTGGTATCGGGGGAAAAGCGTAGACAAGGCCAGTCGTCCAGCTCTGGGTAAAAGCGTCTATTGCCACACATGGGTCTCTCCGATTGAGGGAGAAGAAATTCTGAACCTTGCGATTCTTTGCTGATGCGAACAGGTCTAGGATGGGATTCCCCCAACGGTCCCGAATTTGTTGGAAAGCGATCTGGGACAAAGACCACTCGCCTGGATCCAGACTTTGCCGACTGAGGTAATCCGCCTGGAGATTCAGGAATCCCTTTAGATGTACTGCCGCAAGGGATTGTAGATTCTTTTCTGCCCAAAGGAAGATTCGGTCTGAGAGCCTCTGGAGATGACCGTGTCTTGTTCCTCCTTTGTGCTGGATAAAAGCCACCGCTGTAGAATTGTCCGAATGGACCAGAACGTGGCGATTTTTGGCCTGTATTTGGATGGACCTGAGGCCTTCCCACACCGCACGGAGCTCTCTGTAGTTGGAGGACATCTCTCTCTGGTCCTCGGACCAAATCCCCTGGAAAGTCTCCGAAGCCGTGAGGGCCCCCCAGCCCCAAGAGCTGGCGTCCGTCGTGAGGGAAAACACACTTTCCTGCCTCCATGGAACTCCCGATTCCAGGTTCTTTGCCTTGAGCCACCAGCCCAGTGAAGCCTTTACCTCCCGGGACACTGACAGCCCCTGGTCCAGGGATGATCGATACCCGTTCCATTGCTTTAGAACCAGCTTCTGTAAAGGCCTCGTATGGAATTGGGCCCAGGCTACCGCGGGGATGCAGGAGGTGAGATGGCCCAGCATTTCCATGCCCTGCCTTATTGAGCAACGGGACTGTTTGGTGAAGTGGAGGACCCTTGACCTCAGCTTCTGTACCTTTAGCGGAGGGAGAAAAGATTTTTGAAGAACTGAATCCAAGAGAATACCCAGGAATACCTTCCAATGGTCTGGGAACATGTCGGACTTCTCCCGGTTGATCAAAATGTAATAAAATTAAACAAAAAATTCACACACATTCCAAAATGGTGTGAATAAAAAATACAGATCATTTTTGCTCATTGTCATCAGGAAAAAATTGTAAAAAGTGTGGCAGCTTTTCAGACAGGTGTAATATGGAGGCTTTTTTGACTATACTATGCATGCAACAGCTAGGCCTCCCACTGTTCATGAGAAGCAACGTTATGGCACTCTAACTCCTTTTCTAATGAACCACAGAAGGTTCAGGTGTTGTGTCCATAATACAGGAGCATTATACCAGTCTGAAAGAGACCTTAGTAAACCTATTACATGAGACTTAGGCATTATTAAATAAGATTCCAGTTTGTATAGAGGAGTAGAAAATGACATACCTATATAATTCCCAAGATTTATATGCAAGTACAGTGAATATAGGCATGGTGGTATATATGAACTCGCACCTTACAACTTTTTGTAGACAATGTTTGGCTTTCTTCTTTATTTTATGCACTTCTATAGCTTTACAGGCATTAGCATCAACGGTCCCCAGTGGGACTCACAATCTAAGGTCCCTATCAGTATGTCTTTGGAGTGTGGGAGGAAACTGGAAGACCTGGAGAAAACAGACACAAACACGGCGAGAACATACAAACTCCATGCAGATGTTGTCCTTGGTCGAATTCACCTAGGACTCCAGCGCTGCAAGGCACCAGTGCTAACCACTGAGCCACCGTGCCGCCCTAAATTAAATACTTAGTAAAGATAATCTTTTCTTTTAAATTTTATTTTTAATGTTTAACACTTTCAGGCCTGGAGTTTTTATTTTTTTTGCGTTTTCATTCTGCGCCTTCCCAGAGCCATATGAGGGCTTGTTTTTTGTGGGACGAGTTGTACTTTCCAATGCCACCATTTGATATTGCATATGATGTAGTGGGAAGCGGGGGAAAAATTCCAAATGGGGTGAAATAATAAAAAAAAATAAAGCAATTCCACCACAGTTTTACAAGTTTTTATTTACGAAGTTCAATGTGCGATAGAACTCACCAGTTAATTTAATTCTACAGGTCAGTACGAATCCGGCGATACCTTATATGTATAGTTTTTCTTGCGTTTTGAAAGTGATCAAAAAAAAAATTACGTGGGAAAAAAAAAAATCGGTTTCTTTTTTTGTTGCCATATTTTGACCCCTATAACTTTTTTGTAATTAATGTGTACAGAGCTGTATGGGGGCTAGTTTTTTGCGGGGAGATCCGAACTTTTCATTGATACCATTCTGAGGTGTGTATGACTTTTTGATCACTTTTTATTAAAAAAATTTAAGAAAAGGAAGCTACCAAAAAAGGCGAATCGGCCATTTGGATGTTTTTTTCTCTTTTGCCGTTTGGGGAACATATTTTTATATTATGGGAACTATAACAACCAATCATCTGATTGCTATTATCATAGATTCCAATGCACTTGCATTGGAATCTATGATGATTTCACTACTTTCCCATGGAACCTTATTACAGGCAAGGGCTCCATATAAAAGTATGTCATATGGAGCCCTTGCCTGTAAGAGGGCTCCATAGGAAAGTAGTGAAATAGTCAGATTCCAATGCAAGTGCATTGGAATCTATGATGATAGCAATCAGATGATACTATTCAGCAGCTTCCTGTCATTCATAAAGACAGGGGATTCTGCATACACGCTCCAGCTCCTCCAATCGCCAAACGGGGGAGCCGGAGCACAACCGACAGCTTTCGGTTTTCAGCGCGCTCAGATGCCGTGGTCAGGATTGACCACGGCATCTGAGGGGTTAAATGTACGCGATCGGCATTACTGCTGGCTGCGGACATTAGCCATGGTTATCTGCTATAAGAAGCAGGCGGCCACCCGCAGCTATGGCGCCAGGAGCGGACACCATATTTAAACACACGCCCGATGACGTACATGTATGTCATCGGGCGTGAAGGGGTTAAAGTTAACAAGTAGTGGGATAATACAAGACATTATACAGGCAGGACAGTGTAATACAATATACATTGTATAGCTATCAAAAAAGCCATGAACATCAGCAGTCTTTGAGTAAGTATTGCAGTCCCGGATATGATGTGGAGTCTCAAAGGACGTGTACTCTTACAATCTGAGATGTGTCTTGGTTTGAAGTGTTTGTAATTGTCTTGTATTAGTAAACACAAGAACATGCATTAGTAGCTATATGATATGTATGGGGGATGGGGGTTGTGTAAATCCAAGATCTCTTTCTAATATTCACTGAGGTGTTATAAGTGATAATGGTATCATGATTGGTGAGTTTGTCTCATATGCCTCAATAGGTATCCATCTGAGTGTAAGTTTTCTTCAGATATGTGATTAAGGAAAGAGATTGAATTGAGATAGGTAACCCACAGGTTCCAAAGTGTCACAGATCTACTATGGGTACAGTATGTTGTGTAAACACGACAATCTCCTCAATACCATATATTTGGTTTACTTTATGTAAACACTGAGGTAATGTGGGGCAGGTAGACGTTCTCCACAAGGGGGGTGAGGCGTTTAGCAGCTGCTAACAGGAATGAAAGAAGGGATTTTCTTTGCACATTTTGTCGCTCTTCATTCCAACCCAAAAATATCAAGGTGGGTGAAGGTAGTGTACAGATGGACTTGGTAGTCTCTAAAACATATTTCCAGAATGGTGCCAATTTAGAGCATGACCACCAGATATGCAAGAACGTCCCTCTTTCTGAATTACACCTCCAACAAGTGTCAGGGACAGAGGGATACTTTCACACTCGCGTTTGGTGTGGATCCGTCATGGATCTGCACGAACGCATCCGTTCAGATAATACAACCAAATGCACCCATTCAGAACGGATCCATTTGTATTATCTTTAACATAGCCAAAACAGATCAGTCTTGAACACCATTGAAAGTCAATGGAGGACGGATCCGTTTTCTATTGTGCCATATTGTGTCAGAGAAAACTGATCCGTCCCCATTGACTTGCATTGTGTGTCAGGATGGATCCGTTTGGCTCAGTTTCGTCAGACGGACACCAAAATGCTGCAAGCAGAGTTTTGGTGTCCACCTCCAAAGCGGAATGGTGTCTGAACAAAGGCAAACTGATGCATTCTGAGCGGATCCTTTTCCATTCGAAATGCATTCGGGCAAAACTGATCAGTTTTGGACCGCTTGTGAGAGCCCTGAACGGATCTCACAAACGGAAACCAAAACGTCAGTGTGAAAGTAGCCTTAGTTTTAACTGGGGTTATGTACCAGCGGGACAGTATCTTGTATGAGTTTTCTTGTAGTTGTATACAAGATGGTCCGTGGGAGCATTTGGAAATGTTGGAGATTGCGGTGGGTGACAAGTTAAGCCCAAAGTCTCTTTCCCAGAGGCCTATATGTGCCCGCTTTACTGGTACCGACCTAATGAGAATAAGGTTATAGAGTTTTGATAGCACCTTGACAGGTGAGTTATGTCGTGCCATTAGAGTTTCGATTTGTGTCAGTTGTCTAGTAGAGTGGAGTGCCATTTTAAGTTTATTATATTCTAGGAAATTTAGTGGTTTCCCTGCCAGTAAGTTATGTCAGCCAGAGATTTAATGGTTTTGTTTTCCATTATGTTGTCTAGTGGTATGTCTATAGTATGTAATCGGTCTGGGTAAGGCCTCTTGCACGCGACCATATTTTCATTCTGTTTCCGTTCAGTTTTATTTGCAGACTGTACATGGAACCATTCATTTCAAAGGGTTAACAAAAAAAAAAAAAAAAAAAAAAAAAAAAAAAAAAAGGTACTCAGTGTGCATTCTGTTTCCGTATTTTCGTTCCGCAAAAAAATAGAACATGTCCTATCATTGTCCGCATTAGGGACAAGGATAGGAAAGTTCTATTAGGGGCCAGCTGTTCCGTTCTGCAAAATCCGGAATGCACACGGAAGTCAACCGTATTTTTTGTGGATCAGTTTTTTGGGGACCGCAAAATACATACAGTCGTGTGCAAGAGGCCTAATGAAGATGTTGTTGTGGAATGTACAGCTTCGGCAGGTCTCTTACTGTAGCTCACAGGGAGGGGGCAGATAGGAGGTTTGCTGCATGTACCTTCCATAGGTGTGCTACCCCGTGAGTTAGGGCATTTTGAAAAGTTATTATGTGTAAGTATTCAATTGGTGCTACTAGTAAGGTCTTAAGAGGTATTGGAGAGGAGAGTTCTTCTAGCGCTACATGTAATTTGTCTGTTGTGGGTCTATATGTATATATTATAGTGCCGGAAGGGGATGTATTTTGTAAACAAGTTTTCCCCTTGATGGTTTGTTAATATTTGGTCGGGCGGTACCTTGTCAATATATAAAGAATTATAATCCCTTATTGTGTCTGGTTTGATCTAATTCCCCCCAGACCTCCCCTTTGTGTCCCTTTCCCCCTTTGCTAATGTTTGTCAAATGTTATATCATATTATCCATCTAATGATAGACTCCGGTTGAAATAGTATACAGAATGGAATAATACATTATAAACATGGTACTTCCTGTTATTTAAACATCATGATAACTGCAAACTTACTGTACAGCCTCACAATCTTTTAAATCGCATGGTGGAACGCAATTTGCGCTCCAGAGTGACTTCCGGTTTTCGGGACAGCATTATATGCGTCACTTTCGGTTTTGTACATAATTTCCGGTCTGTGGAACGCATATGCTTTCCAAATCGGCGTTCACATGCTGTCTCAATGGGATTATCAACTGTGAGGTATCTTATGATCTTACAATGTGTCTTTCCTTAAATGTGGTATCACCTTGCTTATGGGGGATGCTAAATATACTAGGTAGATTATTTTGAATATCAATTTTCATCTATTTTGGGAACCAATTTGTTTGAGAGAAGAGGGACTAAATGGGGGTGGACACTTTATAAGGCGCTGATTTTGATCAAGATTTGGGGACACCGGTCATCTATTGCCTACATCTGGGCTTCTACTCCTGGAGGGTCTCGATTGAGGGACGCCAAATTTGAAAATCTCTATTATGAGACACTGCTGTTGGAGTATTGATCTCCACTTCCCCTGACGAACCAGTCAGAAGTTATACTGACTGGGGAAACGTAACGTTAGGATTTGTGTTTTTGTATATGTATGTGTTTTTCTAGTGTGTCTGTTATGTCATACATTTTTGGTCAATTAGGATAGGGTGATATAGGGAGAGCTAGTTTAGGCACGAGGACAGGGAACCTCTACCTTTAAGGGGTGTCCCTGGGCTGAGTCTGTTTAGGGTCACAAAGGTATTTTTGTAGGACAGGATTGTCTCTCTTACTATTGGATATTACAGTCTTGAGCTGTACTACTGCTATCACGACCTACAGACCACCATGATTATCACTAGTGCTAAATAATCATCTGAATGCTTCTTCCACCAGCACTAGATCTCCATCTAGCTATGGAGCACTACACCCATTGATATCTGAGCTAACCATCTTATTCCATTTTTACCGGTATTTCAGCAAACCGTGATTAACCAATTAAACCTGTTTATAGTGGTTCAACAATGTGTGAATAATCACGATATACATATCTAGTATCTCAGCTAACCGTGAATTATCACAGAACATGTATTATGTGAACCCACGCAAATAAGGTCATCAGTGAACTATAATATATTGTTTTCTATGTTTATTGGTTCTCAGCTGTGTCCCACACATAGAGTAACTCATGTGGGGGTAATCATAACCCTATGGATTGCTCACCAGTTCTGCATATACATCTATTGTAATATTGTATAGGTGTAACTGTAGTCACTTCTAATATACCTCTTTGCCATTGTATGACAGATTGTATTGTATGTCGACTTTCCTTGTATTTGTAGTCCGGCTGTAGGCCAGATTTTAATAGATTATTATTATTAAAAGGTATATTTTAATTGGGAAGGTGTTCCAGTATATAGTCAATTATTCTTCCCTTAGATATATTTACTGCTAAGCAGGTTCTTGATGTGGTACTGTTGTGGGTCTAGCCCAATGTATTACTCTAGAGAGGATTGCTGCTAAGTAGTATAAAAATAGGTCTGGTATGCCCAGTCCACCTAGTGCTTTGGGGAGTGTTAGTGTTGAGAAGCCTAATAGGATTTAGGTATCTTGATCGGCAGAATCTGGAACAGATAAATTAATTCGGGTAAGATGAGTCCTTTCAGTAAGTTTTTCCTTCCTATCCAGGATATGAAGGGAGCGGACCAGGATTCTATTTCGTGTAGAGTTATTTGTAGTAGTGGTAGGTAGTTGAGTTTGGTCAAATCTGACCAACGTGCGCTGAGTTTATTCCCCAAATACGTAATAAGGCTTTTTGGCCATTTAAATGGAAAATGGCTTTCCATAGCACTCTTGAGTTCATGAGAGATATTTATGCCTAGTGCCTCAGATGTTTTAAAGGTTTATTTTGAAGTTGGATAGGGAGCCAAATCTGCTGAATGTGTCTAGTATTGCTGGTATTTCTTTTATATGGTCAGTGAGAATCAAAAGAAGGTCGATTTATGCTCTACTGCGTTGACCGTATATCCAGCTATGGCAGGGTGTTATGCTCTGAATCAATGTTTCCATCACTAGGATGAAAAGCGAGGGAGACAGGAAGCAACTTTGCCGATTACCGTTTAGGATGTCAAAACGAGTCTGACAGCAGGCCACTGACGCGAACTGGCACATATGGGTGGGAGAATAGTTGAGAAACGGCTTTAATAAAGGGGTCACGGATTTGGAAATGGCTTAGAGTTTCAGTCATGAAGATCCAGTCCACCCTGTTGAAGGCTCTCTCAGCATCTGTGCCAAGGAGGACTGGCAGGGAGCTGGATATGTTGGCATGTTGCATGAGGACTTAAAGGGGTTGTCCGGGATTGGGGACATTGTTGTAAGGGTACAACAAGCACATAAATATTACATACATTCCTGTCCTACCTTTGCCAGAGTTTTCTGATGCCCTGTATTTCTTTCATAAATTCTCAGCCGGAAGTTCAGATTTTCAAAGATTCAGTGACGTACCGACTCCTTACTGGTGTGCTAAGCCTCTTCCTTCCGCTTAACAAGGAGCCCGGTGACGTCACCAGCACACAGGATCGTTCTGCAGCTAGCAAGGAGGCTGTCAGTAGGAGGGAAATGTCGGAGCTAAACCACGCCCCTCTGTGACATCACCGGGCACAGAGGGCGTTAGTCTGGGAGGAAGGAGGCAGTATTGGAGAAGGGAACTCGCCTCACTAAGGAACGCCCCCCTCTGCCGATTATGTCACCGGCCATAGAGGAGTGTTATTAGGAGTAGAAGGAGGCTCTATTGGAGGCAGCAAACTATGCTATTTAGAATAGTGCACGCCTCCCATGGTTAGTTGCAATGAATGGGATGTGCTACAGCTCCCTGCCACTATTGTCTTTTATGCAATGCTAGCAGAGGGGAGATACATGGAAGCAGGGAGGGATTCAGTTTGTAGGCTTAGAAAAAGGTGGTTGAGGGGAGGAATACTGATGAGGAGTATGAGTGGCAGGAGGCGGAATACTGATTAGGGGGGAGTGGAAAGGCTTGTAAGATCCAGCTGCAGAGTCACGCAGCCTTGTGGGACCCATAAGGCAGTGTGGCCGGAAATGACATAGCACAGGAGCTGCTATGTAAACAATACTGACAGCAGTATTAGAGACTCATAGGAGCAAAGAGGATGAAAAAAAAAAAAATACACAGAGCATCAGAATGACTTTACTGCGTAATATCAAGGTGATTATTAACGTTTTTAAAAATTACTTTGATCCCGGACAACCCCTTTAAGCGCCGTGCTACAAGGCCGGGCGAAAACCTTTAAGTCATTATTCAAAAGAGATATTGGTCTGTAATTACTGCAAAGTACTGGATCTTTCCCTTCCTTGTGTACAAGGGAGATTATGTGCTTCAAGTGCTTGTCTCTGCAATGATGAGCCCTGTAGCATGGCATTACAGAAGCGCAGGAGGAGGGGCTGGAGAATTTCTCGTAAGGATTTGTAGTATGAGATAGGGAGAAAGTCAGGGCCTGGGCTTTTGCCCGTATGACTCTTCGACCGGATGGAGTGAACCTCAAGCATCGTGAATGGCCTGCTGATCTCCCTTTGTTGGTCTACCGAACAAAGTCGGGAGACGGAGAGAAGAAAGTCTTTAATAACTTCCTGACTCTTGATCGTTTGATCTTTTGTGTCTTGCTCCCTTAGTTGCTATAAGGTTTTAGAATAGTGACAAAATGCGTCAGAAATGCCTTTAGCGTCCGTGACACGAGCCTGAATAAGGTTTTACTGAAAGTATATACGTGCGTGCATGCATTAGAGACATCATTAGTTTGGATACCTTATCGCCATGTATGAAAAGTCTATTTTTCCATGACATGTAAGCTGATATTTCCATAACATTTAGCTGATTGTATGTTTAGTATCTCTCTCAATTGTTGCCTTTTGGACCCTAGTGTTCGGAGGATATCTCTAGAGTTAGATGATTTGTGTGCGAGTTCTAGTTGTTGGATCTCACTGTATAAATTCTTTACCGTTTCTTGTCTAGATTTTTTGAGATGTGAAGCTATGGAAATAAATTTGCCTCGAATGATGGCTTTGTGGGCTTCCCAAATCGTGGTAAAGGGTAACGTGTCATCAGTGTTCTGATTAAAGTATTCTTAGGGTATTTTCAATGCGGCTTTTATATTGTTGGTTGGAGAGGAGGGATTTGTTTAATCTCCAAGTCCACGTGAGCTTAGTGATGGTACCAATTGATGTGCTTAGCAGTAGGATTGAGTGATCTGAATGCACACTGGGGATTATAGTTACTTCTCTGATAATCAAGAGTGATAGGAGATGAAGGAATAGGTAATCTATGTGTCCGTACAATTGTTGCAAGGGGGAAAAATGTGTGTAATCTCTGTCCATTGGGTGGATAGGTCTCCAAGTATCTACCTGTTGGGCAGAGTGTAAGATTTTATGGATTCGGGTAAGTGCTCTTTTGGACAGTATTGATCGCCCTGTGGACGGGTCCATTTGTGGATGTAAGGCTGCATTTAAGTCTCCTCCTAAAAGGAAGATTCCTTCTATAAATTGTTTGCATTCTCTCATGGTGTGTGCAATCCAGGTGTCTGGATTCTTGCTCAGGGCATAGAAGTTTCCTATTGTCACCAATGTGTTGGCTATTTTACCTTTAATAAAAACATAACGACCCTGGTCGTCAGCAAGGGTATCTTGATGTTGGAAGGGCACATGTTTGTTTAGAGCGATGGCAACTCCCCTAGACTTCCTAGATGTTGAGTATGAATGGTACCACTGATTATAGAAGGATTTGTGGAAAGTGGGGGATTTGGATTGGGTTAAGTGTGTTTCTTTTTTACAGTGTGCTAAGATCTGAGCTCTTGACAGGTGAATTGAGGCCTCTCAAATTATGAGACGAAAGTCATATTTTGTATGTTAGTGGCCATCTGGGAGTGTAATAATTAATAACCTGAGCATGGGACATGATCTTGGGTGAGGGGTTTGAGTATTAGGGGAGACAGAAGTTGGGAAGGCAAATGTGAAGGTGAAATGTGCACTACCTTTGGAGTAACTAGTAGTGGTATTATGTGTACTATGTTTAAGAAGGTAAAATTGTGGTGTTTGTAAGGGGGTACTGTCAAGCGCACCCGTTTAACTGAGGAACATTAACTAGTGTAAACCTGTAAACGAAGGTTGGTTATAACTACTCAGCATGTTAGTAGAAGTCTCTCAGGAGAGGTGCCTCAGCCGCTCACGTGGGTTACAGTCGTCTTGGTGAGGTCGGAGCTCTTTGGGACCTTTTTCTTGGTTCTTGATTCTTGGGCTTTTCAACTGTTTCCCATGGCAACAGCACAGGTAGAGGTGGTATGTCGATGGTTGAGTGCGTCGTTTCTACTACTGGTGGTGGATCCAATGGGATGTCTAGCTCCGCCGCCACTGCAATCACTTCTTCTAATGTGCGAGCTGTGCAGTGTTTTCCATTGGCAGAGATGGAGATGCCAAACGGGAATAGCCAGCGAAATACGTATTGTCTCTGACGTAGGACATCAGAAACTGACTTGAGCAATCATCGCTTTGCAAGCGTGGTTGGTGCCAGATATTGGAACATGGTTATTTGGCTGTTATTGTAGATAATGGAGTCTGGGGATCTAGCATTCTGTAGGATTTTTTTATTTTATGAGAAAGTCCAGTAATTTACAGATGATATCCCTGGGGGGGTTCCGCGGATTTTGATCTCAAAGCTCTTTCAACGACCAGTGACTGTTTTTCAAAGTCCTCAAGTAGTCCTGAGAATAAATCTGTTAAAGTAGTCGCAATCTCTGTGGCTTCAACTGATACTGGGACTCTGTCAAGTTGTTGCGTCTGTTGAGGTTTTCTATCTCTTCCATAGTGATATACAACTTGTTCATATGTGCTTCTTGTATTTGGATATTTGAAGCGACTGCTGCTGAATGGTTTATGACAGAGGTCTGTTTGTTCAAGCGAATAAATCCTGTGGGCCAGATGTTGGGGGGTCTTGCTTGGTCTCGAAGAGGTCTTTGGCAATGGGGACCAGGGAGGAGGTTAGTAGGCGGGTGAGAAATGCTCTGAAAATTGGTTTGTTATCTTAAGAGTGTTCACCACCATCTTCACTTGCTTGGTCTGAGCCTGACAAAGGGGGTGTCTTTAGGGAACAATGCATTAGATGCCGCCATGTTTTTTTTAGTCAGCAATTTATCAATTTCAGAGTTAGTAGATGCTATAGTTATCTCTTATTCTAGGTGTTTTGCAGCCAATTTTCACCATAATGAGCTCCTGTAGGCTAGTAGTGTGCCTGAGGTCCCCCGTTAAGAGAGTGATTGGAGATTATTATATTGAGCCCTTAGGGTTCAAGAAGAAAGTGTTTTCAACCAGTCTCTTCACTATGTGCAGCAGAGGCCAGATGGAGATAGTGGGGTAGTGTGGAGCAGAAGAGGCTGTTTGATGGCGTGTACATCCTGTGTAAAATTGGAGCAATGCTCCTGGTTGATAGGTCCGTTATAATAGTCCTTATTAGACCTGTCGCAGTGATAGGGGTAGATGGGCCATGTAGTTGGTTTTTGGCCAGAATAATTTTTTTTTGGCTATTGGGCCTGGTGGTTGGTGTGGCTCTCAGCCTTATGATCCGGTTGGGAGTCTTCCCCCCCCCGCCCCCTTCTTGATGTGTGGAGGTCGCGGAGGTACTTCTCCAAGGGATCTCTCCAGCGCCTCTGTATTTCTCTGGCTCAGCAGTCTCAAAGTGTCCCCTGCGCACGGTCCACTTAGTGATTTTGGAGTGATGGGGGTTAAGATGGTGACTGAGAGCCGACTTCAGCAACTCCTGCGGCTGGCCTTCCCTCCTCCAGCCCCGGCTGACCTGCTAAGCAGTCGGCATTTGCGTGGGTCTCCTCTCCTCTTCCTCTACGATCCGCTTCTGGACCTCCCGTCCCAGCTCTGCTTCTCTGCAGGTCCCTCGGGCCAGAACTGGTTCTGTCCTAGGAGGCTATCCCTTCGGGGTGGGTTCGTCCAGGCGCCGGTGGAGGATGTTTCCGGTACTTGAGGCCGGTGATTCAGCCAGATGGTAGGCCGGAACTTGTATCTAAGTTTATGCCGCTCCCAGAAAGGAAGTAAAGCGGCTAGGTTAGTCCCGACTGGTGTGCTGTGGTTCACTAATATAGGATGGGGTTTCTTGATGCACTGGATAGCAGTGGATGGCAGCAGATTAATGTTTGCCCAGAGGAGCCGAGTCGCCTGCGTCCACTCCCCAGCGCGCCAAGCCACGCCCCCAACTTCTTAAAGATAATCTATATATCTATGGTGTACTGCAACCATTTGGTTTTGACCGATTACAATCTGCTTCATCAGCCTGAACACTGCTCTCTAAATGAGTTTTTGCATATTAGACTAAACCAACTTCTATTCACATTACATTTAAGGTATATAGTTGAAGGATCATGTCAAAAGTATAATTTTGTCCAATTAATTGCAGAAACAAATTCCCATATTCTGTAATGCAAAAAATAAAGTATCCTGCTCACATCTGTTTGACCCACAAACCCTAAGGGTAGTTTACAACATACAGTACAATTGTGTACTCCCTGGTTGTTCAAATAGTCAGGTCCATAAATATTGGGACATCGACACAATTCTAACATTTTTGGCTCTATACACCACCACAATGGATTTGAAATTAAACGAACAAGGTTTGCTTAAAGGGAGTCTGTCACCAAAATATGATGTTATACACCACTTACATGGCTCTCTAGAACACCTATCCATGATTCTAATGGTACCTTTGTAATTTTCTTCTGAGTTTCACCTGCAGGAAAAACGCAGTTTAATCCATATGCAAATGAGGGCTCGCAAGTGCCCGGGGCTGCGTTCTGTGTGTAGGAGCCCAGGCTGCTCTGCCTTCTTTTTACATTACTCCTCCCCAGCCTCTTCCTTGGCCTGCCTTGCAAGTCCCTTGCATCATCCACAGGACCGGCCGATATCCCGCGCGTGCGCAGTGCACCGCCGATGCGAGCATGCGTACTGTGATGCCAATTGTGGGCACGGCATCGCTACATGTAATGCGCATGCGCCACACAGGCATGAAACCAATGACTAGGGGGCGGACCAGAAGCAAACAGGAGGACTGGAGGCCGGCGCATGCGCACTACATGTAGCGATGCCGTGCCCACAATTGGCATCACAGTGCGCATGCTCGCACCTGCGGTGCACTGCGCACGCGCGGGATATCGTCCGGTCCTGTGGATGACGCAAGGAACTTGCAGGGCAGGGCAGGCCAAGGAAGAGGCTGGGGAGGAGTAATTTAAAAAGAAGGCAGAGCAGCCTGGGCTCCGCCTCCTACACACAGAACTCCGCCCCGGGCACTTGCGAGCCCTCATTTGCATATGGATTAAACTGCGTTTTTCCTGCGGGTGAAACTCAGAAGAAAATTACAAAGGTACCATTAGAATCATGGATAGGTGTTCTAGAGAGCCATGTAAGTGGTGTATAACATCATATTTTGGTGACAGACTCCCTTTAACTGCAGACTGTCAGCTTTAATTTGAGGATATTTACATCCAAATCAGGTGAACGGTTTAGGAATTACAACAGTTTGCATATGTGCTTCCCACTTGTTAACGGACCGAAAGTAATGTGACATTTGGCTTCTCAGCTGTTCCATGGCCAGGTGTGTGTTATTCCCTCATTATCCCAATTACAATGAGCAGATAAAAGGTCCAGAGTTAATTTCAAGTGTGCCATTTGCATTTGGAATCTGTTTCTGTCAACTCAAGATGAGATCCAAAGAGCTGTCACTATCAGTGAAGCAAGCCATCATTAGGCTGAAAAAACAAAACAAACCCATCAGAGAGATAGCAAAAACATTAGGCGTGGCCAAAACAACAGTTTAGAACATTCTTAATAAGAAGGAATGCACTGGTGAGCTCAGGAACACCAAAAGACCTGGAAGACCACGGAAAACAACTGTGGTGGATGACCGAAGAATTCTTTCCCTGGTGAAGAAAACACCCTTCACAACAGTTGGCCAGATCAAGATCACTCTCCAGGAGGTAGGTGTATGTGTGTCAAAGTCAACAATCAAGATAAGACTTCACCAGAGTGAATACAGAGGGTTCACCACAAGATGTAAACCATTGGTGAGCCTCAAAAATCGGAAGCGTTCACAGTTCTGGAACAACATCCTATGGACAGATGAGACCAAGATAAACTTGTACCAGAGTGATGGGAAGAGAAGAGTATGGAGAAGGAAAGGAACTGCTTATGATCCTAAGCATACCACCTCATCAGTAAAGCGTGGTGGTGGTGGTAGTGTCATGGCGTGGGCATGTATGGATGCCAATGGAACTGGTTCTCTTGTATTTATTGATGATGTGACTGCTGACAAAATCAGCAGGATGAATTCTGAAGTGTTTCGGGCAATATTATCTGCTCATATTCAGCCAAATCCTTCAGAACTCATTGGAAGGCGCTTCACAGTGCAGATGGACAATGACCGAAAGCATACTGCAAAAGCAACCAAAGAGTTTTTTAAGGGAAAGAAGTGGAATGTTATGCAATGGCCAAGTCAATCACCTGACCTGAATCCGAATGAGCATGGATTTCACTTGCTGAAGACAAAACTGAAGGGAAAATGCCCCAAGAACAAGCAGGAACTGAAAACAGTTGCAGTAGAGGCCTGGCAGAGCATCACCAGGGATGAAACCTAGCGTCTGGTGATGTCTAAGCGTTCCAGACTTCAGTCTACAATTGACTGCAAAGGATTTGCAACCAAGTATTAAAAAGTGAAAGTTTGATGTATGATTATTATTCTGTCCCATTACTTTTGGTCCCTTAACAAGTGGGAGGCACATATGCAAACTATTGTAATTCCTACACCGTTCACCTGATTTGTAAATACCCTCAAATTAAAGCTGACAGTCTGAAATGAAACAAAGAAGATGTGCTTTAACTGCAAATCCATTGTGGTGGTGTGTAGAGCCAAAAATGTTAGAATTGTGTCGATGTCCCAATATTTATGGACCAGACTATTTGAAGAACCAGGGAGTACACAAATGTACTGTATATACTGACCGTATGTGTGTCAAATGGAGACCCTAAATGCAACGTTAAGAGCAGCCAATAAAAATATAATGAAAAACGATACCTTTTTTGTCATTGTGGCAGAGAAAAGAAAGGTCTTGCGATCACGAGGAATAACTTTGAGGATTTTGTCAACCTACGGAGGAAAAAAAAAATTTGATGAAGTTGTTTTATAAAAAGGGGTTGAAAAATTGGTTAAAAAAAAACAAAAAATAAAAAAACACACACACATACACACATTAGGCACCCCCTTAACCTCTTGCCGCAACTGTAACGCCGAAAGGCGTCATTGCGGCGGCTCCCCCAGGCTACGCTAACGCCAATTGGCGTCATCTCGCGTGAGCCGAGATTTCCTGTGAACGCGCGCACACAGGCGCGCGCGCTCACAGGAACGGAAGGTAAGAGAGTTGATCTCCAGCCTGCCAGCGGCGATCGTTCGCTGGCAGGCTGGAGATGTGTTTTTTTAACCCCTGAAAGGTATATCAGACGCTGTTTTGATAACAGCGTCTAATATACCTGCTACCTGGTCCTCTGGTGGTCCCCTTTGTTTGGATCGACCACCAGAGGACACAGGTAGCTCAGTAAAGTAGCACCAAGCACCACTACACTACACCCCCCCCCCCCCCCCGTCACTTATTAACCCCTTATTCACCCCTGATCACCCCATATAGACTCCCTGATCACCCCCCTGTCATTGATTACCCCCCTGTCATTGATCACACCGCTGTAAAGCTCCATTCAGACGTCCGCATGATTTTTACGGATCCACTGATAGATGGATCGGATCCGCAAAACACATACGGACATCTGAATGGAGCCTTATAGGGGGGTGATCAATGACAGGGGGGTGATCACCCCATATAGACTCATTGATCACCCCCCCTGTCATTGATCACCCCCCCTGTAAAGCTCCATTCAGACGTCCGCATGATTTTTACGGATCCACTGATAGATGGATCGGATCCGCAAAACGCACACGGACGTCTGAATGGAGCCTTACAGGGGCGTGATCAATGACTGTGGTGATCACCCCATATAGACTCCCTGATCACCCCCCTGTCATTGATTACCCCCCTGTCATTGATCACCCCCCCTGTCAGGCTGCATTCAGATGTCTGTATGATTTTTACGGATCCACGGATACATGGATCGGATCCGCAAAACACATACGGACATCTGAATGGAGCCTTATAGGGGGGTGATCAATGACAGGGGGGTGATCACCCCATATAGACTCCCTGATCACCCCCCCTGTCATTGATCACCCCCCCTGTCATTGATCACCCCCCCTGTCATTGATCACCCCCCTGTCATTGATCACCCCCCTGTCATGCTCCATTCAGACATTTTTTTGGCCCAAGTTAGCGGAAATATATATTTTTTTTTCTTACAAAGTCTCATATTCCACTAACTTGTGTCAAAAAATTAAATCTCACATGAACTCACCATACCCCTCACGGAATCCAAATGCGTAAAATTTTTTAGACATTTATATTCCAGACTTCTTCTCACGCTTTAGGGCCCCTAGAATGCCAGGGCAGTATAAATACCCCACATGTGACCCCATTTCGGAAAGAAGACACCCCTAGGTATTCCGTGAGGGGCATATTGAGTCCATGAAAGATTTAAATTTTTGTCCCAAGTTAGCGGAACGGGAGACTTTGTGAGAAAAAAATAAAAAATATCAATTTCCGCTAACTTGTGCCAAAAAAAAAAGAAAATTCTATGAACTCGCCATGCCCCTCATTGAATACCTTGGGGTGTCTTCTTTCCAAAATGGGGTCACATGTGGGGTATTTATACTGCCCTGGCATTCTAGGGGCCCCAAAGCGTGAGAAGAAGTCTGGTATCCAAATGTCTAAAAATGCCCTCCTGAAAGGAATTTGGGCACCTTTGCGCATCTAGGCTGCAAAAAAAGTGTCACACATCTGGTATCGCCGTACTCAGGAGAAGTTGGGAAATGTGTTTTGGGGTGTCATTTTACATATACCCATGCTGGGTGAGAGAAATATCTTGGTCAAATGCCAACTTTGTATAAAAGAAATGGGAAAAGTTGTCTTTTGCCAAGATATTTCTCTCACCCAGCATGGGTATATGTAAAATGACAGCCCAAAACACATTCCCCAACTTCTCCTGAATACGGCGATACCACATGTGTGACACTTTTTTGCAGCCTAGGTGGGCAAAGGGGCCCATATTCCAAAGAGCACCTTTAGGATTTCACAGGTCATTTACCTACTTACCACACATTAGGGCCCCTGGAAAATGCCAGGGCAGTATAACTACCCCACAAGTGACCCCATTTTGGAAAGAAGACATCCCAAGGTATTCGCTGATGGGCATAGTGAGTTCATGGAAGTTTTTATTTTTTGTCACAAGTTAGCGGAAAATGATGATTTTTTTTTTTTTCTTACAAAGTCTCATATTCCACTAACTTGTGACAAAAAATAAAAACTTCCATGAACTCACTATGCCCATCAGCGAATACCTTGGGGTGTCTTCTTTCCAAAATGGGGTCACTTGTGGGGTAGTTATACTGCCCTGGCATTCTAGGGGCCCAAATGTGTGGTAAGGAGTTTGAAATCAAATTCTGTAAAAAATGACCATTGAAATCCGAAAGGTGCTCTTTGGAATATGGGCCCCTTTGCCCACCTAGGCTGCAAAAAAGTGTCACACATGTGGTATCTCCGTATTCAGGAGAAGTTAGGGAATGTGTTTTGGGGTGTCATTTTACATATTCCCATGCTGGGTGAGAGAAATATCTTGGCTTGGCAAAAGACAACTTTTACCATTTTTTTATACAAAGTTGTCTTTTGCCAAGATATTTCTCTCACCCAGCATGGGTATATGTAAAATGACACCCCAAAACACATTCCCCAACTTCTCCTGAATACGGAGATACCACATGTGTGACACTTTTTTGCAGCCTAGGTGGGCAAAGGGGCCCACATTCCAAAGAGCACCTTTCGGATTTCACCAGCCATTTTTTACAGAATTTGATTTCAAACTCCTTACCACACATTTGGGCCCCTAGAATGCCAGGGCAGTATAACTACCCCACAAGTGACCCCATTTTGGAAAGAAGACATCCCAAGGTATTTGCTGATGGGCATAGTGAGTTCATGGAAGCTTTTATTTTTTGTCAGAAGTTAGTGGTATATGAGACTTTGTAAGAAAAAAAAAAAAATCCAAAAAAAAAATCATAATTTTCCGCTAACTTGTGACAAAAAATAAAAAATTCTATGAACTCACTATGCCCATCAGCGAATACCTTAGGGTGTCTACTTTCCGAAATGGGGTCATTTGTGGGGTGTTTGTACTGTCTGGGCATTGTAGAACCTCAGGAAACATGACAGGTGCTCAGAAAGTCAGAGCTGCTTCAAAAAGCGGAAATTCACATTTTTGTACCATAGTTTGTAAACGCTATAACTTTTACCCAAACCATTTTTTTTTTACCCAAACATATTTTTTTTTTCAAAGACATGTAGAACAATAAATTTAGAGCAAAATTTATATATGGATCTCGTTTTTTTTGCAAAATTTTACAACTTAAAGTTAAAAATGTCATTTTTTTGCAAAAAAAATCGTTAAATTTCGATTAATAACAAAAAAAGTAAAAATGTCAGCAGCAATGAAATACCACCAAATGAAAGCTCTATTAGTGAGAAGAAAAGGAGGTAAAATTCATTTGGGTGGTAAGTTGCATGACCGAGCAATAAACCGCTAAAGTTGTGGAGTGCCGATTTGTAAAAAAGGGCCTGGTCTTTAGGGGGGTATAAACCTGTGGGCCTTAAGTGGTTAAAGGGGACCTTTAACCGATTATGACAATGTGAACTAAGTATACAGATAAAATGCCTAGTCTGCCAATCATGGCCCCTAGCTGTGACCTGCCTCAGCCACTGATCACCGGAGTGGTCAAGACCGGACCAGGAAGTGGAGATTGACAGGAGCCCGGTAGAATCAGATTAGCAGTGGGTGAGGAGTTAAAGAGGACCTTTCACCGATTATGACAATGTGAACTAAGTATACAGACATGGAGAGCAGCGCCCGGGGATCTCACTGCACTTACTATTATCCCTGGGCGCCGCTACGTTCTCCCGTTATGCCCTCCGGTATCTTCGGTCACAAAGTTATGGTAGGCGGAGTCTACCCTTGTTCTGCTGTAGCGCTGGCCAATCGCATTGCAGAGCTCACAGCCTGGGAGAAAATAACCTCCCAGGCTGTGAGCTCTGCGCTGCGATTGGCCAGCGCTAAAGCAGAACAAGGGCAGACTCTGCCTACCATAACTTAGTGACTGAAATCTCCGCCTACTATAACTTACTGAGCGAAGATACCGGAGGGCATAGCGGGAGAAAGGAGCGGCGCCCAAGGATAATAGTAAGTGCAGTGAGATCCCCAGGCGCCGCTCTCCATGTCTGTATACTTAGTTCACATTGTCATAAATCGGTGAAAGGTCCTCTTTAACTCCTCACCCACTGCTAATCTGATTCTACCGGGCTCCTGTTAATCTCCACTTCCTGGTCCAGTCTTGACCACTCAGGCGATCAGTGGCTGAGGCAGGTCACAGCTAGGGGCCATGATTGGCAGACTAGGCATTTCTTGCCATTTCCTGATTTTTTCGACACTGAATCAGGAAGCTGAAACAAGTGGCGACCCACTAAACACTGGAACACCAGAGGGGGGTTGGTGTTTTATCCCGCCGGACAATTATTTTTTTAATCACATAAATTTTTATTATTATTTTGTAAATATAAACAATATCATTTTACAAATTTCTTGTCATATATTATGTTCAACATAGTGCAAAAATACTCATTGTACAAAACAGGATAGTCAACAAACAGGATCCTTAACAAAGATCCCAACAACCAAACTCCCCTCCCCCTCCGTGAGTAGATGAGCATAAAACGAGATTTTTGTATAACTTACCAGTAAAATCTCTTTCTCGCTCTTCCTTGGGGGACACAGGAGACCTTGGGTAGAGCTCTGCAACCTAGGAGGCGTGACACTAAGTGAAAACTGTTAAGCCCCTCCTCCAGTAGGCTGGAGAGAGAGACTGCCAGCTGCGTGTCCAAGTAGAGAGAAAAAGTAATGACCAACAATGTGGAACCAACCAGCCAACTACCCAACGGGGTAAACCAAGTCTGTAACCGTGTAGAAAAAACTAATGAATGAGTGGGTGCTGTGTCCCCCAAGGAAGAGCAAGAAAGATTTTAGTGGTAAGTTATACAAAAATCTTGTTTTCTCGCCCATTTTCCTTTGGGGACACAGGAGACCTTGGGACATCCGAGAGCAGTCCAAGATGGGAGGGACCACAGCTCCAATGCGAAGCAAACGTAGGTATCAAGGAACCGCCACCTGAGAAAACCAGGCGGCCCAAGGCAGCATCCGCCGATGCATGAGTATGCACCTTGTAGAACTTGGTAAAGGCATGCAAGAAAGACCAGTGGCCATGGCCGAAGCCCGATGTCTCTGGGCCCAAGAGGCACAGACCGCTCTGGTGGAATGAGCGGCGACACCGAAAGGCGGAACCTTGCCCCTGGTGCGGTAACCTCAGCAATAGCCAATTGATGAAGCGGGCGAAAGCCACCTTGGAGACCAGCAACCCTATGCGCGGACCTTCCGTTACCACAAAAAGAGTCCGATCACCGAAAGGAGCCGGTGATCGCCAAGTAAATCTTCAAGGTCCGAACAACGTCCAAGCAGCGCAGTGTCCGTTCCCAGGGGTGGGAAGGGGAGGACGATGGCCACGTCGAGAAGAAAGGCAGATACCACCGTCAGAAGGAAGGACGGGATGGATTACAGCCTTGTCGTGGGGAAGGACAGAAAGGCTCTGAACAAGAAAAAAACGCCGCTAATTCAGACACCAGTCTAAGAGACATGATGGCCACAAGGAACAGGACAGAAGGCGCAGAGATCTTCTGTAACAGCTCGAAGGGGGAAGCTTGGAGCGCAGAGAGCACAGTATTTAGTTCCCAGGCCGGTACCGGGGGACGGTACAGAGGAACTAAATCAGCCACCCCGTGGATGAAGGTCTTGACAGGCCCGAGAGGGGCCAGGGGACGCCGGAGGAGGATGGATAGCGCCAACACTTGACCCTTCAAGGAACAGAGTCCCAGTCCCAGGCCGGACTGGAGAAAGGACCGAACCGTGGGGAGAGAAAGGCAGAGTGGGGGAACGCCCCGCTTCCCACAGAACCGCAGGTAAGATCTCCAAGTCTGATAATAGATCCTGGACGAAGCACGGCCGAGAGCGAAAACCAGCGTGCCCGCTGGAAATCGCCTAGGCAAGCGAGAAAAAAAATAAAAACGACGTGATCAGGCGCAGACCAGTAGCACGGGCAGAAGAGTCCAGCAAAGCTGGTCCATCGGCCCACGAGCAACTTCGTCCCGTAGCCACCCGGAGAGGGGGAGCAGAAGAGCGGACGGAAGGAACCGAAAGGGTCCGTCCAGTAGCCCTATAGATGCCAGGACAAGTCAGGCTAAAGTCCATGTCGATGGTGCCACCGGAGGAAGGGGTTCTTCCATTCCTGTGAGGGAGAATTAAAAACAAACAAACAATCATTGACCGAAGAGTAGTCCTCAAGTAGGGACAACAGCAGGAAGGGATGAAGATGGCCTTGCTGTAGAACACAATGCAGCTACCCCCAGTACAACAGGAAGATGTTAGTAGCGGAACAAAAAACGGCAGGTAAGGCAGAGACCACTAACCTCGAGACAGATGAGGTATAATTGAGGGTACCATCATTACCTCAGACCCGAGCGAACGGATTACCAGTACAGGGAGTGAGAGACTATGGCCTACCAGTTAAGGGCCAATATGGCAAGGAATAGAAGGTAAGTGCCGGAAGCGCTACCGTTACCACTGTAGAGACCCAGATTCAAGCCTGGGGGTCAACTTACCGAGAAGGTAAGTTTACAGCAGGACCCCCACCTAGAACGGAAAAACGCAATCTGTCACATAAGCTTGAGGACAGAACGCGGTAGGCACGGTAAGTGGGCACACGGCCAGTACAGCTAGTATGAACGAGGGAGACGGTCCGAGATCAAAACAGGAACTCCGGAACCATCCAATTCAACAAACATACTCTCCCGAGGAGAGGGCTGTGAAGGAACAGCCTCTGAAGCCTGACCAGGGCAGAAACCACATCAGAGGGATATGCCCTGAGCAGGAGCCAAAACAGAGCCGGCGAGAAGAAGCAGTCGAGGCAGACGCCGGCATAACCCCTCCAACCGAAAGGAGGAGGAGTGGGTAACATGGTAGTCAGAGTAGGACAGCTCAAAGGCAGAACTTAGAAGAGAAGTTGGGTGACCCTCCAAAGGAGAGCGGCCCGAACCTAGCAGCAAAGCGGCACTAAAGTGCAGAGGGCGCCCATAGGAAGGAACTCATACCACACCACATCCGAAGAGGGGGGAATGGTAGTAGGTGAGGGAACCATAGTCCCGCCAGAGCAAACGTAGAATTCGAAGGGCGCTGCAGACAGCCCTCTCGTCCATGACACCGCTTGCGCAGGGAAGCAAAGCAGCAGGAGGACGAAATGGGTAAGCATCCAGGAGCCATGAATACTCCACGGGTGGAAAGGCCAACGAGCATGGTGGATACTGCCACAAGCGGAACCGCAAAATACTGTCCAAACACGAGAATGAGCACCGCCTAGCTCGGTGCAGGCAGAGAGCAAGTAGACCACGTCCAGACCAGGTGGAAGCAGAATGATCTCTTCGAAGAGCATCGCATCCCAAGAGAAACAGGTATGTCGCAGGAGGAAGGGGGACATACGTACGGTCAGCCCCATAAGCAGTGAGAATGCCAACCCACCTACGGGAGGAGAAGGCATATACGGCCCATACAATGCACAGGGCGCGCATAAATTTTCACCCACTGTAAATATTCACTCTGGGAAGAGGGCCATTGACAGAGCCCCACAGTATCTACAGAAGTGCAATATGCCGCCTGGAAAGGGAGTCATGCACAAGACTAGTACAGTATGCGATGGAACGCAAGCAGTCCGCCTAGAAAAGGGGGATATGCACCTAGCAAACACTGCATTCGGCAAGAGTGTAAAGGCTCGCCTAAGAAGGGGGGGATGCCCAAGACCAGTACCGACTTCAGAGAACTAGGGCATACCATATTCCGCCCAGAAGCGGGTCATGCACATGGCCGCACTGAATCCAGTAGGAAAGCAGGAAGTCCGCCTAGGGAAGGGGGACATGCACATAGATACCATTGCATTAAGTGATAGTGTAATAAGCCACCTAACACTGTATCCCGTGAGAGTGCAACTACCCCGCCAATGAAGGGGGACATGCACGAGGCCAGCACAGCATGTACAAGGTCAGCCTTGAGTCCCGTGAGTGTGCAAAATTCCGCCTATGGAATGAGGGGCGGTCATGCACATGGCCAGCACCGCATCCAGTGGGAGTGCAAGTATTCCACCCAGGGAAGGGGGTCATGCACATGGCCAGCAACGTATCTGGTGAGAGTGCATTATTCCTCCTAAGGAAGGGGGTCATGCATGTTGCCAGCAACGTACCGGCGAGAGAATAACCACGGGCAGCGAGAGCGCATTATGCCGCCTGCGGAAAGGAGGCATGCACATGGCCGGCTGGATTGCAGCCCTTGCGACACCCCAGGAGCCAGCCTGCCCGAGTATGCCCCCTGTTATCAGCCATTTCAGGGGAGAGGATGATTGTAGGACAGGAGCCAGGCTGCCCGAGTATGGAGATCAGTCACGTAGGAGACCGGGTAGGGAAGGGGGGGGGGGGGGGGGGGGGGGGGGGCTTGGGCTGCAGAAGCCACTCTCTCACCATCAGCAGTCTTCACCCTAGGTCCGTTCCAGCAGGGTCGGCCCTTCAGCTACTGGCACCGTAGTGGCAGGACGCTGGAAGAGGGACTTATGCTGGCGGGATGCAGGGGAGCTAGGCTGCCCTGGTCCACCTTGCCTTCTGTGGGGTAGCCAGCAGTGCGGATGACTGACACTGGCGCAGCTCGACCCCGGGAGAAACAGGGGTCTAGTGCGTCTCTGTTGTCCCTGAAGAGAAGAATAAAATATAAAAATTTTAAAAAACAAAAACAGCCCTGGCAGTCTCTCTCTCCAGGCTGAGGGTATAGCTGCTGGAGGAGGGGCTTAACAGTTTTCACTTAGTGTCACACCTCCTAGGGAGCTGAGCTATACCCAAGGTCTTCTGTGTCCCCCAAGGAAAATGGGCGAGAAACATGTGTAAGACCTATTTGTTTTAGTAACAGACCACGACATCACCTATGCACTATAAAGCTTCAGCACACTAAGCTTAAACAAACACAATCAACCCCATCTCTCCCCTCCGGGGCTAGCCCGAGAAGATCCTCAGACTAGAAAGCCATGTACTACAAACTCCAGATCTGTCAATCCAGGGGCCCCAAACGGTATCAAATTTCATCATGCAATTACACTTCATGTATACTCCTCTTTCCAATCTTATGACTGTATTCATTCTGGTAATGAATGCCGATATGCTTGGGGGAAGCGGCTGTATCCATTTAGCAGCTAGGGCCTGATATAAGATTCTGTTGATTCCGATTGTAACATTTGGTGACAAGTTATCCGAATCTAACATACCAAGCAAGACCCAGGATCCAGTTTATAATTAGCGCTATAAATTTTGTTTAATAAATTGATTATCTCTGTCCAATAGCCCTGTAGTGCACTGCAATTCCACAGCATATGGAGCAATCTGGACCCTTCTTCCCCACATTTCGGACACTACCCGTATTTTCACCCAGACAGCCCCCCTGAGGCTAGCATCGGAGCATTTCATGCTCTGATGCGCTCCCTTGCCCTGCGCTAAATCGCGCAGGGCACGTGCTAGTTTGTTTTTAATAACACACTGCCGGGCGGCAACTTCCGCCCGGCAGGGTGTTCGGTGACGTCACCGGCTCTGAGGGGCGGGCTTTAGCTCTGCCCTAGCCGTTTTACTGGCTAGGGCAGAGCTAAATCCCGCTCATCAGTGCGGGTGACGTCACCGGGGTTCCTGGCAGCCCCATGGAGAGCCCCGGTACGTCACCGGATCTCGAAAAAATGCCTTTGCCCTACGCAAATTTAGCTCTGAACCCGGACAACCCCTTTAACTTTGAGCGGATATTTTTTCAGCTGTTCATATAGCAAAGTATTATAGGACCTGGTTCTATCAGTTTTTTAAGCATGAGATGTGATATAGATTGTAGGAGGCGTACTTTATCCTGCGAACTGATAGCGTGCCTTAACTGAAGGTATTTATAGAAATGGGTAGACACTAGGCCATATTCAGTGCAAAGTTGTGCAAATCGTTTTAGGATACCTTGTGAATATAGTTGACCTAAATTCCATAGTCCTTTACGTTCCCAATCAGAAAATCTCTGCAGTTTGGACAATTCTATTAAATGAGGGTTATTCCAAACAGGAGACAGGTCCAATAGTTCCTGAACACCCAGAATTTCCCTAACCTTTCCCCAGACCCTCCTCATTAATCCTACTACTGGGAGAGGTTTAAAAGAGTCAGGTAAATCTTTCTCCATAATCGAAATAGGCTGGCAGCCCCCAGATGCCCACTTCACCAATTCTCCACATCTTCCCATCTCTCTCAGGGACCCCCAGCCCTTAAGGTGTTGAAACTGAGCTGCTAAGAAATATAGAAAGGGGTTAGGTAACGCCAGTCCCCCCCCCCCCCCCCCCCCCCCCCCCCCCGCCCCGCTTCTTTACCACGCTGTAATGTGTCATATCGGATTCTACTATTTTTTTTTTTCCATAACAAGCATCTAAATATTCTCTGTAACCTATAATAATAATGCATGAGAATCCATACTGGTGAGTTATGCAATATGTAGAGCAATTGCGGCATCCATATCATCTTAAGAAGATTACCTATCATTGACAATGGAAGCTTATGCCAGGTGGCCGCTTTCTGTTTAAATCTATCCATTAGTGGTATTAGGTTATTCGCTATATAAGATCGGGGCTGTATGGAAATAGTGACTCCAAGATATTTAAAGGAGGAGGAGACCCTTTCAGGTTAACATGATCTAAGCAAAGAGATTCCGGAAGAGGGGACAGCGGAAGAATAACTGACTTATTCCAATTGATTAATAAACCAGACTGTTTTCCAAAGTCTGAGATTAACGATATAATAGGATCTATTGAGGATGTCGGATCACCCACATATAATAACATATCGTCCGCATATAGCGAGACTCTTTCCTCCATCGTCCCCCTCTCCAGACCTCGAATCAGTGGCGTAGAACGCAAAATACAAGCCAGGGGCTCAATAGCAATGGCAAACAGGAGGGGTGCCAAAGGGCATCCCTGCCTGGTGCCTCTCTCCAGTGTCTTCATTGGGGATAGCTTACCATTTATTCGCTGTTTGAGAAGGCAGCGGCGCTCCAGTAGCGCCACGGCCTTATCGCAGTTTACCGCCAGCCCACTGACGTCACGACTAGTATCAACTAGCGTGGGCGGGGCTAAGCTCTGTTCACTTGAAGTGCAGAACCCCTTTAAATCCTTTTCAGTGGAGTCCAACCACTGACATGCCGCACCCGGATCCTCAAATAAGTGCGTTTTATCTTTCGCCACGACTCGCAGTTTCGCAGGATATAGCGTGAAATATGGAAGCTGTAATAGTCGCAGTCTGCGTTTAACATCAATAAAAAAGTGCACGCTTCTTTTGGACGTCAGGTGAGAAGTCAGGAAACAAAAAGATCCGGTTCCCATCAATAGACAAATCAGTGCAGTCTCTTACTCCTCTCAAAATGGCATCCCGGTCACGAAAATGGAGGACTCTAAGCAATAAAGGGCACGGTGGTGCATCTGGTGGTGGTGGGGGAGGGGGGACGACGAAACGGCACCCTGTGTGCCCCTTTCCACAGCAAACAGAGGAGACAGCTTTTCCTTTCCTATTTTTTCTGTTAGTCACTTTTCCACAAATGTAACAGCATCTGTTCCTTCGGTACGTTCTGGCACACCAATCATGCGCACATTATTTCGCCGCAGCCTGTTTTCCAGATCGCCAGTTTTGGAGATAAGCATGGTGACCTTGTGAATCACCCGCTGCATGTCCCTTTTAACTGGCGGCATTTGGTCTTCCAAATCATTTAAGCGGCCCGCCATTTCACTCATACGCTCTTTGACTTGCCTCATGTCTTGCCTTAGTAGCCCAATATCCTCTTTCAGGCCACACACATTGGTAGTAAGCGCAGTGATTGCATTATTGCATTGTAACACCGCTGGAAAGACATCCTTGATAGTAGGCTCAAGCGCAGAGGCGGCCATCCTGCCATTAAGATCACTGAGCTCAGAGTCCTCTGAAATGTTGTCATCTTGCGATGGAGGCACTGGAGGATTCCTCTTAACAGCGGCAGCGTAGGCGTTCAGGGCCGGCGCAGGATGAACCGATTCAGTGGTGTGAGAACTTTTCCAGTCGCGCTGCCACATCCAGCAGCTTCACTGACTGTCCGGCGCCATCTTGCCTTGCTGGGGTGGCACTTTCACTGTCCTTTCCCTCCTTCTCTTTGGCCTTTTGACTGCGCATGGCGGAGCGGTACGGTAGCAGGACCCCAGGGGAAGCACTTTGTTGTATCGGTGAGCCGTTACAGCCCCAGATGGACGAGGAGAAGAATGGATTACAGGATGTTCAGCCAGGAGCTCAGCTCTGCACGTCCTCCCACATCCCTAGTCAGGCCACGCCCCCCTGTTCAGCCAGGAGCTCAGCTCTGCACGTCCTCTCACATCCCTAGTCAGGCCACGCCCCCCTTTTCAGCCAGGAGCTCAGCTCTGCACGTCCTCCCACATCCCTAGTCAGGCCACGCCCCCCTTTTCAGCCAGGAGCTCAGCTCTGCACGTCCTCTCACATCCCTAGTCAGGCCACGCCCCCCTGTTCAGCCAGGAGCTCAGCTCTGCACGTCCTCCCACATCCCCAGTCAGGCCACGCCCCCCTGTTCAGCCAGGAGCTCAGCACGTCCTCTCACATCCCCAGTCAGGCCAGGAGCTCAGCTCTGCACGTCCTCTCACATCCCCAGTCGGGCCACGCCCCCCTGTTCAGCCAGGAGCTCAGCTCTGCACGTCCTCTCACATCCCCAGTCGGGCCACGCCCCCCTGTTCAGCCAGGAGCTCAGCTCTGCACGTCCTCTCACCTCCCCAGTCAGGCCAGGAGCTCAGCTCTGCACGTCCTCTCACATCCCCAGTCGGGCCACGCCCCCCTGTTCAGCCAGGAGCTCAGCTCTGCACGTCCTCTCACATCCCCAGTCGGGCCACGCCCCCCTGTTCAGCCAGGAGCTCAGCTCTGCACGTCCTCTCACCTCCCCAGTCAGGCCACGCCCCCTGTTCAGCCAGCTCAGCACGTCCTCACATCCCCAGTCAGGCCACGCCCCCCTGTTCAGCCAGGAGCTCAGCTCTGCACGTCCTCTCACATCCCCAGTCGGGCCACGCCCCCCTGTTCAGCCAGGAGCTCAGCTCAGCACGTCCTCTCACCTCCCCAGTCGGGCCACGCCCCCCTGTTCAGCCAGGAGCTCAGCACGTCCTCTCACCTCCCCAGTCGGGCCACGCCCCCCTGTTCAGCCAAGAGCTCAGCTCTGCACGTCCTCTCACCTCCCCAGTCAGGCCACGCCCCCTGTTCAGCCAGGAGCTCAGCTCTGCACGTCCTCTCACCTACCCAGTCAGGCCACGCCCCCCTGTTCAGCCAGGAGCTCAGCTCTGCACGTCCTCTCACCTCCCCAGTCAGGCCACGCCCCCCTGTTCAGCCAGGAGCTCAGCTCTGCACGTCCTCTCACATCCCCAGTCGGGCCACGCCCCCCTGTTCAGCCAGGAGCTCAGCTCTGCACGTCCTCTCACATCCCCAGTCGGGCCACGCCCCCCTGTTCAGACAGGAGCTCAGCTCTGCACGTCCTCCCACATCCCCCAGTCAGGCCACGCCCCCGCTGGACAACTTTTAAAGTATATTTCACTCAAGTGATGTTTTGATCGGGATGTAGACTGTTTCTTCAAACAGACAGTAACTAACTCATTCATTACAATGGATAAGTGTACACAAGCATTGTTTTTCACTGACCATTTGTCAATCCAGGAAGACTGACAGCATGTTCTATTTTCATACATTGTTCATGCAGGGCTGGTCCATTAAAGCCAATAGGTCAGTGGAAAAAAAAAAAATGAAACACTAAAGGACTTTCAGTTTTTTACTGATGGTTGCTAGGAGATGTTGAGTGTTATCCTTTATGTGGGTGAGAAATGCATCAAAGACTGATTTCATCCATGCAGAAAGACTCGAACAGGTTTAAACTATTCTAATTGCCCTAAATTACATTTTTGTAAACGTTAATTTTTAAAGGGTTTTCTGAGGGTTTAATGCTGATGAACTATCCTCGGGATAAGACATCAGTATCAAAAAACCAGCAATTACCTATATCTTATGAAATGATATCCGAGTCTTAAATAGCAAGTCCAATTCGAGCAAAATATCAGACCCTTAAAAACGAGATTTTTGTATAACTTACCAGTAAAATCTCTTTCTCGCTCTTTCCTTGGGGGACACAGAAGACCTTGGGTATAGCTCATCTCCATAGGAGGCGTGACACTAAGTGAAGACTGTTAAGCCCCTCCTCCATCAGCTATACCCTCAGCCTGGAGAGAGAGACTGCCAGTTGCGTGTCCAAGTAGTGAGAAAAGGCAAAGTCCAACAAGGAACCAACAAGCCAACTACCCAACGGGTAACACAAACTCGGAAACCGTGTAGAGAAAAACAATGAATGGGTGGGTGCTGTGTCCCCCCAAGGAAAGAGCGAGAAAGAGATTTTACTGGTAAGTTATACAAAAATCTCGTTTTCTCGCCCAATTTCCTTGGGGGACACAGAAGACCTTGGGACGTTCAAAAGCAGTCCAAAAGGGGAGGGACCACAGCACCAAGGCGAAGCACCCGAAGGCATCAAGGAACCGCCGCCTGCAGACCCAGACGGGCCAAGGCAGCATCCGCCGAAGCCAGAATATGGACCCTGTAGAACTCAGTAAGGCGTGCAAGGAAGACCTGTGGCCGCCTTGCCCAAATGCATGGCCGAAGCCCAATGCTTCCGGCCCAGGAAGCACCGACCACTCTGGTGAAATGAAATGTGACACAAAAGACAGAATCCTGTCCTTGGTGCGGTAACCTCAGCAATAGCCAATCTGATAAAGCGGAGGAAAACCACCCTGGAGTCCGTCAACCCTATGCATGGACCTCCTGGAAACCCAAGAGACCGAACGTCGACAAGAGTCGGAGATCTTCAAGTAAAAACGGCAAGGCCCAAACAACGTCCAAAACGGTGAAGTGTTGAAGCGAAAGGCAAACACCACCTTCAGAAGGAAGGAAGGAAGGAAGGAAGAAAGAAACGGGATGTATAACAGCCCTGTCCTGGGAAACGGCAGAAGGTTCAAAACAAGAAGGGCCGCCACTCAGGCACCCGTCAGAGACAACAACTGCTACGGAAACACAACCGTACAGGACAGAAGGGGTAGAGAGAACTTCTGTAACAGCTCCAAGGAAAAGATTGGAGCGCCGAGAGCTCAGCCTGTAGTTCCCAGGGCGGTACCGGAGGACAGTACAGAGGAACCAAAGAGCCACTCCGAGGAAGAAGGTCTTGACAGGCCCAGAGGGCCGGGGAACGCTGGAAGAGAAAGAACAGCGCCGACACTTGACATCTCAAGCAAAGGAGTCCCAGTCCCAGGTCCAGGCCGGACTGGAAAAAGACAGAACCATGGGGAGAGAAAGTCAGAGTGGGGAATGCACAGCTTCCCACAGAACTCCAGACAAAAAAAAAAAAAAGTCCTACAACAGATCCTGGACGAAACACAGCCAGGAGCGAACAGTAGCGAGGCCGCTGGAGTCGCCTGGCAAGCGGGCGAAAACCCAATGTGATCAGGCGCAGACCAGTAATACGGGCAGAAGGGTCGACAAAACTGGTCCTGTCAGCGCCCGAGCAACGTTGTCCCGTATCCACCCGAGTGGGGGAGCAGAAGGACAGACTGAAAGGAACCAAAGGGTCCGCCCAGCATCCGCCAGATGCCAGGACAAGACAGGCTAAAGTCCATGCTGATGTAGCCACGGTCAACAGTCCCGGTGTGGGAGATCAAAGGACAATCTGGACCGAAAGGTAGTCCCCCCAAGTTACCGAGAAGGTAAGTCTACAGCAGGACCCTTGTCTAGAATGGAAAAAACGCAATCCGTACCCAGCGGGAGGACAGAACGCGGTAGACTCGGCAAATAGGCACACAGCTAATACGGCCAATGTGAACAAGGGGGACAGTACGAGGCCAAAAGGAACACCGGAACCATCCACATGAACAACCATGCTCTCCCCAGAGGGGAGGACAGTGAAGGAACAGCCTCTGAAACCTGGCGGGGCAGAAGCCACATCGGAGAGATCTGTACCGAGCGGGAGCCAAGCAGAGCCGGCGAGATAAGGTAGTCGAGACAGAGGCCGGCATAACACCCTCCAACCGAAAGGAGGAGTGGGCAACAGGGAAGCCATAGGACAGCTCAATAGCAGAACCCCGCTACACTGTGAGACGCCCGGTTCACCGTCTCGCCGAAGGCGAATACCCTGAAGAACCCAAGGTGGAGGTCCTCCGGACCTGGGTAATCGAGCACCCAAGACAAGTTGGGTGACCTTCCCGAGAAGAGCGGCCAAACCTGGTAGCAGATCAGACTGAAGCGTAGAGGCGCCAAGAGGAAGGACTCATACCACACTGCATCCGAAGAGGAGGAAATTGCAGTAGGCAAGGGAACCGCAGTCCCGCCAGAGCCAACGAAGAATTCGAGGGGCGCTGCAGACAACAGCACTCTCGACCATGTGACCACTAGCGCAGGGAAGCAATGCCGCGGAAGGACGAATGGGCACGCATCTAGGAACCACGAACACTCCCTGGGATGAAGGGCCAACTAAATGAATGAGTACCACCCAGCTCGGTGCAGCAGAGAGCAAGTAGAGCCTGTCCGGGTCAGGTGGACAGAATGAACTCCTTAGAGACGAGTGCAAGGCTTGCGGCAAGCATCGTATCCCAAGAAAAAGTATGTCGCAGGAAGGAGGTGAGGCATACGTGCGAGCAGCCCCGTAAGCAGTGAGAAGGCCAACCCACCTACAGGAGGAGAAGGCATACACGGCCCAAACAACGCACAAGAACGTCCGCTCACCGCAAAAAGGTTACTCAGCAAAAAGGGCCAGCCACAGAGTGCCACAGCATGTACGGAATTGCAAAGTGCAACCTGAAAGGGAGTTATGCACAAGCCTAGTATGGCATGCGACAGAACGCAAGCAGTCCGCCCGAAAGGGGGAAAATGTACCTGGCAAACTGCAGTCGGCAAGAGTGCAAAGGCCCGTCCCAAAAGGGAGTGATGCCTAAGGCCGTACCTACTCAGAGAAGCAGGACATACCATATAATCCAGCAGGAACGCAGGAGGTCCACCTAGTGAAAGGGGGACATGCACAGGGTTATCCTAGCATTAAGTGAGTGTGCTATAATACACCCAACAATGAACTTTTCGAGAGTGCAACTACTCTGCCAATGAAGGGGGACATGTACAAGTCCAGTACAGTACATACAAGGACAGCCATGAATCTCATGAGCGTGTCAAATTCTGCCCATGGAATGAGGGGTGGTCACGCACAAGGCCAGCACCGTATCCAATGGGAGTGCAAGCGTTCCACCCATGTTAGAGGGCCATGCTCATGGCCAGCAACGTAACGGGTGAGAGTGTAGCATGCCGCCCAGAAAAAGGGGGGGGGGGGGGGGGGGGGGTAATGCACATGGCCAGCATCTCATCCAGGGAGAGTGCAAACACCCCGCCATGTATGGGAGCGATACACATGGCCAGCAACGTACTGGCGAGAGACAAACACAGTCAGTGAGAATGTGTGTATGTCGCCTGAGGAAAGGAGGCATGCCCCTGGCTGGCAGCGAATCCAGCGAGTGTGTACACCGCCCACGGAATAGGGGTCATGCATATGGCCGACAACGGGTCCAGCGAGAGTGCAAGCACCCCGCCATGTATGGGGTTCATGCACATGGCCAGCAACGTACCTGCGGGAAAACAACCACAGACAGAGGGAGTGTATGTATGCCGCCTGAGGGAAGGAGGCATACCCAAGGCCGGCAGCGAATCCAATGAGAGTGCAGCATACCGCCTATGGAAGGGGGTCATGCATATGGCCGGCAGCGAAACCAGTGAGTGCAGCATAGTAACATAGTACATAACATAGTACATAAGTACATCATAGTACATCAGTGAGAGTGCAGCATTCCGCCTATGGAAGGGGGTCGTGCACATGGCCAGTACCGTATCCGGTGAGAGTGCAGTATTCCGCCTAAAAAGGGGGTCATGTACATGATCGGTAACAGATCCAGTGAGTGTAGCGTTCCGCCTAGAGAAGGGGGTCACGCACATGGCCGACAGCGAATCCAGTGAGAGTGCTGCGTTCCGCCCATGGAAGGGGGTCACGCACATGGCCGGCAGCGAATCCAGTGAGAGTGCAGTGTTCCGCCTAGAGAAGGGGGTCACGCACATGGCCGACAGCGAATCCAGTGAGAGTGCTGCGTTCCGCCCATGGAAGGGGCTCACGCACATGGCCGGCAGCGAATCCAGTGAGAGTGCAGCGTTCCGCCTATGGAAGGGGGTCGTGCACATGGCCAGCACCGTATCCGGTGAAGGTGCCCTAAGAAGGGGATCATGCACATGGCCAGCCGGCAGCCAGGGGGAGTGGTGCAGTATCCCGCCTAGGAGGGGGGGGGATGCACATGGCAGGCACCATAACTGGAGAGATGATTAATGCTGCCTACGGAAGGGCCGCATGCACTTGGCCAGCGCCGTATCCTGGAAGAGGGCAAGAAACCGCCTAAAAGGGGAAATGCCCTAGCAGCGACGCAAGGCTGGGAGCGCAACACCATGCCGCCTGTGGAAAGAGGGCATGCAGACATGCAGCACTACTGATGAGGCTGCAGCGTCCTGCGCAGTCCACAAGAAATCTGTTATCTATTTATTTATATATAAACACAGCCTCTCTGAGGCTAAAGGGGAGCCACCATATAGGGGCACAGGTTCTCTCCAACTGAGCCGGCGAGAGACAGGAAAAAAGGGGGGCCAACCATACAGGCCCAATGGGAGCCGGCCTGTTCCCAAAGGGTTAACAGGGACCCGGTCTGGAGGGCGGCGCTGCGATCCCCTGGGGGCGGAGGAACCCCCAGGCGGGAAGAATTCGCGCCTGGAGAAGTTCCCGCCCCCTCCAACAGAGGCCGGAATTTTGCGGCCTAGTAGGCCGTGGTCTAAATTTTTGCGGCGCCCGGCCCGCACTGTATTATGTACCGCCGGCACCTGAGGCGGAGTGACGCATCAAACCGGCCGCGGGTGCCCACCCCGCGGGCCGGTCGGAATTGCGGCCCAGCAGGCCGCGAAGCCTGGGCCAAAATTTGCGGAGCCCCGCCGACCGGCACCGACGGTCGGCCGGGGCCTATTGAAGCATAGGAGGTCAAGCCCAATGCCGACCGGAGGAGTCAGGGGCCCGGAATGGCGGCCTAGCAGGTCGCGAAGCCTGGGCCAAAATTTTTGCGGCGCCCAGCCGCACAGGAATATCAATAACGGCCGGAGGCGAGGCCTTACTCCGCTGCCGTCAGGAACAAGCCCCAGGCCCTGAGCAGCACTCCGGTAAGGAGATGGGGGGGACCCTGAGACCAGGTGCCTGTGCTGATAGGGGAGAAGGCAGGCAAACGCGGCAGCAGCATTCTGCAACTAGTGGTGGGGAGACCTGCATGTCCTATGGAGGCCAGGAAAAGGGGGGGAGGCAGGGAGCAGATTACCGCTCTGCGGCACCCCAGGGGCCAGCATAGATTCAGCAGGGGAAGGGTCCAGAGGCCCAGTATGGTGGTCAGGCACGCAGGAGACCAGGGTGGGGGGGTGGGGGACGTAGGGCTGGAGAAGCCACTCTCTCACCATAGCAGTCTTCACCCTCGGTCCATTCCAGCAGGGTCGCCCCTTCAGCTACTGGCACCGTAGTGGCAGGACGCTGGAAGAGGGACTTGGCGTGCGGGCGACCCTTGCGCTGGCGGGATGTAGGGGAGCTAGGCTGCCCTGATCCACCTTGCCTTCTGTGGGGGAGGCAGCAGTGCGGGTGACCGGCACTGGCGCAGCTCAACCCCGGGAGAAGCAGAGAGGTCTAGTGCGTCTCTGTTGTCCCTGATGGTCTGGAACAAAAAGAAAAAAGTAAAAATCAAAATTTAAACAAGGAGAAAACAGCCCTGCAGAGCAGGGAGTGTCTTGCCTCCTTGGACACTAAGCAAAAACTGGCAGTCTCTCTCTCCAGGCTGAGGGTATAGCTGATGGAGGAGGGGCTTAACAGTCTTCACTTAGTGTCACGCCTCCTATGGAGATGAGCTATACCCAAGGTCTTCTGTGTCCCCCAAGGAAATTGGGCGAAAAAACCATATACTTTATTTTGGTTGGTTAAAAATCTTATCCCCTATAGCAGGCATGCTCAACCTGCAGCCCCAGCTGTTGTAAAACTACAGCTCCCACAATGCCCTGCTATAGGCTGATAGCTGTAGGCTGTTCGGGCATGCTGGGAGTTGTAGTTTTGTAACAGCTGGAGGGCCACAGGTTGAGCATGCCTGCCCTATAGTATAGATAATGATGAGTGATCAGTTCATCAGACAATATAATACATAATAGCCAATAGGCAGGTACATGCCAAAAGATACACAACTACGTATAATAACCAAGCAGATTTTATGTCACTGTAGGGTGTGGAGACTTTTCCCTAAAGATCACCCTATGCTACACCTCAGCCCAGAGACGACCCCTAATGGTGGCTGGGTAATCGTGCCTGGGCTATTGCACCCTCACTGTCCCTCTACGGGTCCTATCACCCCTAGCACCCCGACGCGTTTCCCCCAAACACTGGGTTCCTCAGGGGGTCAGTACAATGGGTGAATCATATTAGTAGCTTGTAAGTCACCAATACATACATAAACACATAATCAAGTGCATCTACATACAATACTCCTTGATACAGTACAATAATACAGGCAAATCCCCTCTACCAGACTGAGCGGGCTCTTATATGCCCCATGATGAAGAAATACCACTCATCTGAAAACTCCACACTGCGGGCACATCCTGATAGACCTTGACATGTACATAGGTCTGGACAAAGGCGATACCGCAATGTTCAGTGGAGGCTAAAGTATACCCAATGCAGTCAGATAGATGTTCAGTGTGACAGAAGACCAGGACGGATGTCTATCTCACACCTACAGGCTCCTCCAGTATCGGACCCATACGATCAGCTGTTTGAAAAGGCTTTGGTGCTACGGTGAGTGCTGCAGCCTCGTCGCGGTCCACTGCTCTGCGCCTAGGGCCAGAGGTGTTAGCTGAGCGGGCACAGGCAGAAGCAGCGATGTCAGTACTGAGCCGACTGCGGTGCCTATACATCTCTACATCACATACTGTATGCACAATCCGTTCATAAAATACATCACAACGTGTAATTCCAAAGCTGCATAAAAATATCCGTTTTTCACTGACAGCTCAGATGAGTTCGGTATCACTCAAATGGAGGCCTAAGATTTATAGACGTACATGGCACAATAACAAAATTCACTTATTTTACTTTCATTGCCTACTATTTCATTACATACAACAGCCAATCACTTCTGGTTCCTGATAACGATTACCATCTTTCAATATTAAAGCAGATCTAATGCACGTAGCATGGCTTAACAGGCAGGCAACAATGGCATGGTTCTTAGGGCCCGCTTGACTGCTATGACAACCATTAGTAGCCCACGACTGTGTCCCAGGGGACCAATAGACCTCCGCTGTAGCAGGAACCTGGCAGGTTACAGTACAGACATGACCCTTCTGCTGATTACATTGGCACAATGACACTGCCCACACAATCAGAGGTATGTATTGAAGTATAGCGCAGGTCCTTTGAGTCCTGCCTGATGCTATTGCATCTGGGGTCATCAAGATGTCTGCACATAATGACACTATTTCTGACCATTCTGCCGTATGTGTAATATGTTGGAGCTGAGCTGGTGAGTGGAGACAAGCCGATTGATTTCTCCAATAGACCACACAATGAGAAAGCAGGAGATACTGCTTCTTAACCCGCTCTCCTTCACTCAGGAGCAGTAATATTACCATACAGGACAAGTATAGAGAAGCACAGAACAGTATGAGGCTACTTTCACACTTGCGTTCAGAGCGGATCCGTCTGGGGTCTGCACAGACGGATCCGCTCCTATAATGCAGACTTGGGATCCGTTCAGAACGGATCCGTCTGCATTAGATTGTAGAAAAAAATTCTAAGTGTGAAAGTAGCTTCAGACGGCTCCGTCCAGACTTTACATTGAAAGTCAATGGGGGACGGATCCGTTTGAAAATTGAGCCATATAGTGTCAAATTCAAACGGATCAATCCCTTTTATTCTAATAACTATAACAGGGTAGATGGAGTAGAAACATTTATTTGCATGAATATTCTAAAAACTACATTTTTTATCTAAAGGCTCTCGCTCACCTCTGTTTCAAAATCCATGTTCAGTATACGATCAGCTTCATCCATCACTAAGTACTTAATGGCTCGAAGATTAAATCCTTTTGTGTTTTCAAGATGGTCAATCAGGCGCCCTGGTGTGGCTATTGAAACAAACATTAAGCAGTGAGATAAATGAAGCATAAAAGCATATGAAAGTCTGGGAAAACCCCTTTAAGTGACATTACCAAATGCATAAACTATCCTAGAGGGCATTTCTACTTGCTGAATGATGCAAGTTTTGACTCCACAAATCCATTCATACCACTTAGGAACTGCTAGAGACATCTTGCAAAATAATCCCAGAGACTTAGAAGAGTATTCTGGTTATAGAAAGGTATCCCTTATCCTGTGAATAGGGAATAACTGTCAAATCATGGGGGACCTACAGTTGGGAGACCCATCGATCACGAGAAGGTGGCCCCCCCCTGGAATGGACAGGGTGGCTGATCAAAAAAAGAGTGCCGCCATTCATCCTAAAGAGAGATAGCAGAGTGCCATAATTGGCTTTTCTGACCAGCCACTGCATCCATTTGAGGGAAGAGAAGGGGCTCCATCTGTGAGCCAACAACACCCATATGGATGAGATTGCGGGGTGCGAATATCTGTACACGGCAGCCAGGGGCCTTTTGAAGGACCTTAGGTCTGCCTTCAGTGCATGTCTATTAGGATCACATGTCAAAGTCCTGTCGTGGTACTAATAAGTGAAAAATAAAGAATGAAAGTTTTCTTTTTAAAAAATCTCACACTTTTTCTACTGAAAAAATTATTTTTCAATGCAAATTTTTTTTAAAACAAAATAAACCCCACAAATATTTAGTATCACCACATCCATAACAAACTGAACTATACATTTATTACATATTTTATTAGCTGTAAAAAGGGTGGGAAAATGCCAGAAAGTGTTTTTTGCTTTTTCCCCACACAAAAAATTAAATTAAAAAAAGGGATCAGAATGCTGTATGTACCCCAAAAATGGTACCAATGAAAACTACAGGTCGTTCTACAAAAAATAAAGGCTATGTACACCTTTAGGGACAATTTTTTATGACTGCATTATACTCATTTTGAGCTAAAAGTAATTTTTACTTTATTAAAAATATGGAGCCCTTTTTTTCTGTACAGAGGTGAGATGCTCTAAAAGCAGCCTCTGGATTTTCTTTCATTTCTGTCAGTTGGGGAGCAGACTGCTCCTTATTTCTGCTATCTGACCTTGTAAAAACTCATTATGGCTCATTTCTTATCCTACTGATAAGAATGTGGCTTAAAGGGTTTCTGTCATCAGAAATTACATTATGTAGCTGACTGACATTAGTGATGTGCTAATGTCAGCAGTACATAACAGTGGGCTTTATAAGTCTCTGCCTGCCGCCGTTCTCTTAAAATAAAAACTTTTAAAATATGCTAATGAGCCTCTAGGTGCTATTAGGGCATTGCTACCCTTTGGTATGCCCAGGTCCAGTTGATTGACTGGCGAGTTCTCCTCTTCGTCCAGTAAATCCCGCGCCTGCGCTGTCCCGTTTAGTAGCAGTGAGTGAAGGACGCACTCCTGCTGCCGACCTCACTCACTGCGCAGGCGCCATCCCGTTTAGTATTCGGCGCCTGCGCAGTGAGTGAGGTCGGCAGCAGGAGCGCGTCCTTCACTCACTTGCCATTTTAATAATTTTTTTTCAGTTACAAAGCAAGGGTTAACAGCCAAACCAGACTCAATATTTATGGCCCTGATTCTGTAGTTTACAGAAACACCCCATATGTGGTGGTAAACCGCTGTATGGGCACATGGCAGGGTGCAGAAGGAAAGGAATGCCATACGGTTTCTGGAAGGCAGATTTTGCTGGACTGGTTTTTTTGATACCATGTCCCATTTGAAGCCCCCTGATGCAACCCTAGAGTAGAAACTCCATAAAAGTGACCCCATCTAAGAAACTACACCCCTCAAGGTATTCAAAACTGATTTTACAAACGTAGTTAACCCTTTAGGTGTTCGACAAGAGTTATTGGCAAATGGAGATGAAATTTCAGAATTTACATTTTTTGGCACATTTTCCATTTTAATCAATTTTTTCCAGTAACAAAGCAAGGGTTAACAGCCAAACAAAACTCAATATTTATTGCCCAGATTCTGTAGTTTACAGAAACACCTCATATGTGGTCGTAAACTGCTGTACGGGCACACGGCAGGGCGCAGAAGGAAAGGAATGCCATACGGTTTTTGGAAGGCAGATTTTGCTGGACTGTTTTTTTTTTCTTCACCATGTCCCATTTGAAGCCCTCCTGATGCACCCCTAGAGTAGAAACCGCAAAAAAGTGACCCCATTTTAGAAACTACGGGATAGGGTGGAAGTTTTTTTGGTACTAGTTTAGGGTACAATGATATTTGGTTGCTCTATATTACACTTTTGTGAGGCAAGATAACAAGAAATTGCTGTTTTGGCACAGTTTTTATTTTTTGTTATTTACAACATTCATCTGACAGGTTAGATCATGTGGTATTTTTTTAGACCAGGATGTCACGGACACGGCGATACCCAATATGTATATATATTTTTTTATTTATGTAAGTTTTACACAATGATTTCATTTTTGAAGCAAAAAAAAATCATGTTTTAGTGTTTCCATAGTCTGAGAGCCATAGTTTTTTCAGTTTTTGGGCGATTATCTTAGGTAGGGTCTAATTTTTTGCGGGTTGAGATGACTGTTTGATTGGCACTATTTTGGGGTGAATATTACTTTTTGATCGCTTGCTATTACACTTTTTGTGATGTAAGGTGACAAAAAATTGTTTATTTAGCACAGTTTTTATTTTTTACGGTGTTCATCTGAGGGGTTAGGTCATGTGATATGTTTATAGAGCCGGTCGATACAAACGCGGCAATACCTAATATGTATACTCTCCCCCCCCTCCCTATTTTTTACCAATTTTTTTTAACTTTATTTGAGGAAAATGAGGTTTTTGTGTATTTTTACTTGAAACTTAATTTTGGGGGGGGGAAACTTTATTTTTTCACTTAATTTTTTTGTCCCACTTTGGGACTTGAACTTTTGGGGGTCTAATCCTTTATAATGCATTCCAATACAGATTCCGGGGCCTGTGAGATCCAGGGGGCTGGATCTCACAGGCTCGTCACCGGAAGGCAGCGCAGATGGCATGGAAGGCAGCACGATGCCTTCCTGAGGCATCGGGTCCCCCCCACAGCCGCATGGGGACCTGATGGCACCGCCACACGCCACCACCGCAATAGATAAAAGGCGCAAACCGCAGGTCTGAATTGACCTGCGGATATCACTGATGATTTGAGCGGGCACCGGCTTCCGATCACCGCCCGCTGCGCGGCGGCGATCGGAAATACACAGGGCGTACACGTACGCCCTGTGTCCTTAAGTACCAGGACATAAGGGCGTACCTGTACACCCTATGTCCTGAAGAGGTTAAAGAGGACCTTTCATGGGTCCAGACATTATAAACTAAGTATCAGGATATGTAGCGTATATTGCAGGGCTCTAACTGCACTTACTATTTTTTCTGGGCGCCACTCCATTCGCCCGCTGTGGCCCCCGTTGTACTCTCCCGCCTGGTATGCAAATTTTAGCATCAGTACAGGGAGAAGGAGACTGCCCTGATTCTCAATGGGCTGTCTCCTTCTCCCTGGCTGTGAGCTGTCCAATCGGAGCGGAGAGCGTCACAGGTCACAGCCAGGGAGAGGGGGGGGAATCACCTTCTCCCTGGCAGTGATGCTCTCTGCTGTGATTGGACAACTTACAGCCAGGAAAGTGAGACGCCCATTGAGAATCAGGGCAGTCTCCATCCTGTACTGATGCTAAAATTTGTACAACAGGGGCCACAGCGGGCGAACGGAGTGGCGCCCAGAAAAAATAGTAAGTGCAGTTAGATCCCTGCAATATACGCTACATATCCTGATACTTCGTTTATAATGTCTGGACCCATGAAAGGTCCTCTTTAAATAAGTGTTTATGACTAGAGTTGAGCGAAGCGATTTTCAGATGCTTAATCCGAAGACGATTCGTTCAAAACTTTGGATTAATACTGTACAGAGATTCGTACCACTTTAAAACTTGAAACCGAACTTGGCTTCGGCTCTGACTAGTACCTCGGAACCGAAGCCAAGTTCAGTTTCAAGTTTTAAAGTGTCTTTCCACTTTAAAAATCAACTACCAAAGTTATTCAACGAAGTCACATGCATTCTAATACTGTACGGAGACTGATCTCCGTACAGTATTAATCTGAAGTTTTCAACAAAGCGTCTTCAGATTAAGCATCCAAAGCTCGCTTCACTCAACTCTATTTATGACCTCTTAGTAGTTTATGTTTATTAGATGACCGGCACAAAGTACCAGTCACACAGTTAATCCTTTGTGACAGAACAGCTCAATAATTATAAAGGCCATTTGAAAATATGATTTTTAGCCAAAAATGAGTAAAATGCAGTGAAACAAAAAAAGCATCTGAAGGTGTACATAGCCTTTAACGTGGCTCTGTCACCAGAATCAACCCTATCAAACCAGACCTACTGACTGGTAGGGCTCATCATGCTGATTAAAACAATACCTTCCTTTTGTCTGTACGATAAATAGCTGCAGATAAATCTGTGTTTTTATTCATATGCAGATGCTCAATTCGAGCACTAAGAGGTGGGGCTGAATATTCTGAGCACTACTATGCAACACCCCCTGTGACCTGCACACACCCCCCTCCCCTTGATTGACAGGGCTAGACAGCAGAGCTGTGCCCTGGCTTATACATATCTACTGTATATATGTGTATTATACACACTCTGTACTATAGCTTCACTGCACTACGAATCTATACATCACTGCTTTATTTACAGGCAGAATGTATGATTATAAAGACACCAGTGATATGTGTCAGCTTATATGCATACAATACCACAATGTGGTAATGCTCTAGATTAGTGGTATAGTGATCTGCCTTGAATATAGACATCTCTGGTTCAAGTCCCAGGAGAGATATGTGTTCTTTAACTATTAAAAAAAAAAACACATTAAAAGGTTACACTAAAATAATATATCATATGATAAGGCCTTACTATATTGAGAATAGTGGGGTTTTTTTTAAAACCTGTTACTCAGACACAGTATATGATTATGAACCAGTAACATATTAGATTTCTAAAAAACATTATTCTCAATATAATAACAAAGACTTATGGAATAAATGTGGAAGAAAAAAATCTTTAAAGTCTCTCCTAAGATTCAAACCAGGGATCTCTACATGCAAAACAAATAGCTTAACCTCTAAGCCATAGCATCACCACATAGAACTACATGTTATTTCTATACTTCTAAGCTAAGACATATTAGTGGTGTCTATAAGTCATATGTTCTGCCTGTGAATAAAGCAGTGATATGTAGATTTGCAGTGTGAAGCTATAGTACAGAGTGTGTATAATGGGAAAAGAGAAATGTAGCAGCTCTCACCTGCCCTTCCTTTAGTTGTGAGCACGGATGGCCCGTGTCAGGTGCGGGCAGCAAATGCAGAAAGAAGTTGAGAAAAATCCAGCTCCACTTTAAAGGAATTGCGTTTATTCAGCTTGCGGTTAAAAACTCATCCAAGAAATACAAAATTTAGCAGTCTTGTCTAGACAAGACAAGACTGCTAAATTTTGTATTTCTTGGATGAGTTTTTAACCGCAAGCTGAATAAACGCAATTCCTTTAAAGTGGAGCTGGATTCTTCTCAACTTCTTTCTGCAGAGTGTGTATAATACACATATATACAGTAGATATGTATGAGCCAGGACACAGCTCTGCTGTCTAGCCCTGTCAATCAAGGGGAGGGGGGCGTGTGCATAGTAGTGCTCAGAATATTCAGCCCCACTTGAATTGCTCATTTGCATATTAATTAAAACGCTGATTTATCTGCAGCTGTATCATACAGACAAAAGAAAGGTACAGTTTTAATCAGCATGATGTGCAGTATGTCTGGTTTAATAGGGTTGATCCTGGTGACAGAGCCTACTGAGTATTGGATTGTGGCGATTAATATCACCTTGGTGGCCCTATTTCAACTTTTCACTGTGTATTCAATTACCCCTTAATTCCACAGTTTTGTTCCCTGTACTGCCTACTTTTACCTGTGCTTAAAATAGGGTTGCTAGGCATGGTCCGTCTATCTGTTGATAGACGGAGCACGCAGCGTGCAGGCTCACATTACTGACAGCCAGGGACTGTAAGTAAATGATTATAGCCAGGTCCTCCCCAGCAGCTGATAACAGTGCCTGGGCTGTGTGCACTTCTCCCTGTCCCTGCGCTTGGCAGACGCTCCCTCACTCAGCAGAGCTGAAGAATGCAGAGTTGGAGCAGCGCAGACCAGGGAAGGGAGATCTGCCATCTGCTCAGTGTATAAATGAAAGCAACGTGGTAAGAGGACTCCTTTGTGCTGCAGGAGATTAACCCTTTAGGGGGAGGGCTCTGGTTACTGACACTTTTGGGGGGCTATTGTTACTGGCTAGTGAGGGCAGGCGGGATTAGCCTCAGGGTGAGGGCAGTGGCGGCCATCTTAACTGAATAGTGAAATTGCAGTTTTATGCAGACTGGTTGCTAAGGGCTGAATCTTATTAAATATGGAGTAAGTCAGTCTAATAGTAACTGATTCTGGAATATCATGTTATTACTAACTACATATATGAAAATTGAAATTAGGGTCTAAATGTGACAGTTATCCTTTAAGCCCTCACACAGTTCAGTACAAAGAATACTGCGCCTAATACTAAAATGTACGGCGCAGGCACGGGATTTGCGGGGCATGGAGGAGACCGAGGATGTCAATCACCCTTACAAGGGTGTGCCAAACGTTGAGAGCCTCTAGGTGCTGCAGCAACGCCCCACTAGCACCTAGAGGCTCATTTGCATATTATAAAAGTAATTATTTAGCGCGAACGGCAGCAGGCAGGGAGTTCTAAAGCATGCCGTTATGTTCTGCTGACATTAGCAAATCGCTAATGTCAGCCAGCTACATAACGTTTTTTCTGATGACAGAAACCCTTTAAAAGAGAAAATCACATTGTTTAAAATCACATTTTTATGTTAAATATATTTTTAAAGAATTTTAGATATTTAGAATTTTCCATTTCAATATCTAAAAACAAAAACCCTAAAAGCCACTAAGGGTACTTTCACACTTGCGGCAGAGGATTCCGTCAGACAGTTCCATCGCCGGAACTGCCTGTCGGATCCGGCAATCCGGATGCAAACAGATGGCATTTGTCAGATGGATCCAGATGTGGATCAGTCTGACAAATGCATTGAAATACTGGAGCCATGTCTCTGGTGTCATCCAGAAAACGGATACGGTATTTTATGTTGCATTTTTAAAAGGTCTGCGCATGCGCAGACCGGAAAGCCGGATCCGTTTTGCCGGAACACTTAATGCCGGAATTAATACACTTCAATGTAAATTAATGCCGGATCCGACATTCCGGCAAGTGTTCAGGATATTTGGCAGGAGAGAGAACTGCAGCATGCTGCAGCATTTTCTCCGGCCAAAAAACGTAAGAGGGACTGAACTGCTGCATCCTGAATGCATTAGGATAAAACTGATCCGTTCTTTTCCGGTATTGAGCTCCTCTGACGGACCTCAATACCGGAAAACAAAAACGCTAGTGTGAAAGTACCCTAAAGCCTAATAATAGGCGCCACTTCTAGGTCTATACATAACACTTTTACTGCAGTTACCTGCTTATCTTTCATTTTAATCCTGCCTGTAATGATATCACATCTGCAATATCACAGGATCCACTATTCACAACAGGTGATTGTCAAATCTTATCTATTCTCTCCTTGTACAGAGACCTCTGCACAGGTCACAGAGCATGCCTAGAAAACTCTCCCATACAAGTCATTAGAATCAAGTGGCTGCCATAAAGCAATTTTCTTAATGCTGTAAAGAACAGATCAGGCAACATGGCAGCCCCCCATAATCATGTTCAAGAAATAGAAAAAAAATAAAATAAAATCATATTATTAGAAAAAAAAAAAAGAAAGAAGGAGATGTGAGATGGAATCTGGTTTTAACCAGCAGGTAACATTTTTGGTGACATATAAAATGCAACAGTCTACGGCTATTAAACCAAGTAGCATACACATCAGCTCCGGCCATAATCCAATTTTCAAATCAAACCCAATAGAATTTTAGATTTGCACAATAGCCGACAATTTGATGAAAAAACAAATCAGACCAATAACCTGAATGCCCCCTCATAGGATTCCAAGTTAGTTAATATCAGAATGCTGATGAACATGGTTAAAAAATGTAGCAAACAAAAAGTATTTATACCAATTACGACATGAGGCTTCTTTGCTAGTGCCAGGGCTTGGGACATCATATCAATTCCACCAACGATAACCGCTAAGAGGGGGGAAAAAAAGAAAAACTGTCAGATATGCTTAAGCCTTTGTAGTATGATTTAGACAACTCATACTTTTTAGTGTCTTATTGTACCAGCACAACCTGTGGCTCTACTGAATATATCGCCACAGGGTTTGTGGATCATTAGAACACAAGGTCCAGTGTGACTTTAAAAGGGTTATCCAACCTCTATAATGTCCCCCCTAATGCCCAGGCCCCTCATACTGGTCATACTTAAACCGCTCCCCGGCACCAACGTCCCTTCTGATGCCGGTACACGTATCGAAACATCCGTTGCATGCGGGGGGAGGGCGGTGCACTAGGGTTGGCAGCCAACAGCAGGCCACGAGGGGAACGAGCCCCCCAGCATCGTGGGTGATCCTAGGGAGGCTCATTCCCTTTGCAGCCTTCTATTGGCTGCTCCCCCTCCTTTGCCTGATGTTTTCATCTGTGCGATGGGGAGATGTGCCGGCATCAAAAGTTGGGAGGTATGTATATGCATACATGAAAGATTCAGGGGTCTCTAACATGGGACATGGGAATGAAAGTTCCCTCATGGTTCGCTCAGGTTTCCAGCATGCAAAAATCCAGTGTCAGGTTCACTGCTGCAGTCAATCATTGGCCTCAGCAGTGACATGTCCCCAAATGGCACAGCCATAGATAGGGTCCATAGATATGTCTAAATATAGGGAGATTCAAAAAGGGTAGTATAAAAGTAATGTAGAAAACTGTCCAGCGCCTGTGTGCCATGATTAAGATCATTTGTCTGATCAAGACACGTCAGAATTTACACGATAGTATGTGACTATGTGTGGAGATGTATTTTAACTAAATTCTGAAATAAAGCTTGAAGATTTTACTCCTGTGCTGGACAATTTCCTATAATGAATTAGCTATGGGTTCTGTGCGTGGAGGCTCATTTCTGGCGAGCTGGAGTGTAGTTTAAGGGGCAGGTTTAAGATAGAGACAATTTGCAAGAAGGGGGTCTGTTGTGACTGCACAGGTAAAATTACTGAATACATTTGGTAAATGTGCTCTGCATAGAAACTGCATTTCACATTGGATGACGCAATTCGAAAACTGGTTTGTGTCATGGGTAAAATCCAGGATGCCCAAAGAATATTGCCCCATTCTTCTTAAGTTAGTCTGCATAATGTGTAAAACATAAGCAATTCATCAATTGTCCTTCCAGGAGGGAGAGAATGATCAATGGGTAGGTGTCATCCAGTACATCTGGACCTGCACCTTATGGCAATATAACACCTGAAATGCCAAGTGGTAATGGAGGTATGTCATGACACATTAGCATTTCAATTATGGTTTAAACCATCATGTATTGAGCACTCAAGTATGTGATTGCGATCAGTACCACGGATGATCCCTACATATATTTTTCCTAACTGATGGAAAAGTAGCTTTTGCATATCATGTTACTTGAAGTATTAGTGGCCTAACATTATTAATATAGGAATCCACAGTTTGGATTACATATGTGGTCATCACCAACACTGCGGATTTAGCAGATACACCTTTTGAAACAGTGTATACAGTGCTTTGAAAAAGTATTCATACCCCTTGAACTTTTCTAATTACACCCACAAACTTAAATGTACTGTATTTTATTGGGATTTTACGTGATGGACCAACACAAAGTAGCAAGTATGTGTGAAGAGAAAATAAAACGATACATCGTTTTCAAAAATGTTAATAAACAAAAATCTAGACAGTGGTGTGCATTTGCTTTCAGCTGTCCTGAATCAAATATTCTGTCGGAGCCCTTTTCGCTGCAATTACAGCTGCCAGTCTTTTGCGGTATATCTCTACTAGCTTTGAACATCTAGACCACGCATCCTCAAACTGCGGCCCTCCAGCTGTTGCAAAACTACAACTCCCTGCCTACAGCAGGGCATTGTGGGAGTTGTAGTTTTACAACAGCTGGAGGGCCGCAGTTTGAGGATGCCTGATCTAGAGGCTGCAATGTTTGGCCATTCTTGTTAGCAAATTAGGTCAAGATCAATCTGATTGGATGGAGAATGTCTGAGGAGCAATTTTCAAGTCTTGTCACAGATTCTCAATGGGATTTAGGTCTGGACTAACACCTGAATATGCTTTGATCTAAACCAGTGGTCGGCAAAGTGCGGCTCGCGAGCCACAAGCGGCTCTTTTGATCCTTGAATGCGGCTCTTTGGTTCGGGCTGGAGGGTGGGCGGCCGCGCAGCCATATCGCGCCGCTCAAGCTGCTTGCAAAATGTCCGTCATGCGCCTCCTGCCCCGTCTGTCTGCTCCTTCCACTTTATGAATGAAGCAGGCAAGCGGGGCAGTAGGCGCATGACGGAGGGTGAGATGTCACGCTGCGCACAGCAGCAGAAGGGCGGGCAGCGGCAGACTTTCGGCAGAACACCGGCCATGTGAGGAGTGGTGAAGAGGCCGCCACTCAGGAGGAGCGAATTGTCCTGCAGCAGAAAGGTAGGAGCTGCCCCCGATGTGTGCACAGCGCCGGGCACTGCACCGGGCCCGCCGCAAGTGTCCCTGCCTCCTCCCTTTCTCCCAGTTATACATTACTTTACTTACTGGAGGGCACTTATGGGGGGGGGGGGGGGAGATATCTGTGGAGGGCACTTATGGGGGGGGGGGGGGGGGGATATCTGTGGAGGGCACTTATGGGGGGGGGGGGATATCTGTGGAGGGCACTTATGGGGGGGGGGATATCTGTGGAGGGCACTTATGGGGGGGGGGAAATCTGTGGAGGGCACTTATGGGGGGGGGGGGAAATCTGTGGAGGGCACTTATGGGGGGGGGGATATCTGTGGAGGGCACTTATGGGGGGGGGGATATCTGTGGAGGGCACTTATGGGGGGGGGATATCTGTGGAGGGCACTTATGGGGGGGGGGATATCTGTGGAGGGCACTTATGGGGGGGGGGGATATCTGTGGAGGGCACTTATGGGGGGGGGGGTATCTGTGGAGGGCACTTATGGGGGGGGGGATATCTGTGGAGGGCACTTATGGGGGATATCTGTGGAGGGCACTTATGGGGAGGGGGATATCTGTGGAGGGCACTTATGGGGGGGGGGGGATATCTGTGGAGGGCACTTATGGGGGGGGGATATCTGTGGAGGGCACTTATGGGGGGGGGGATATCTGTGGAGGGCACTTATGGGGGGGGATATCTGTGGAGGGCACTTATGGGGGGGGGGATATCTGTGGAGGGCACTTATGGGGGGGATATCTGTGGAGGGCACTCAAGGGGAAACAATTTCTTATTGTCAGAAGCTTTTTCCAATATCTTTTCCAGATCCTGAGCGAACAATATGGTAGTAGGGAGACTACTGGACTTGGGGACACGATGACGTGACGTCACGCCCTCCTCCTCTGCCTGACCCCCCCTCCCGTGATCGTGGCACTGCCTGGAAAATGCTCCTCCGCTGGAAGGCTATGCCTCTGGCCACCGAGACCCTAGTTGGTGGGCCAACGATGTGAGAGGGACCTGCTATTATTTACTTCTGCCTGCCCCCCTGTCGCTACTCCATTCCTCATTGCTGAGGCTTTGTTGTCCTCTTTCCTGCTTCCCTGGTCCGTCTGGTACTGGACGTGCCACGCCGGTTCCTATTCCCTGGCCTTCTCCTCTGGATCATGTCGGAAGTGGCATTTTGCAGGTCCTCTGGGGCCCGGTGAAGTGCCGGGTTTGCCTGTCTTGCTGGCTCTGGTAGCGCTCTTGTTCCAATTCGGCAGGAGGGGTCTGGATGCCTGTTGACTACCTGTGTGCTCGTTTTGGATGTCCTCTCTGCCCCTTGTTCATCCAGCTTAGGAGAAGAACTGTGTAAGAACTTGTGAGTCCTCCACAAGATCTCGGCAAGTGTGGTGAGAAATTTCTGTTTTCGGTCTCTTGGTCTTTTTTTCCCCCTCTGCTCCTGAATCCCCCCTTCCCTCATGTTTTATGTTGTATATGGATATGGGACACTGGCAGAGGTTAGAATTTTTTAATTAAAAGAGGGAGAAGAGTGGGGAAAAGGAGGAAAAAAAGAGGGGGGGGGGAGGAGGAAAAAAAGAGGGGGGAAAAGGGAGGAAAAAAAGAGGGGGGAAAAGGAGGAAAAAAAGAGGGGGGAAAAGGAGGAAAAAAAGAGGGGGGAAAAGGAGGAAAAAAAGAGGGGGGAAAAGGAGGAAAAAAAGAGGGGGGGAAAAGGAGGAAAAAAAGAGGGGGGGAAAAGGAGGGAAAAAAGAGGGGGGGAAAAGGAGGAAAAAAAGAGGGGGGGAAAAGGAGGAAAAAAAGAGGGGGGGAAAAGGAGGAAAAAAGAGGGGGGGAAAAGGGAGAAAAAAAGAGGGGGGGAAAAGGAGGAAAAAAAGAGGGGGGGAAAAGGAGGAAAAAAGAGGGGGGGAAAAGGAGGAAAAAAAGAGGGGGGGAAAAGGAGGAAAAAAGAGGGGGGGAAAAGGAGGAAAAAAGAGGGGGGGAAAAGGAGGAAAAAAGAGGGGGGGAAAAGGAGGAAAAAAAGAGGGGGGGAAAAGGAGGAAAAAAAGAGGGGGGGAAAAGGAGGAAAAAAAGAGGGGGGGAAAAGGAGGAAAAAAAGAGGGGGGGAAAGGAGGAAAAAAAGAGGGGGGGGGGAAGGAGGAAAAAAAGAGGGGGGGGGGAAAGGAGGAAAAAAAGAGGGGGGGGGAAAGGAGGAAAAACAGAGGGGGGGGAAAAGGAGGAAAAACAGAGGGGGGGAAAAGGAGGAAAAACAGAGGGGGGGAAAAGGAGGAAAAACAGAGGGGGGGAAAAGGAGGAAAAACAGAGGGGGGGAAAAGGAGGAAAAACAGAGGGGGGGAAAAGGAGGAAAAACAGAGGGGGGGGAAAAGGAGGAAAAACAGAGGGGGGGGAAAGGAGGAAAAACAGAGGGGGGGGAAAGGAGGAAAAACAGAGGGGGGGAAAAGGAGGAAAAACAGAGGGGGGGAAAAGGAGGAAAAACAGAGGGGGGGAAAAGGAGGAAAAACAGAGGGGGGGAAAGGAGGAAAAAAAGAGGGGGGGGGGGGAAGGAAAAAAAGTGCAAAAGAGAAAAAAAAATAAAAAATGGGAGACTACAGAGTTTCAACTTAGAGGCTTTGCCCCCTGTCCAGGGTTTTAACCACAGCGCTCTACTGGCCGTATTAGTTAATCCTGTAGTCCTTGCTGTTATCCTGACTGACTCAGCTGTAGCATCCGACAGAAAATCTACAGCCTTTAACAGCAGAGGAAAAGAGTCTAAGTCTGTCGTCCAGAGTATTCAGTTTTAGAAGAGACTCCAGCTGTATCAAATTTTTTATTTTTTTTTAGGGACCTAGCCACAGAAGTAGAAGCTATGTTTGGTTTAAATATAGCTACTGCCGAATCTTTTTAAGACAGGCATCAATTTTCTTGTCCATTGGGTCTTTTAATGATCCAGTATCCTCAAATGGAAGAGCATTAGCCCCTTTTGATAACTTGGCTAATAAGGCATCCACCTTAGGACAAGTTTCAAGGAATTCCTCGTCTCCTCCTCAAATGGGAATCTACGCCCAATAGTCCTTGGTAAAGAGTTTCCTACTTGGCGTTTTTCACTCTCTCAATCATAGTGTATGTTTTTATGGACTGGAAACAAACGCTTTTTCTTTTGTTCCTGTCCACTAAACATCTCATCCTGTACGGATCTTTGAACTTTAGAGTCTGACAAATTCATAGTGGATCTAACTGCCTTTATAAGTTCTTTAGTATCATCAGAGAACTGAGTCCGATAGATCTGAGTCCGATTCAGAGCCAGAATATGAGGAGCATTCTACCTTTCTTTCCTTATATCTGGGAGTTGGGGTAATTATCGAGGGCCCGGCAAATATTTCAAACATGGCCGATCTCATCTCCTGTCTAATAACCTTGATTCAGATAGTTTAGCAGCACACATCACACATTTACAGAGCTTTCAAAGTACTCTCTCTGTCACTCTTAGTCAAACACACCAGAAGGAAAAAAAGGGGAGCAACATAAACGCCGATAAATTGCAGATACTTCAAACAGCTAGTCCAAAAATGCTGCTACACTTAAAACTCCAGGGCCCTGGGCAGATTCCATTATGTCTCCTATTTCCGACATGTTAACAGGAGAACACTCATCGCCCAAGTAATCAGCTTTTTATCCCCTACCTTCAGACCTCAGATCAGAGGGAGACACCCGCCTTGAATCTTGGTGCCTAGGACATCACTTCCGACTGCGTCCTAGAGGCACATCTCCTCCCCTCCTTCATGCACTACGTCAGACGCGGACTCTTATCCCGCTCATCTGCCCACGCGGGACGCTGCGACATGGCCACACACCACTGAGAGCCAGATCCAGAGACCGCAGTGCACCAGGCAGCCAGCACAACTACCACTGGATAAGTCACAAGCTAGCCTTGAGCAAGCCGCAATGTCTTCTCTACCCCTCCACTGGAGCTGAACATATCAGAGCAGCGGGAGTATTCTAAAGATTGGAGGGACTCCCTGAGTGTCCAGTAACCATGCCTCCGTTCCTACTGCGCCAAGTAAGAACGGGTATTTGGATAGTAGCTTGGCAACTGCCGGCACCCGTCCAGGATGGTGGGCAAACTTTCCTTCTATACCCGTACTGCCCCATACAGATCTAGGGACATTAGCATTTGCTGAGGTGCTGCTTCCTACTCCCTCCCCACCTGAAAGGGACAGGAAGACACCAAGGTGGAGCTAAAGGAGGATCTGATTTATTGCTTCCTGTTTCTACCTAGTGGGAGGAGGGTCATTTCATTGTATGTGCTGTCGTGGAGGATGAAAGGGAAAAAGTAGCCTTGACTACTTAATATTTCTAGTACTGCTCTTGCAATAAACAGGTTACAGCCTGGCAACAGTATGCCGACTTACCTTTCCACACTGTTCCCTAGGTGGGTGTTAGGCCTCATGAACATGACTATCAGTTATGTGGTCCACAAAAACTAGATTTTTGTACTTACCATAAAATCTGTTCATTGGGGGGGGGGACAGAGTCTTAACCTTGGGTATAGCTATTGCCACTAGGAGGCGACACTAAGCAAAAAAAAAGTGTTAGCTCCTCCTCTCAGCTATATCCCTCCTGCAGACACTGAGCTAATCAGTTTGTACAAAAGCAGTAGGAGCAGTCGGGAGAAGCCAATAGCAAATAATAAAAAGTAAGAAAACCGGATATGGGTCATCCTGAAGAACCAGAAGGACCTATCTAGAAGAACCAGTAATGTACATACAGGGTGGAAGCTGTGTCCCCCAATGAACGGAAGAGAAACAGATTTTACGGCAAGTACAAAAATCTAGTTTTCTGATCTTTATCATTGGGGGACACAGTCTTGACCTTGGGACATTCCAGAGCAGTCCCCGGGGTGAGTCATAAACGAAGAAGCGATCCAGTCAATCCGAGGACCGCTTTCTGCAAAACTCTATGCCCCAGAGAAGTGTCAGAAGATGCAAAGGTGTGCACTGTGTAAAACTTGGAAAAGTGTGCCCAGACGACTAGGCAGCCATCCTGCACTCCTGAAGGGCCGAAGCCCCATGATGTACTGCTCAACCATTGCCCGGGCAAAATAAGCAGTAACCCGGAAGGGTGGAGCCCGTCCACTGATGCGGTACACTTCCACAATAGCCAAACGAATCTATCAGGAAATGGAAACTTTGGAGACAGCCAGCCCTCGTCTTGGTCCCTACGGAAAGACGAATAATGAATCCGTCCATCGGAAAGAGGACGTCTGAAACAGATAGATGCGAATCCAAACCAGATGCCCGCTGATGAAGGGCGACCGACAGCCAAGAGCCGCTAGATCCTACACCCTATGGATGGCAACTACTCGCCCTGCAAAAGAGGAGAAGTAGAAAAGGCTGATGCGGCTCAGAAGGGAACCAGCATCTAGGGGTGACAACAAGGACAGTACGACCGCTCTACCCGGGGAGGGGAGCCATGCAAACAATACACATATGCAAACTGAATAAGTGCATACCCAAAACCACACGGAGGCAACGCTGATGCTGTCACCGTAGTAGAAGGTAGAGGCAATGCGCTACCTGTAAAGGCTCGAAGCCGGCACCCTAGAAATAGGCAGGTTATACCATGCACCGAAAGCCGTACTAATACCCACGAAAAGTGAGAAAAACCCATGCATATAAGGCCTGGAGGATCTATCGCACCTGGTGATGGCAGAACATTAGCACAGTGCCACCTGTGATAAGGAAATGTAGGCACAATCACAGCTACAACCAGCGAGAAGGTTCCACTCCTAGAAGTAGTCACACAGTAGGGGCACGGAACAAGAGTAGCCATAAAATCTATGGCCAGCGCAAGGCTGCCTCATAGGGGGGAGGCCATAGCCCAACTATGGTTTCCAGGACCAGAGGAGAGGCTCCCCCTGATCAGGAGGACAAAAAGCAGTAAACACCCAGAATATGGTGCTAGCACCATCCACCTCTTGAGAAGCAAGGAAACTGACAAGCGGTGCATCTGTTCCACCTACTGTCAGAGAATGGATGTCGATCGTGTTGAGTCCACAGCACAGCACATCACTCCGCTGACTGAAGAGTGAAACCTGACACAATGTATCGGGTCCACGGGTAGTGTAAGCACTACTGGTTGTGCAACTACTCCACCAATAGAAGGAGGGTAATGCTACCGGATCTAAAGTATGCAATTGTGGTGCAACTAATCCACCTATAGAAGGAGGGTAATGCTACCGGATCTAAAGTATGCAATTGTGGTGCAACTAATCCACCTATAGAAGGGGGAAAACCGAAAGGACAGATGACAATCAGTATTAGTGCAATTACTCTGCCTGCAGAGGGGGTAATGCAACAGGACATATGGTATCCAGCAGAAGTGCAGTTACCCGCTCAATGAAGGAGGGTAATGCAATAGCCTGTATAGGAACCAGTGGTAGGGCAACTACTCTATACAAAGGATAATACCACAAAATGTACAGTATACGGAGTAAGTGCAAATACTCATTACGGAAGGAGAGGAATGCTAGCGGAAGCATAGCATCCAGTGATAGTGCAACTACTCCACCATGGAAGGAGGGCAGTGCTACAGGACTTCTGGTATCCCGTGGTGGTGTAAATAGTCCGCCTATGGAAGGAGAACAATGCTACCTGATGTACAGGAGCCCATGGAAGGTGCCAATACTCTGCCTAAGAAATGTGCAAACACTCTGTCCTTTAAAAAAGAAGGGTAAAGCTACCGGCCGAACGGCACCCACTGGAATTGCAATTACTCCGGCCATGGGAGGAGGGTAAAGCTACCGGCTGTACCGTGAGTTAGTGGCACTACTCCGCCTATGGAAAGAGAATAATTGAACGAACTGTACGGTACTCCATGGAAGTGCTATTACCCTGTCCAGGGAAGAAGTGTAATGGTACAGGCTATAAAGTACCAAAAGGAAGTGTAAGTACTCCGCTACCAACTGTACAGTATACAGTGCAAATGCAATTACTCCGTCTATGAAAAGGAGTGTAATGCTACAGGCAGTACAGCATCGAGTGTAAGTGCAATTACTCAGCCTCTGGAAGGAGGTAATACTAAAAGGCAGAACAGCATCCAGTGTAAGTGCAATTACTCCACCTATAAAAAAGGAGAGTAAGGCTATAAGCTGCACAGTATCCAGTGCAAGTGCAATTACTCCGCCTACGGAAGGAGGTAATGCTACAGGCAGTACCGCTTCCAGTGTAAGTGCAGTTACTCCACCTTTTATGGAAGAAGGGTAATGCTACAGAATGTACAGTATCCATTGGAAGCGCAATTATTCCGCCTTTTGTGGAAGGAGGTTAATGCTACAGGGTGCACAGCATCCAGAGCATGTGCAATTACTCCGCCTATGGAAGAAGGGCATGCTACCATGTAACTACTCCACCTATAGAAAGAGGGCAAGCTACAGGGAGTGTGGTATCCGGCGGTAGCGCCAGGATTCAGCTTACTCTATAGGACGCATATATCCAGCCATATACACACACACACACATATACATACACACACACATACAGCTCAATTCTAACCAACAGACCTAAGGGAACTGCACCCACATCCATCTGTACTAATAACCAGCACTGCAACCTCAGCAGAGAGCCCAGACGCACTGAGGCAAGGAATGGGTTAAGCAGAAGGCAGGGGCGGAGCTTATTGGCAGCTGGTGGGGCTAGAGCAATTACTGCACCAGGTTAGACTCTCATCAACAACACATCCTGCTTAGCTTCCAAATGCACATGCAGGTTAATCACCAGATTACTAGCGCATTTTTTCTTAGGAAACAACCTATTAACACACAGCCATTAGAGAAAGTCTGGGAATAAGCAGAAGTCTCCCCCCTCCTGGGGAAGGGACACCTGCCGAAACTGAGGCCTCAGGTGGAGGTAAGTAGGCCTTCATGGGGGATATTCACATGAGAAAAACCTGAGAAGGGGGAGGGAGAAGAAATGGGGGCCTTAGGGACTGATAGAATACTCACCCGTCTGGCGTTTTCTGCCCCCCTGGCTCCAGCCGGGTCACCAGCTTCGGTGTGTTACCCCTTGGTGAGGGTAGCTACACCGGTGACACAGGGAACTTTGGCGGAGACCGGACCTGGTGACCCGAATGCTGGCAGGACACAGAGGTTTTTACGGGGACCTCTGGTCCTCCTTGCCTTCTGGAGACTGGGAGGGCAGAGGGCTTGGGGACCCCCTTGTCTCCCGTCTCCTGGGTGGGAACGCAGGCAGCTTGGAGACTGCCCTCAGCCCAGTTAAAAGAAAAATGTAAAAGAATGAAAAGAAAAAAAATTCAGCAGACCTGCACAGCAGGGAGGTCTGCCTCCTACGGACACTAAGCTAAAACTGATTAGCTCAGTGTCTGCAGGAGGGATATAGCTGAGAGGAGGAACACTTTTGCTTAGTGTCGCCTCCTAGTGGTAATAGCTATACCCAAGGTCAAGACTGTGTCCCCAAATGATACGGATGAGAAACACTGATACTAGCCGCGTGCATCATCTAATTTCACATTCCACGTGTCCCACTCTGTTAAAAATGACTATTCTTGTCCGCAAAACGGACAACAATAGGACATGTTCTATTTTTGCAGCATGGTGGAACACACTGTGTGCTGTCCGCATTTTATGCATGCCTATTAAAATGAATGCAGACATAAAATGCGGTCATGTTCATGGGGCCTTAGTGTTACTATTACATGAAAACAATTGTAAAAATATAATGGTAGAATCTGAACATTAAAATTCAACATACCACTCTTGACGCCAATGGAGGAACCCAGCGCCTCAAACTGTTCCGAAATCTGAAATGCTAATTCTCTTGTTGGTGTGAGAACCAAGGCATAAAGCCTCTGGGGGTTTTCCAGCAATGTCTGAAGAATAGGTAATGCAAAAGCTCCGGTCTTTCCTGAACCAGTCTCAGCCAGACCAATGATGTCGCGACCTGAACAAAGCGTTACATAAATCAGATTAAATGGTTTATTCTCATACCACTAGATTACTGGGACAGACATGCAGCACTACACCTACGATAATCTAAAGTAAATATATGGCACTCAATTAGAAATTGCAAAAAAAAAAAAGACATTTATATATTGCATTGCTACAGCCACAATACAATACTGGAAATTTCCCTTTTCTGTTAACCCCATAGTGACCACCGATTACCTTTTTTTTTTATGGCCGTCATTAAGAGGATAAATTGGTTTTCCCAACTCAGCCTTTCACGGCCCAGATAGGAATAAGCGGCGCAAGTGCCGTCTGGAGTTGGAGACTGCAGCTGGCTGCACCGAATCTGGCAACTTAGGAGTTCCAGAAAAAAAATCCCCTTCTCTACTATTGGAGTTAGGCCTCATGCACCCTGCATCACGGATGTGGGCCCATTTACTTTAATGGGTCCGCAATCCAGGAGATGGTGTTTCTGTCCGTGCCTCCGCACCGCAAAAAAATAGAACATGTTCTATTTTTTTACGGGGCAGACGGATCACGGACCCATTGAAGTTGAATGGGTCTCGATCCGTCCCGGCCGCCACACGGATGTTGCCCATGCATTGGAGACTGTAAATTGCGGTCCTCAATGCACAGAACAGCTGCACAACGGCCGTGTGCATGAGGCCTTAAAAGGATTGGTTCATCTCGTTGTTACAAAGGTGAGATGGGACTAAGCCCTAATCACCTAATATTACAGGCTATAGCTACTAGAGAGGGGTCGTTGATCCAGGGAGTTATTCTGATTGCCTTATTGGAGTCGGGAAGGAATTTTTTCCCCCTTAAGTGAGGAAAAACCGCAATTAGACTTACCGGTAATTCCGTTTCCTTGAATCCACCATGACGGCCCACATTGAGATTGACCCTTGACCTCTGTAGGGGCAGGAACACATAGAGAGTTTAAGAACCCCCCACCCCTCCGCCTCCTCAGTGCTTTACAATTACCCGAAAGGTGGAACAAAAGTAAAAGGATATTGATTCATACCCTTAAACTCCTAAATAATCATCTGCATGTATATGCAACTTATATACAAAAAACATTTTTTATTTTTTTTGGGAAGGGGAATAGTATGGGCCGTCATGGTGGATTCAAGGAAACGGAATTACCGGTAAGTCTAATTGCGGTTTTTCCATTTCATCCACCATGACGGCCCACATTGAGACATATCAGATAACTAAATGGGTGGGGATATCGCCTGTAAAACCTTCCGGCCGAAAAGAGCTTCATTCGCGTCCGGAAGATTAAGACGATAGTGTCTTACAAAAGTATTAGTGCTAGACCAGGTTGCGGCTTTACAGATCTGGTCCAGCGAGACCCCTCCTTTCTCGGCCCAAGAAGAGGCAGTGGCCCTAGTAGAATGGGCTTTAATATTACCAGGACTGGGTTTGTTCTGGATCTTGTAGCAGCATTCAATAGTGGATTTGATCCATCTGGCTATGGAAGACCTGGCTAACTTCTTTCCTTTATTTTTTCCTGAAAACTGAATAAGAAGGTTGTTATCCACCCTGAAATCTCTGGTAGAATCCAGGTAATGGATAACTATGTCCCTAACATCTAGGAGATGTAACCTATCTCTAGACCCTGTATGTTCGGACCTAGGGATAGAGGGTAGGAAGATCTCCTGCTCTAGATGGAAAGGTGAGACTACCTTAGGGAGAAAACCTGGGTCGAGAGTTAGACGGATATAATCTTTGCTAATCTGGAGGTAGGGCTCTTTACAAGAAAAGGCCTGGATCTCTCCAATGCGTCTGGCTGAAGTGATAGCGAACAGAAAGGCAGTTTTTAGAGAAAGGTGTTTTAAAGAGATCTCAGATAATGGTACAAATGGAGGTTTTGTTAGGCCCTCCAGGACGATGTTAAGATCCCAAGTCGGAGCTCTGGATCTCAGAGAGGGTCTCAATCTAGAAACTGCTCTGAAGAACCTCCTGATCCATCTATGGTTGGCCAGGCTGCAGTCATAGAAGGAGCTAAGGGCAGAAATTTGGACCTTCAGAGTACTAGGTCTCAGGCCTAACTCAAGGCCGCACTGTAGAAAGTCCAAAATTCTGTTGATGGGAGGAGAGGTGGTGTCTGGGTGCTCAACTCCTAACCAGGAACAGTATTTCTTCCAGATCTTAAGGTAGATGGAGGAGGTCACCTTTTTTCTACTCGCCCTCAGAGTAAGTATCACCTTTTCCGAAAGTCCTCTGCTTCTTAATGTCTCGCTCTCAGGATCCAGGCTGACAGTCTGAATATACCTGGGTCTGGATGAAGAAGAGGGCCCTGGACTAGAATATCCCTCTGGAAGGGAATCTCCCACGGATCTTCCAGCGATAGCTGTTTTAGAGTGGAGTACCAACTTCTCTTTGGCCATAGAGGGGCTATCAGGATGAGACTAGTTGGTTCCTCCAGGAGCTTCTGGACGACCCACGGTATTAGTGGTATTGGGGGAAAGGCGTAGGCTAGTTTCCATTTCCATTGTATTGACAGGGCATCGATTGCCCATGGACTGTCTCCTGGGTTTAGGGAGCAGAAACATTTTACCTGCGCATTTCTTCTGGAGGCGAATAAGTCTACCTCTGGACAGCCCCATCTTTCTGAGATCTTCTGGAAGATATTCCTGTTCAGAGACCATTCTCCTGGATCTACTGTCTCTCTGCTCAGAAAATCTGCTACTGCGTTTTCGCAGCCCCTTAGGTGGATGGCGGACAGAGATAAAGCGTTCTCTTCTGCCCAGAAGAAAATTCTTTTTGCTATCTCTCCAAGAGGCCGTGACCTTGTCCCTCCTTGGTGACGCAGATAAGCCACCGTTGTGGTATTGTCTGACATTATTCTTAGGTGTCGCCCTTTTAGAAGACACTCTCCCTTTAATAATGCCTCCAGGACTGCGTATAGCTCTCGGTAGTTAGAGGATCTGTGTTTTATCTCGGCAGGCCAGGTACCCTGTAGAAGATGATCTCCTATCTTTGCTCCCCAGCCTCCGAGGCTTGCGTCCGTGATTACTTGCACGGCGGGATGGTTCCGCCACTGAAGGCCTCCTAGCAGTCGTCTTTTTACTTTCCACCAATCCAAGTCTGTTTTTACGGCCTGAGGGATCCGAAAAATCCTGTCTAGACTTACTTGTCTTCCGTCCCAGATAGTTAAGATCCAATTTTGGATTACTCTTGTGTGGCTTTGGCACCATGCCACTGAGGGAATGCAGGCGGTTAGGCTTCCCAGGAGACTCATGGCCTTTCTGATGGAGCAATTGCGAGCCCTCTGGAATGTTCTGATCTTCACTGTCAGTGCAGTAGCCTTGTCCTGAGGGAGGAAGGTCATCAACAGGGACGAATCTAGTTCCACACCCAGGAACTTTATTCTCATGGACGGGGTTAGGGTGGATTTTTTTTGTATTTATAATCCAGCCAAGGTTTTTTAAGAATTCCGAGAATCTTTGGGTTGCCAAACGGTTCTCGGATTCTGTCTTGCCCAGAATTAAAAAGTCGTCGAGATATGGAATGATTGTGATTCCTTCCTGACGAAGGTAGGCCACCATCTCTACCACGACTTTTGTGAAGACCCTGGGGGCCGAGGAAATACCGAAAGGGAGGGCGACATATTGGAAGTGATGGATAGACCTGTCTGGTCCTCTTAGAGCGAATCTTAGATATTTTTGCAAAAGATGATGGATGGGGACATGGTAGTAAGCGTCCTTTAGATCGATTGACGACATGAACGCCCCTTCTGGAATCAGAGGGATTGCGGATGGGATGGTCTCCATCCTGAACCTCCTGTATAGAATAGACCTGTTTAGGGGTTTTAGGTTTATTATCGTGCGAAAGGATTGGTCTGGTTTTTTTACTAAAAAAAGACTGGAATAAAATCCTCTCCTTTCCTCTGAGATAGGAACCTTTTGAATTACCCCTAGCTCTAAGAGGTCCTGGACGCCCTGCCAGATTTTTGGAAGATCTGATCTGCTCTGAGGTGTGATGCAGAATCTTCTCGGGGGGACTGATGTGAACTCTATCCTGTAACCGTGAGAGATTACATTTAGCACCCAGGGATTTGAAGTTACCTGACTCCAGGAGGATAGAAAACCCATCAGTCGCCCCCCGACCCTGGCAACATTGCCGTTTATTTTGCCTATTCTGGGGATTGAGGATGAAGCCTCTTCCTCTCCCTCCTTTGGGATAGCTCCATCGGCCAGACTTCCCTTTCCCCCTGTAGGATCTCTGCTGGGGTTGGTACTGACGAAAGGGCTTCTTTTTTGGTTCTTTGTCCTCTGGAAAACCCTTCTTCTTGTCTGCTGCTCCCTCTAGGATTTTATCCAGAGTGGGGCCGAAGACAAATTCCCCTGAAAAGGGGATAGAACAAAGCTTGGCCCTGGATGCCTTGTCTCCTGACCAGGCCTTCATCCATAAAGCCCGTCGGGCTGCATTAGAGAGAGCAGCATCCTTGGCGGAAAACCGGATGGACTCTGCAGACGCATCGGCCAAAAAAGCTGTGGCGGAGCGGAGAAGGGGGAGAGAGTCCCTGATCTCTTCTCTTGGAGTCTTATTTTTTAGATGTTCGTCCAACTCTCCTAGCCATATATACATCGCTCTGGCGACGGAGGTAGCAGCAATATTAGTTTTTACCCCAAACATAGCTGACTCCCAGGATTTTTTTAGGAGGCCATCTGCCTTTCTATCCATAGGATCGCCTAGCTGAGAGGAATCCTCAAAGGGTAGGGCGGTCTTTTTTACTACTTTGGCCACCTGTAGATCGACCTTAGGCGTCTGGTTGTATATCTTGCTTTCAGCCGGGTCAAAGCAGAGCCTATTCCTGAATTCTTTGGGAACGCCAAGCCTCTTTTCTGGATCTGACCACTCCTCCAATATCATTTCTTTTATATTTTCATTAATGGGGAAAACAATAGAGGACTTAGATCTGAGACCCCCAAACATCTCATCCTGCACCGTACGGGGCCTAGGAGTATCTTCAATGCCCATAGTGGACCTGACCGCACGTAGCAACTCCTCCATCTCATCAGCCGAAAAAAAGTATTTTTTATCTTCTTCTAGAATTTCCCCGTCCGACAAGGGTTCCTCATTAGAAAATTGTCTGGATGAGGCGGAGGCCACTTCAACCTCTTCGCCCTCAGAAGAGGAAATAACGGACAGTTTGCGTTTCTTAGAAGGGATGGGGTTGCTGGAGGGGGTAGACAAGGTGGCTAAAGAGGACTTAATCTCGTCTGAAATAAAAGACTTCATTTCCGAGAGTATATCTGGTTGCTCTTCCTTCCAAATTTCCGTAGTGCAAGGTTTGCATAGCCTCTTTTTATAATTTTCAGGGAGACGCTTGGAACAAGCACAGCATTTTAAGGGTTTTGTTTTTGTTTTTAACTCCTTGCTGCCCTGCAGAAGGAAGCAACCAGATATCCCAGCATTAGTAATTCAGATTAAAGAACTGAAATATATACCCCCCAGAAGGGGACTTACGGTACTGGTGGCAGAAGGATCAGGACCCTCCTGGCGGGGAGCAGGTGTCTCAGACATCGCGGTGTAGCAGGCGAGGGGCCGAAAGGAACCGCGGTCTTCTCTTTTTAAAATTCCCGGCGTCTGACGTCATCTAGCCGCGCCCTGTTTGATGGCATAGGCCTGCGCCGCACCAGCCTACTAAGAGGTACGTGCGTCGCCCGGCCCGCCCATAGAGACGCTCCATGCGCCGTACCTGCTCCCCCTGCCGGACGCTAGAACTCGGCCCTCCTCCAGAAGGAAAGGACGCCGAGCGCAGCGCGCGATGATCCGAGAAGCCGGCACCTCCAACTGCTTCCTCAAGGAGGGAAGGGAGTCTGAAGGTATGGGGAGGACCGCAGGCCTCAGCATAAGCTAAGACGAGGGTCCTCGATGCTCCTAGCTGGCCAGCCTTAGCTCCTGCCGCGGGAGGCCAGCTGGAGAACCTGTAAAGAAAATAAGGTTGTTTTATCCTCCATGAAGGAGGAACTCTCCACATGTTGGCCCCTGTAGGGGCAGGAAAGCACTGAGGAGGTGGAGGGGTGGGGGGTTCTTAAACTCTCTATGTGTTCCTGCCCCTACAGAGGTCAAGGGTCAATCTCAATGTGGGCCATCATGGTGGATGAAATGGAAAATTGGCTTCTACCTCACAGGGTTTTCTTTTGCCTTCCTCTGGATCAACTTGCAGGATAAACAAGCTGAACTGGAAGGACAGATGTCTTTTTTCAACCTTATATACTATGTTACCAGATGGCCGGGAATCAGAGGAGCGGGCCGGAGCTCAGCTCTTTCAGTAGATCTGTTCAGAGTTTATGGGAGGTACAGAAACCGTAGCACAGCAAGCTATTCTATCTCCCTTACTTGAAAATAGCATAACTTGCTGTACTACACTGTGTCCGTAGCTCCTATGTACTGCAATGGGGGCTATGGAAACAGGGGAGAACCGGTCTGCTTTACCATTACCAGGCCACATGGTGGTGAGGGCTTAGTGCCGCACCTGAGGGGTTAACTGCCGCGGATCGCAGCAACTGCTCATAGAGGTCTGGAGCTGGCTATGTGATTCTGCAGCCAGCTCCCGCCTCCTGTATATGAATGAATGAATGAATGAGAGAGTTATCTTCATTGGTGGCGCAGTGCGCCCCCCCATCCAAGCCCCCCAGTATTAATCATTGGTGGTGCAGTGGCAGTTCCGAACGGAGCCCCAGCAGTGTAAACCTGGGGCTCCGATCGGTTACCATGGCAGCCAGGACTCTATTGAAGCCCTGGCTGCCATGGTAAGCTCCCTGATGCTGTGTGCACAAAGCACAGAGCAGCAGGGACAGTGTGAGGTCCTATTCCCTAAGGGGTCTAAAAGTTAGTTAAAAAAAAAAAAAATTATATATATATATATATATATATATATATATATATATATATATATATATAGTAGAAACACGGACAGCACTCCAAGTAGAAAAGTGGTATTTAATCACCCATGCAGATGGCAACGTTTCAGCTCAAACAAGAGCCTTTTTCAAGCAATGAACACAGTGTATGCTGGGGGATATATAGTCCAACCCCCATTACATCATCATAAAATCAATCAACAGTAAAATTTACAGAATTAAAGTGCACAAGTGCATATGCAATATCAAAATATCAATACATAAGTGTCATAACCATAGGCGATGAGATCGCTGCAGTGATATATCAAAAATATAATACTAGGTGTATGTATTATGACCTCCAAAGAGGTAATTGGTGATTGGGGACAGGTGTACACAAAAGGTGGGAGGGACAAGAAATGATAATGCTGCACAAAACGAGGGAAAGCGGTGACCTACCCAGCGCTGTTCATCGTGTCCAACATGTCACATGCCGCTGGATCTGGCGTCCGGATACACACAATGCGCAGACGCTAGAGAGCGTCCAATCGCGGCATGACGTCACCGGTAGAAACGGAGACATGCGCACTGACATGCGCACTACTGTTAAAAGTCTTGGTCGGCCATTTTGCTAGAGGTAATAACACTGTGGATGCGCATGTCCATGTAAGAATAGACAGGGCAGCGCAACACGGAAAAAGTAAGCCGTGCTATATGATATGAGTACATGGGGGCAAAACGAGCTGCTGTAGCTCAAATTGGAAACATCATCAATGGGCGACAGGTGCAATGGAGATCGCAACAGAATATGCCGCGGTCCTCACACATATCGCTCATAGATCCCCCATGAATCCATCATGAATCTATATCCTGCAGTGTGGACTGACACTAAATGCCACACAGACACCACAATGGGCTAACCGAACCAAAACCGTGTAGAGCACAAAAACCACTCATATAAATAGGTGGAGACATGTAGACACAATGTGTATGCACCGTGTACGTCCCACTTCTCATTCATCAGCAACATTCTTATCTGCGAGTATAAAGAAAGAGAAACCAGAATTAAGAAGAATGGCTTAATAGTGTTCAAAATACACTATGTAACACAAGAAAAAGAGGCGCATATCACATATAAAACCATCAGGGGCAAACCGCTCATCTAAACGTAAATCCCCGGATTGTAATCCACATTGAGCCCATTGGGTCTCAAACTATTAAGAGTGTAGATCCAAAAAAGCTCTCTCTTTCTAAGGATCAGCACCCTATTACCCCCACGTCTAGGCATGGGTACGTGATCAATAGCCCAACATTTAAGATCTTTTTCGGAATGTTTAAATTCCGTAAAATGTTTGGCAACAGGGAGGTCTTTTCTTTTTTTGCGTATAGATAATCGATGATTATTGAGCCGCGTCTTAAGATCGGTCGACGTTTCACCCACATATAATAACTTACACGGACAAATCAAGACATAGATCACGTAATTAGAACTACATGTCAGGTGAAAGGGGATGGGATGTGAAACTCCAGTTACAGGATGGATAAACGCACTGCCCCTGCCCATGTACTTGCAATCAGTGCAGCATAGGCAAGGGAAACTGCCCTTACCATGCGAGGTGAGAGCAGTTTGTATAGACCTGGATCTGGGGCCAATATCTGCTCTGACAAGCTGATCTCGTAGGCTTCTAGACCTGCAATATGAGAATAAGGGGGGAGATCTAAATTCCTGGATCTCGCTATGGCAACCTCCCAAGATACCCCAATGCCGCTTGATGATGCGGTTGATCTCCTCACTCTGTTCCGTGAATTTGGAAATAAATGGGATCCGAATCAAGGACCCCTCAGGTGACTTCCTTTTCAGGAGACTGTTTCTATCCAGATCCCGGACCTTATTGATATGGGAATCTAGTAATTGGGTAGGGTACCCCCTTTTTTTAAATTTACTGGCCATATTGTCTAGAGAAGAGTCTAGCTTGTCAGGTTCAGAGACAATACGTTTGACCCTAAGAAATTGTGAAAAGGGTAAGTACTTCAGTGTATTGCGTGGATGGCCACTATTGTAACAGAGAAGGGTATTTTTGTCGGTTGGCTTGGTGTAAAGCTGGGTATGTAGTTTACCCTCATTGAATGTGACAGTGGTGTCCAGAAACTGCAATTCAGTGTCCGAATGGACCAAAGTAAATTGCAGATCCCTGTTTACGCTGTTTAAAAATTGGTGGAACTCAAACAACTGAGCAACACTACCAGTCCATATGAGGAAGATGTCGTCGATGTATCTCCACCACCGCAGCAAATGACTGCGGTGGTGTGACACATGGACGACATCTTCCTCAAAGCACCTCATGAAGATATTGGCGTAGGTGGGTGCTACGTTAGAGCCCATTGCCACGCCTCTTTTTTGTTGGAAAAACGTATCCTGGAACAGGAAGTAGTTATGTCGTAAGATAATCTGTAATAAATCAATGATAAATAGCCTAGCAGCGAGTGTGTAGGGTGAAGAATCAAGCATGCGAGAAATGGCGTCAACACCTAAATCATGGTTGATGGAGGTATAAAGCGAAGTGACGTCAAAGGATGCCAGATGGACCTCATGGACACCGGTAAAGTCAATCTCATTTAGTTTGCAAAGGAAGTCAGTCGTATCTTGTACATACGACTCAGCCCCTATTGCAAATTTATGTAGAACCTTATCCAGAAAAATGGCAATGCAACTAAAGATGGAGTCCGAGCCGGAGACAATAGGTCGTCCGGGAGGATCAATGAGGGACTTGTGCACCTTCGGTAGTATGTATAGAACCGGAGTCACCGGATGGTCTACAGTGAGAAAGGTGCACAAGTCCTCATCAATAGTACCCGCCAACATGGCGTCTGTCAAACATTTCCGGATAAGTCTAGCGATCTCAAATTTAGGATCAATCTGTAAAACAGAATAAACATTAGCGTCATCCAACTGGTAAGGGCAGTTTCCCTTGCCTACGCTGCACTGATTGCAAGTACATGGGCAGGGGCAATGCGTTTATCCATCCTGTAACTGGAGTTTCACATCCCATCCGCTTTCACCTGACATGTAGTTCTAATTACGTGATCTATGTCTTGATTTGTCCGTGTAAGTTATTATATGTGGGTGAAACGTCAACCGATCTTAAGACGCGGCTCAATAATCATCGATTATCTATACGCAAAAAAAGAAAAGACCTCCCTGTTGCCAAACATTTTACGGAATTTAAACATTCCGAAAAAGATCTTAAATGTTGGGCTATTGATCACGTACCCATGCCTAGACGTGGGGGTAATAGGGTGCTGATCCTTAGAAAGAGAGCTTTTTTGGATCTACACTCTTAATAGTTTGAGACCCAATGGGCTCAATGTGGATTACAATCCGGGGATTTACGTTTAGATGAGCGGTTTGCCCCTGATGGTTTTATATGTGATATGCGCCTCTTTTTCTTGTGTTACATAGTGTATTTTGAACACTATTAAGCCATTCTTCTTAATTCTGGTTTCTCTTTCTTTATACTCGCAGATAAGAATGTTGCTGCTGAATGAGAAGTGGGACGTACCCGGTGCATACACATTGTGTCTACATGTCTCCACCTATTTATATGAGTGGTTTTTGTGCTCTACACGGTTTTGGTTCGGTTAGCCCATTGTGGTGTCTGTGTGGCATTTAGTGTCAGTCCACACTGCAGGATATAGATTCATGATGGATTCATGGGGGATCTATGAGCGATATGTGTGAGGACCGCGGCATATTCTGTTGCGATCTCCATTGCACCTGTCGCCCATTGATGATGTTTCCAATTTGAGCTACAGCAGCTCGTTTTGCCCCCATGTACTCATATCATATAGCACGGCTTACTTTTTCCGTGTTGCGCTGCCCTGTCTATTCTTACATGGACATGCGCATCCACAGTGTTATTACCTCTAGCAAAATGGCCGACCAAGACTTTTAACAGTAGTGCGCATGTCAGTGCGCATGTCTCCGTTTCTACCGGTGACGTCATGCCGCGATTGGACGCTCTCTAGCGTCTGCGCATTGTGTGTATCCGGACGCCAGATCCAGCGGCATGTGACATGTTGGACACGATGAACAGCGCTGGGTAGGTCACCGCTTTCCCTCGTTTTGTGCAGCATTATCATTTCTTGTCCCTCCCACCTTTTGTGTACACCTGTCCCCAATCACCAATTACCTCTTTGGAGGTCATAATACATACACCTAGTATTATATTTTTGATATATCACTGCAGCGATCTCATCGCCTATGGTTATGACACTTATGTATTGATATTTTGATATTGCATATGCACTTGTGCACTTTAATTCTGTAAATTTTACTGTTGATTGATTTTATGATGATGTAATGGGGGTTGGACTATATATCCCCCAGCATACACTGTGTTCATTGCTTGAAAAAGGCTCTTGTTTGAGCTGAAACGTTGCCATCTGCATGGGTGATTAAATACCACTTTTCTACTTGGAGTGCTGTCCGTGTTTCTACTTTGTCTATTTGGGGTAAGCAGCTATATCCCTGGACGTAGCACCCATACTACCCGTTTCCAGTGCCGCCATTATTTTTTCTTTATATATATATATATATATATATATATATATATATATATATATATATATTTATATATTTAAAAAGAAAGATTTACAACAAAAAAATAATAATACACGTTAACAATAAACATTCATTTTCAGCAGATGTGTAGGAATTTTATTTATTTTTTTCAAAAATGAAAATGCACAGAATATCGGTATAAAATTATCGGCATCGGCTCTAAAAAAAATCAATATCGGTCGATCCCTAGCCCAAAGTTTTGCTTCAGGTCCCTTTCCTTTTTTATTATTTCAGAAATGTAAAAGATGAAAATGACAAAATTGCTTTTGTTTAAAATACAAAGGGAATAAATCATCTTATGCCATTTGGAGATAATTTTCAACTTGCTTAACTGTTCACAGTAATTTTGACCCAAAATTCTGATGCCACTGTATGTGTGGTGCTGTGCTTGGTGAGCTGAGGTGCAAGCAGAAGGAAATATTTAACCCCTTTAGAAAGGGACAAATATGCATTTTATATTTAACTGCTCCTTACGTGGCCCTCACATAAGCCACAAAATATTAAACACATTTAAAAGGCTTTTTCATTGTGTTTAGTTTGCATCTAGTTATAACATACCCTGAAGGGCCACAGGAATAGCCTCTATTTGAATTTTCGTTGGTTGCTTCCATCCTAGCTGTTCACATGTTTCACATAAAACTTCGGTTACGCCCTGAAATGTGAACAGGTTGCAAGTTATCATAACAGAAGCCACATATTTCTATTTAAGCAGCTCCCAGGCCAAATATGCTTCTCTGGGTTTGGAATGTATTCTTTATTGATGTCATGGGTTAGGTCTCATGCACACGACCGTAGTTCTGGTCCGCATCCGAGCCGCTGTTTTGGCTGCTCGGATGCGGACCCATTCACTTCAATCGGGCCACAAAAGATACGGACAGCACTGTGCTGTCTGCATCCGCTGCACCGTTCCGAGGCCCCTCAAAAAAAAAAAAAAAATAACATGTCCTATTCTTGTCCGTTTTGTGGACAAGAATAGGCATTTCTACAATGGGCCGCCCGTTCCCTTCCGCAAATTGTGGAAGGCACACGGGTGACTTCCGTTTTTTGCGGATCCACAATTTGCGGACCGCAAAGAAACGGAATGGTCGTGTGCATGTAGCCTTATACAAACAGAAAAACTTTAAGTAAAAATATATGAATATACATTAAAGGGGTATTCCAAAAATTTCAAGTTGAACTTGGGGTCCTACTGATGGAACCTCCACCGATCATGATAAGGGGGTCCCATGTTCATATGTGCCTGAATTACTGAGAAATATCAAATATTAATATATGCAAATGAGCCTCTAAGAGCAACGGAGGTGTTGCCATTCCTCCTAGAGCCTCTGCTCACTCTGCACTTTGACAGGACCAAACAGTGTAAAAATGATTAGAAGTCAGGGTCAGGCACAAAGTCAAAATGGAGAGGGTGCAGCAGTAGCAGAGCATCTAGGTGTAATGGCAATGCCCCCATTGCTCCTAGAGGCTCATTTACATATATACAAATATTTTTCTCAGCAATGTGGACACATATGAACATGGGACCAACACAGATGCCTTCACCTGCCATGCGCACATGTAACAGGTCAGCCAGTTTCATAGGTACAAATCTGCTGACAGATGCCCTTAAAGCTGGAAACTCATGGGACCCATTATAGTGAACAGGAATGGGGCAGTGTCAGATATGGTAACCCGGTAGTCTGCTCCTCTGCCAGAACAGACTACCGGATTTACCTGCTACAAATGTGGATAAACAGCAGGAGGCACTACATAAAAAGGAATTATACTTTGATTGCATGCATATTGGAATAACACTTCATCTGAAATCCCCTACTCATTCTATAGCAAGACTTTTTCCTTTAATGAATCCACGGCATTTACAGTAGCAGTAAAGCGGGTGGTCTTGACAGATCTCACACACACCACATGCCATGACGGTTTCAAATCCATTGCATGCCAATTTACTTTGCAGATTTCTGCCATGGATTTCACCCTCTGAAACGTATCCGAGGCAATACAGCTCCAAAATCTGTACTATCTGGTGCAGACCCGCCACTGTGGAAACCCAGGAGTATATTCAGGTCCGGTTCTTAAAGGGGCTGTCTCACTTCAGCAGCAAATGGCATTTATCATGTAGGGTGTTCACGTTGGTGGTGCTATTGTAGACGCACAGCCAAGAACTGCGCCACAAAAAAAAAACATGCGTTTTTACGTCTGATTATTCAGGTTTTGGTTTTTGTGGTTTGTTTTAGTTTAAATTAATTTAGTTAATTTCAAGTCTGCTGAGTTGCAGCAGTTACCGAAAAAAAAGGCCAAGCTTTAAAGGGGTTGTCTCGCTGCAGCAAATGGCATCATATAGAGGCACTTATGTAGGGCTCATGCACATGACCGTTGTTTTTGTCCGATTCTGATCCACATTTTTTGCCGGTCAGATTTGAACCCATTCACTTCAACAGGGCAGGAAAAGATGTGGACATCACATTGTGTACTGTCCTCATCTTTATGTCCGTTCTTCTACACCGGCAAAAATATAGAACACGTCCTATTATTGTCCGCGTTACGTACAAGGATAGGACTGTTCTATTAGGGGGGCGGACGTTCTGTAAAATGCGGAAGACACATGGCTGGTATCCATGTTTTAAGGACTGCAAAACAGGCAATGGTCGTTTGGATGAGCCCTTATTGTGATTGTCCTACCCCTTTAAAGCATGGCAAACACCGCTAACTGCTGCAACTCCCCAGGGGACTTGAAATTAACTACATTTATTTAAACAAAAATAGGTAAAAACTAGTGTTGAGTGAGTTCTGCATACAAAGGTTCAGGTTATCTGAGACTTCCGTTATGGATTCCGCTACCAGACTATAGGTTATGGTCCGTGGTAGCGGAATCCATAATGGAATTCTTAGATAACCCAAACACGAACCTTGTACGCTGAACTTAAAAACACAAGTTCGCTCAACGCCAGTAAAAACACATGGGTTTTTGTGGCGCAGTTCTTGGCTGTGCGTCTACAATAGCACCACCAACGCAAACACCCTACACAGCTACGTGATGCCGCTGGGAGTGGTAGTTTACCAACAGCTTACATACCACCTAGATGAAAACCGCACACACATATACATTACAGTACTATTTTGATGAATAACAATAAGCCCGTTCAAAACGAGAAAAAAAAACTAAAACTAGAGCTACGATAAAACCTCCCGTCCTCACCAAATCTCGAAAACTTTTCTCTTCTGCCTCTAGTGCAGGGACCTCCACGTGAGCCGCCATGTTACCCGGTGTTCTATGGGAGATGCGACGTCACGATGTCACGTGACATTCCCAGGTCACGCGTTAGGATCCTTGAGGCGCATGGAGTTTAGAGGCAACCCTCGTAGTTACGCGTCACTAGCAGCTGCTTCAACGTCAGTTCCTTGGCGCATGCGTGGAGTTAAGGTGAGTCCCGACAGGTGTCGATGCCCGTGCATATGTATAAAACATCCCTGCTCCATGTTGTATTGTGTCATGTCATGCTGATAGTGACATTATAGCAATACTTAGAGTTATGGCCGCTTTATGTGACTGGTCATATTGTCAGATAGGGGTGATTGTGTTGCTCTCCAGTCCCCGGCGGCACTAGGACCCATCTCATCCTTGTGATGTGCCTGATTCACACGTCAGTGTTTCGGTCAGAGATTTCCATCAGTGATTGTGAGCCACAACCAGGAGCAGATATTTCTCTTAGGGCTAGGGTGACCACATTTCCAAACTGCCATTCAGGGACACCCGCCCCGGCCCCCCCGCACCCATGTCCACTCCCCAAAAAATATGATTTTTGATACTTTTTTAAAAAAATTAAGTCACTTAGTGATCAGTTGATGCTACTGTGCCCCATCAGATGCTGCCAGTGTGCCAATCAGTTGATGCTACTGTGCCCCATCAGATGCTGCCAGTGTGCCAATCAGTTGATGCTACTGTGCCCCATCAGATGCTGCTACTGTGCCCCATCAGATGCTGCCAGTGTGCCGATCAATTGATGCTACTCTGCCCCATCAGATGCTGCCAGTGTGCCGATCAATTGATGCTACTGTGCCCCATCAGATGCTGCCAGTGTGCCCATGAATTGTCGCAAACTGTGCCTCATCAGATGCTGCCAGTGTGCCTATCAATTGCCGCTATTGTGCCCATCAGATCAGATGCTGCTAGTGTGTCAATTAATTGTCACTACTGTGCCCCATCAAATGCTGCCAGTGTGCTAATGAATTGTCGCTACTGTGCCCCCATCAGATGCTGCCAGTGTGCCCATGAATTGTCGCTACTGTGCCCCATCAAATGCCAGTGTGCCCATAAATTGTTGCTAGGCACAGTAGCAACAATTCATGGGCACACTGGCATTTGATGGGGCACAGTAGTGACAATTTACGTGCACACTGGCATTTGATGGGGCACAGTAGCGACAATTCATGGGAACACTGGCAGCATCTGATGGGGGCACAGTAGCGACAATTCATTAGCACACTGGCAGCATCTGATGGGGGGCACAGTAGCGACAATTCATGGGCACACTGGCATTTGATGGGGCACAGTCCATCAAATGCCAGTGTGCCCATGAATTGTCGCTACTGTGCCCCCATCAGATGCTGCCAGTGTGCCCAACTGCCCATGAATTGTCGCTATTGTGCCCCATCAAATGCCAGTGTGCCCATAAATTGTTGCTAGGCACAGTAGCAACAATTCATGGGCACACTGGCATTTGATGGGGCACAGTAGTGACAATTTACGTGCACACTGGCATTTGATGGGGCACAGTAGAGACAATTCATGGGAACACTGGCAGCATCTGATGGGGGCACAGTAGCGACAATTCATTAGCACACTGGCAGCATCTGATGGGGGGCACAGTAGCGACAATTCATGGGCACACTGGCATTTGATGGGGCACAGTCCATCAAATGCCAGTGTGCCCATAAATTGTCGCTACTGTGCGCCATCAAATGCCAGTGTGCCCATAGATTGTCGCTACTGTGCCCCATCAGATGCTGCCACCCAGTGTCAATTGCCCCTATTTGCTCACCTTTTGGAGTCATATAATGGAGATGGAGTGACTGTCTCCTCGTCTGGTCACTGGTGGTGGTGGAGCAGGGCAGGGCAGTCTTGCGCCGGTGTTCTTCCAGTCAGGACTCGAGGAGGCACTGGCATCTGGCAGCCGGTGGGACACGTGGTCACCCTATCTCACCAGCTTGGTAGCTCTGTAGGGGCCCGGGCCTATGATGCGGTGCTCCATGTCCCCGGCCCGGTCGCCTCTCCCCGGTGTTGCTGTGTCTCCAGGAGACGGGCACAGTTTGAATCTTGTACCTGAGCGACGGCGGCCGCCTATTGGCTTTGGGGACACCACGTGACGTCTCTGGGGAGTGAAGGAGGAGGCGGCGGGGGCGGCGCAGGGTTTTCTTCTTCTCACTTGCTGGGGCAGCTGCGTGCAGTGTGCAGGGTGTGGAGTCGGAGCCGCAGAGAGAGCGGGACATGGTGACGTCACTGGTTGCTACACGCCAAGCGGGGCAGCCGTAGCAACCAGTGATTTAGGATGAATTAATTACAACAGCACTGCGGCAGCAGCGGCAGTGAATGTTGCAGACTGGCAGGCAGTTGATTCCGGGACTCTCTATTGTCCCGGTTTGAAGGCTCCCGGGACACGGGACAAAAACGTAAATTACGGGACGATCCCGGGCAAACCGGGACACGTGGTCACCCTACTTAGGGCTCATGCGGGCCATATGTCCCTGAGCGGTATACGTCGTGCGCACGGGAGCGCACAGCATCATAGGTTACTATGGGCGCCAGCGGGACTATTGCGCTGTACTCATAAGAACATATGAGTGCAGGACAATAGTCCCGCGGGCGGCCTGTAACCTATGATGCTGTGCGCTACCGTGTGCACGATCTATGCCGCTCCGGGACATATGGCCCGCTCACAGACCGTATGTCTCAGGGGGTGTACGGTCATGTGCATGAGCCCTTATACCTTATGTCTCGGTAGCTCTAATCCTGGTTTTGGCTCACAATCTCTGATGGAAATCACTGACAAAAAACTGATGTGTGAAGGACCTTTTAATCATCTGCATTTTGTGCTGTATTCCTAACACACTATTGTCTACGGATCGTCAACCTCCGGCACTGAACCTGTTGTAAATCTACCACTCCCAGCATGCACACTTTCTTAGATCTCCCATAGTAGTAAATGGAGCATGCTGGGAGTTGTCCTTTCACATAAACTGGGGTTGCTGCGGAACGCACACAGGCCGGCAGTGGCAACTCTAGTAACAATATATAGGGGGGGCACATAAGATACCACAGTCACAAAAATAGGGGGAAGGGGCACTAATAATTTTCACCACTTAATCATACTACTGAAAAAAATGAAATAAGTATATATAAATAAGATTACAAAATACGAGATTATTGCGGTTTGCAGCGATTCCTGATGTTAAATCCCTAAGCTGAAATACACAGGCAGCCAATGGCAGTGCTGCCCTCTCCCTCCCAGCCAATTGCAGCTGAGGTGGGCAGGGTAAGATTCTCTGCCGTAGTGAAGCGGGTGGGCAGCATGGGCAGTACTTTCAGTTTGGCAAAACTGACAGATCAGCGCTGTGGCCAGCGTTTTAAAGGGGAATCAGCGGGCAGTGGCATTGCGTGGGGTGCCAGCACCCGGGGCAAGCCAAGTATTGCGCCCCCCTGTGGCCAGGCCCTTTTACAGATAATGTAGTAGATGTCACTTGCAGTCCTATGTAACACCACATGTGTGCATGAGCCCTTATTGTGAGTCAAACCCAGTAGTGAAGCCTATTCAGCGATAAGGTATAGTGGAAAGATTTCCTCCTGTTCTTTGTTTTTGACCTTCACCTGGTTAACTGACCAAGTAGCTGGTGTGAACTCAGCCTTAGTTGCCCGTAGCAACCAATCAGTTTCCCCCTTTCATTTTCCACAGGAGATCTGAAAAATGAAAGGTGTAATCTGATTGGTTGCTACAGGAAACTAAGTCAGTTTTCCTTCACACCACTTTTGATAAATCTCTCCCTGGAGACTACTCTGCCCCTGGCTAGAATAGTTAATCACCAACATATACAGACCTAAACATTGGTAAATTTGTCGGGGTTGATGTTCCGGCCCCTGCATACCCCTGCCACTCCCTCGACTTAGGCATTTTAAGTTGCAAAAAGGGGGTCTTGCAAAAATTTTTGGCATAAAAACATCTGTAAATAACCCCCCAATGTTTTGTTCAGTGATTGTGAGCCAAACCATGGGTGGCGCATTCCATGAGATAAGGTCTCATGGAAAGCTCTCCATATGTTTGACTTAGGGATGTCGCCCGTGTGCCTTCCGCAATTTGTGGAACGGAACAGGAGGCCCATTATAGAAATGCCTATTCTTGTCCACAAAACGGACAAGAATAGGACATGTCTCATAATTTTTGCGGGGCCACGGAACGGAGTAACGGATGCGGACAGCACACAGAGTGCTGTCCACATCTTTTGCGGACCCATTCAAATGAATGGTTCATCCGTATACGGAATCAAAATACGGCCCGTATACAGAACGCAAAAAAAGTTTGTGTGCATGAGCCCTTACAGTCATTTATGGAAATCACTGACCAAATACTGACTATGTGAAAGAGGCAGAGCAGAAATATCGCTTTTCATGAGCCCAATCACCATTTTATGCAATGAGCATAATGTAATCATTAAAGGGGTTTTCCGGGAGCCCTGTATTAATGATCTGTCTTCAGGATCGGTCATCAATATCAGATCAGCACAGGTCCGACTCCAGAAACCCTCGCCAATCAGCTTTTTGAATGAGGCCGCAAAGCTAGACTTTTAGTACTTAACCCCTTAACGCCCAGCGCCGATCGGGGGGGAATCGCGGCACCATGCCTGCTCTTACCGGCAGGCAGCAATGCCGGGTAAGGGCAGCATGGTGCTGCACCGCCCCCCCTACAGCTTCAAGCGCTGCGAATGGCCGATCAATGAGACCTGCACATCGCAGCTCAGGAAGCTGTCAGAGGCATCGGGGAGGATCGGGAGGAGCTCAGGGGGAGGTTGCAGGTGCTGAACAAGTCAGCATCGGTCACCTCCGAGGTGAGGCAGGGGACACCAGTGTTTTGGGTCCCCTGCCAGCGCTGCTATTGGCTGGAACAGCCAATGGCAGCGCTACAGCTGCACAGGAAGAGGCAGAACTTCCCTGCATGCAGCCATTCTAGCTGGTGACTGCATGCAGAGAGGTTCTGTGCTGCTGGTTGGCTTGCAGGGACTTGTGGTGTACACCACAGCGATTTAACCCCTTTCCTGATGAAAAGAAGAACTACATCTGGAATAGCTGTATAGATTTATTTTTTTCATTTGCAGCTGTTCCAGATCCCTAAACCACCCTCCCTGTCCCTTCCCGAGTTCCACCTGTATATAAATTTCAGTTAGTGTGAGTTTAGGTTTTTGCACGAACGCACCATCTTCGTGCGTGTACTTTGCAACCACTGAGCACCAATCAGTAGTGTCCATTACTGATCGCGTTTGCTCAGTTTGCACTGCAAGTTGTTTTTTTTTTGCAGAAAATACTTTTTTTTGTGTGCAGCAAAGCCCTTTTTTGTGCAGAAGACTTTAAATTTTTTTGCAGAAAAGACTTTTTTTCCCTTTCATCCTCCATGACGGCATGCCATGAGAGATGACCCGCCTCCAACCAGGTAGGGACAGGAAGTATAAATTTGACTCTCCTCCGGCTCCTCCTCAGTGTCTTCCTGTCCCTCCAGGTAGGAGATAGGGTTTTCCCTTATGGTCGCGGACCATGAAGAATGAAGAGGATTACCATATGAGGAGGCAGCAGAGTCCGAACCCTAGTTGGGAAAAACGGGCTCTGAATACCTGTCTCTTACCTGCTGCTAGGGGCGCGCAGACAGGTCCACGTGGGACCGGACACTCGTGGAGTCCCTCCGGTCAGTCGCAAAACTCCACACTGCGATCCGGCATGGCCGGCGCTCACAGTGTCGTCACCGGAAGTGGACGCGCTCCATGCGTTCCACGAAGCGTTCCACGGCTTACTTCCGGTATGGGGCCTGAGAGCACTTCCGGCGGTGGATTGCATGCCGGCGACGGCGGGAGATTCAAAATCGCGCAAGATTATGACGGAGGTCGTCCTCTGATCTGAGGTCTTAAGGTAAAGCTATTTAAGGGGGTAAAGTAAAGGCTGTTACCCTAAACATGCTGGATCCAGGTGAAGTTATGGAGACCACTCAGGGATCTGTACCTGTGAGTAATGTTACCAGGACAAGGGTTAAGGCAGTATATTCTGTTATTAACCCTTATGTGTTCTCTTTCTTTCTGTATGTGTGCAGAGTGAGAAAGAGATTGCTCAGAAAGCGAAAACTAGTCAGAGGGCAAAAAAGTGCAGTATTTGTTCTGTCAAACTTTCAGATTCCTCTACTAGGAAAGTTTGTAAAAAATGTACTGACAATATTTCTAAGGAATTAGTTCCGTCTTTAAAAGAAGAACTTAAAAACACAATTAGAGAAGAAATCAGGTCTGCTATGTCAGATCCCTCATTAATTCCTTCATGCTCCAAACAGGCGCAGGGACCAGCGACAAAAATGTCTGATTCAGAATCAGAAGAAGATTCAGAATCAGGAGAACTCGGGTCCGAAGATTCTGGATCTGATTCAGAATTTAAAAACTATCTTTTTTCATCAGAGGATACCAGAGAATTAATTAAAGCGGTTAGGGCCACTATGGATCTTTCTGAGGAAAAGGTCCGCAGATCAGTCCATGACGAGATGTTCAGTGGATTTGAGCAGAGGTCTAACCGAGGCTTTCCGGTACATAAAAATATGCACGATCTAATTAAAAGGGAATGGAGGTCCCCGGATAGGAAATTGTTCATTCCTAAGACAATAAGACGACGACTCCCTTTTTCTAGTGAAGATGAGGCCTTTTTAACAACTTGTCCTAAGATAGACATTTCCCTATCTAAATTAGTGAAAGGTCCAAATGCCTTACCGTTTGAGGATATGGGATCATTAAGGGACCCCATGGATAAAAAGACGGATCAAACCCTCAAAAAGACATGGGAAGCTTGTGCGGCCCTCTTTAAACCAAACCTGGCTGCAACATCAGTATCTAGATCACTAAAGAAATGGCTCACGCAGTTAGAATCCTTACTGAAAAGCGGAAATACATACGATAGTCTAAAAGATTCCTTTCCGCTCTTAATTAAAGCTGTGGATTTCCTATCTGATTCCACTGTGGAATCAGTCAGGATAGCTGCAAAGGCATCTGGGTTAGCGATCGTTGCAAGAAGATCCCTCTGGTTAAAGTCTTGGTCGGGAGAGGTCAGTTCAAAACTAAAGTTATGTACCTTACCTTTTCATGGTAATTTGTTATTCGGAGAAGATTTAGAATCCATCCTAGAAAAGGCTTCCGACTCAAAGAAAACCTTTCCCAGGGACTCCGGGAAAAGGAAATTTCCCTTTTGGAGGGTTAAAAAAGGAAATCCCTTTCAAGCGAAGAAAACGAATAGAGATTCGGGCTGGTCAAGGGGAAGAAACCAGAAGAGTAGAGGGTACTTGTTCTCTACAAAGAATACGGAACCGTCAAAGCAATGACGCCAGTGCTCAGGTAGGAGGGAGATTAAGTTTTTTTCTAGACTATTGGGAAATGATTACAACAAACCCTTGGGTCTTAAACATAATATCAGAAGGCTACAAAATTGTGTTTCGTCTTCCTCCTCCCTCAAATATTTTCAGGGTAACTCCAATTCAAAAAACAACCGTTCTTCAAACAAATCTGGGAGAAGGGATTCGGAAGCTGCTAGCTCAAAAAGCCATAATTCCGGTTCCCCATTCTCAAAAAGGTCAGGGATATTATTCAACCGTTTTTCTTGTAAAAAAAAACAGACGGGAAATTTTGGTTAATAATAAACCTAAAGAACTTGAACAAGTTCATAGAATACAACAAATTCAAAATGGAAACAATAAGATCAACTGTGAATCTGCTAAAAAAGGGAGACTTCTTGGCCTCCATAGACTTAAGAGACACATACTACCATATTCCGGTATGCAAACAGTCTCAAAAATTCCTGCGGATAGCGGTCTATTTGGGGAAAGATCTTCTCCATTTTCAGTTCCAGGTATTACCCTTTGGAATAACCTTGGCCCCCAGGGTCTTCACAAAGGTGATGCTGGAGCTGGTAGCCCACTTGAGAAGGAGAAACATAATGATTGTTCCTTATCTAGACACTCTACTGATAGTAGGCGAGACAAGACAGTCCCTAGAGAGCAATCTCTTAGTGACCTGCCAGACGCTGTATCTAGCGGGATGGCTAATAAATTGGGAAAAATCAAAGCCAGTCCCGTCCCAGGAAATAATTTTCTTGGGCCTCTCCCTAGACACCACTCGTCAGAGGACGTCTCTTACAGAGCAAAAAGTGTCTGGAGTGGTAGAAAAAGTCTCAAGGTTTCAAAGTCATCCATCTTGTTCGATACGAGAGGCTATGAGACTACTAGGGACTTTAACCTCTTGCATCCCTGCAGTAAAGTGGGCTCAGTTCCACTCTCGAACTCTTCAACATTGGGTATTAACCTGCTGGGACAGAAACCAGAGTTCATTGGAACAAACTGTTCTGATTCCCTTAGCAGTAAACCAGTCTCTTCTGTTTTGGAAACAAGTAAATCACCTATGTCAAGGAATTCCATGGAATTCGGAAGAACAGGTGTTTGTCACAACAGACGCAAGTCCTTGGGGGTTGGGAGCGCATTGCTCTCATCACTATTTCCAAGGGGCCTGGGCTGACCACCAAAAAACTTTGTCCTCAAACCAAAAGGAATTGATGGCAGTTTGGGAGACTATAAAAGTTGCGAGTCAATATATAGAAGGAAAAGATGTCCAAATAAGTTCAGACAACACAACAGTGGTGGCATATTTAAATCATCAAGGTGGAACAAGGAGCCAATGTCTGAGCCAAATAACAGAAAAGATTTTTTCCTGGGCAGAAGAAAATATAAGATCCCTTTCATCAGTCCATTTAAAAGGAAGCTTAAACATGAAAGCAGATTTCCTAAGCAGGGTCAAGATAAATCAAACAGAATGGAGTTTGAAGAAACAAGTTTTTCACCAAATAACAAAAAAATGGGGGGTCCCCCAGATAGACCTCTTTGCGTCAGCCACAAACGCAAAAGTAGGTTGTTTCCTTTCCCTCAATCCAAAAGAAGGAAGCAAAGGGATAGATGCCTTGTCAATAAAATGGAATTTCCATCTGGCTTACGCCTTCACCCCCTCTGCAACTAATATCTCGAGTGATAAAGAAGATAAGGCAAGACAGGGCTCACGTTAGTCTGATAGCCCCCTTATGGCCCAAAAAATCATGGTTTCCACTATTAAAGATCATGTCCATCCAAAGTCCATGGATCCTTCCTTGGGATCAGGATTTGTTGTCGCAGGGACCAGTTCACCATCCCGAGGTGGAAAGGCTGCATTTGGCAGCCTGGAACCTGAAAGGTTGATTTTAAAAGCTAGAGGCCTGTCAGATCCCGTCATCAATACTATGTCGGCTAGTAGAAAGGAAATAACCTCAAAGATCTATAATAAAGTATGGAGAGCTTTTAATACCTGGTGTATGAAAGAGAAAGTATCCCCTGAAAAATTTTCAGTTCTAGGTTTTTTACAATCTGGGCTGGAGAAAGGTCTTCGTCCCAATACACTAAGGGTTCACGTATCGGCTCTTAGTGCAGTTTTTGATGAAAAAATTGCCAATCATTCTTGGGTTATCAGATTCCTAAAAGGGGCAGACAGACTGAGACCATCGTTGAAAGCCATGACTCCCCCCTGGGATAATCAATGTAGTTTTATCAGGCCTAATAGAAAGTCCTTTTGAACCCTTATCAACTGTCTCTATAAAATATATAACACTAAAAACCCTGTTCTTAGTAGCAATTGCATCAGCCCGCAGGGTTAGTGAAATCCAGGCCCTAAAGATTAATGAGCCATTCTGTGTCATTTCTTCGGATAGAATTACTTTTAAATTGGATAACTCCTTCCTTCCCAAAGTTGTGTCTAATTTCCACAGGCAAGAAGAAATATTGGTTCCCTCGTTTTGTGACGACTCGAAAACAGGAGAGGAGAGATTTCATAAATTGGATGTACGCAGAGCAGTTCTAATATATTTAGAAGCCATGAAAACCTTCAGAAAGACGGACTCTTTATTTGTTCAGTTTCTTGGCACAAATAAAGGGCAGAGAGTGACTAAAAATACTGTTTCCAGATGGATTAAAACGGCGATTTCAGAATCATATAAAGCGCTAGGGAAATCGCCTCCTGAAGCCTTTACAGCACATTCTACAAGATCAGTTTTTGCCTCCTGGGCAGAAAGGGCTAACGCTTCACTAGAGCAGATCTGTAGGGCGGCCACTTGGTCTAGCCCTAATACTTTTATCAAACATTACAGAGTCCATGTTAAGGCAGGTCAAGATCTAGCCTTTGGGAGGAAAGTTCTTCAAGCCATAATCCCCCCTAGTTGTTTAATATGTTATATCTCATGGTATGCCGTCATGGAGGATGAAAGGGAAAAACCAAATTACGTACCGGTAATTCCCTTTTCATGAATCCTCCATGACGGCATAGGGGTTTCCCACCCAACAAAACCCCCAAAAAATAAAATATATATATATATATATATATATATATATACGTTCATAAGAATATATAGGTATATATAATATAGAATTAGCAATGATAAGTCTACACATAGGTGATGGTGTGCAAAAAAATAAAATAAAGGGTATAAATGAAAAGATTCGAAAGAACACTCTCTAGGCTGTTGATCCAGAAAGACACTGAGGAGGAGCCGGAAGAGATTCAAATTTATACTTCCTGTCCCTACCTGGTTGGAGGCGGGTCATCTCTCATGGTATGCCGTCATGGAGGATTCAAGGGAATTACCGGTACGTAATTTTTTTTTTACAACCTTTCTTCTAAATTGAATTTCAAATGTGTTACAAGCCCCTTCACGTGGGAAAACACTACATACATACTCCTCACACTAAATAAAGGTTTACACTTTTTACACATCACACCACAATAAAATAAAAATGTCCCGTCCGTCCCATGTGTAGTCAGCTGAAGAGGCATATGCCTTGCTTGCCTCCGATACTGAGTCTGCCAGTGAGGGAGAAGAGGATGCCACTTTCCTCTATTCCTGTACCCCTCATCATCATCCGCTGATGAGGGACCCTCTAGAAGGCAGCCACCCAGAGTCTACCCTTATGGACGATTATCAGCCCCAAATTCTAGAGTTTGTGGGAAACTCTGGAATCCAAATTGACTGCACGGGCTTCACAGAAATTGATTTTTTCAAAATCTTTTTCTCTGATTTTATAAATTTTATGGTGACCCAAGCAAATTTATATGCCCAGCAATTTATTTCCCAGAACCTTACTTCGCCAGAGACCTGGCCTGTGCTAGACCCCAAGGTTGGACCCCAGTAAGTGCAGCAGAGATTATGACATTTTGGGGACTCGTGCTGCATATGGGCGTTGTAAAAAAAAACATTAGGCAATATTGGAGTTCGGACATTTTCTACCAGACTCCAATTTACAGTAAGACCATGATCCGGAATCGATTTGATTGAATTCGGAAATTCCTACACTACAACGACAATGCACACTGCCCACCCCAAAACGACCCAACATTTGACCGTTTGTTCAAGGTTAGGCCTGTCATTGACCACTTCAGCACCAAGTTTGGTGAGGTGTACAACCCAGATAAAAATGTATGTGTAGATGAGTCCCTATTACTATCCAAAGGGAGGATTAGATTCTGCCAGTACCTGCCTAGCAAACGGGCAAGGTATGGCATAAAGATATGCAAACTTTGTGAGAGTAGCTCCGGGTACACCCAGAAGTTCCGCATTTATGAAGGGAAAGATTCCTGGATAGAACCCCCAGAATGCCCCCCCCCCCCCATCCTAGGAGTTAGTGGGAAGATTGTGTGGAACTTACTGCATCCACTGCTGGATAAGGGTTACCACCTCTATGTGGGTAACTATTATTACAGCATACCCCTAATCATGTCCCTAACTGCCAGAGGTACTGTGGCTTGCGGCACATTGCACAAAAATCAGAGAGGCCTCTCTAGAGAATGGGTGAAAGTAGGGCTCTCCTCCATAATAACATGCTGGTGGTTAAGTACAAGGACAAGAGGGACATCCTTGTACTGACCAACATTCACACTAACACTAGCTCCCCTGCCCCTGCACGTGGTACCACAACCACTACCCCCAAACCAGTTTGCATCCTGGACTACAACAGGCACATGGGAGGGGTGGATCTTGCAGATCAACTTAAGAAGCCCTACAGTGCCACATGAAAAACAAAAGTGTGGTACAAAAAGCTGGCACATTGTACAGTCTGTTCTATTCTTGTTTGTTTTTTTTATTTTATTTCTGGGGACCTGGGGAATTTTTTTAAATGCGACATGACAGCTAAAATCCATGTCTGTTTATTCAGGCCTGTAAAAAAAACAACAACAGTTTTTGCACTTTGCTTATAGAGCCCTGCTGTGCGCAAATACAGCAGGCTACAAGCACATATGGGGTGTTTGCAAAAAGGAGAGGAAATGGGGAACATATATTGGGGTGCATTTTCTCCTTTAATCCCTTGTGGCGAAAAAATTGGGCTCTACTAGTAATTTCTTTTTTTTCACAAATATGTGGTTTGAAATGTTTTCACAAGTATTTCTGTCTTCTGTGAGACACCTGCTTGCTGAAAAGTACCCTGTCTACCACTTAAAATGTTCGTACGGGGGTGCTCTTTCCGAAATGGGGTCACATGTTGGGGTTTTTCATTTCTGGGGACCTCAGGAATTTATTTAATGCAACATGGCACCTAAAATCCATGTCTGCCAATTCAGGTCAGCAAAATCCATATTTAGCTGTTTGACTCTAGAGCCCTGCCATGCGCCCATACATCATTTTTTTGAGCACATATAGGGGTGTTAGCGTATTCAGGGGGAAATGGGTAACAAAATGGGGGGTGCATTTTGTCCTGTTAGCCCTTGTGAAAGTGAAAAATGTGGGTGTAAAGCAACTTTTTCTGGAAAAAATTGTAATTTTTCATTTTCACAGCACAGCGTTTCCTAATTCTGTGAAACGCCCGATGGGTGCTCACTACACACCTTGAAATATTCCTTGAGGGGTGTAGTTTCCGTAATGGGGTCACTTTTTGGGGGTTTCCACTCTAGGGGTACCTTAGGGTGTGTTCAATTGCAAGATGGCGCCTGTCAATTATTCCGGTGAAATCTGCCTTCCAGAAGCCATTTGGTGCTCCTTTCCTTCTGACCCCTGTGGTACGCCAATATAGCAGTATACAAGCACATATAGGGTATTTCTGTAATCAGGAGAAAATGGGCAATAAATTGGGGGTGCATTTTCTCCAGTTCCCCCTTGTGAAAGTGAAAAATGTGGGCCTAAACTTTATTTTTCTGGGAAAAAAATAAAATTTTTCATTTTCACAGCCAATTCCATGAATCACTGTTGAGGACAAAGTTCTCACTACACATCTTGAAATATTCCTTGATGGGTGTAGTTTCCAGAATGGGGTCACTTTTTGGGGGTTTCCACTCTAGGGGTACCTCAGGGTGTCTTCATAGCTCCCAAAAGCCAATCCTGCAAAATCTGTCCTCCAAAAGCCCAATGGCGCTACTTCCCTTTTGAACCCTGCCATGCACCCATACATCATTTTTTGAGCACATACAGATGTAGCAGGGTTAGCACTCCAGCTCTTAACTCAAATTTCTTAACTCGTCGCGTTATCTTGAGACAAAAGCCATTGAAAAGCAATTGAAGGTGTTTTCTTAGATTAGATAACACAACTCAGAAATCTCAGAAAACAGGAGTGTTAACTGTACTCCATCCGTATGGGGTGTTAGCATATTCCGGGGGGGGGGAATGGGTAACAAATTGTGGGGTGCATCTTGTCCTGTTACCCCTTGCGAAAGTGAAAAATTTGGGTGTAAAGCAACCTTTTTTGGAAAAATGTTTTCTTTTTCACAGCCAAGCGTTTCCTCATTCTGTGAATTGCCCGATGGGTCAAAGTGCTCACTACACACCTTGAAATATTCCTTGAGAGGTGTAGTTTCCGGAATGGCGTCACTTTTTGGGGGTTTCCACTGTAGGGCCACCTCAGGGTGTCTTCACATGCGACATAGCTCCCAATTACCATTCCAGCTAAATCCGCTCTCCAAAAGCCATATGGTGCTCCTTCCACTCTGAAGCATGCTGTGCGCCCATACATCAGTTTTTGAGCACACATGGGGTGTTTCTGTGAACTCCAGATTCAGGGTAATAGATTTTGAGTTTTTTTGGCTGTTAACCCTTGATTTGTTGCAGAAAAAATATATTAAAATTTAAAATCTGCTTAAAAAAGTGAAATTTTCAAATTTCATTCCCATTTTATTTAATTCTCATTGGGCAACTAAAGGGTTAACAACGTTTTTAAAATCTGTTTTCAATAGCTTGAGGGGTGTAGTTTCTAAAATGGGGTGATTTATGGGTGGTTTCTAATATGTAAGCCCCCGAAAGTGACTCATAACTGAACTGGTCCTGAAAAAATTGGGGTTTGGAAATGTGCTTACAAATTTTAAGATTTGCTTCTAAACTTCTAAGGCTACTTTCACACGGGCGAGTATTCCGCGCGGATGTGATGCGTGAGTTGAACGCATTGCACCCGCACTGAATCCGGACCCATTCATTTCTATGGGGCTGTTCACATGAGCGGTGATTTTCACACATCACTTATGCGTTGCGTGAAAATCGCAGCACGCAACGCAGGCCCCATAGAAGTGAATGGGGTTGCGTGAAAATCGCAAGCATCCGCAAGCAAGTGCGGATGCGGTGCGATTTTCACGCACGGTTGCTAGGAGACGATCGGGATGGAGACCCGATCATTATTATTTTCCCTTATAACATGGTTCTAAGGGAAAATAATAGCATTCTGAATACAGAATGCATAGTAAAACAGCGCTGGAGGGGTTAAAAAAATAATAATAATAATTTAACTCACCTTAGTCCACTTGATCGCGTAGCCCGACATCTCCTTCTGTCTCCTTTGTTGAATAGGACCTCTGGTGAGCATTAATTACAGAAACAGGACCTTTGATGACGTCACTCCGGTCATCACATGGTACGTCACATGATCTTTTACCATGGTGATGGATCATGTGATTACCGGAGTGACGTCACCAAAGGTCCTTTACCTGTAATTAATGCTCACCACAGGTCCTGTTCAACAAAGGAGACAGAAGGAGATGCCGGCTACGCGATCAAGTGGACTAAGGTGAGTTAAATTATTATTATTATTTTAACCCCTCCAGCGCTGTTTTACTATGCATTCTGTATTCAGAATGCTATTATTTTCCCTTATAACCATGTTATAAGGGAAAATAATACAATCTACAGAACACCGATCCCAAGCCCGAACTTCTGTAATGAAGTTCGGGTTTGGGTACCAAACATGCGCGATTTTTCTCACGCGAGTGCAAAACGCATTACAATGTTTTGCACTCACACGGAAAAATCGTGGGTGTTCCCGCAATGCACTCGCACATTTTCCCGCAACGCCCGTGTGAAAGAGGCCTAAGTCTTCTAACGTCCCAAAAAAATAAAATGTAATTTTCAAAATGAGTAATAATTATATTTGGAGTTATTACTATCTAGTATAAAAGTAGAGAAATTGAAATTTATAAATTGGCAAGTTTTTCAAAATTTTTGGTAAATTTGGTAATTTTTTTTTAGAAATAAAAACGAATTTTTTTTAATCAATTTTACCACTGTCATAAAGTACAATATGCGACGATAAAACAATCTCAGAATGGCTTGGATAAGTAAGAGCGTTTTGGAGTTATTACTATCTAGTATAAAAGTACAGAAATGTAAATTTTGAAAAAAGTAAAAGCGTTTTAAAGTTATTTCCACATATAGTGACACATGTCAGATTTGCTAAAAATGGCCTGGGCAGAAAGGTGAAAAATGGCCCGCTCCTGAAGGGGTTAAACCACTTTACATCCACAATGGAAAATAAGACAAGAACACCTTAAAGAGGACCTTTCACCAGAATAAAACATCTAAACTAACTATACAGCCATGTAGAGCGGCGCCCAGGGATCCCCCTGCACTTACTGTTATACCTGGGCGCCGCTCTGTTCTCCCTGTATAGCCTCCGGTATCTTCATAGTTAGGCTCCACCCAAGGGAACCTGACGGCGTCTCTTTCTCCTATGCTGTAGCGCTGGCCAATCGCAGCACTCAGCTCATAGCCTGAGAGGTTTTTTTTTTCTCTCAGGCTATGAGCTGAGCGCTGCGATTGGCCAGCGCTACAGCATGGGAGAAGGAGACGCCGGCAGGTTCACCTGGGTGGAGCCTAACTATGAAGATACCGGAGGCTATACCGGGCGAATGGAGCGGCGCCCAGGTATAACAGTAAGTGCAGGGGGATCCCTGGGCGCCGCTCTACATGTCTGTATAGTTAGTTTAGATGTTTTATTCTAGTGAAAGGTCCTCTTTAAAATAGCGATGAGCGGGCTGTTTCATCCAGCTTTGGACTGACCTTGTTCGTTCATTCCAATCCCTAGCTTCATACGTGCATTAAAGGGAGTCTGTCACCTCCATATGGCCATATACAGTGCTTACATTGTCCTATAGCACACCTATACATGAATGTAATGGTACCTTTGTCTTTGTCTTTAGACTTGCAGAAGCTGGAAAAACGAACTATGATTGATATGCAAATGAGCACTCGCAAGTGCCCAGGGGCGGCGTTCACTGTGTTGGAGCCCAGGCTGCTCTGCCTTTTTTCATTGTTTCCCCGCCCCAGCCTCTGCCCACCCTACTATTCCCTTGTGTCATCCTTCGGTCCAGCCGAGATCCCGCGCCTGCTCACTGCTATTACATTCATGTATAGGTGTGCTATAGGACAATGTAAGCACTGTATATGGCCATATGGTGGTGACAGACTCCCTTTAAAATGTATTGCCTCCGATGAGGCTCTTTCAATATGGCCGCTGTTAACGTGAGACTTCTGTTCGTGCTTGTGGTGAGTGCATTAATATATTACATAACGAATTTGGATTCGTTAATGATTGTGGCATGCACAGGGGCGTAACGATCGCGGTCGCAGGGAGTGCGACTGCGACCGGGCCCGGCGGGGGGAGGGGGCCCGCTGTACTAACATGTAATGAAGCGCTGTGAAGGGGCCCGGCATGAAGTACAGTGACAATGCCGGGCCCCGTCAGGGCGCTCCATTACATGTTTAATATGAGGCAAGGTGGGGGAGGTTTGCGCAGAGGGGGTGGGAGGAAGAGGGAGGACGCGCGCACTCACTCACATACACTCGGCCCGGCAGTTCTTGTCACTGCCGGGCTGTCTCCAGATCATCAGTGAAGCAGGAGCTCTAGCGCTCCCTCTGCTGGCCGCACATCGGGCTGCTGGCTGTGGGAGGAGCTCTGAAGGCCCGGGAAACTGCCTTTAGTACAGCCAGCAGCGCGATGTGAGTGTGGCAGCGCAACATCAGGGAAGAGGGTAAGTATGTGTTTTTTTTTTATTTTCCTAACACTGCAGACTGGGGGCAAAGGGGAAGGGGGGGGGGGGGTTGATGGGCACAACTAGAGTGAGGGGGCACAAAAGTGGGCATCTCTACTGAGGGGGCACCTAATCTGCCATAACTACTGTGAGGGGGGCACATAATCTGGCATAACCACTGTGAGGGGCACATATGTGGGCATATCTAATGTGAGGGGCACATAATCTGGCATAACCACTGTAGGGGGGCACATATCTGGCATAACTACTGTGAGGGGGGCACATATAAAGGCATAACTATGAGATGGCACATATAAAGGCATAACTACTGTGAGGGGGGCACATAATCTGGCATAACCACTGTGAGGGGCACATATGTGGGCATATTTAATGTGAGGGGCACATAATATGGCATAACCACTGTAGGGGGCACATATCTGGTCATAACTACTGTGAGGGGCACATAGTCTGGCATAACTACTGTGAGGGGGAACATATCTGGCCATATCCACTGTGAGGGGCACATATCTGGGCATAACTACTGTGAGTGGGCACATATCTGGGCATAACCACTGTGAGCGGGCACATATCTGGGCATATCCACTGTGAGGGGCACATATCTGGGCATATCCACTGTGAGGGGCACATATCTGGCATAAATACCGTGAGGGGGCATATATTTGGCATAACTACTGTTAGGGGGCACATATTTGGCATAACTACTGTGAGGGGCACATATCTGGGCATAACTATTGTGACAGGAACAAAGGTGGGCATAACTGCTGTGAGGGGCCACAAGAAGGACATAACTTTTGTGAAGGGACCACAAGGTGGGCTTAATTACTGTGAAAGGCCACAAGATGGGCATTACTACTGTGAGGGGCCACAATGTGGACATTAGTACTGTGTGGTAGCACTTAGGGGAAATGTCCTAAATTACCCTGCTATACATTGGCATAGCTCAGTCTACCAGGCCAGCAGAGCGCCCCCAGCTGGTAGTTTTACAGGGGTAGTCACCATCCCTTCCTTATGTGATTATTCTTTTTTTTTTCTATCACCACAGGGACCTTGTTCTGGATCCAGCGGACATCACACCGACGCCAGCGACACCCTGGATGAGGTAGGACCAGATTTTATTAGGATTGGGTGAGTGTAGCCATGCATTGGGCTCTTTCACACGAGCGGATCCCGTGTGGCTAATCTGCTGTGTGAAAGAGAGCCAAGCCCCGCTCCGGACAGCAGAGACACCGAGCAGTAACATGATTGATAATGCTCCATGCCTCTCTATGATCGTTTTGCTACAAAATCACGGTGACCACTTTATCTCCCTGTGATTTTTTAGTAAAAAGGTCACAGAGAGGCACGGAGCATTATCAATCGCGTTACTGCTCCGTGTCTCTGCTGTCCGGAATGGGGCTTGGCCCTCATTCACGCAGCGGACTAGCCACACGGGAAAGCCATTAGTAAGAAAATCTGCCGCTTCTTTATAAAAATCGAGGGGTAGGGGGGCCCCGATACAAAGTTTGCACTGGGGCCCATAACACTCTAGTTACGCCACTGGGCATGCACAAGCGGATTCGTTATGTAATATATTAGTTCATGTGCCTCTACTTACCGTTATGGTGCATGCACAAACAGAAGTCTCGCATTAACAGCGGCCATATTGAAGGTGCCTCATCAGAGGCAATACATTTCAATACATGTACGGAGCTAGGGATCAGAATGAATATGAGTTATGTAGATGAACAAACCTGGTCCGTCTAACGATGAACCAGTCCACTTACAGTATCACTACCTGGAAAACTTAATGTGATTGATCTAAGATTGACAAAGTATGAACTGCTAGTGGTGCTTGGTCAACAATAGCACAATGTTATTTTTGGTTTTGTATCAGGGTATATGTTAAGGCAGGGCCACAATAATACTGAATTTCATCTCCCCTTGCTGCCATGCTGCCACTCTGGCGTGGTAACAGTCATATAGATGCGGTGTCCTGTGGATTGTCATTCCATTCCAAGCTCTTTCAACTTGGACACGTAGTTCAACCAAGCTGGTTGTTGGCTGCTGTTTATGCTGGATCCATCGCCCCATCCAGTTCCAGACATTTTTGATGGGGGAGACATCTGGTGATTGAGTTGGTCAGAGGAGCTTGTTGTGTGGGTGGGCATTATCTTGTTGGAATACCAAGGGGGAGATTTATCATACTGGTGTAAAGTAGAGCTGGTTTAGTTGCCCATAGCAGCCAATCGTATTCCACCTTTCATTTTGCAAAAGAGCTGTGAAAAATGAAAGGTGGAATCTGATTGGTTGCTATGGTAAACTAAGCCAGGTCTACTTTGCACCAGTTTGATAAATCTCCCCCCAAGTCTCCTGAGTGAAAATGTCATGGGCATACCAAAGGCTGGTTAATGTTCCTTCCTCAAACACCAGATGGGAACAGCCATGGTAGCACCTAGTCCTATGTGTCTCTGTACTATGCCCTTCTGTAAACTCTGATGGGGCCATCATTAGTAACAAGTCAGAACCTGCTTTCATCACTGAACACTATTGTTCTCCATTCTTGTAAAAGTTTAGTGATTGTGACAGACAGGAGACCCCTGGCTACCATGTGAACTACCCGGCACCCTGCAGGTGCTGATTGGAGGACAGAGAGGGCTTTCTCTAATCTCTGATATGCCACAGTGGCTATTGACTGTGACATCTCAGTGTTAGAAAATTCTGGGATTGGAGTTATCTCTGATCATGGCATTGAGAGTCGAATGCCAGCTTTATCATACTGCTGGCATTTGCAATAGATGGGGTGGGCCCAGCTCCTGAGCCCATGTCATCACTATAATGTACTATTATGGTTCATAACCTTAACAATCAGCACTCGTGACGTAATAGTATGTCACATGGCTGTTTTAGTAACTACTTGCGTTCCCCCATGGAAATAATTGATGATTCTCTCTCGTTCCATTCCTCTGTTATTCCTACTTGAAGTTTATGAATAAATTGGCATCAGTCTGCAATAGGTTAAACTGGGTGTTACCAGTTGATATGAGTCCATAACATTTCCATCCTATGTGTTGTGTTTCTACAGAAAGGCTGACAAGTGAAATGTTTTCAGAATACGATTATGACCTTGACGAAGACAAGCTGTAAGTAATGCATTAAAAATGATTCAGACCAAGTGGAAGAAACGCTTTTTCTAAGGTTAAGACCAATCGGGGTGGCATTGGCACTGCTGCATTGCATTCCAAAATCCTCAGTGGCACACGGCCACTATGGTTTCAAATTGCAGTGGATCCTTTAGTTTGCCGAAAAGCCACTGCGCGGCTGTGTCATTGCTTCCCTGTTTCACAACTCGGATAAGAGTACCCATTATCTAATATATATCCTGCTTACAGCTGATGGGAAAGGTATGGAAGCAATATTGTGCATATAAGTGAATATATATAGCTACATCAGTGTCAATTTCTGTTTTAGGGGCATACCAACCGTCCCAGGAACAGTGACTCTAAAGAAAGATTCACAAAATGTAATTGGAATAAGCATAGGTGGAGGTGCTCAGCATTGTCCTTGCCTCTACATTGTACAGGTGAGTCCCCTGCAATTTTTGATTTTCTAAAATCATTAACCTCAAAGGAAAAATAAGTTACCTGCATCTTATAATTGCAGCAAAAGGTGGATTATGTATAAATCACAATTTCTTGAGTTTGCTGCTACTTAGAACTCTGGATCTGTTATCCCTGCTGCCTGTTCTATTAGGACGCTCTTGAGTGAAAGATATTAGGAACAAGAACTCATTAGGGAATTGCAATGAAGATTAATCGCCTTTCTCCACCTTTGCGTAATATGATTGATTTACTGTTTAGTTAATCTCCTCCTTTCCAAGTGTACAGTTTACAGCATGGCTACATTCACACGACTGGCCATGAAAAACGTACACTGTCAGTTTGTCATGCCCATTTTTGTATCCATTTTTTGGCCATCTGTCCTTTTTTAATGGCTGTTTTGCATCCATTTTTCATGGCCGTTAAAAACGGATGACTTTCATTTGCTTTTTTTAAAATAAAACCCTTGTAGTATACAAATGTACCTCATCCACTTGATGCTGAAGGACCTGCCCTAGGATCTGCGCTCAAGCATGATGATGCTTGAGCGCAGGTTCTTCGACACATCCTTCAGCATCAAGAGGAGTGACTGCCTCTGCACGTGCAAGTGGATGATTTTTTTTTTAACCCCTAAAAATCCATTTTGCACTAGTGTACCCATTTTTAACAGCCGTTAGACAGGTGCACTTCTGTCTAGCGGACATTAAAAACAGTCCCCTTGATTTCAGTGGTGTCCGTCTGGTGATGAGAACAGCCAAAAATAGAACATGTTCTATTTTTTGACAGCCACTATTCACTGGATGTTAAAAAAGCGCCCACGTGAATAGCCCCATCGACTTCAATTTGTTCTTAAAATGGCCATGTGATGTTTGTGACAAAATTGGCCGTCACACAGCTGTTTGAATGTAGCCTACCTCTTCTGTTCTGTAAATCACCTTAACAAAAATTGCTCATGGGAATACTAACCCTCCCCCATTTATTTAATTTCGTTAATAAAAAGATGTATGGGACATATTCAAAAGCTATTTAATTAAAAGTTCTAAAAATGTTAACCATCATCGTTGATGCTGTAATATAGGCTACAAAAGAAAATCTGTTCTTTCCTCCTTTCACCTTTAAAATATAACCTAAACCAATATGCTGCCCCTTAGCTTTCAGAATTGCACAAATACTGTATACTTTGCCAATCTCATGCCTTTATAGGAGCTGATGCAAACGGCATAAGGGACGAATAATTGTTAGTCCGATTATACATCCCACTGATACATGGGGAATGTGCTGCCGAAAAATGATTTATGAGGCTGCATAAAATATCCTCTCAGCCAACAAACAATGATTTGCTCATTTGTTGGCTAAATCAGTGGTCAACTAAACGTCCCCATGGCCCGAGTAAAAGGCCCTTTACATTGGCTTTATTTAGATAAGATCAAAAGACCTTATCAATTTAAGTTATTGTCAGAAACATACAGCCATTTTGGTAACCAGATAATAATGAAATCCCATGTCATTTTAATAGATAAACACAGTGATATCTGTGTTTTTATTCATATGCAAATGAGCATGTTTGAGCACCAGAGGTGGAGCTGAATGCTTGGAGCACTGCTTTTGTAACACCTCTGTGCCATGCACACTCCTCCCTCCTCTAGATTGACAGGGCTAAATATCAGCATGCTGAGGGCAGAGCTGTGTCCTAGCATGCACATATCATATACATGTTGAGAATAGAGGTTTTCTATGCTTAGAGACTCACTGCGGAGACCAGACAAGAATTGAAGGACCATCTTGTGGATTTTGCATCTCATAACATAAGCAACACCAACAAAAGGCCCAATTTGGAAAACTACACATCTCAAAGAATTAAAGGGCTTCTGTCACCCCACTAAACATTTTTTTTTTTTTTTTGTTACTTTTAATCCCTATACTGCGATGACGTCACATCTACACCCGACGCAGGCGCACTGAGAGGAGGACGCTCGCTCGGCGCTCCTTCCTCAATGCGCCTGCGCTGGGTGTAGATGTGACGTCATCGGCGCAGGCCTGAAGACAGGTACGGCGCAGGCACCAGATTTTTGAATGCAAACAGGGCCAGCAGAGAGAGATCCCGTCCGCTGGCCCTGTCAATCAACATGCGGAGGGGGCGTCTTTAGGATAGGAGGATGCGGCTGCTACCAGCAAGTAGCCGCCCTACTTGCTGGTAGCAAGGTAATTAGCATATTTTAAAAGTACGTTTTTAACATAATCTGCTGAACCAAAATGATTAATTACAGTATGTATGCATAAATCGCAGTATAGGGATTAAAAGTAACCAAAAAAAAAAAACTGTTTAGTGGGGTGACAGAAGCCCTTTAACCCCTTAAGGACACAGCCTTATTTCACCTTAAGGACCAGGCCATTTTTTGCAAATCTGACCAGTGTCACTTTAAGTGGTGATAACTTTAAAACGCTTTGACTTATCCAGGCCATTCTGAGATTGTTTTTTCGTCACATATTGTACTTCATGACACTGGTAAAATGAAGTCCAAAAAATCAGAACTTCGCAGATGGGGAAGGGTGAGCACGGGGCTGCGGGGGGCTGTCTGGGGGCTCTCTCCCTCTCCATCGGGGGGCTACAAAGGCACAGCAGCCCCCCGATCGGAGAGGGAGGGAGCTCCCTCTTACTGTTAACTTTTTCCATACAGCGGTCCGACCGCTGTATGGAAAGGGTTAAACGGCTGACATCGCATCACCGATGTCAGCCGTTTATACCAGGGTGTCAGCAATGTGCTGGCACCCTGGTATACCCACTCTACACCAACGATTATTCAATGGGAGGCGGGCGGGGGATCGCGATCCCGCCTGCCGCACCGCCCGCCTCCCGCACCGCCCCCACCGCCCGCAACACCCCCCCTGCACCTCCCACCGGGCTAAAATCATTCAGAGGTGCAGGGGGGGTGATAAATATATATTTTTGCCACACTAAAGTTTCTGATCGCCGCGGTCAGGGACCGCGGGGATCAGAAACTGCAGAAGTCGCAACAAACCGCAGGTCTGAATTGACCTGCGGTTTGTTGCGATCGCGGACATGGGGGGGTCTTGGGACCCCCCCGCGCATTTAGCCGAGGTGCCTGCTCAATGATTTGAGCAGGCACCTTGTTCCGATCACTGCCGGCCGGGCGGCAGTGATCGGAACAACACATGACGTACCGGTACGTCATGTGTCCTTAAGGACTCGGGAAACATGCCGTACCGATACGTCATGTGTCCTTAAGGGGTTAATATAAGGGTGTAGTAAGTATTAATTTATTACAATTGGGGCATGAAAATTAAAAATTATAGAAATATCTAGTTTTAGCTAAATATTTTTATTTTTTCAAGGGTTAACTGGAGAAAAAAGAACCCCAAAAATTGTTGCGCCATTTCTCCTGAGTTCAGCAATACCATCTATGTGGTTGTAACTAGCGCCAAGGAGAAGGCGCACCATTTGGCTTTGAAACCCAGATTTCACTGGAATGAGTTTGGGCACCATGTTAAACTTGCAGCACAGCTGAGGTACCAGTACAATGGAAACCACAGAAAATAACCCACTTCATGAAACTAGTAATAGTTGCAGTAATAGTTTTGACCCCAGAAGTGTTTCATATAATTAATTAAAGGGGTTATTGAAGACCTATAATGCCCCCCATATGCCCTGGCCCCTCATACAGATTGTGCTTACCTTTCTCCCCGGTACCCACGTGGCTTCTGATGCTGGCACGGCCCCCTCAGTATCTCCCCGTCACACAGATGAAAACATCCGACTGAGATGGGGGTTCAGCCGACAGCAGGCCGTGACAGGGATGAGCCTCCCTAGCATTGCGGGTGATGCTAGGGAGGCTCGTTCCTGTCATGGACTGCTATATGCAGAAGCGACGCAGGTGTCGGGGAGCGAGGTAAGTACAATCTGTGTGAGGGGCACGGGCATTTGGGAGGGCATTATAGGTCTTGGATAACCCCTTTAACATTAGACTGTGATTTATATTTTTTTTCCAATAGTATGTTGCTTTAGCCCCAAATTTTTCATTTCTCTTGAATGCATTGGGGGACACAGCACCATGGGTATATTCCCAGCTGCCACTAGGAGGCTGACACTAGAAGTAAAAAGTGTTGGCTCCTCCTACCTCGGCTATACCCACTGCAGATGCAGGAGCAAACCATTTTCTTTCTAGTGTCTTTAGGAGGCAGACACAACCTACTTTTCTGCAGGTCTTGCTGCTTTTTTTGTTGCTTTAAGTTTTTTTTTCTTTTTCTCTTTATGCAGGTTTTCTCCTGCTGCAGGGGGTGCTCCATCGTGGGTTTCCACTTTAGTTGCACCCTCTGTGGGCGCGTACTTCGGTACCGCTGGTCACCCGGTCCCCATTACTGCCGCCGCAGTGGATTGCCAGCATTCCCACGGGCTCCGTGTCGAGTCTGCTGATGGGGTGACCCTGCTGCGCCTGAAGACGTCAGAAGGTAAGTACTGGTTCTCCCCTCTCCCCCCTCTGGACCACTGATCTTCTGGTTCCTTGGCCAGGGCATCTGCTTCTCATCTTAGGGAGCCATCCTCATGGGGGGCCGCTTCTCAGGAGTGCTAAGGGCTCTGCATTCACTCCCCTTCCCCCCAACACCCTGGGTCTGCAATTTCTCCCTTATAGGGAGCCTTGTGCTTGGGGAAGACTTTTAAACCAGGGGGTAGAGGGTATTTTCTGTGGAGGACATCGTCTATCCCAGGGTTTATTTCTTCCCTGCTAGGCTCTCTTATCTGAGTATGAGGGAGAAGCGCTTCTCTCCCTCCCTCCCCCCACTTACTTGTGCGGCCGGCGGAGCTCCGGTCCGGCCGTTTTTTCTTCTTTAGACCCCAGCTTTTCGGCCCTCTAGGCTTCGACCTGGCTCCGCCCCTGCTCCTATCTCTGCTATGCAGAGTTTTTTTTTTCTTCTAGGGGCGGTCTCTTCTCTAAGCTGAGCTGAGGGAGAAGAATCTCCATTTTGCAGCCAAAGCCTGAATCGCCATTCAGACTCTGGCTATACAATTCTTTTCTTTTTCCCATCATGTCCTCTGCTAGTACAGACCCTAAAGCCCGGGTGCCTATTGCGGTACCTACTTTCTATGCTTGCTCTAAGTGCAGTAATCCTTTTCCCCTGCAACCTAACTCGCTCTGCGCGCAGTGCGTTGCTCCCATGCCCCCTTCTGATGCCCTGGCCCCCCCCTGCGGTAGAGGTTCCTCCTGATTGGGCCGCCTCACTGTCCCAGGCCATAAGCGACTAAACCAGCCTGTCCCGGTCCATGGTGCAGTCGCTGAACCGCTTGCCTGCTCAAATTGCGGCAGTCTCTGCCCCTCACAGGGACCATGCTACTGAAGGGGCTCACCCTCGCTCTGACACCAGGTCCCGTAAAAGACCTTGAGTGATCTCAGCCGCGTCCCGGGTCACTCCCTGGATAAGGGTCACTCCCTGGATAAGTCTGAGACAGGCGTCTTCCGCCGCTTCTGCCGCTCCTGGGGACACCTCTGACTCTGATTCTGTATCAGAGCAGAGTTCTACTTTATCTGCTGCAATGCAGGTCCTCATTATGGCGGTTAGAGACACCCTCAATGTGCAGGAGGGTACTCCCTCCTCTTCTCAGGACCCTGTGTTCTTCCGCCGTTCCAGGCGTTCCGTGTTGGTTTTTCCTAACCAGCCGGACCTTGACGCACTCCTGGCCAAAGAATGGTGTCAGCCTGATAAGCGCCTGCAGATGTCTAAAGGTTTGGACGCTCTGTTTCCTTTCAGTGCAGAATCCGTGAACCTCTGGTCAGTCCCACCTCTGGTTGAATCTCAGGTGGGCCATTTGGCCAAGGCCACCACCGTTCCCTTGGCCGATGTGGCTTCCTTGTCGGATCCTGCTGACAAGAAGATTGATTCCTTGGCTAAGGCCATTTTTGTAGCGGAAGGCTCCGCTGTTAAGCCTGCTTTTGCCGCCTCCTGGGTTGCCAAAGCCTGCGTGGTCTGGATGAAGCAGCTCATCTGTTTGCTGCCGGACTCTGCTCCAAGTGAGGTTTCCATTCTTGCCTCTCAGCTTCTCCAGGCTTCCCGGTACCTATGTGATGTCTCCCTGGAATTAGCTCACCGATCTAGCAGGGCAGCTGCTAACTCTGTGGCCATCCCCCATACCGTCTGGCTCCGTTCATGGGCGGCAGATGTAGCTTCAAAAAAGGCTCTAATCTCTCTTCCCTTTCAGGCCGAAAAGCTGTTTAGGAAACGCCTGGTGGAGCTTATTTCAGAGGCCACGGAAGGAAAAAGCTCCCTCCTCCCCCAGAACCACCCTCTTCACCGTTGCCCTCCCTTGGTGACTTCGAAGTCCAAAGATTTTCGTTCCTCCCTTTTCGGGACTCATCCTCCCGCTTGGACAAGTAGTCGGGGGGGCCTTCCTTCAAGGCCAGACCTGCCTTTAAAGCTCCAGTCTGTGAGAACCTCTTCTGCATGACTGCACTTTACCACATGTGGAGGGCCGCTTGCTCGACTTCCAGGAGTCGTGGCGTGCAAGCGTGGGTTCTGGAGATCATTTCCTCTGGTTACAGAATACAGTTTTCCACTCTTCCTGCAAGTCGGTTTTTCATGTCACGCCCCCCCAGTCTCCCGTAAAGGCGGCAGATTTTTCCGGGCCATTCATTCCCTTCAGTCCCTCGGAGTGATCGGTGGGGTCCCCGAGTCGGAACGCTTCTTCAAATCTTTTTTACGGTCCCCAAAAAGGACTGCTCCCTCCGTCCTATCTCAACCGCCTGGTTCAGACCCAACACTTACGCATGGAGTCGCTGACGTTGGTGACTGCCTCCCTGGAGGAGGGCGAATTTTTGTCGTCCATCAACATACAGGACGCATACCTCCATATTCCCATTGCTGTGGCCCATCAGTGGTTCGCGGTGGGTTCTCTGCATTTCCAATTTGTGCCTCTGCCCTTTGGCTTAGCGACCGCCCCAAGGGTATTCACGAAGGTCCTGGCCCCTCTAATCGCTCTCCTCCGCACTCGGGGGGTGGCAGTGATTCCCTACCTGGATGACCTGTTGGTGAAGGCACCGTCTGTGGAAGACAACCTGTATCACCCTGTCTGTCCTGTCTCAGTTCGGGTGGTTGGTCAACTTCCCAAGTCCTCCCTGGTTCCCCGCCAGAGAATGGATTTCTTGGGCATGACCTTAGACACTCTCCTCTGTCGAGTGTTCCTTCCCCAGGACAAGGTAGTGGCTCTCCGAGATGCAGTGGTTCGCCTTTGCAGGCCGTCCCCTCTACCTCTTCGGACGTGCATGCGGGTTTTAGGCCGGATGGTTTCCTCCTTCGAGGCGATCCCATTTGCGCAATTCCATTCCAGGCCTCTTCAGCTGGTGATCCTATCCAGCTGGGATAAGTCCCAGCCGGGCCTCGACTGTCTGGTTAGTCTTCCACCCGTCTTGTCCGCAAGGAGTTGTGCTGGTGGCTTCTACCTCACACCCTATCTTTGGGCAAGTCCTTTATTCCCCCTCGTTGGCAGGTGATCTCAACGGACGCCAGCCTGACGGGTTGGGGAGCTGTCTTTGGGTCACTATCTGCTCAGGGCCTGTGGTCAGCAGTGGAATCCTCCCTGCACATCAATATTCTGGAGCTCATAGCAATATTTCTGTCTCTATCACCTTCTCTCTTCCAGACGGACAACTCCACTGCTGTGGCGTACCTGAATCATCAGGGGGGCACCAGGAGCATGAGGCTCATGGAAGAGGCATCTCACACACTTCAGTGGGCGGAGTCCTTCGTTCCTGTCCTCTCCGCAGTCCACATTCCTGGGGTCGACAACTGGGCGGCGGACTCTCTGTCGCCAAAGCCCCGACCTGGGCGAGTGGTCTCTTCACCCAGAGGTGTTTCTTCGTCTGTGTCAGCGTTTGGGCACGCCGGACATAGACCTTTTCGCCTCCCGTCTCAACCACAAGGTCCCGTGTTACTTCACGAGGTCTCGGGACCCTCAGGCGCTGGCCTCGGATGCTCTGGTCCTTCCTTGGTCCCAGTTCGGTCTCGTTTACCTCTTTCCTCCCATTCTGCTCCTTCCCAGGGTTCTCAAGCGCATGAAGTTGGCCCGGGTTCCGGCGACTCTGGTGGCCCCGGACTGGCCTCACCGAGCATGGTACGCGGATCTTTTGCTCCTACTCGCAGATGCACCGTGGCTGTTGAGGCCACGGTTTGGAGGTTCAGCGGTCTCTCAGAGTCTGTTATTCAGACCATGCTCCATGCACGCAAGCCCCAGTCTTCCAGAATTTATCATCGTACTTGGAAGACTTATTTTTCCTGGTGTGAGGCTGCTCAGTTTCACCCTCTCTACCTGTCCATTCCCAGGGTCCTATCCTTCCTCGAGTCGGGCTTTGACAAAGGTCTTCATTTGGCCCCTCTCAAGGGTCAGATTTCGGCCCTATGTGTTCTTTTCCAGAAACCCCTGGCTTCTCTCCGTCAAGTGAGAACTTTTCTGCAGAGGGTCGCTCACCGCGTTCCGCCTTTTCGTCCTCCTGTGGGACTTGAACATTGTCTTGGACACTTTTTAGGCCTCTCCCTTTGAGCCATTACAGGATATTTCTCTTTCCTTTGTTTCGTTTAAGGTAGCCTTTCTTGTGGCGATTACTTCTATTCGCAGAGTTTCTGAACTTGCTGCGCTCTCTTGCAGATCCCCTTTCTTGGTGTTTCATCAGGATAAGGTTGTTCTGCGTCCGGTGCCTTCCTTCCTCCCTAAGGTGGTGTACTCATTCCACGTTAATTAGGAGATTGTCCTTCCGTCCTTCTGTCCTAACCCCTCTCATCCTAGGGAGCGTTCGCGTCACCGTTTGGATGTTGTTAGGGCACTTCTCCTCTATCTTAGGTTGACTGAGCCCTTTCGCCAGTCTGACTCCCTCTTTGTGATCCCTGAGGGTTCTCACAAGGGCCTGCAAGCTTCCAAGGCCTCCATATCCCGTTGGATTAGGCCGGTAGTTAAGGAGGCCTATGTTGCCAAGGGCCGTGTTCCTCCATTTCGTTTGACTGCTCATTCCACTAGGGCGGTCGGGGCTTCTTGGGCGGTTAGACATCAGGCCTCAGCTTCCCAGGTCTGCAAGACCGCCACCTGGGCCTCTGTCCATACGTTTTCCAAACTTTATCACATCCACTCTTTTGGCTTCTGCTGATGCCAATTTGGGTCGCAGGGTACTGCAAGCATCCGTGAGTCAGTTGCGTTGCATGGCTGTTTTATTGCTGCCCTCCCTTGTGGACTGCTTTGGGACGTCCCATGGTGCTGTGTCCCCCAATGCATTCAAGAGAAAACTGGATTTTTGTACTCACTGTAAAATCCTTTTCTCGTAGGATGCATTGGGGGGACACAGATCCCACCCTTTTTGGCTAAGTGTTTTGTTGTTCCTGTCTGGTTTAGGACTTGTTGGCTTACAATTTTATCTTGTGCTCCTACTGCTTTTCTGCCTACTGGTTTGCTCCTGCATCTGCAGTGGGTATAGCCCAAGTAGGAGGAGCCAACACTTTTTACTTCTAGTGTCAGCCTCCTAGTGGCAGCTGGGCATATACCCATGGTGCTGTGTCCCCCAATGCATCCTACCAGAAAAGGATTTTACGGATTTCACTCTTTGCAAGAGTCAAAAGGAGAAATAGCATTGCATAATTTGTTACACAATTTCTCCTGAGCACTAAAATACCCCAAATGTGGTGAAAAGCTGCTGTTTGGAGACACTGTGGCACTCAGAAGGGAAGGAGAAGCCTCTGGATTTTTTTAAGATGGAATTCGCTGAAATGTTTTTTTAAGTGCAATAATTTTAAATGTTTTTTTTTGGTTGACTGAGCTGTGTGAGGGGGCATTTTTTTGCGGGATAAGCTGTACTTTTTATTTTTTAAATTTTTGGGTACATTTGGCGATTTGCTTTTTATTTAATTTTTTCGCATGTGAGGTGGACAAAAATTGTAATTCTGTCAGTTTTTTTTTTTATGTGGTTCACCATGCTGTATATATGATATAATAACTTTATTCTGCAGGTCGATACGATTCCGAAGATACAATTTGTTGTATGTTTTACTGCTTTTGCATTATAAAATCACTTTTTATTTAAAATCAGTTGTATTTTGCATTGCCATGCACCAACATCCAGAATTTTTTTCCTTCCACGTAGTTGTGAGGGCTTGTATTTTTTGCAACAGGCTGTAGTTTTTATTGGTTTTTATTTTTCATGCAGTATAATGATGATTACACTTACCGTTAATCGGATTTTCCAGACCCCACTACAGCACCACAGAGATAGAGGGGGGATCCACCCCCAGGGACAGAAAACCTGGCGAAATAATAGGGTGGAGCCCCTCTCCCCCCTCAGTGGTTTACAGAGCATGAGAGTGCTCCAACCCAAGTTAGATTATCCAATATACATATAAAATTATTATTATTTTTTGCTACACCCAGTGCATGAAAAAAGAACCAGGAAAAACCCAAAGAGAGGGAACAAGGATAGGTGCTGTCAAGAGGTCTGGAAAATCTGATTACCTATAAGTGTAATCATCATTTTTCCCTTCCCCCACGACAGCACTACAGAGAGAGATTACAGAGAACACCCCTTCCTTATGGATGGGAAACCACCTGAAGAACCGTGGTACCAAACAGGAGATCAGAGGAAGAATTTAGTTGAAGATGATAGAAGGTGGAAGGAGAGGACCACGTGGCAGCTTTGCAAATCTGCTCAATGGAAACATCAGATCTTTCAGCCCAAGAGGTAGAGACAGATGTAGTAGAATGTGCCTTAAGAGTACTAAGAGGAGGAATACCAGACAAAGTGTAAGCTAGTGAGATAACACATCTAATCCATCTAGCCAAAGAACACTTAGAGGCTACCTTTCCTTTGTTACTCCCTGAAAAGAGGACAAAAAGAGAAGGGGATCTCCTCCACTCCTTAGTCACTTCTAGGTAATGTAAAAGGCATCTTCTAACATCAAGGTAGTGTAACCTACTCTCCTCCTGAGTCTTGGGGTCAGTATAAAAAGTTGGCAGCACAATTTCCTGAAGTCTATTAACCCTAGACGGGACCTTTGGCAGAAAAGCGGGGTCCGTTCTCAGGACTACCCTATCCTCTGCGATAGACATAAAAGGAGGGTTTATAGACAAGGCCTGTATCTCGCTAACTCTTCTGGATGAAGTCAGGGCTACCAACAAAACCAGTTTGAATGACAGGAGTTTTACCGAACAGGAAGATAACAGTTCAAATGGTTCATGGGTCAAAGCATTCAGAACTAAGTTTAAATCCCACAGGGCCATACTAGGAGATTTTAATGGTAGAATTCTGTTGACTGCTTTAAAGAATCTTTCCACCCATGGTTTAGAGGCAAAGCTCCTATGAAAAAGGGCAGAGAGGGGGGGCGTGGCCTAAGAGCGCATGGAGTAAGTCGCACCGCTCGCTGCTCCTGCCAGCATCCTGTTTAATCGAGTGGTAGCACTCCTTGAATCGCTGATTTAACCTTACCTGGTGGGAGAGAAGTGACCGGAGGGTGCGGTGGTGATTTTGTGAGCTCCGACATGCTGAGGAAGTCCAGCAAAGGGCCGCGATCCGACAGGCCAGAGGTGAGCCAGCATGGCGCCGAGGAAGAAGAGGGGCCGGCCTTACAGCCAAAGCTGAGTCAGAGTGCGGCCGCAAAACTGAGCAAGTTTGCTCGCACTGATAGCGGTGTGGGCGATTGGGCCGAGGGAAAGGAGACGGACGCACATACCTCCTCTGAACAGGAGGACGGATCCCTGGATGGTGAGGCCCTGGATGCGGTGAATTGGCCGCCATTGACCCCTGCACGCCCAGCTAAAAGCACAGTAGGCCCTAAGGCTGCGGCCAATGAAGAACCCACTTTAAAAGATATCATGGCAGCTGTGGCCAGCTGTAACAGCACTCTAAAGGTGCTCACAGTGCAAGTTGGCAGCCTGAGGTCAGACGTGTCTATAATTAGACACGACCTGCACAAGATTTCTGAGCGCACCTCTGAATTGGAGAAGAGGGTGTCCACGATAGAGGATGATATTCAGCCTTTGCAAATGGCGGCAAAAACAACTGCTAAGGACATAGCTGCTTTATGTGCCAAAACAGATGATCTGGAGAACAGGTCCAGAAGGAATAACCTGCGGATTGTGGGAATGCCAGAGAAGACGGAGGGGGATAATGCCACAGAGTTTGTGGAAAAAAGGTTGCATCAGCTATTTCATGAGAAAGGTCTATCTTCCTTGTATGCGGTGGAGCGGGCGCACAGTGTCCCCATGCGGCCGCTTCCGCCAGGCAGACCTCCCCGTCCTATACTGGCGAAGATCCTGCATTTTAAAGACCTGGACACTATCCTGCGGCAATCAAGGGACAATGAGGAGATGGTCCTAAATGGGGTTAAAGTGTCCATATTCCCGGATTATTCCAACGAGGTGCAGCAGAGGAGAAGTAGATTTATGGAGATAAAGAAAAGGCTGAGAGGTTTACAAGTCCAGTATGCTATGCTGTTTCCTGCTAAACTGCGTGTGGTGGCATTGGGATCCACCAGATTTTTTGAAGATCCGGAGGAGGCGGCGCAGTGGCTGGACGTCCACGAGCGACAATTGAGAAGTGGGGCCCTGGACACTTGAAGGAGGCAAAGATATGGGTTCTTATGTTCACTTTATATTTGCATTTGCACTCTAGGGTTGCTTTAAATGTTGCACCAGTTAAGAAGTGTATTATGCAATGCTACCACAAGGTAGATCCTATGGAGGGAGTAGGTGGTTGAGAGAGTAGAATGTATTTCTCAGATGTGGGGAGGATTCTCTACCTGAGGAAATGTGTTATAATCTGTTATGATTGTTATATGTTGGGGGGCAAGGTGCTCTCGGATTCCCCTGTTTTAATGTGTGAGGTTGATACCAAAGGGACAGTGTTCCCAAGTTACAGTAATCTGATTATGAGAGGGAGGGAGGGGGGTGGGGGGGTAGGGAGAAAGTTGGGGGGATGGGATAAGGTCTTGAACTATAAGCAGAAGGAGTCTGAGTGGGTTGTGAGATTCAAGTATGGTGTGATGTTCTACCATGTCACAGGTGATTAGAGTTTTAAGCTGGAATGTGAGAGGGATGGCAGATGCACGGAAGAGACAGTGTGTTTTTCAATACTTGGGGCGGTTTCAGCCGGCTATATGTTGTCTTCAGGAAACGCATCTGATTGGAGATAATTTACACTGGATGAGTAAAAATTGGGTGATCCATGCGTTACATTCAACTCATTCCTCTCACTCTAGAGGTGTAAGCATGATTGTGCATAGTAGCATTAGGTATGAACATGTGCAGGAATGTGTGGACGCTGATGGTAGGTATGTGTGTGTGGTGTGTAAGGTGGATGGAATACAGGTGGTGCTGGTGCCTGTGTACGTGCCCCCACCATTTGCATCCCCATTGATAAGAGAGATTATGGACTTTGTGGCGGACTTCCCTGGGTTGCCGTGGCTACTGGTTGGGGACTTCAATTGCATGCTGAATGACTCCCTAGATAGATGCCGGGTGGAAGGAGCAGGTGGTTTACCGGGGAGTGTGGCTCTCAGAAATATTATGTGTGAAATCTGTGTATATGATGTATGGAGACTGCGTAACCCTGATAAGCGTGAATTCTCGTGCAGATCAGCCACGCATCACTCGTTATCGCGTATTGATTTGGCCCTTGTTAATGATATAATGCTGCCACTGGTTAGGGATGTTGTCTATCATCCTCGGTCGTTGTCTGACCACTCTCTGGTGCAGATTGACTTGTGCCTGGGGGTGTTCAGACAGGGACCTAGGCTGTGGAAATGTAACTCACATTGGCTGAATGTGTTGGGTGACCTGTCTGGGATCTCTTTGGAGATTAAGGAATTTTTTGCTATCAATACAGGGACGGCTTCGATACCGGGTGTATGGGACGCCATGAAAGCATTCCTGAGGGGAGTCTTGATGAAAGAAATTAGCAAGCACAAATCTAGGTCTAGGGAGGCGGATGTTAAGGCGCATGTCCTAGTGGCTGAGGCTGAGAGAGAGTTTAGTAGATCCCCCACCCTGATTAATAGTGAGGCGCTGGCGGTAGCTCAGGAGCAGCTGAGGTGTCATTTAGTGCAGGCCGCAGAAAGAAAGAGAAGTTTCTATTGTCAGAGATCCTTTGAAGAAGGCGAGAAGGTGGGTCATCTGTTGTCGGTGGTCTCACAGGCCCAGTGAGGCTCCTCTTGTATTCAGGAACTGAGAGATGACATGGGAAATAGTAGCCAGGACACGAAAGGAATATTAGATACTCTAAAAAGTTTTTATGTATCTCTATATGCTTCCACCGGCTCTAGTTCTGAGGAGGCTCTGAATGATTTCCTAGTGGAGGCACAGTTATCGGCGCTGTCAGAGGAGGATAGAGAAAGGCTGGAGGAGCCGATTTCAATTGAAGAACTGGAAGCTGCGCTTGGGGATATGGCAAATGGTAAGGCGCCTGGAGCTGATGGCCTCCCAGTAGAGGTCTATAAAAAAACTGCAGGGGATATTACTTCCTGAATTACTTAAGGTGCTTGAACACTCATTGGAGGCAGGTTCGCTACCACATTCGATGCAGGAAGCTATAATTGTGGTTATACCTAAACCTGGGAAGGATCCTAAAATACCGGATTCCTACAGACCAATTTCGCTTCTCACGGCTGATGTTAAGCTCCTGGCGAAGGTGTTGGCGAACAGGCTGTCCAAGGTGATTCTGACCATAGTACACCCGGACCAGACGGGTTTTATGCCTGGGAAATCGACGGCTATTAATCTCCGTAGGTTATATGCTAGTTTAAATATTCCGCCGGATAATCGGGGAGACAGGGCCTTGCTAGCTCTCGACGCCGCCAAGGCGTTTGATAGTGTGGAGTGGAGCTACTTGTGGGGGGTCTTGAGAATCATGGGCTTTGGAGCGCGGTTCATTCAGTGGGTAAAGGTCCTGTATTCTAGTCCTAAGGCGAGAATTAGAGCTAATGGAGGGTTGTCAGATTGTTTTGCCCTTGCCAGGGGCACCAGACAGGGATGCCCATTGTCGCCCTTATTGTTTGCTCTTGCAATAGAGCCGCTAGCGGCGTATATCCGCTTATCAACAAATATAGAGGGGTTTAGATACGGTGGGCTGCACAACAAAGTGGCTATGTACGCTGATGACACTCTGCTTTTATGGGCGATACTGGTGCGTCCCTGGATGCGGCCATGGCATTGATTGACAGATTTGGTGGCTTCTCTGGGCTTCAGATAAATTGGCAAAAATCCTCTTTGATGCCAATTGATGGGCAGGTCCTCTCAGGCAGACAAGTAGATAGTCGAGTTCCTTGGGTGGATAAATTTAAATACTTGGGACTGTATATAACACCTAGATTGTCGGAATTTGAGGACCTTAATTTGTTTCCGTTGCTGGCTACTTTCAGGCTAAAGGTGAGGTCATGGTGTAGGCTCTTTCTTTCAGTGGTAGGTAGAGTGAACCTCTTAAAAATGGTTATGATGCCCCAGTTGCTCTCTGTTTTGAACAATGCTCCCGTATGGATCCCCCTCGATAGATTTAAGAAAATTCACTTTATATTTAGGGATCTTATTTGGAAATATGGTCAGGCTAGGATTAAACTGGAGACATTGCAGTACCCTAAGTCGGAAGGGGGCTTGGCTGTTCCTAATGCATGGATTTATTTTTTGGCTTCCCAATGTCAGCATTTCAAGGGGTGGATTGGTTCCCAAGTGCCGGATATGACTGGACAGATATTGCAGCATTGGTTGGGCAGTCGTGATCTCATGGGAATTCTGGAAGGGTCAGGTATGCATGCTGGGAGGGAAAAACTCCCTCTTATTGAACTTATGAAAAAAGTTTGGGCAAAGGTGAAGCAGCTAAGAGGTGTAGGTGGAATCAGTGAACTTTCCCCTATCAGAGATAATCACCTGTTACCTGAATTTTTTGCCATGTCAGGACTTCGGAACTGGGAAACTTATGGAGTGACGAGAATTGGCCAATTAATTGAGGATAAGATATGTAAGTCATTTCAGTACCTGCAGCAGGAATTCAATATCCCTAGGGGATGGTTCTATAAATATCTTCAAATAAGTCATGCCCTTGAGGTCACGCTGCGGAAAGGATGTGTGATAGCCCAAATGGAGGTGGTTCATAAGCTTGTTCTCCCGACTGGGGGGGGGGAAAGAGGGCTGATATCACAGGTGTACGCTCTTCTACTTGAAAAATTCTTAGAGAGGTTTCCGCTCTCAAGAATGAAGAAATGGGAGGCTGACTTGGGGGAAATGTCTAAGGATAAGTGGGATGATATATTGGAAGGAGTCCCTAAGGTGTCCTTGAGTGAACAGGGCAAACTGTCCCAACTATTTATCATACATAGAGTGTACAAAACACTGGTGTTCCTAAAAAAGTTTGGAGTAAGAATTGATGACAAGTGTCCAAAGTGTATGGAAGATGGTGCGGATTTGTTACATATGCTTTGGTCTTGTCCAGTAATTGGTAATTATTGGGAGGATGTAAGGAATATGATCAATAGTAAAATGACGTTGGAAATTCAAAAAGATCCCAAGGTGTGTGTATTGGGGTATGTGTCTGAGATTGGAGGGAACGAATCGGTCAAGGTTGCTGTGGGGAGGTTGTTGTATGTGGCCAGGAAGCTGGTGGCTATGAGATGGATCCAGGGAAGTCCGCCTACACTGGGTGAGTTTGAACGGAAGGTGCATGACATGCTGATATTGGATAAGGGGTGTATGTGAAGAGAGGGTGTCCTCAGAAGTTTGACAAATTGTGGAGTGATTGGTTATCTCATACTCATGTGGTTATATAGGCTCGGGTTGGTTCAAGACTAGTTTACAGGGTGGGGAGGTGGTAGGGAAGGGTGGGGGGGGAGGGGATTTGAGATTGTTAGGACTTATGCAATTCCTTGTCTCAATATTTATTTCTACAAGTGTACTTGCTATGTTTGGATACACGATATAACTGTATGTTGATATTTCTATGGATATTGCTGTACACTGATTCCACAAGGTGGATAAAGTAAGAAAAGACAATGTATTGTTTTTTAATATCCTGCATTTATTGATTTAATAAAAACGATTTGATATAAAAAGAAAAAGGGCAGAGAGAGCGGATACTTGGACCTTTAAAGAACTCTTAGCAAGACCCCCTGATAGAAATAGAAATTCCAGTATCTGGAAGACGGAAGTCTCCGAAGGTACCGAGCCCGACTTGACCCCTAGAAATGGAAGGTATTTGCATAAATTGATATAGTTACATCTATTCTTACCTTCTAATAATGTAGATACAAGGGGCTCAGAAAACCCCTGATTAATCAATAGTGCCCTTTCAAATTCAGGGCCTTCAGATGTAAACTCTGACATCTGGATCGCAAACTGGTCCCTGTTTAAGAAGATCCGGGTGTAACGGTCGCGTACACACACACACAGGGGGGAGGGAAGTGACCACTGTGCTCCACCCTTACCCCTGGCCCTGCCTACTTGCCTCGCGAGTCCTAATGACAGGGGACAACTGGACGGCAATCCCTAGCTTGGACTAAGTGCAGGGATGACAGACAGACAAACAACAGAACGTGAACGGACCGAGTCAATACCAGGAAAGCTACAAAGTACAAAAGGAGCAAGCAGAGAATTGTCAGGAGAAGCCGGGGTCATAAATACCAGGAGAGTCGCGTAGTACCAAAGGAGTCGGGAGAGGATCGTCAGGAGGAGGCCGGGGTAAGAATACCAGGAGAGCAGCAAAGTACACAAGGTGCAGGCAGAGGATCGTCAGGAATTCAGCAGGAGGTAAGTACGCCAGGAAAGACAAAACCACAGGTGGAACCTAAATTAAAAGGCAACCTGTGGCCAGCAGACTGCCTGTATTTATAGTGGGGAGTGATGGTCATGTGACAAGCCAGCGTCACATGACCGACAGACCAACCAGTCGAGCACCGAGAGATCAGCTCGGCGCTCAAGGCAGACTTAGGAGCAGCGAGCCACCCAGCTAGTAAAGCCGCCCTGGGAACGAGGTCAAACACAGATCCTCGCTCCCGAAGCTAAGCAGTAGGTCTGCGGCTAATGGGGGACCGAGTGCACCTTCGGAACCCCGTTACAGTACCCCCCCTTTTACGAGGGGCCACCGGACCCAAGACTTCAGGTTCAGGCGATGGCCTTTCAGGGTGTTCTAAATGAAATTTTCGAACAAGTCTAGGAGCATGAACCTCCCTGGCAGGTACCCAAGATCTCTCTTCAGGTCCATACCCCTTCCAGTGAATCAGGTACTGCAAGGAATTACGCACCTTCCTGACATCCACTATTTTAGACACCACATACTCGACACCATCATTAACAAGAACCGGCGGAGGCGAGGCTTTCGATGGTACTACCGGTTCAAAATATTTTTTAAGTAGAGATTTATGGAACACATTATGAATGTGGAATGACTCGGGCAGCTCCAACCTAAATGATACCGGGTTAATCACCTCCGTGATCTTATATGGTCCAATAAAACGAGGAGCAAACTTTTTAGAATCTACCTTAAGAGAGAGATTCTTGGAGGACAACCATACCTTCTCCCCAACCTGAAAATTCACCCCCCTTGAACGTCTCCTATCAGCCTTGAGTTTCTGAGAACTTTGAGCCTTTTCTAAGTTCGATTGAACCCGGGCCCAAACTGTGCACAGTTCAGAGGAGAGCCTGTCCGCCTCAGGGTTAGAGGAGGAGACGGATGATCCAGAATGAAAACGGGGATGGAAACCATGGTTACAAAAGAAAGGTGAAACCCCAGCAGAAGAATTGACACTGTTATTCAAAGCAAATTCAGCCAATGGAAGAAATTTCACCCATAATTGCTGGTCATCAGCAACATACAACCTCAAGAATTGTTCCACAGACTGATTAAAGCGTTCAGTCTGCCCATTACTCTCAGGGTGGTAGGCAGAGGAAAAAGACCATGAAATTTTACATTTTTGACAGAAGGCCCTCCAGAATTTGGACACAAACTGCACACCCCTGTCAGAAACAATATTTTCCGGGATACCATGCAATCGAACAATTTCTTTCACAAACATAGACTCCAGAGTTTTGGCATTCGGGAATTTAGACAGGGGAATGAAATGGACCATCTTGCTAAACCTATCGACCACTACCCAGACTACAGTCTTACCGTCCGCCGGCGGTAGGTCAGTTATAAAGTCCATCGAGATATGGGACCAGGGTCTACTGGGAATGGGTAGGGGTCGTAGGTTACTAGCAGGGCGAGTCCTAGGTGTCTTGGACCTGGCACAAACCTCACAGGCTGACACGTAGGACTTGACATCCCTAGTTAGAGTGGGCCACCAATAAGATCTAGAAACCAGATCCTTAGTGCCCTCAACACCCGGATGTCCACAAAAGGCAGAATCGTGACACTCACCCAACAGCTGGAGACGAAATTGTACGGGTACAAACAACTTATCTGTTGGGGTGGATACCGGTGCCAGATGTTGTTCAGACCTAATGCGAGCCGAGATATCCTGGGTAAGAGCTGCTATGAAGATTTTTGCTGGTAGGATGGATTCAGGTGGTACCTCAGTAGGTTGAAAAGCATGGAAGCTCCGAGATAATGCGTCCGCCTTCACATTTTTACTTCCCGGCCTGAACGTAATGGAAAAATCAAAACGAGTAAAAAACAGAGCCCATCTGGCTTGACGGGGATTCAACCTCTTAGCAGACTCGAGAAACATAAGGTTTTTATGGTCAGTGACAATGACAGTTACACAATGCCTTGCCCCCTCCAGAAAATGCCTCCACTCCTCAAATGCCCATTTAATGGCCAGCAGCTCCCTATTCCCTATGTCGTAGTTTCTCTCCGTAGGAGAGAATTTCCTGGAGAAGAAGGCACATAGTCTCAGGTTAGTGAGGGTGGCAGGACTTTGTGAAAGGACTGCTCCTGCGCCGTCCTCGGACGCATCCACCTCCACAATAAAAGGTTTCTCCTGATCAGGCTGGATCAGAATGGGAGCGCTACTGAATGCCTTTTTTAATTTTTCAAATGAAGAAATGGCCTCAGTAGACCAATTCTCCAAATCCGCCCCTTTCTTAGTAAGGTCGGTCAACGGTTTAGCAATTACGGAAAAATTCATAATAAATTTACGATAGTAATTGGCGAAACCTAGGAACCGTTGTAAGGCCTTTAAGGATGAAGGTCTTACCCATTCCTTAATAGCTAGTACCTTACCAGGATCCATCTTGAAGGCGTGAGGAGTCAACATGCCCTAGAAACAGAATCTCCTGTACACCAAAGACACATTTCTCTTGCTTAGCGGATAGCTGATTTTCCCTCAACACCTCTAATACTTGTTTAACATGAGACACATGGGATTCGAAGTCAGGAGAGAATATCAAAATGTCGTCAAGATAGACAATAACAAATTTACCTAAGAACTCCCTAAGAATGTCATTCATGAAGTTTTGGAACACAGCTGGGGCATTGCTGAGTCCAAAAGGCATCACCTGATATTCAAAGTGTCCTACCGGAGTATTGAATGCCGTCTTCCATTCGTCTCCCTCCTTGATTCGGATTAGATTGTATGCCCCTTTCAGGTCAATTTTGGAAAACCAGGTTGCCCCCAGAACCTGGTTAAATAAATCCGGAATCAATGGGAGGGAGTATCTATTCTGGACAGTGATTTTATTTAATCTCCTGTAATCGATACATGGCCTAAGACCACCATATTTTTTCTTAACGAAGAAAAACCCCGCCCCCATAGGAGAGACAGAAGGTCTAATATGCCCTTTACCAAGACTCTCCTTAATATAATCTTCCATGGCCTTTCGTTCGGGCTTAGAAAGATTATAAATTCGCCCCTTAGGAAACTTGGCCCCCTCTACTAGCTCTATGGTACAATCATAAGGTCTATGGGGGGGTAGAACCTCCGGGGTTGGTGATGAGAATACATCAGAGTATTCCCTAACAACAGTGGGTAAGGTATCAGACTTTACTGAGACCCCAGCCTGTACCATGGACAAGCACGAGTCACACTTAGGCCCCCATCTCACCAACTCCCCACTGGACCAATCTATAGTGGGGTTATGTAGTCGGAGCCAAGGCAACCCTAGTACCACCTCAGCCGGTAGGTTCTCCATGACTAAAAGGGAACATCTCTCTGAGTGGCACACACCCACGGTTAGAGAAATCTCAGAGGTACATAAGCTCACCGTACCACCAATAAGAGGAGTAGCATCAATAGCCATGACATGGATAGGAGTTGGTAAGGCAAACATAGGAATACCCAATCTCACAGCATACTCAGAGTTAATAAAGCTAGCCGCTGAGCCAGAATCAATAAAGGCCTTACCCGGCCATTTATCTACTCCCAGAGAAATCGTAATGGGTACCGAAAGCTTACATTTAGAAAATTCAGGGTGTACCTGGTCTTTAGGTTGCCTTGTCTTAGGAGACTTGACAGAGAGGACCTTCTTAGGACACTGGTTGATCCAATGGTCAGGATCTCCACAGTAAAAGCATTCTCCACGTCTGCGGCGAAGATTCCCTCGGGTCATGCCAACCTGCATGGGTTCCTTGGTGGAGACCTCAGCATTGTCTCTGGGATAGGCCTCTGGCTGGACCACCATCTGGGAAGAGAACTGTTGTTCCTGTCGTCTCTCTCTAACCCGTCGGTCAAGTCGGACAACAAGGGTCATCATCTCCTCTAAGGTCTCTGGAAGTTGATAACTGACCAGAAGATCCTTTAATTTATCAGACAGACCTGACCTGAACTGACTCTTCAGGGCTGGTTCGTTCCATCCTGAGGGGACACACCACCTTCTTAATTGGGTGCAATAATCCTCCGCTGGTAAATTGCCCTGAAGCAGTGCCTTTAGAGCCTTCTCGGCTACTAGAGCCCTGTCTGGTTCATCATAGAGGGTACCCAAGGCCTGAAAGAACCCCTCCACAGAATATAAACAACTGGTACCAGCAGGTAAAGAGAACGCCCAGTCCTGGGGATCACCCTGTAATCGGGAAATGATAATGCCCACGCGTTGACTCTCGGGGCCAGAGGACACGGGGCGCAAACGGAAGTAAAGTTTGCAACTCTCCTTAAAAGAGAGAAACTTCCTCCGGTCTCCAGAAAAGGGTTCTGGGAGCTTAATCTGGGGCTCAAAATGCGGACTGGAGGCCTGAGGAGTGGAAGAACCTTGCCCTAACTCAAAAGAACTGAGTTTTTCCCCTAACTCCTGCACCCTCTGCGTCAGATTAGAGACATGGTCAGTCAGGGTCACCAGAGGATTCATAATACAGTGGTTATTGGGCCTGTTAATCTGTAACGGTCGCGTACACACACAGGGGGGAGGGAAGTGACCACTGCGCTCCACCCTTACCCCTGGCCCTGCCTACTTGCCTCGCGAGTCCTAATGACAGGGGACAACTGGACGGCAATCCCTAACTTGGAGTAAGTGCAGGGATGACAGACAGACAAACAACAGGACGTGAACGGACCGAGTCAATACCAGGAAAGCTGCAAAGTACAAATGGAGCAAGCAGAGAATTGTCAGGAGAAGCCGGGGTCATAAATACCAGGAGAGCAGAGAAGTACAAGAGGAGTCCTAAGAGAGTAGTCAGGTGGGAGCCGAGGTCACAATACCAGGACGGAAGCGCAGTACAGGAGGAGCAGGCAAAAGGATGGTCAGGGAACAGGATCAGGTAAGTATTCAGCAGTCCAACAAATAGCCAGGAACCTAGAAATTAACAGGCAACCTGTAGCCAGCAGGCTGCCTGTATTTATAGTGGGGAGTGAGGGTCATGTGACGTGGCCAGCGTCACATGACCGACAGACCAACCAGTCGAGCACCGAATGATCAGCTCGGCGCTCAAGGCAGACTAGGAGCAGGGAGCCACCCAGCTAGTAAAGCCGCCCTGGGAATGAGGTCAAACACAGAACCTCATTCCAAAAGCTAAGCAATAGTTCTGCGGGCAATGGGGGACCGAGTGCACCTTCGGAACCCCGTGACACCAACTTTTTAAGGACCAGTTCAGGTGTGAAGTCACTTTGTGAGGCTTACATAATAGAAACCACCCAAAAGAAAGAAACTACACCCCTCAAGGTATTCAAAACTGATTTTACAAACTTTGTTAACCCTTTAGGTGTTCCACAAGAATTAATGGAAAATAGAGATACAATTTCAAAATTTTACTTTTTTGGCAGATTTTCCATTTTAATAATTTTTTTCCAGTTACAAAGGGTCAACAGCCAAACAAAACTCAATATTTATTGCCCTGATTCTGTAGTTTACATAAGCACCCCATAAACTGCTGTACGGGCACACGGCAGGGCGCAGAAGGAAAGGAATGCCATACGGTTTTTGGAAGGCAGATTTTGCTGGACAGTTTTTTTGATACCATGTCCCATTTGAAGCGCCCCTGATGCACCCCTAGAGTAGAAACTCCAAAAATGTGACCCCATTTTAGAAACTATGTGATAGGGTGGCAGTTTTGTTGGTACTAGTTTAAGGTACATACAAACCGGATTCCAAAAAAGTTGGGACACTATACAAATCGTGAATAAAAACTGAATGCAATGATGTGGAGGTGCCAACTTCTAATATTTTATTCAGAATAGAACATAAATCACGGAACAAAAGTTGAAACTGAGAAAATGTACCATTTTAAGGGAAAAATATGTTGAATCAGAATTTCATGTTGTCATGTTTCATGGGACAAGGCCATTTTCACCACTGTGTGGCATCTCCCCTTCTTCTTACAACACTCAACAGACGTCTGGGGACCGAGGAGACCAGTTTCTCAAGTTTAGAAATAGGAATGCTCTCCCATTGTTGTCTAATACAGGCCTCTAACTGTTCAATCGTCTTGGGCCTTCTTTGTTGCACCTTCCTCTTTATGATGCGCCAAATGTTCTCTATAGGTGAAAGATCTGGACTGCAGACTGGCCATTTCAGTACCCGGATCCTTCTCCTACGCAGCCATGATGTTGTGATTGATGCAGAATGTGGTCTGGCATTATCTTGTTGAAAAATGCAGGGTCTTCCCTGAAAGAGATGACATCTGGATGGGAGCATATGTTGTTCTAGAACCTGAATATATTGTTCTGCATTGATGCTGCCTTTCCAGACATGCAAGCTGCCCATGCCACACGCACTTATGCAACCCCATACCATCAGAGATGCAGGCTTCTGAACTGAGCGTTGATAACAACTTGGGTTGTCCTTGTCCTCTTTGGTCCGGATGACATGGCGTCCCAGATTTCCAAAAAGAACTTCAAATCATGACTCGTCTGACCACAGAACAGTCTTCCATTTTGCCACACTCCATTTTAAATGATCCCTGGCCCAGTGAAAACGCCTGAGCTTGTGGATCTTGCTTAGAAATGGCTTCTTCTTTGCACTGTAGAGTTTCAGCTGGCAACGGCGGATGGCACGGTGGATTGTGTTCACTGACAATGGTTTCTGGAAGTATTCCTGAGCCCATTCTGTGATTTCCTTTACAGTAGCATTCCTGTTTGTGGTGCAGTGTCGTTTAAGGGCCCGGAGATCACGGGCATCCAGTATGGTTTTACGGCCTTGACCCTTACGCACAGAGATTGTTCCAGATTCTCTGAATCTTCGGATGATGTTATGCACAGTTGATGATGATAGATGCAAAGTCTTTGCAATTTTTCGCTGGGTAACACCTTTCTGATATTGCTCCACTATCTTTCTGCGCAACATTGTGGGAATTGGTGATCCTCTACCCATCTTGGCTTCTGAGAGACACTGCCACTCTGAGAAGCTCTTTTTATACCCAATCATGTTGCCAATTGACCTAATTAGTGTTAATTGGTCTTCCAGCTCTTCGATATGCTCATATTTACTTTTTCCAGCCTCTTATTGCTACTTGTCCCAACTTTTTTGGGATTTGTTGACACCGTGAAAATTGTAATCAACGTATTTTTCCTTTAAAATGATACATTTACTCGGATTAAACGTTTGATCTGTCATCTACGTTCTATTACAAATAAAATATTGACATTTGCCATCTCCACATCATTGCATTCAGTTTTTATTCACAATTTGTTTAGTGTCCCAACTTTTTTGGAATCCGGTTTGTATGATTTTTGGTTGCTCTGTATTACACTTTTTGTGAGGCAAGGTAACAAGAAATAGCTGTTTTGGCACCGTTTTTTTTTTTTTTGTTATTTACAACATTCATCTGACAGGTTAGATCATGTGGTATTTTTATAGACGAGGTTTGTCCCGGACGCGGCGATACCTAATATGTATACAATTTTTTTATTTATGTAAGTTTTACACAATGATTTCATTTTTGAAACAAAAAAAATCATGTTTTAGTGTCTTCATAGTCTGAGAGCCATAGTTTTCAGTTTTTAAGCGATTATCTTGGGTAGGGTATGATTTTTGCGGGATGAGATGACGGTTTGATCGGCACTATTTTGGGGTGCGTATGACTTTTTGATCGCTTGCTAGTTGCTATTACACTTTTTGTGATGTAAGGTGACAAAAAAATTGAATTTTTTACACCGTTTTTATTTTAATTTTTTACGGTATTCACCTGAGGGGTTAGGTCATGTGATATTTTTATAGAGCAGGTTATTACGGACGCGACGATACTTAGTATGTATACTTTTTTATTTTTTGGGCGATTGTCTTAGGTAGGGGCTCATTTTTTGCGGGATGAGGTGACGGTTAGCAGAATGGGGTGGCTCTACTAATCAATGGGGATAGGATGGTGCTCAATATCTCAGTGTGAACTCCACACACCAAAAATTAATGCAAAAAGGTAGTTAAGGAACATATGGCACTCATATATCCGGAAGACTGCTCAAACATTAAATTTTATTATATTCAGATATTCTGCAGGTCACAAATTACTAAAAATCATACATCTAAAATCATCATACAAGATACGTAAATTTTACAAGAAACACACAATAAAACCATTAAAACATCACTAAAATGACGATTAGGTATGTTAAATAGCTGAGGAATAGGGTATTGGTTGAACCTCTATGCCTGGCAGCAAATGTGATCAGGTCATCGAATAAGGTGATCGTTCAGGCTGGATGTCGATCAAACCATCACCATATATTCGATAACCTCAAAAATTCGATAACCGCAATTCACAGTATGCTCTGGTTAACAGATATAATAGTCGTTCAAACCAGATTCTCGATTAGATGGTCACCAGATATTCGGCATTAATGATCGCCATTAAACATGTTGAAATGCATTTGTATAATTTTCACAGATAGCAAGACGTGGTTTCAGTTCGATTATTGGCTGTGAGTTGCAGGTGTTGTATCGATCCAACACCATATATTCGGTCGGCTCACAAAGTCAATATTTCGTGATAGAAACACTGTGTCAAATTTCACAAATTAGCTTGAATAATTCGGGATTCCAGCTCTCTGGTGGCATCCCACCTCTTTATGAGCTGTACTACTCCCTTACCTCCAAAGCGAAATATAGTCTTTCCTCTGGTCTCCGCTGTTTCAGTGTCCCTCGTGCTCAGATCCTGGGTTGCTCCAATTAAGGTGGAATGGAACAATATGTCTCCAGGGAGTTCTTTAGCAGGCACGGGACAATCTGTTCTCAGCCAGCAAATGAGAGAGAGGTGCAGATCCTGGTAGTCTGTAGCGTACGCAGAAATGGTGGTATTAGAGGGTCCAAATTTCTTCCAGACGCGTTTCGAAGTCTTATGGATTCTGACTTCTTCCTCAGTGATAGGTACTGTAGCGTTCTTAATTTTAAGAATCCCTTACGTTGAGTTCAAACAGTGCGGTTGGCCATGTGTGGGCGAGTTATTTTCACACGGCAGCCATTGAACACCCGATTTTACCTCAATTGGCCTTCGTTCGTGGGTGGGTGAAGCTTTGGCTGTATGTGTTTATGAGCATTGTGTGCTTCTAGCCTATAATTTTCACCAGTATGGGAAGTATAATAAAATCTTCAGAAGCTTCTTCTGAATCTCTATTATAGTTTCCCCTTGGAAGAGGAAGGAGTGGAGCAGGGTTAAGGATGTGACATTTCTGAATGGTGACATTATCTGGCAGGAGCAGACTACCCTGCAGCCGGAGGTGGCGTTGTGCAGTGAGGTGTTTGGGAGGTGTTTGGGTTGTGTCTGCTGGAGGATGGCAGAGATGTACACCCATATGTCTTGTATATTTGATCTAATTTACGGTAAAACGGCATGGGGTGGGTCTCGGGGTCCGGCAACTGACTGACAATTGAATACAGCTGATTTGGTGTTAAGTACACATATCTAGCTGGCCCCCTGGATATTGCTTTGGATAAAATTGTCTTATTTGCATATCTAACTGCATTTACTATCTTTTCATCAGCAAGTTTGCCTTATTTTTATTTTTTTCATTTAACAATGCTCTCCATGTATCAACACAAAGAGTGCCACCTTTACACATCTCATAATGTTTCTCCAACCTGGGTAAACACTTTACGAAGCGTTTCCCTCTCTTGTCCGCCACGTACTGCTCCGGTGAGCAGCATCCCTTCGGGACACTTTCAACATTTCCCATAATGTAATATCTCCTGGAGCAGTCTAGTCCATAACCCGTGCTTGCACCCTGTGTTCCTGAACTTCCTGAAGAGTTCTTCTTTGAGTCAGACACGTAGTACACCTTTGGACCAGTTCTGACCGCCTCCTCCCCTTCTACTATCTGGACAGACGCCTCTGGCTGTACCGCGATGTAGGCTAATGAGGTAGGCTTCCTTGTAACTCGGTAGTTTATAAACAGGTGCTCAAGGTCATAGTGACGTCAGAACAAGACAACACATAAAACACAGTGTATCAAAATCTCATCAATTACTGTGGGGTTCTTACTTACGTGCCCTCAAAGGCGCCCCAACTGCTTCCTCACCCCTTCCTCAGACCGATGACAAGAGGCTACACCAGAGGACGCAGTATAGGCAAGATTACACTGTTTTCTTACCTCATATCACGGGTAGCGATCCCGTTGTACGTTGGTGCGCCCCTCCTACATCTGATCTCCGGGGGTACTGCAACAGGGGGGTCCAACCTTCGAGCCCCACACGTCGGGTGCCAAAATGTTCTGGTTCTGATCAATGGTCAGGTAGGTTGATACACTGCTCCAAATCCGTTAGCTAGATACGTGCATGCACGGCGAGAGAAATAACACTGACACTCTATATAAGGTCAAAGCATAACTCTAATTTATTAGGTGGGGGCTTCACATTTTATACCCTCCATATTAGTGGAAGGAGTGGGCTCACATGATTGGTCTTTTAGCAAGAAGGAATGTAAACAGGAAATACGTTTAAGGCATATGTATGATAGACAGAGGAATTCCTGACCGTTTCAAGTCTTTGCTGCAAATAGTTTCAATCATAGAATTCATACTGGGGGTCGTCTCTCAGACAGACACCATTTTGTTAGTGACAAGCAAACTGCACATGATATTTGAAGGTGTTGCTCTTTCTGCAGGTGTTTGACAATACCCCTGCTGCATTGGATGGAACTATTGCAGCAGGAGATGAAATTACTGGCGTGAATGGAAAATCAGTTAAAGGAAAAACAAAAGTAGAGGTGGCCAAAATGATCCAGACTGTTAAGGTGAGAGAGTTGCTTTGAATAGTACCTCCAAGTGTATAGACATTTATATTTGTGAGGATCTATGAGCATGAACACATTATTTTTGAAGACCTGTACAAGTAAACCACATCACTGCAAATAGTTTGTGGAATGTTATCATTTTCATTTGGTACATCAAAGTATATGGCAGATCCCGAGAATTACTTATTCACGTGTGTGGATATTAACTGGGGTTTCGATCCTCCAAGACCCCTTGGCTTCATGACTGATTCTCTTACAAGCAGTCAAGTCTCTAGTTCAGCCATCCAAATTGTTCCCAACTGTCCCTGTGGCTGAAAAACTCTTTGTAGATTACCCTATGCATATTGTGCATTTGGTAGTCCAAGATCTGTGGCCGAAAAGGAGGACATGTAAGCTTTCTGTTCATTCCCCATTTAATGTGAATATTTTTTCAGTTTTTAAAGGGATACTTCCCTCTAACTTTTTATTATCCCGTATTGACAACCAATTTTTTTTTTTTTTTTTTTTATATAAATAAAATGGATGGATGGTTTTCCATAATTTTAATGTGACTTTTAGAAGAGTGAAAAGGGGTTTGCTTAATGGGGTTGTCTGGGGTTCCCCATCTTCACCCCTCTGGCCCCCCTGATATGAGCATTTCATGCTCCAATGCTCTCCTTTGCCCTGTGCTTAATAGCACAAGTCAAATGAATTTTTTGGAGATCCGGTGACGTACCAGGCTCTGCATGGGGACTGCTAGGTGGAGGCTTCCCCTAGCAATGAGTCCGGTGATGTCACCGGCACTAACGGGCAGGTTTTAGCGCTGGCCAAGCCTGTAAAACAGCTAGGGCAGCGCTAAAGCCCGCCCATCAGAGCCAGTGACACCACGGGAACAATGCTAGGCAGAAGCCTCTGCCTAGCAGTGTAATAAAAATAAACAAAAAAGCCCTTCGCCTGCGAGATTCAGCGCAGGGCAAGGGATTCCGGAGGGGTGAAGATTAATATATGTTCAGGTTCAGCTCTGAACCCGGTCACCCTTTTAAATCAAATTTCCTGCTTCAATTCCATTTTTAGCACCTGCTCCTCGTTGCTCTGTTACAGCTTCAAGGGTCCAGTACAGTTCCTTATAGTCCCAAGTGTGTAAACTTCTGGACGGGGTCATGTGCACTATTACCAATTACTGGCCTCAGTGGTGACTTGTTCCCAAGCAGCACATGTTCCAGCAGTGCCCTGCACCCTGATGACATGTCACCGCTGACACCAGTGAATAATTATCTGTATGAAGTAAAGTTTAAGTACCCAGTGGAAGATGAGGACATTTTTCACTCAATTTAGCATCTTACTTATTTGCAAATTCACCACAACAGGTAAATTGATCTGCTCATCCATACTCCTGGCCAGATCCATCCGGATCAGTGCTGAAATGAAGTTTTGAAATCCTCTATTCCGCTAATAATGTGTATTGGAATTCTTGTAATTAATCTACTGTCAATTTGAGCTGCAGACAATTTCAAAATCTGTTTCTTATGCATATTTTAATTATGCATAATATTAATTTTTGCATCTTTAAGCTAATGACGGTCAGTGTCTTCTTGTCTAGGGAGAAGTGACTATTCACTACAACAAATTGCAAGCTGATCCGAAGCAGGGAAAATCGCTTGATATTGGTAAGTTACTGTACATGGCATAGAGTACCTACCATTCTTTAGACTATGTTCCCATCTAGTGTTGTGTGGACAACTTAAGTCAAAATTGCTTAAAAAACCTCATCTTCTAGTACGTGAATTATAGAGTATTGAAAAAAATATATTTTATGTAAGATCGTAATTGAATGCTGAGGACATGGACCAAACTTCACCACATCAACTTTTAATGGATTTTAGAACAAAATAATTTAATGGATTTTAAAGGGGTATTCCCATCTCATTGATCATATTTTAATTTGTTATTGAAGTGCCTGTGATCATTTTTCTAATTATGTTCCTTTATCAAATCCCTACCTATCTTGGCAAAATTCGTTCACTCCTACCCCACTGTTGTCTTCTGGTAACCACTAGATACGACCACCGCTTGTGTGCCGCATCAGTGGGCCAGGGCACATCGCTGTCTTGAATGCACACACCGCCGCGCATGCGCAATGGTGACGTCTTCCTGGCCGATTATAGTACAGAGCCGCGCTGCATAAAGAGCATGCGCGGCTCTGTACTATACTCGGCCAGGAAGAAGTCATCATTGCGCATGGGCTGCGGCAGTGCGGACATCGGCGAGGGATGTGCAGAGAGAGAGGCACGAACGAGCACGCAAGGACTGAGTTCTCAGTGTGATGTCATAAAGAGGCGTTGCCGGCCTTCACTCAAATGGCCTAAGCCCGCCCAGCCCTAGAGGCAGGAAACAAGGAAGTGAACAGCGGAACTGGCTGCAGGTGAGCAGGATGAAATAGCAAGATGGGAATACCACTTGAATGTTTAATCTGATATGCCTATGATTTATACTTGTTTGTGGTCACAGTCTGAAAATGGACCAAATTTATCATAGTGGCTTTTGTTGGATGTATCTGGTACATCTGTAGACTATCTAGTCTAGTTTATACCACCTGCTTGTTGGCTTATGTTACTCAGAAAATACGTCCCAGAATTTTGACTCGCTGAGCCAAAAATGTGTCCCCATACTCCCCATGAGTCAAAACATGAGTAACAATGAGCCCAAAAATGGCCATCTAAAATTTTGTTTAAATGTTGCAAATGACGGCATGAAAGATGTGTTTATTTCCTTGGATTGGAACAGGGAAATGAAATGGAAGTGGATAACAGCCACTTCAGCTTGGTGGGATTAATCTTTATTCTTCACATCTGAATTTGGATTTCTTACAGTGCCTGATCACTGGTAGAGTGCAAGGTAGCTTTGGGGTTTATGTGCAGTTTTTCCACGTGGATTTCTGTGCAGAAAACATGCAGCATAATACAGTACCAGCAAAGTGAATGAGATTTGACAAATCTTATGTACACTTGCTGTGTGGATCTTACAATTTGCAGCATGTCAATCTGTAGAATGGTTTTCCACATAGACTTCAATACGTTGTTAACATAAACAGAAAATGCACCAACATCAGCAACAAAAACCATACAAAAACTGTGATAAATAGTACGAATTTATGGGCAGTTTTTTTGTATGGTTTTGGAGTGCAATTCATGCAGATTTTCTGCATACAAATCTGCACCATGTGCACATACTCTTAGAGAACGTTCATATGTGGCTGGCATGCTGTGGATTTGCCATTGTGGATGTTCATATCCTAAATCTGCAGCATTGTAGACTACCAGCAAAGTGGATGATGGTTTAATGGGGTTATCCAAGGGTATAACCTGCCCCCCCCCACCCCCCATATGCCGGGCCCCTCACATTGAATATACTTACCTTGCTCCCTTCGCTGTTCCTGGTTCCTCCACCACCGCTGCTACTTCTCCCCGTGGGCGGATGAAAACATCCACGATGTTAGGGAGTCTCGTCTCTGTTCCCGCCTGCCATTGGCTGCTCCCCCCCTTCCCCCTTCCCCCTCCAACACTGGATTTTGGGGGAATATGGGGGGGCAGTTTATAGCCTTGGATAACCCCTTTAAGAAATCTCATGTACAGTATATGATGTGTAAAACATCTGCAGTCTAAATTAACCTGAGGTGAGGATTTTAAATCCGTGGCATGTTAATTTATGCTGCGGATCTCAACCCCAGCTTTCACACTCTTTAAATGGAGAGGGAGAAATCTATAAGCAATTCTGCTGCGATATCCGCATGTAGTATAGCTGTATTTTACATCCCATGTGGACCTACCCTAGTTCTGTTTATCATGTGGAACGGATTCTGTTCTTTGCTCCTTTGCTGCACTCGGTGGCCCAGTTTTAGCCATATAAGGGTAGTTTGTAGTACCTGTTATATATATGTTTTTTTATTAATAAGAAATGCATGACTTCACTAAGAGGTTCTGTTTTTGCTTTCATTTTAAACTTACATTTTTTTTTCAGTACTGAAAAAAGTGAAGCATCGTCTGGTAGAAAATATGAGTTCAGGCACAGCAGATGCCCTTGGCCTAAGCCGTGCCATCCTATGTAATGGTAATTTTCTCTTCAAATATTTACTTAAAGGGGTATTCCCATCTCAGACAATGGGGGCATATCGCTAGGATATACCCCCATTGTCTGATAGGTGCAGGTCCCACCGCTGCGACCTGCACCTACAACTAGAACAAAGCGGAGAGCGTGTGGCTGGAGGATCCCGGATTTCCTGGGGTCCGTCCACCACCAAGCACTGCTCCTATAGAAGTGAATGGGAGCGCACCGCGCATGTGCTGCCCATGCTCTCATTCATTTCTATGGGGCAGACATTTTCGGCGGCCCCATAGAAATTAATGGAGGGTGGCTGCGCATGCGCAGTGCGCCCTACGTTCATTTCCCAGCTCCGTTCTCATTGTAGGTGCGGGACCCGCACCTATGAGACAATCGGGGCATATCCTAGTCTGAAGAGGGAAAACCCCTTTAATCATAAAGAGAAGTACAAGAAGCCATCTGGTCTAGTTACTGGTAGTCAAATTGTTACTTCATTTAAAATGTTTCTCACACTGTAATGGGTAAAGGCTCAAACAACCTTCATGTTCTTTAGAAGTTAGCAGGAGGCATACTTCCTTGCACATTTTATGTCTTGCAGTTGGTTGCTAAAGATGTCATAATGGACAGTAAATTAAATATAACATTTGCCAATCTTTGGGAACCTTTGTAGTTGATCCTAATGTACAGAACTAAGCCGAAAACAAGCGACTATGCCTCTATGATTCATTCCCACTATGGGACCTGCCCTCATGCAGCTCAATCAGTTGGACCAGACACCAGGTCTGCTCCTGGTTTGGCTGACACAGGAGTAGTAGTTCAGCAGTATTGTTTACACTGCCAAGAGGCATCAGTAGTAAAACGTCCCTGTGATTGAGCCACAACACTAATCCAGAGGAAGCTTGGGTACAGGTGTTGACGTCTTATGACGCTAAGATTGCAGTTTTGGATGTATGATTGGGGGGGGAGACTAGAACCATGTTAAAAAAAAAACATTAACAACTGTTCTGCTTTGGAGTTGTGTGGCTCTGAAGAAAATGTGCAGACATATGTATCAACAAATCCTGAAAACAATATCCCATAATTGATGCAAAAACAAAAGCTAAAATAGGACAATGATCAAGAGAAACAAAACGTTCAGAAATATTTCAGTTAAGGCTACTTTCTCGCAACTGGCATTGGGGGACACAACACCATGGGTATATCCTGCCACTAGGAGGCTGACACTAGAAGTAAAAAGTGTTGGCTCCTCCTATCCTGGCTATACCCACTGCACATGCAGGAGCAAACCAGTTTTTTTCTAGTGTCCATAGGAGGCAGACACGACCTGCTTCTCTTTCTGCAGGTCTTGCTGCTATTTTATTTTATTTATTTATAAAAAAAAAAATTTTTTCTTCCTTATGCAGGTTTTTCACCTGCTGCAGGTGAGTGCTCCATCGTGGACTGCCACTTTAGTTGCACCCCCTGCGGGCGCGCTACTTCGGTACCTCGCCCCGTCACCCAGTCCCCATTATTGCCTCCGCAGTGGCTTGACAGCATTCCCACGGGTTCCATGTTGAGTCTGCTGATGGGGTGACCCTGCGGCGCCTGAAGACGTCAGAGGGTACGTACTCTAATCCCCCCCCCCTTCCCGATTTGGCCAGGGTGTCTATTTCTAAGTGGGGGCACTTTATAGGGTCTATCCCATATCGGCCGCAAATAATTCTCCCGGCTTATGCTGGGAATAGGCCTGCCGGCCGGACCCATAGCCTTCCAGGGCCCCCTTTTTTCAGTAGAGGGGCGGTACCTTCTGCTGCTTCTGAAGAAGAGACTCCATCTTCCTCTCGCCATCTGGAGTGTTCCTGTGTCTTCCTTAGCTGCTGCAGCGCATCTTCGGACACAGCACCTGGGGCCTGGTAGGATAGCTTGGCTAACCTTTTCTTTTCTAAAGTTTTTTTCTTTTGCCAGCATGTCCTCGGCCAGTGCGGACCCCCAAACCCGGGTCCCTATTGGGGTAGCCATTTATTATGCGTGATCCTGATGCAATAAGGCTTTGCCTTCCCCGCAAACCAACTCGCTCTGTGCGCAGTGCCTTGACCCCATGCCCCCTCCTGACGCCCTGGCCCCCTCTGCGGTGTCTGTCCCTCCTGATTGCGCCGCCTCACTGTCCCAAGCCATAGGGAATCTTGCCAGCCTTTCCTGGTCCATGGTGCAGTCGTTCGATCACTTGCCTGCTCGAATTGCGTCAGCCTCACGCAGGGACCATGTTGCTAAAGGGGCACGTTCCCGCTCTGACATCAGGTCCCGTAAAAGACCTCGAATAGTCTCAGCCGCGTCCCTCTCATCCTCGGATCACTCCCTGGACAAGTCTGAGGCAGGCGAAGTCTCGTCTTCTGCCGCTTCGGCCGCTACTGGGGACACCTCTGACTCCATTTAGCATCAGAGCAGAGTTCAACATTGTCTGCGGCCATGCAGGATCTCGTTAAGGCGGTTAAAGACGCTCTCAGAGTGCAAGAGGATCCTCCCTACTCTACCCAGGATTCTGTGTCCTTCCGCCGTTCCAAGTGCTCCATGTTGGTTTTTCCTAACCACCCAGATCTCGACGCACTCCTGGCCAAGGAGTGGCATCAGCCTGATAGGCGCCTGCAGACCTCTAAGAGTTCGGACACTCTTTTTCCTTTCAGTGTGGAATCCGTTAACCTCTGGTCACTCCCACCCATTATTACTGATAATGCTGAAATGTAGTTATGCTTAACTCAAGAACTGAAATGCACAGTGTTTTTCAAAATAAAACATCTTTTACTAAATTAAATAACATATTTGCATTACTGCAAAAGTACAAAATACAAAACTTGCCATTTTCTTAATAGCACTGCACAGAACAGATAAACAGAATAAATAGAAGAACATTTGTTCATTAAAATAACGACTTGCCTCCAGCCCCTCCTCCCTCCCCGCACTGTAACTGATATATCGCCGGCCGCGCTGTGCAACATAGCGGCCGGCGATACATCCGTGTCAGCCACGTAAAAAGTCAACCATCGCTTTATAATACGCACTGCCATTTTCCCCCCACTTTTTGGGGAAATAAAGTTTGTCTTATAAAGCGAAAAATAAGGTAATACAATTGCAGCATTTTTGCGATTGCGATTGCTTTGGCGATATATTGTGCAGGCCTAGCACAAACGCATCCGTTCAGATAATACAACCGCATGCATCTGTTCAGAATGGATCCGTTTGTATTATCTTTAACATAAATCACAGCAAAAGGTGCACCACAATGATATGCAACTGACAATACTGGCCAATCCCTCAAGCTGATGTTAAGAACTGAGACTTTAGCCAATGTATTCCTGTCAGGAACACTTAGGAGCCGTTTTGCACCACCGTCAAGGTATCTCAGTGTGGCATGGGTTCCTACCACTAGACTACGGTTTGTGAACACGGTCTGAGAGGTGCTAAGATACAACTTACAGCCAAGCTCCCACATACCTCCATAGTGAAATCACTCAGGTAGTGGGAGAGATGATAAGGCTGTAAGCCCCACCTATAACAGGCCATGTGACACAGGCTACCAGGGGCAACAGAATGCTACCAGCAGTACGCAATGGCACATTCTAAACATATCAAGAAAAATCACTAAAATAAAAAGTGGCTCAGTTTCGTCATTCCAAAACGGAATGGAGGCGAAACGGAGCCAAACTGATGCATTCTGAGTGGATCCTTATCTATTTAGAATGCATTGAGGGCAAAACTGATCCGTTTTGGACCACTTGTGAGAGCACTGAACAGATCTCACAAACGGAAATCAAAACGCCAGTGTGAAAGTAGCCTAAAAGTTAAGAATAAATGAGTTATCACATGGTGTTTGTATACATGATACATATAGCTCTTCTGTAAGCTGCAGTACTGATTGTTCTAGCAAATGATAGTAGCACTTTAAGGTCTCATCATGGCCTGCACAGTCGCCAGACTCGATCTCCCATGCAATACTAAGAATTCATCAAAACAATATTTCTAAAATACTTATGAGAAAAGCGTAAAGACCAAGAATACAAGCAACCAAATAAAAGTTTATTTATATTTTTAGATGGACTGGTGAAGAAACTGGAAGAGCTTGAAAAAACGGCAGAATTCTACAGAGGTAATAATGATTTTGAACTCTGTTGTCAGCATCTAAAACAGTAGACTATAAGGGCTTATGAGCACAAGCGAGTTTCACGTGCAGGGGCCATCCATGTTTAAAATGGACAGCACATGCAGTAAAAACTGGCCCATTAATGTAAATAGAAATACTCCTAAATTAGGCCTATTCTGACGCAGATTGCGCCGCAAAGGTCCTTTGCGCCGCAATCTGCGATTTTTTTTTTTCCCCCCCAGCTCATGCCAGGTACAGTCAGGTCCATAAATATTGGGACATCGACACAATTCTAACATTTCTGGCTCTATACACCACCATTGATTTGAAATAAAACGAACAAGATGTGCTTTAACTGCAGACTGTCAGCTTTAATTTGAGGGAATTTACATCCAAATAAGGTGAACGGTGTAGGAATTACAACAGTTTGCATATGTGCCTCCCACTTGTTAAGGAACCTAAAGTAATGGGACAATTGGCTTCTCAGCTGTCCCATGGCCAGGTGTGTGTTATTCCCTCATTATCCCAATTACAATAAGCAGATAAAAGGTCCAGAGTTCATTTCAAGTGTGCTATTTGTATTTGGAATCTGTTGCTGTAAACTCTCAAGATAAGATCCAAAGAGCTGTCACTATCAGTGAAGCAAGCCATCATTAGGCTGAAAAAACAAAACAAACCCATCAGAGAGATAGCAAAAACATTAGGCGTGGCCAAAACAACTATTTGGAACATTCTTAATTAGAAGGAACACCAAAAGACCCGGAAGACAACGGAAAACAACTGTGGTGGATGACCAAAGAATTCTTTCCCTGGTAAAGAAAACACCCTTCACAACAGTTGGCCAGATCAATAACACTCTCCAGGAGGTAGGTGTATGTGTGTCAAAGTCAACAATCAAGAGAAGACTTCACCAGAGTGAATACAGAGGGTTCATCACAAGATGTAAACCATTGGTGAGCCTCAAAAACAGGAAGGCCAGATTAGAGTTTGTCAAACGACATCTAAAAAAAGCCTTCACAGTTCTGGAACAACATCCTATTGACAGATGAGACCAAGATCAACTTGTACCAGAGTGATGGGGAGAGAAGAGTATGGAGAAGGAAAGGAACTGCTCATGATCCTAAGCATACCACCTCATCAGTGAAGCATGGTGGTGGTAGTGTCATGGCGTGGGCATGTATGGCTGCCAATGGAACTGGTTCTCTTGTATTTATTGATGATGTGACTGCTGACAAAAGCAGCAGGATGAATTCTGAAGTGATTCGGGCAATATTATCTGCTCATATTCAGCCAAATGTTTCAGAACTCATTGGACGGCGCTTCACAGTGCAGATGGACAATGACCCAAAGCATACTGCAAAAGCAACCAAAGAGTTTTTTAAGGGAAAGAAGTGGAATGTTATGCAATGGCCAAGTCAATCACCTGACCTGAATCCGATTGAGCATGCATTTCACTTGCTGAAGACAAAACTGAAGTGAAAATGGCCCAAGAACAAGCAGGAACTGAAGACAGTTGCAGTAGAGGCCTGGCAGAGCCTCACCAGGGATGAAACCCAGCATCTGGTGATGTCTATGCGTTCCAGACTTCAGGCTGTAATTGACTGCAAAGGATTTGTAACCAAGTATTAAAAAGTGAAAGTTTGATTTATGATTATTATTCTGTCCCATTACTTTTGGTCCCTTAACAAGTGGGAGGCACATATGCAAATTGTTGTAATTCCTACACCGTTCACCTGATTTGGATGTAAATTCCCTCAAATTAAAGCTGACAGTTTGCAGTTAAAGCACATATTGTTTGTTTCATTTCAGATCCATTGTGGTGGTGTATAGAGCCAAAAAATTTAGAATTGTGTCAATGTCCCAATATTTATGGACCTGACTGTATAACAGAGTGGGCATGGTGGGGGATGGGCCGGCAGGCCTGTCTCATTCATCATTTTCTACGCCTGTTTTAGGTGTAGAAAATGGTCTAAATGTAAGACAGCTCTGAAGCTCTCTTACATTTAGGAGCGGCAGTGGATCCACTGAAGTTATGTAGAGGCCGGTGCTGCTACATAACTTTGGTGGATCCACCGCCAGTGCAGGGCTTTATTAAGACCGGCGTCTAAAACGCTGGTCTTAATAAATGTGCCCCAATGAGTTTATGCCCGATCGCTCTGCGTGCCTTTATTTTTTGTCTTTTGTGTAGACCTTAAATGCATGAAAAATGTAGCCAAGCGCAGAGCACGCATTTTGTTGAGTTGTTCATGTAGGACTTGGCAATTTAAGTCAATGAATCAGTGATGAAAAACTGATCCAAAATAAAGGACAGTCTGTAGACCCCAACCAACGACCCCACCCCACCCCCGACGCACACACACACCACATCTATAGAGGGAAGAATACCTGCTTGCTCCCTGCAGCTTGGTTTCGGTTCCTTTGTTTCACAGCTGTATTCGCCACACACCCATCCCCTTTTGCAAACGTTTGGCACTGACAGCGGTCTGTGCTGTTGCAGCCAATGACTGACCGCAGTGGCAATGTGTCCCCCAAGTGGCACATCACTACCCATTTCCCTTATTGCCCAACTCCAAGCTTCCTATCTGCTACAATCTACAGATGTCAAAAAGGCATTTGACTTCATTATCTGGGACTTGATGTGTTTACCAGTTTAAGTTAATTGGGATGGATTCTATCCTTCTTGTAAGCATTATGTGTCTGGATGCATTCCTTCAGAGTGACAATATTACAAGTTATTGTTACTTGACTTTTGGCGAAGGGTCTTTGATCCAGGAGTTATTCCAATTTTGAGTGTCAAACGATTCTTGCCCCTAAGATTAGAAAAATTGCCTTCTACTTTGAGGTTATTTTGCCTTCCTCTGGATCAAGGCTAATAGGCTGCACTAAATTGATGTATGCCTCTATTTTCAAAGACATACTGATAGGGAACCTAGATTCTGAGCCCCATTGTGGACAACATAATGCTAACATCTGTAAAGCGTTGCGGAATATGTCATCACTATATAAGTGTGTAAAACAAAAATAAATAAACTTCAGCCTTACAAACAATGTTATGATGTGCACTAATAGAATGGCCCAAGTAATTGTTATAGGCAGATTGACTCTCTTGTTTCCTATATGTGATGGTATGAAGCAGGATTTCTCCTCTTCTATATGTACTGGTTATGGAGCACCTTATAACTGCATTACGCTCAGACCTCTGGAGTCATGATCCATAGTTCTGCATATAAACTTTAAGTGTATGTAGACGAGTCCCCAACCCCCACCTTTTAGTTTTCTTTTCCCTGTGTTTTTCTCACTTCACTCTCCTGCACATCATATGATTGTTTATTAGTCCGCAGCCCTTGTCTTCTGGTTAATGATATATAGCTGTTATCAGTGATTTCTGTATAAGGCTGCCATCCTCTTGTATATGTAGCATTTTATAAAAAAAAAAAATCAATAAAAATGTATTTAACCTAAAAAGCAAGTCCTCATGCAGCCATGTCAGTGGAAAATAAAACATGTATGGCTCTTTTTGTACCCCTACCACAGTATGTCCCCTTCATTGTTTCCACTACTGTACAGTACAGTACAGCCCGGTACTTCTAACAGCAGCTGTGTCTGCTATTACAGATTCATCCCAGGCAAGTGAAAGGGACGGAGATGCAATTTCAGGCACAACCACTGCTTATCGCATGTATGAACTCTGCTTCGACCAGTGGCGTCTCTAGCTTTCAAATTTTGGGGGGGCACACTGGGGGCCAGGACAAAAGTAGGGGGGGCAGCTATAACAACGATACATTTACACAAGTATGCTTAGAAAAGTCCAGCTGTCTGTGGATGACACTTTTATAGAGAGGGGGATCTGTGGATGACACTGCTATGGGGGGGATCTGTGGATGCCACGTACCGTATATAGCATCTTATGCTATATGTGTCATCCACAGATCCACCCCATGACAGTGTCATCCCCATTTCCCCCTCCATAACAGTGTCATCCACAGATCTCCCTCCCCGCCTCTCACAGGAGTGTACATATATAAAATAAACATATTTCACATGAACACTTACAGTTACTTGGCTTGGCCCTTGGGGATCTCGGACGCCACTTCAACACTTTGGCCGGGGGCTCGGCGGAGCTGATGTTGTGTTTTATCCTAATGAGAAAGATTTCATAATAAGGATTTGGAGAAGGGGCAGAGGGATAGCAGAGCAGGTAGAGGCTGGTGCTGCTACTAGGGGGTCATACCATGGGGGAGTAATAAAACCCACCATAATGCCCCCCAGTAGAAATAATTCTCCTTATAATGTGCAAAACATACCCCCTTATGCCCCCAGTTGAGCTAATGTCCCCCATAATGTGCCAGTATAAAAAAACCCTATATAGTGCCCCAGTAAATGCCTCCATAGTGCTCCTCTCCCCCCTTCCTGCAAGTGGCCCCCATAATGTACCAGTATAAAATGCCCCATATATCGTGCCCCAGTAGATGCCCTCAGTGTCCCCCATAATTTGCAAGTATAAAATACCCCTTCTTAGTGCCCCCCGTAGATGACTCCATAGTACTCCTGTCTCCCCTTCTCCATAGTACCCAACATAATGCGTCCCAGTATAAAATGCTACTGTACAGAGCCCCCCATATAAAACACCCCTTCTTTGTGGCCTCAGTAGATGCTGCTATAGTGCCCACCAATAATGTGCCAGTAATAAGTGCCCTCAATAACGTGCCACTGCCAGTAACAAGAGCCCCCCAATGTGCCAGTAATAAGCCCCCATCACGTGCCAGTAACAAGAGCCCCCATCACGTGCCAGTAATAAGCCCCCCATCACGTGCCAGTAATAAGCCCCCCATCACGTGCCAGTAATAAGCCCCCCATCACGTGCCAGTAATAAGCCCCCCATCACGTGCCAGTAATAAGCCCCCATCACGTGCCAGTAATAAGCCCCCCATCACGTGCCAGTAATAAGCCCCCCAATGTGCCAATAATAAGCCCCCCAATACGTGCTAGTAATAAGCCCCCCATTACGTGCCAGTAATAAGCCCCCCCCATTACGTGCCAGTATTAAGCCCCCCATGTTCCAGTATTAAGCCCCCCCATCATGTGCCAGTATTAAGCCCCCCATCGTGCCAGTATTAAGCCCCCCCATCATGTGCCAGTATTAAGCCCCCCATCATGTGCCAGTATTAAGTCCCCCCATCATGTGCCAGTATTAAGTCCCCCATCATCATGTGCCAGTATTAAGTCCCCCATCATCATGTGCCAGTATTAAGTCGTACCCCATCATCATGTGCCAGTATTAAGTCCCCCCCATCATCATGTGCCAGTTTTAAGTCCCCCCCATTGTAATAAGCCCCCATAATGTGCCAGTAACACTATTGTAAAAAAACAAACAAAAAAAAAACACTTATACTTACCTCAGTGTCAGCGATGCGATGCAGACTCTTTCTGTGTCCCGCGCTGTAAGACTCAGGCGGCGTGATGACGTCATCGCGCCGCCTGCGCCGGCCTCTGATAGGCTGCCGGCCTAGTGCCTGCAGCCTATCAGAGGAAGGGAAAGGGACACGCCTCTCCCTCCCCCAGTGGCGTAGCGTGGGTTGCCAGCACCCGGGGCAAGCCAAAAATTGCGCCCCACCCCCTACCCCAGGCACGCCCCTTTTAACAGATACTGTAGTAGATCACCTGCAGTCCTATGTAACACCACAGATAACACAGTGATAACTCTGAGTACAGATAATGTAGTAGATGGGTGTAAGCCCCCAGAATTCAGAACACACACAGTGTGACCTGAAGTCTGGGGCCGAATGCGGCAGTGTGGGCCATATTCTCAATCTCCTCCCCCAACCCTACCGTAAAACAGATATGTGCATGGACATTATTATTACAGTATAATATCGCCCCATACCTGTTACATCCAGTGACTTCTCCTGTGATGTAGACTCTCCTCGACGTCTTCATTCAGAGATAAGACCGCCATGATACTTTCTTTCAGCCGCTTCTCGTCTCTGCAGAGTTTCACCGAATTTTTTTTAGGTTCCTCACTTTACTCTCATCCTCTCCTTCCTGGTGTCTCAACAACTCATCCTGCTGCCCCCCAATACTGTGCTAGAGCCAGACAGATAGTCCCCCATTCCTTATAATATTATTTCCCCTGTATATTATAATGTTCCCCTCTTTGTTAATAATACAATAGCCCCCTCTTTGTTATTAATATAATGTCCCCCTCTTTGTTATTAATATAATGTCCCCGCTTTATTATTAATATAATGTCCCCGCTTTATTATTAATATAATGTCCCCGCTTTATTATTAATATAATGACCCCCTCTTTGTTATTAATATAATAGCCCCCTCTTTATTATTAATATAATGTCCCCGCTTTATTATTAATATAATGTCCCCCTCTTTGTTATTAATATAATAGCCCCCTCTTTATTATTAATATAATGGCCCCCTCTTTGTTATTAAAGAGGGGGCCATTATATTAATAATAAAGAGGGGGTCATTACATTAATATTAAAGAGGGGGCCTTTATATTAATAATAAAGAGGGGGCCATTATATTAATAATAAAGAGGGGGACATTATATTAATAATAAAGAGGGGGCCATTATATTAATAATAAAGAGGGGGACATTACATTATTACTAATGTATTGGCCCCCTATTTATTATTAATATAATGTCCCCCTCTTTGTTATTAATATAATGGCCGCCTCTCCCCTCCTCTCACCTAATTACACAGGGTGGGACTCTGCACTCAGGGACTGTCACTCACTCTGGGTCGCTTGAATCACTCTCTGCCTGGAGTCTGGACTTCAATTCTGCATCTTCATTCATGCTCCGGCTACTGGGCTGGCTCTGCACTCACTGCCTTTCCTGCCTGGAAGGTGGGCGGAGCCTATCGGGAACTGCCGTGCATGCCCCGCCCCCTCTCCCCTCCTCACTCTGCTCTGCAGCCGGACGCTGTGTGAAGACGCTGGCGGCTCACTTCACTTAGGGGGGGGGGCATTTTAGTTGGGGGGGCACATGGGGGGGCACAGCATGATGTAGGGGGGGCCGTGGCCCCCTCTGGCCCCCCCCCTGGCGACGCCACTGGCTTCGACCAGACTGAATTTTATTTATTTTTAGCAAAATGAAAGGCTGTGATGTCATTGCAAAATACCCATGACCACTTAAAAAATGTGTTTATATTTATATATATATATACACTGCGTGCAGAATTATTAGGCAAATGAGTATTTTGACCACATCATCCTCTTTATGCATGTTGTCTTACTCCAAGCTGTATAGGCTCGAAAGCCTACTACCAATTAAGCATATTAGGTGATGTGCATCTCTGTAATGAGAAGGGGTGTGGTCTAATGACATCAACACCCTATATTAGGTGTGCATAATTATTAGGCAACTTCCTTTCCTTTGGCAAAATGGGTCAAAAGAAGGACTTGACAGGCTCAGAAAAGTCAAAAATAGTGAGATATCTTGCAGAGGGATGCAGCACTCTTAAAATTGCAAAGCTTCTGAAGCGTGATCATCGAACAATCAAGCGTTTCATTCAAAATAGTCAACAGGGTCGCAAGAAGCGTGTGGAAAAACCAAGGCGCAAAATAACTGCCCATGAACTGAGAAAAGTCAAGCGTGCAGCTGCCAAGATGCCACTTGCCACCAGTTTGGCCATATTTCAGAGCTGCAACATCACTGGAGTGCCCAAAAGCACAAGGTGTGCAATACTCAGAGACATGGCCAAGGTAAGAAAGGCTGAAAGACGACCACCACTGAACAAGACACACAAGCTGAAACGTCAAGACTGGGCCAAGAAATATCTCAATTTTTTCTAAGGTTTTATGGACTGATGAAATGAGAGTGAGTCTTGATGGGCCAGATGGATGGGCCCGTGGCTGGATTGGTAAAGGGCAGAGAGCTCCAGTCCGACTCAGACGCCAGCAAGGTGGAGGTGGAGTACTGGTTTGGGCTGGTATCAGAAAAGATGAGCTTGTGGGGCCTTTTCGGGTTGAGGATGGAGTCAAGCTCAACTCCCAGTCCTACTGCCAGTTTCTTGAAGACACCTTCTTCAAGCAGTGGTACAGGAAGAAGTCTGCATCCTTCAAGAAAAACATGATTTTCATGCAGGACAATGCTCCATCACACGCGTCCAAGTACTCCACAGCGTGGCTGGCAAGAAAGGGTATAAAAGAAGAAAATCTAATGACATGGCCTCCTTGTTCACCTGATCTGAACCCCATTGAGAACCTGTGGTCCATCATCAAATGTGTGATTTACAAGGAGGGAAAACAGTACACCTCTCTGAACAGTGTCTGGGAGGCTGTGGTTGCTGCTGCACGCAATGTTGATAGTGAACAGATCAAAACACTGACAGAATCCATGGATGGCAGGCTTTTGAGTGTCCTTGCAAAGAAAGGTGGCTATATTGGTCACTGATTTGTTTTTGTTTTGTTTTTGAATGTCAGAAATGTATATTTGTTAATGTTAAGATGTTATATTGGTTTCACTGGTAAAAATAAATAATTGAAATGGGTATATATTTGTTTTTTGTTAAGTTGCCTAATAATTATGCACAGTAATAGTCACCTGCACACACAGATATCCCCCTAAAATAGCTAGAACTAAAAACAAACTAAAAACTACTTCCAAAAATATTCAGCTTTGATATTAATGAGTTTTTTGGGTTCATTGAGAACATGGTTGTTGTTCAATAATAAAATTAATCCTCAAAAATACAACTTGCCTAATAATTCTGCACTCCCTGTTTATATATATATATATATATACATACACACACACAGTGGAATGCAAAAGTTTGGACATACCTGGTCAAATTTTTTTTTCAGTTAAGCAGGTTAAATATGAAATGATCTCCAAAACACATAAAGTTAAAGATGACATATGCCCTTTGTACTTTAAGCAAAACATTTTATTTTTATCTTTTTACTTTTTTAAAATAACTAAAAAGGTAAAGGGCCCGAAGCAAAACTAACCCTGCATGGTTAGTACCTAGTAGCAACCCCTTCGGCAAGTATCACAGCTTGTAAACACTTTTTGTAGCCAGCCAAGAGACTTTCAATTATTGTTTGAGGGATTTTCATCCATTCCTTACTTGCAAAAGTCTTCCAGGTCTTTGAGATCCCTGGGATGTCTTGCATGCACTGCTCTTCTCAGGACTATCCACCGATTTTCAATGATATTTAGATCAGGGGTCAGTGAGGGCCATGGTAAAACCTTTAGCTTTTGCCTTTTGAGGTAGTCTATTGTGGATTTTGAGGTGTGTTAGGATAATTTTCCATTTGTAGAAGCCATCCTCTTTTCAGCTTCTGCTGTCTTACAGTTGGTGTTATGTTTGCTTCCAGAATTTGCTGGAGTTTCGTTGAATCTATTCTTCCCTCTACCTGTGAAATGTTCCCCGTGCCACTGGCTGCAACATAACTCCAAAGCATGATTGATCGACCCCCCCCCCCCCCCATGCTTAATAGTTGGAGAGGTGTTCTTTTCATTAAATTGTGTCCTTTTTTCTCCAAACATACCTTAGCTCATTGTGGCCAAAGAGTTCTATTTTAGCTTCATCGGTCCACAGTACTTGTTTCCAAAATGCATCAGTAGTTTAGGTGTTCTGACGATTAATTTTGTGGAGAGGGCGCAGGGTGGGATTTTTTCTGATGACTCTTCCTTGAAGGCCATATTTGTGCAAGTAACACTGAACAGTAGAACAATGTACCACAACTCCAGAGTCTGCTAAATCTTCCTGAAGGTCTTTTGCAGTCAAGCAGAGATTCTGATTTGCCTTTCTCGCAAACCTACGAGCAGCTGTCTGTAAAATTTTTCTTGATCTTCCAGACCTTCTCTCGACCTCCACTGTTCCCGTTAACTGTCATTTCTTAATTACATTTTAAACTCAGGAAATGGCAACCTTAAAACGCTTAGCTATCTTCTTATAGTCTTCTCCTGCTTTGTGGGTCTCAGTCATTTTAATTTTCAAAGTGTTAGGCAGTTGCATAATAGAACCCATGGCTGCCATTTTTGTGACCAGATTAAAGGGGGTCTGGGTATTTGTAAAACTTTGAAATTTGCATCACCTGGCCTTTCGTAACTATGGTTGTGAACAAGCCTTAACCCTAACAGGCAGGTCTGAGACCTCCGTCAAAGTTATCTGAGCTCTCAAATCTCCTTGGGTTCCCATACGTTTGCATGTTATCCCTTTCCTTCTTTTTATTTTAAAACTGTACAAAACCAAAATAATACACTGATATTGTTTAAAATGTTGTAAAGTGTGTTTAATCTTTAACATTATGCCTTTTGGAGATCATTTTATCTTCAACTTGCTTAACTGTTCACAGTAGCAGTCATTTTGACCAGGGATGCCCAAACTTTTGCATGGCACCGTATATATGAAATTTCAGCTTTTATTTGGTTGTAATGATTGGGCCCAGCTTTCCTGGCAGCAAAAGGGTTAATTTTCAGGAATTTAGTTATTTTAGTATTTGCAATAAATATAACTTTTTAAAGGGAATGTGTTGCCTATAGTGTTTTTATGCAGATTTAAAATTGTGGGGGAAAAAAAAAAAAAAATAATTCTAACTTGTTTTTATATTTTGATAGTAGATTTTTTTAAATTCTAGTCTATATACTGCGTTACGGGGGGCAACCATCTTGCCTGAGCTGTTAGCAGCAATTATCTATACGTTTTACAGCAGCCACACGTGCCATGGACACAACAGACTAGTCACAGCGCTCCGTGCCCTGTGCAGAAGTCGTTGTACAACAAAGGAGTAGTTAAAATGTGACAATCTTTAATTAAACAATAGGTAATTTGCTTGCAGATTCTCTATAAAGATTTTTTTCACTGACCTTCAAGCACAGATTTCACAGGTCACAATTATGGCAGCTATTCCTTACCAATAACAATTAATGCTGACGACAAGTGTCAGTTTATAATACGTTGCTACAACTGAATGGTAACTATCAGAACTGAAAACGATGAAGAGAAAAAGTGCTTAGAATTCATATGAAAATGAGTGCACCGTTGCTCCTCCTGCTTCCTCTGCCAGCATCTCACTCTCTTTCTTGATTAACAAGGCCAGGTTCCTGCATAGTTATCGTGTTTGGCCCTGTCAAAGAGAGGGAGTAACTGGCAGAGGAAGCAGGAGTGGTAAGGGTGCAGAGAATGGCTTGAGGTCATCCTAAGTGCAATTAACTGCTCATTTGCATATAAAAAGTACTCTAGAACAGACCTGGGCAAACTACGGCCCGCGGGCCGTATACGGCCCGGCGGACCTTTTAATCCGGCCCCCGGGCGGAGCCAGAGGCGTGCCAAGCAACGATACCCCTCCTCCGCGAATGAAGAGGACTTCCGACTCGGCGTGCTGCGTGTGGCATGGCGCGGTGGCAGGGAGGCAGCGTCAGCGGCAGTACTGTCTAGGTAAGACACAGCAGGGGGGGGGGGGTGCCTCGTGCGAGCCGTACCCGGGACCCGGCCGGCCGCAATTATTCCCTTCTCTGTAACAGCGCAGCGCCCGCGGCTCTCATAGTATCGGCTGTGACTGTCTGACACTGACAGTCACAGAGCCGACAAGCATGAAGCTGCGGCCGCCTCCCCCTGTGCTGTGTGTAGTCAGTGTGACTAACACATGGCTGATCATCTCTGAGCATTACGTTTCTAAAGGCAAGGGGGGGGGGAGGGGTGTGTACTATTGTAAGGGGGGGTGTTCTGTATATGATGGGGGGGCCGGGGGGGTGTTCTGTACACAAGGGGACAATGGCTGGATTCACAGGGGACAATGGCTGGATTCACAGGGGACAATGGCTGGATTCACATTGGACAATGGCTGGATTCACAGGGGGACAATGGCTGGATTCACAGGGGACAATGGCTGGATTCACATGGGGACAATGGCTGGATTCACAGTGGGACAATTGCTGGATTCACAGGGGGACAATGGCTGGATTCACAGGGGGACAATGGCTGGATTCACAGGGGGACAATGGCTGGATTCACAGGGGGACAATGGCTGGATTCACAGGGGGACAATGGCTGGATTCACAGGGGACAATGGCTGGATTCACAGGGGACAATGGCTGGATTCACAGGGGACAATGGCTGGATTCACAGGGGGACAATGGCTGGATTCACAGGGGGACAATGGCTGGATTCACAGGGGGACAATGGCTGGATTCACAGGGGGACAATGGCTGGATTCACAGGGGGACAATGGCTGGATTCACAGGGGGACAATGGCTGGATTCACAGGGGACAATGGCTGGATTCACAGGGGGACAATGGCTGGATTCACAGGGGACAATGGCTGGATTCACAGGGGACAATGGCTGGAATCTGGATTCACAGGGGACAATGGCTGGATTCACAGGGGGACAATGGCTGGATTCACAGGGGGACAATGGCTGGATTCACAGGGGGACAATGGCTTTCACTAATATGAGTCACAAATAGTGAAAAATGTTCATTGTTTTGGGAAATTTTGTTTAATAAATTTAAATTTTTTTCTTATAAGGCAACCTCACTTTTTCATTGTTTAACTATAACAAGTACTCGTACCAGTTGTCCAACAATGATATTTACTGCTTTTTATAAAGAAATACAATTGATTTTATGCAGTATTGAGTTTAGCCTTTTGGCCCGGCCCTCCAAAATATTTTCAGTTTCTCATGTGGCCCCATCGAAAAAATAATTGCCCACCCCTGCTCTAGAATAAAGTGGATCGCTAAATGAAGGGTATCATTGCATTAAACTGATCAAAAATATGCACAACGAGCCTAATTTTCATGTAGTAATTATAGCAGTAATGCAGTTTACATTTATTCTTGACTTCAGTGTTTGCATGTGTCTTTGTGCATGAAGCACTGTGCTGGTACTTGTAGTCCATGTTATTACATTAAACTGGGCTAGCCCTTCAAAGCATTATTCCTAGTGTAACAATAATGATGACAGATTCCCTTTAAAATATTGTACCCACACATGCCAACCAGTATTCCTGTTATTTTTTTCAAGGTATGATGGAACACACCAAACGTCTCCTAAGAGCATTTTTCGAACTCTCCCAGACACATAGAGGTAATAACTCATTCAGAATGTAATTTGTAGTTGAGCGTATTTGTACAGTCTTGGTATGAGATGTTCTAACATAGATTATCTGAAGTGAAAATGTATTAAGATGATTTAGTAGTGCATTTTTTCCATGCACAGGTTTTCAAAAGCTGGGGTATAGTCCCTCCTTATGTCTTATGGTTCCCTTTATAGAATAAAAAACAATCACTAACTTCAGCAACAAAGAGGGAGGCAGCTCTGAGGATTGCAGAGCGCACTGAGAAGGGATTCGCAATCCTCAGCTCTGCTTCCCATTGAGATGTATGGAAGGCAGAAAGAACCCGGTGGAATTTCGGCACGGCTGTTTGCACCAAAATTGAATTCATCAGACCTGTTGATTGTTGGGCACTTGGCTGGGCACACCATCAACACTGTAGTCTGGAGGATGTTTAGCAACATGTATGGATATATAGGATATAGCATTGACACACGTAATGGTCATTCCGCCTTAGTGTTTTTTTCCTGTTTTTGTATTTTCTGACGTTAATATGCTGTGCTTTGTAATTCATTTTTTAGCTTTTGGAGATGTGTTCTCAGTTATTGGTGTCCGAGAGCCTCAACCTGCAGCAAGTGAAGCATTTGTTAAGTTTGCTGATGCTCATCGAAACATTGAAAAGTTTGGAATTAGCCTTTTAAAAACTATTAAACCAGTAAGTGATCTTATTTAGAGTACATTGTTTCTTAAAACTGAAATCTTCAGTGCATTCCTAGATTTGTCTAAAGATCGTCATGGATGGACCTGCTTGTAATTCTTTCTTTATTAGTTTTAAAAAGATTGTCTTAACCACTTAAGGACCACAGGTTTATACCCCCCTAAAGACCAGGCCCTTTTTTACAAATCGGCACTACACTACTTTCACCGTTTATTGCTCGGTCATGCAACTTACCACCCAAATGAATTTTACCTCCTTTTCTTCTCACTAATAGAGCTTTCATTTGGTGGTATTTCATTGCTGCTGACATTTTTACTTTTTTTGTTATTAATCGAAATTTAACGATTTTTTTGCAAAAAAATGACATTTTTCACTTTCAGTTGTAAAATTTTGCAAAAAAAACGAGATCCATATAGAAATTTTGCTCTAAATTTATAGTTCTACATGTCTTTGATAAAAAAAAAATGTTTGGGTAAAAAAAAAATGGTTTGGGTAAAAGTTATAGCGTTTACAAACTATGGTACAAAAATGTGAATTTCCGCTTTTTGAAGCAGCTCTGACTTTCTGAGCACCTGTCATGTTTCCTGAGGTTCTACAATGGCCAGACAGTACAAACACCCCACAAATGACCCCATTTCGGAAAGTAGACACCCTAAGGTATTCGCTGATGGGCATAGTGAGTTCATAGAACTTTTTATTTTTTGTCACAAGTTAGCGGAAAATTATGATTTTTTTTTTTTTTTTCTTACAAAGTCTCATATTCCACTAACTTGTGACAAAAAATAAAAACTTCTATGAACTCACTATGCCCATCACGAAATACCTTGGGGTCTCTTCTTTCCAAAATGGGGTCACTTGTGGGGTAGTTATACTGCCCTGGCATTCTAGGGGCCCAAATGTGTGGTAAGGAGTTTGAAATCAAATTCTGTAAAAAATGACCTGTGAAATCCGAAAGGTGCTCTTTGGAATATGGGCCCCTTTGCCCACCTAGGCTGCAAAAAAGTGTCACACATCTGGTATCTCTGTATTCAGGAGAAGTTGAGGAATGTGTTTTGGGGTGTCTTTTTACATATACCCATGCTGGGTGAGATAAATATCTTGGTCAAATGCCAACTTTGTATAAAAAAAATGGGAAAAGTTGTCTTTTGCCAAGATATTTCTCTCACCCAGCATGGGTATATGTAAAATGACACCCCAAAACACATTCCCCACCTTCTCCTGAGTACGGCAATACCAGATGTGTGACACTTTTTTGCAGCCTAGGTGGGCAAAGGGGCCCATATTCCAAAGAGCACCTTTCGGATTTCACAGGTCATTTTTTACAGAATTTGATTTCAAACTCCTTACCACACATTCGGGCCCCTAGAATGCCAGGGCAGTATAACTACCCCACAAGTGACCCCATTTTGGAAAGAAGACACCCCAAGGTATTCCGTGAGGGGCATGGCAAGTTCCTAGAATTTTTTATTTTTTGTCACAAGTTAGTGGAAAATGATGATTTTTTATTTTTATTTTTTTTTCATACAAAGTCTCATATTCCACTAACTTGTGACAAAAAATAAAAACTTCCATGAACTCACTATGCCCATCAGCGAATACCTTGGGGTCTCTTCTTTCCAAAATGGGGTCACTTGTGGGGTAGTTATACTGCCCTGGCATTCTAGGGGCCCGAATGTGTGGTAAGGAGTTTGAAATCAAATTCTGTAAAAAATGACCTGTGAAATCCGAAAGGTGCTCTTTGGAATATGGGCCCCTTTGCCCACCTAGGCTGCAAAAAAGTGTCACACATCGGGTATCTCCGTACTCAGGAGAAGGTGGGGAATGTGTTTTGGGGTGTCTTTTTACATATACCCATGCTGGGTGAGATAAATATCTTGGTCAAATGCCAACTTTGTATAAAAAAATGGGAAAAGTTGTCTTTTGCCAAGATATTTCTCTCACCCAGCAGGGGTATATGTAAAATGACACCCCAAAACACATTCCCCACCTTCTCCTGAGTACGGGGATACCAGATGTGTGACACTTTTTTGCAGCCTAGGTGGGCAAAGGGGCCCATATTCCAAAGAGCACCTTTCGGATTTCACAGGTCATTTTTTACAGAATTTGATTTCAAACTCCTTACCACACATTTGGGCCCCTAGAATGCCAGGGCAGTATAACTACCCCACAAGTGACCCCATTTTGGAAAGAAGAGACCCCAAGGTATTCGCTGATGGGCATAGTGAGTTCATGGAAGTTTTTATTTTTTGTCACAAGTTAGTGGAATATGAGACTTTGTATGAAAAAAAAAAAAAAAAAAAATCTGCATTTTCCACTAACTTGTGACAAAAAATAAAAAATTCTAGGAACTCGCCATGCCCCTCACGGAATACCTTGGGGTGTCTTCTTTCCAAAATGGGATCACTTGTGGGGTAGTTATACTGCCCTGGCATTTTCCAGGGGCCCTAATGTGTGGTAAGTAGGTAAATGACCTGTGAAATCCTAAAGGTGCTCTTTGGAATATGGGCCCCTTTGCCCACCTAGGCTGCAAAAAAGTGTCACACATGTGGTATCGCCGTATTCAGTAGAAGTTGGGGAATGTGTTTTGGGGTGTCATTTTACATATACCCTTGCTGGGTGAGAGAAATATCTTGGCAAAAGACAACTTTTCCCATTTTTTTATACAAAGTTGGCATTTGACCAAGATATTTCTCTCACCCAGCATGGGTATATGTAAAATGACACCCCAAAACACATTCCCCAACTTCTCCTGAGTACGGCGATACCAGATGTGTGACACTTTTTTGCAGCCTAGATGCGCAAAGGTGCCCAAATTCCTTTTAGGAGGGCATTTTTAGACATTTGGATACCAGACTTCTTCTCACGCTTTGGGGCCCCTAGAATGCCAGGGCAGTATAAATACCCCACATGTGACCCCATTTTGGAAAGAAGACACCCCAAGGTATTCAATGAGGGGCATGGCGAGTTCATAGAAAATTATTTTTTTTGGCACAAGTTAGCGGAAATTGATATTTTTAATTTTTTTCTCACAAAGTCTCCCGTTCCGCTAACTTGGGACAAAAATTTCAATCTTTCATGGACTCAATATGCCCCTCACGGAATACCTGGGGGTGTCTTCCTTCCGAAATGGGGTCACATGTGGGGTATTTATACTGCCCTGGCATTCTAGGGGCCCTAAAGCGTGAGAAGAAGTCTGGAATATAAATGTCTAAAAAATTTTACGCATTTGGTTTCCGTGAGGGGTATGGTGAGTTCATGTGAGATTTTATTTTTTGACACAAGTTAGTGGAATATGAGACTTTGTAAGAAAAAAAAAATAATAATTCCGCTAACTTGGGCCAAAAAAATGTCTGAATAGAGCCTTACAGAGGGTGATCAATGACAGGGGGGGTGATCAATGACAGGGGGGTGATCAATGACAGGGGGGTGATCAATGACAGGGGGAGTGATCAATGACAGGGGGGTGATCAATGACAGGGGGGTGATCAATGACAGGGGGGTGATCAATGACAGGGGGGTGATCAATGACAGGGGGGTGATCAGGGAGTCTATATGGGGTGATCACCACAGTCATTGATCACGCCCCTGTAAGGCTTCATTCAGACGTCCGGATGCATTTTGCGGATCCGATCCATCTATCAGTGGATCCGTAAAAATCATGCGGACGTCTGAATGGAGCTTTACAGGGGGGTAATCAATGACAGGGGGGTGATCAGGGAGTCTATATGGGGTGATCACCACAGTCATTGATCATGCCCCTGTAAGGCTTCATTCAGACGTCCGGATGCGTTTTGCGGATCCGATCCATCTATCAGTGGATCCGTAAAAATCATGCGGACGTCTGAATGGAGCTTTACAGGGGGGTAATTAATGACAGGGGGGTAATCAATGACAGGGGGGTGATCAGGGAGTCTATATGGGGTGATCACCACAGTCATTGATCACGCCCCTGTAAGGCTTCATTCAGACGTCCGGATGCGTTTTGCGGATCCGATCCATCTATCAGTGCATCCGTAAAAATCATGCGGACATCTGAATGGAGCTTTACAGGGGGGTGATCAGGGAGTCTATATGGGGTGATCACCACAGTCATTGATCACGCCCCTGTAAGGCTTCATTCAGACGTCCGGATGCGTTTTGCGGATCCGATCCATCTATCAGTGCATCCGTAAAAATCATGCGGACATCTGAATGGAGCTTTACAGGGGGGTGATCAGGGAGTCTATATGGGGTGATCACCACAGTCATTGATCATGCCCCTGTAAGGCTTTATTCAGACGTCCGGATGCGTTTTGCGGATCCGATCCATCTATCAGTGCATCCGTAAAAATCATGCGGACATCTGAATGGAGCTTTACAGGGGGTTGATCAATGACAGGGGTGTAATCAATGACAGGGGGGTGATCAGCGAGTCTATATGGGGTGATAACCACAGTCATTGATCACGCCCCTGTAAGGCTTCATTCAGACGTCCGGATGCGTTTTGCGGATCCGATCCATCTATCAGTGGATCCGTAAAAATCATGCGGACGTCTGAATGGAGCTTTACGGGGGGGTAATCAATGACAGGGGGGTAATCAATGACAGGGGGGTGATCAGGGAGTCTATATGGGGTGATCAGGGGCTAATAAGGGGTTAATAAGTGACGGGGGGGGTGTAGTGTAGTGTAGTGGTGCTTGGTGCTACTTTACTGAGCTACCTGTGTCCTCTGGTGGTCGATCCAAACAAAGGGGACCACCAGAGGACCAGGTAGCAGGTGTATTAGACGCTGTTATCAAAACAGCGTCTAATATACCTGTTAGGGGTTAAAAAAAACACATCTCCAGCCTGCCAGCGAAGGATCGCCGCTGGCAGGCTGGAGATCAACTCTCTTACCTTCCGTTCCTGTGAGCGCGCGCGCCTGTGTGCGCGCGTTCACAGGAAATCTCGGCTCACGCGAGATGACGCCTATTGGCGTTAGCGTAGCCTGGGGGAGCCGTCGCAATGACGCCTTTCGGCGTTAGCGTGGCGGCAAGCGGTTAAAGGGGTTATCCCACCCTCACAGAGGTTGTACTTAGCTCGCTTCCCGGCACCCACGTCTCTTTTCATTTCTCATATCGGCACGGCCGCAGCTGTAGCTCCCCGTCGCGCGGATGAAAACATCCGTCGTGGGGGGGGGGGGCATGGGCAGCCAATAACAGGCGTGACGGGAATGAGCCTCCCTAGCATCCCCGTGATGCTAGGAAGGCTCATTCCCATTGTGGCCTGTTATTGGATACCCCCGACGCTGGATGTTTTCATGCGCGCGACGGCCATGCAGGCGTCAGAAGCACCACGGGTGCCAGGAAGCGAGGTAAGTACAATCTCTGTGAGGGGCCTGGGCATATGGGGAGGCATTTTAGAGGTTGGATAACACCTTTAACTAGAAAAAAAATCTTAATAGGTATCTTAGAAATAGCTCACTAGCCCCACAACCATAAGAGGTGCACAATCTAATAAATTCACCCTTCAAATTGTGTAACTGTCAATATAGGATTGGCACACTCAAACATGCGGAGCCCCACGGAGTTAGAACAATTTATTATAACTACTGTATGCTTGATAAAATATAATAAAATACATAAAATACAATTATGATAAAATGCAATTGTAAGTAAAATTGGATTAAACAGTAGTAGTTACTTCTATATTGTTCAGATTAACTTATTACAGATGCTGAATAAGTATGATGCTCTGAGTGTTAATAATAACAACGTGTGGGTTGTGACTACTGTTCTTCTGGACCTGTAATAATATACAGTAAATTGCAGATAAACAGATAAATCGCACTCTTTATCACTACAATCCATGTGTTTCCTGGTTGTTATATACTCAATTTCTCATGAGAATCTTCGCATACATCTATGTTCAAATCTTCGAGGATTGCCGAAAAAATCTTTCCGAAAAGATTTTTTCGGCAATCCTCGAAAAGTTGAACATAGATGTATGCGAAGATTCCCATGAGAAATTGAGTATATAATAACCAGGAAACACATGGATTGTAGTGATAAAGAGTGCGATTTATCTGTTTATCTGCAATTTACTGTATATTATTACAGGTCCAGAAGAACAGTAGTCACAACCCACACGTTGTTATTATTAACACTCAGAGCATCATACTTATTCAGCATCTGTAATAAGTTAATCTGAACAATATAGAAGTAACTACTAATGTTTAATCCAATTTTACTTACAATTGCATTTTATCATAATTGTATTTTATGTATTTTATTATATTTTATCAAGCATAGTTATAATAAATTGTTCTAACTCCGTGGGGCTCCGCATGTTTGAGTGTGCCAATCCTATATTGACAGTTAGAAAAAAAATCTGTATGTTTAAGCTAGAATATATAGCACTTATAGTGCTACTATATAGTACTAATTTACTAGAAATTACTTTTGTAAACCCTTTTGTAATACTTCTGCATTATAGTGTATTAAGTCAGTTACAGTAAAACTGACAGTATGCCTATTAGAACCTACCAGAGAGCCTAAATCACCCTGAGCCTGCAGCATCACTTCACTCTTCCACCTCACAGTTTTTTTTTGTCTTCCTCTGGATCAACTTGCAGGATAACAGGCCGAACTGGATGGACAAATGTATTTTTTCGGCCTTATAAACTATGTATAAACTATGTATGTTCACACAACAGATTTTAACCCCCCACTACAAAGTTCAGCACCCTTTTTTTTTTTTTTTTTTGGTATGTTTTTTTATGTCGTTTTATTTTACTTTTTTTTTTTTAACCAATGGGTGTTAAAGGAGTTGTCTCATCATGGACCCATAGGGGCATATCGCCAGGATATGCCCCCATTGTCTTATAGGTATGGGTCCCACCGCTGGGACCCACACCTATATAGAGAACAGAGCCCCACAAAGTGGTGGCTGGAGGACTCCAGTCCGGCCACCATTAAGCTGGCTCCCCATAGAAGTGAATGGCCCCCGCTCCCATTTATTTCTATGGGGCCCTATAGAAAATGAAAGGAGGGCAGCTGCGCATGCACAGTGCGCCCTCCTTCACTTACGGAGCTCCGTTCTCGATATAGGTGCGGGGCTCAGCAATATGCCCCCATTGTCCATGAGACAACCCCTTTAAGTCCAAAACAAAACTGCATTTTCAGATCATGGACACACACAAAGCTGTTCTTCGATGCTTCCCATTAATTTCAATCGTGATTCAGAGCTAATTCTGTCCCATGCTGCTTTTTTCCACACAGGGCTGATTTGATTTGAGCTGATTTTAAGGTGGTAATGCTCCAAAATCAGTGCCAAAAAACTCAGTGTGAACTGGCCCTAAGTACCACTGCTCGTGGCAAATCTGTATTTCCCGTGAGGTACTATTATGGCACAGTGAAAGGATTAGAATGCATTTACAGATTCAATTTTTTTCTAGCTATACAACCACTTGAATCGCATCAATTACAAAACTGTTGTGGAGTTTATGCCCCATGGTAATCATTGCATTGGTTCAAAAATATATGCCTGCATGACCCTGAAAGGAAATGTTTTGGACTTTAAAGAGTAACTAAACTTTTAAATACATTTTTGTTAAATTGTCCCTAATGTCGTAATAACAGTTTTTGTCTTTTTAATAGACTTTTCACTCTCTAAGGCTACTTTCACACTAGCGTTCTGCTGTCCGCTCGTGAGCTCCGTTTGAAGGGGCTCACGAGCGGAGCAGAACGCTTCCGTCCAGCCCTGATGCAGTCTGAATGGATGCGGATCCGCTCAGACTGCATCAGTCTGGCGGCGTTCAGCCTCCGCTCCGCTCGCCTCCGCACGGCCAGGCGGACAGCTGAACGCTGCTTGCAGCGTTCGGGTGTCCGCCTGGCCGTGCGGAGGCGTGCGGATCCGTCCAGACTTACAATGTAAGTCAATGGGAACGGATCCGCTTGAAGATGACACCATATGGCTCAATCTTCAAGCGGATCCGTCCCCCATTGACTTTACATTGAAAGTCTGAACGGATCCGCTCAGGCTACTTTCGCACTTAGAAATTTTTCTAAGTTATTAATGCAGACGGATCCGTACTGAACGGAGCCTCCGTCTGCATTAATATGATCGGATCCGTTCAGAACGGATCCGATCAAGCGCAAGTGTGAAAGTAGCCTAAAGCGCATCTTTTCCTGTGCGTTTAAAATTGACTTTTCAGTACATTGCTGTCAGCAGTGTACGTAGCGCAGGGAGTATGGGCAGGAGCGCACATTGCTGCTCCTGCCCGTGCCCTCCAGAGGTTTACTAAATGTTGGCATAGCACATAGGTACCCTGTAACCATGTACTATGCCAAGATTAGCTGACATGCAGACTTTTAGCTTAACAAAGCAGACACAGGCAGGAACTGCTCCGCTCAGCTAATCCTGGCATAGTGCATGGTTACAGGATACCCATGTGCTATGCCAGCATTTAGTAAACCTCTGGAGGGCATGGGCAGGAGCAGCAATGTGCGCTCCTGCCCATACTCCCTGCGCTCCTGCCCATACTCCCTGCTGACAGCAATGTACTGAAAAGTCCATTTTAAACGCACAGGAAAAGATGCGCTTTAGAGAGGGAAAAGTCTATTAAAAAAAAAAACTTTCAAGACTGGGTGATTTTCTTTTATTTTTTTTGTTACTCCAAGAGCTAAAATTATTATATATTTTTTTTCATTCACATAGCTGTATGAGGGCTTGTCTATTTGCGGGACAAGATGCACTTTCTAATAGCATCATTTACCATTGCATACAATGTGGTGGAATGCAGGAAAAAAATTCCAAATGGGGTGGAATTATTAAAAAATACTAAATGCCGCCACAGTTCTATGGGGATTTTTTTTACACCGTGTCCTATGCGGTAAAATGACCTACTACTTTTATTCTCTGGGTCAGTAGGATTGCAGTGATACCACATATGTATAGTTTTTCTTGCCTTTTTAATACTGAATTTTTTTTTTAAAACTTTGGAAAAAAAATACATCTTTCGTTTGTATTGCCATATTCTGACCATAACTTTTTTTATTTTTATGTGTATGGAGCTGTCTAAGGCTTCATTTTCTGCGGGACAATCTGTACTTTTCATTGATACAATTCTGGGGTGTTTATGACTTTTTGATCACTTTTTATAAAAAATTTTGTTGGAGGGGAAGCAACCATAAAAATGGCAAATCTGATATTTTAACTTTGTTTTTCTGTTTCTCCATTTGTTGTATGATATAAATATTTTTATAATTTAATAGTATGGGCATTTTTCGCACTCAGCAGTGTCCATGATGTCAATTTTTTTTTATTGCTAGTATTTTTATTTTATTTTTGGGGAAAGGGGTGTGATTTTAATTTTTATATAATTTTTTTTATATATATTTTTAAAAACTTTTTTTTACACTTTTTAATAGTTTCCTTAGGGAACTATAGCAGGGAATCATTAGATTGCTTTTCTCATAGACTCCAATGCATTAGCTTTGGAGTCTACGGGGATTACACTGTATTCCTTTGAAGCCCTGCCAGAAGTACTAATGTGTGGCAGCCCTGTACCACTTAGGAGTACAGAGGCTGGCGCACACTGCATCTGGCTCCCCCTATCCTCACCGGGGGGAGCCGGAGCACGGATGGGAACATTCGCTCCTGGTCTTTAACCTCCCAGATGCCATGCGATCAACGTTACATAAATCAAAACAGTTGGGAACCAAGTAAGGGGCGAGTTCATCTGTGGGATTTGCAGTCAATAACTCTTAATTTCCAGATCTTTATGTTTTTTATTTTCAGTTTTAGTGTTAATTGAATAATTACTGTATGTTTGCATTACTGATATAAACCCTCTTTCAACAGATGCTGAATGATTTAAATACATACCTTAATAAAGCCATTCCTGACACGAAATTAACTATCAAAAAATATCTTGATGTCAAGTTTGAATATTTGGTAAGTAGACCATTGCCCTCATATTTCTTTGATAGCATATAGTGAAAGAGAACCTATCACCAGAAAATGCAGCAAGCTGCAGGCAGCAGGAGGCAGTGGGCAGACTGATATATAGTTTTGTAAAAAAAGATTCAGCAAGGCTTGGAATTTATATATTTAAATCTCTGCTCTTTCTATATTTAAGACCGCCCCGTGTACAGCGATCAGTGAGTGACAGCTGTCTATGTATACACACTTAGGCCTCATGCACACGAACGTATTTTCTTTCCATGTCCGTTCCGGTTTTTTTGCGGACCATATGTGGAACCATTCATTTCAATGGGTCCGCAAAAAAATGGAAGTTACTTCGTGTGCATTCCGTTTCTGTATGTCCGTTCCGCAAAAAAATAGAATATGTCCTATTATTGTCTGCATTACGGACAAGGATAGTACAATTCTATTAGGGGCCAGCCGTTCCGCTCCGCAAAATACGGAATGCACACGGATGTCATCCGTATTTTATGCGGATCTGGTTTTTGCGGACCGCAAAATACATACGGTCGTGTACATGAGCCCTTAAACAGTGAAAGCTATCACTGATAACACATCCCTCGTGTATAGCTAAAGTTAGAAGAAAAAAAAGGTTTAAAAGTATATTACAAGCTTTATTGAATCTTTTTTCACTAAGCTATACATTAATCTGCTCAGCTTCTCCTGCTCAATAACATGCTGCCCGCAGATTTTGTGACCATGTAGTGTCTGCCTCCCATTGTTTTTAGCTTGCAGGCTGGCGGTCTAAAGTTGCAACTCTGCCAAGAAGGAGCATGTTCCATCTTGATGTGGTGTTCAGACAGCCGCCACTTGAAGCCATAACGGCTATCCACTTGCAGCTTAGCAGCATACAATGTGAACAACCACGGCAGAAACCACAGTGGATTTTGATGGCATCAAAATCTGTTGTGTGAATGGGCCCTTAAGCATCCCACATTGTGGTACCAGCATGTGGCCAAACTGATTGCCAGCGGGCTGTGGCAGTTTTTTTTTTAAGTAATGTGTTAATAAGCTGCATGATTTTGCTGGTAGTATGCTGTTTTCCTTCAAAAACGTGTAAGCATTAACGGGGTTGTCAGAGTCAAAATTTCTTTTGTACAAGGCAGGAACATTATTATAATAAGTTATACTCGCCTTTCTAAACCCCCTCCATTCCAACGCCAATGCCCCGATTCTTCCTACCAGGCTTTATTTTCATAATGTAACAATGACATCATGGCTGCATTGCTAGTGAGGATTGTATCAGCGTCGCTCGACCAGAGGGGGCACCGAGAGATGAGTGTAACTCATCAACAAAGCAAACGTTTTTTTGTGAGTTTGTTTGCTCGAAAAAGATTGTGGGGATTGTCTGTTGCAAACATTGTTATAGAAAGTTACTAACCTCGATAATTTATTAAATTCAATATTTTCCAGTCATACTGTCTGAAAGTAAAGGAAATGGATGACGAGGAGTACAGCAGCATAGTAAGTACCGTATTTTTCGCCCTATAAGACGCACCGGCCTATAAGACACACCTACCTTTTAGAGGAGGACAATAAGAAAAAAACATTTTTCATTAGACCTAAGGTCAGACCAGCAATCAGACACCCAATGAGGTTAATCAGACCTCAGCCCCAATCAGACCCCCCAATGTTAATAAGACCCCAATAAAACCTCAGATCAGACCCCCAAAGTGTACGACCCCCAATCAGACCTCAGATAAGAGCCCCAATATAAATGACACCCCCATGCCTCTCATCAGCCCCCAGCCTCTTATCAGCCCCTTCTTATCAACCCTCTAGCCTCTTCTAAGCAACCTAGCCTCTCATCAGCCCTCATACCTTGTACATAGGAGCAGGCAGTGTGAAGACTTGGAGGCGGAGCAGGCATGTGTGGCAAGAAAGCCTGCTCCACCCTTCATCTGCCTGCTCCCACCAACGTTCTCACTGCCGGACGGTCCCTATCAACCAGCCCAGACAGGGCCAGCCATTCTCTATCACCCTACCACCCAGCGCAAGCTGCAGCAGACCTATCCCTACCACCCAGCTCACGGTCCCCATCAGTGAGCACACGCTGCAGCCGCTGGGCTCTCTCTCTTCAGGTAAGGCCTCCTGCACAGGTCTGGGGAACGGGTGGGCCAGTCCATAGCATCAATGCCTTTGTCTTGCAGGAACTGCTGACACACTCCAGCCACATGAGGTCTAGCATTGTCTTGCATTAGGAGGAACCCAGGGCCAACCGCACCAGCATATGGTCTCACAAGGGGTCTGAGGATCTCATCTCGGTACCTAATGGCAGTCAGGCTACCTCTGGCGAGCAAATGGAGGGCTGTGCGGCCCTCCAAAGAAATGCCACCCCACACCATTACTGACCCAATGCCAAACCGGTCATGCTGGAGGATGTTGCAGGCAGCAGAACGTTCTCCACGGCGTCTCCAGACTCTGTCACGTCTGTCACATGTGCTCAGTGTGAACCTGCTTTCATCTGTGAAGAGCACAGGGCGCCAGTGGCGAATTTGCCAATCTTGGTGTTCTCTGGCAAATTCCAAACGTCCTGCACGGTGTTGGGCTGTAAGCACAACCCCCACCTGTGGACGTCGGGCCCTCATATCACCCTCATGGAGTCTGTTTCTGACTGTTTGAGCAGACATGCACATTTGTGGCCTGTTGGAGGTCATTTTGCAGGGCTCTGGCAGTGCTCCTCCTGTTCCTCCTTGCACAAAGGTGGAGGTAGCGGTCCTGCTGCTGGGTTGTTGCCCTCCTACGGCCTCCTCCACGTCTCCTGATGTACTGGCCTGTCTCCTGGTAGCGCCTCCATGCTCTGGACACTATGCTGACAGACACAGCAAACCTTCTTGCCACAGCTCGCATTGATGTGCCATCCTGGATAAGCTGCACTACCTGAGCCACTTGTGTGGGTTGTTGACTCCGTCTCATGCTACCACTAGAGTGAAAGCACCGCCAGCATTCAAAAGTGACCAAAACATCAGCCAGGAAGCATAGGAACTGAGAAGTGGTCTGTGGTCACCACCTGCAAAACCACTCCTTTATTGGGGTGTCTTGCTAATTGCCTATAATTTCCACCTGTTGTCTATCCCATTTGCACAACAGCATGTGAAATTGATTGTCACTCAGTGTTGCTTCCTAAGTGGACAGTTTGATTTCACAGAAGTGTGATTGACTTGGAATTACATTGTGTTGTTTAAGTGTTCCCTTTATTATTGTATATTTGTATATTTTGTTAACCTCAGTCCAAGTGCATAACTTTACATTTATCCATGTTGAACTTTATTTGCCATTTCTCTGCCCAAGCCTCCAGCTTCCCCAAATCTCTCTGCAATATCATGACCAAGGTTTAGTATCATCTGCAAATATTGAAATTCTGCTATGTAATCCCTCTCTTAAGAATGTATTAAAAAGAATAGGGTGCAATATTGACCCTTGTAAGACTACCCCCCCTGGGGACTGTGACACAATTAGAAGGTATTTATTAATTGTACAACTTCAGTTTCCTATCACTGATAGTACAGAATTACACATATTCTCTGCTAGCCCCCATCATTTTCATTTTATGTATAAACCTTTTATTTGGTACAGTATAAGAAAAGTCTAGAGACACAACAGCTACAGCTTTAGGGCTAATGCACACGGCCTTTGCCATTTTTGCACTCCACAAATTGCGATCCACAGAACATGGATACTAACCATGTGCGTTCCACATTTTGCAGTACGGATCATCCTTCCCTCTATAGAATAGTCCTATACTTGTTCGTAAACTGGAACGGATGACCGCGGAACGGACATATAGATGCGGACCGCACACAGTGTGCTGTCTGCATCTTTTGCAGCCCCACTGAAGTGAATGGGTTCACATCCGACCTGTAAAATATGCGGATCTGATGCGGAGAATAAACGGCCATGTGCATGAGCCCTTACCCTAGTCCAGTCTGGAACTTGCCTCCTCATAGAAGCTGATTAGATTAGTTTGACACGGCCAAACCCTCATAAACCCATGCTGTTGCTGTGTAGTAAGGTTATTAGCATTGAGATAATACAAAATGCACTTATCTATAGTTTTTTGGCTCACTTTTTGACCCTTTTTTTAATACTGGTACCATATTTGCTAAGCTCCAGTCATGTGGAATAGTCCCTGTCAATATGAAATCCATTAGTACTAGAAATAAAGGCCTGCGCTTAAAGGGCTGTTCCCATCTCAGCCTTTTCGCTAGCTATGCTGTTTCCATAACTTCAAAGAAACTATTTACTACTCGAATGTTTCCGTAACTCTGCCCGCCCCTGGCTGGTGCTTACATAGGTTATTCCCATCTCCTAGATGGAAATACCTCTTTAATTCCTGCAGAACTAGGGATATATGTCATCTGGACCTGATGATTTGTCTATTTTAGTGTCTTTTAGGTGGTTCTGCACTTCCTAGGTTAAAGCGGTTCTCAGGGAATTAAGAAAATGAAAATACTTAAATATTACTTTATTATAAATATATTCTCAAATACCTTTCATTATTTATAATGGCTCATTTTGTCTGGGGAGCATTCATCAGGGGAAACAAAATGGCCGCTCTCCCATTAGTTTACACAAAACCTGTCCTGATCACACATGAGGACAAGTTACTTTACAACACTGAGGTAAAGTGCTGCCTCATCCTCCTCTCTACTTGTCAGGGACTATGATCCTGAATACAGATGATAAGAACTTTAGTTGAATCTCTGAGGAATTTGGTTCATGAGAAATGAAGTACAGAGAGGACGGACAGGACAGACTGTTGTAATGTGTTGCTGTGGTAATGAAGACTGTAAACACTTGCTGCTGCTCATTAGCCACACCTCACCCTCCTCTCATGTCTCCTCATCATCTCCATTCCCACAGAGATTCACCTGTATTTAGGAACATGATTCCTGACAAGCAGAGGAGGATGAGGCAGCACTATGGCTCATTGTGGTGAAGTAACATGTCCTCCTGTGTGATTAGGACAGGTTTTGGGTGTACTGATAGGATGGCAGCCATTTTATTTCTCCTAAGTAATGAAAGGTGTTTGTGAATATATTTATTATAAAATAATATTTAAGTATTTTCATTTTTTTAATTCCTGGAGAACCCCTTTAAGCTAGTGTCACTTAATGGGAAATTTACATTATCCCTAAACATGTCGTTGGATTTTCTTGTGTACATACAGTAGTTGCTCATCATCCTCCACCATAAGGCCTCTTGCGCACGACCGTATGGATCTGTTCTTTGTTTCAGTGTTTCCATTTCCGTTTGGTTTTGCCGTTCCGTTTTGCCGTTTGGTTTACGTTTTTTGCGGATCGCAAACAGAAACAGAAGCTTGGCATATACAGTATACAGTAATTACAACAAAAATTGGGCTGGGCATAACATTTTCAATAGATGATTCTGCAAAAACGGAACAGATGCGGAAGACATACGGATGCATTCCGTATCCGTTCCGTTTTTTTTACAGCCCCGTTGACTTGAATGGAGCCACGGAACGTGATTTGCGGGCAATAATAGGACATGTTCTATGAACAGAACGGAAATGGAATGCATACGGAGTACATTCCGTTTTTTTTGCAGAGCTATTGAAATGAATGGTTATGTATACGGGCCGTATACGGAACGCAAAAAACAGAACATAAACGGGAAAAATAAACGTTTGTGTGCAAGAGGCCTTACACTAATTATTTTTGAGAAGGCCAATACCTGCAGTTTTAAAGGATAAGTGTACTTTCATAAAACATTTTATATGGCATAGGGACATTAGTTTAGATTAGTGGGGGTCTGAGTGCTGAGACCCCCACAGATCTCTAGAACGAGGAGAGAGAAGTGCTTGCTTAGTGCGTTCTCGCTGCAAGAAGTGAGACAGACTCAGTAGAAAGTCTATGGACCCATCTTGTTCAGCAACTAGGGGGAGAGTCCACTAAGCGAGCGCTTCTTTCCCCTTGTTCTAGAGATGGACGGGAGTCTTGGAGCTGAGATCTACAGATCTAAACTTTTGATATGTCCTTATAACATATCAAAAATTTCATGAACGCACAGTGGCCTTTTAAGTTTCTTATTTATTTATGTAGCTGAAAATTATTATTATTTTTTTTATATATATTTTTTTCCCTGCAGATGATACCGTTTCATTCTTTGCTGACATTTTGTGACTTACACAATGAAGGTCATTTATGAAGACCCCATGCCAGCAAACTGGCTTTAAATAGTCACACAAAGCAGATTTGAGACCGGCATAGAAAAGACCGGTCTTGGTTAATGTCCCCCAAATTTATTTTTTAATTTTTCTATAATTTATTTAGCATCACTGCTTCTTCTTTTAGTAGTTTAAATGCTTTCTTTTATAATACATTGCTCCTCTTATTGAATTTCAATGGTTTTCTCCTGTTTTTAACACGTTTATTTTGACCGTACATGTAAGGAGGATGTTTAGAAGAGGTTAAAGGGGCTCTCGGTGACCAAGAACCACCTTTCATTAGGCCAGACAGAGTGCAGGGGTTAAAACAAAAAGACATGCATGTCCCTGGTGCTTAGGTTCCAGCACCAAGCTGCTTCTCCTCAGCTTCGGTCCCTTCTAAACCGGAAGTGTGACGTGCCATCTGTACACACATTACTGCTGCCCACCAATTGAGGGCCTCAGCAGTGGCAGTAGTCATGTGATGTGCCACATCGCAGCTGAAACCATTGAGTGGCCAGCAGAAGTCCAGTCTAAATTTTTGTGTCTGAAAAACACTTTTAACCACTTGTCTGCTGTCGCACAATTTTATCCATCAGGATGGTAGGCTGTTAACTATAACCCGCCATGTACAGTACAGACCAAAAGTTTGGACACACCTTCTCATTCAAAGAGTTTTCTTTATTTTCATGACTATGAAGGCATCAAAACTATGAATTAACACATGTGGAATTATATACATAGCAAACAAGTGTGAAACAACTAAAAATATGTCATATTCTAGGTTCTTCAAAGTAGCCACCTTTTGCTTTGATTACTGCTTTGCACACTCTTGGCATTCTCTTGATGAGCTTCAAGAGGTAGTCCCCTGAAATGGTCTTCCAACAGTCTTGAAGGAGTTCCCAGAGATGCTTAGCACTTGTTGGCTCTTTTGCCTTCACTCTGCAGTCCAGCTCACCCCAAACCATCTCGATTGGGTTCAGGTCCGGTGACTGTGGAGGCCAGGTCATCTGGCGCAGCACCCCATCACTCTCCTTCATGGTCAAATAGCCCTTACTTTCAAAGTTTTCCCAATTTTTCGGCTGACTGACTGACTGACCTTCATTTCTTAAAGTAATGATGGCCACTCGTTTTTCTTTACTTAGCTGCTTTTTTCTTGCCATAATACAAATTCTAACAGTCTATTCAGTAGGACTATCAGCTGTGTATCCACCTGACTTCTCCTCAATGCAACTGATGGTCCCAACCCCATTTACAGTTAGAAGAAAAAGTATGTGAACCCTTTGGAATGATATGGATTTCTGCACAAATTGGTCATAAAATGTGATCTGATCTTCATCTAAGTCACAACAATAGACAATCACAGTCTGCTTAAATTAATAACACACAAAGCATTAAATGTTACCATGTTTTTATTGAACACACCATGTAAACATTCACAGTGCAGGTGGAAAAAGTATGTGAACCCTTGGATTTAATAACTGGTTGAACCTCCTTTGGTAGCAATAACTTCAACCAAACGTTTCCTGTAGTTGCAGATCAGATGTACACAACGGTCAGGAGTAATTCTTGACCATTCCTCTTTACAGAACTGTTTCAGTTCAGCAATATTCTTGGGATGTCTGGTGTGAATCACTTTCTTGAGTTCATGCCACAGCATCTCAATCGGGTTGAGGTCAGGACTCTGACTGGGTCACTCCAGAAGGTGTATTTTCTTCTGTTTAAGCCATTCTGTTGTTGATTTACTTCTATGCTTTGGGTCGTTGTCCTGTTGCAACACCCATCTTCTGTTGAGCTTCAGCTGGTGGACAGATGGCCTTAAGTTCTCCTGCACAATGTTTTGATAAACTTGGGAATTCATTTTTCCTTCGATGATAGCAATCTGTCCAGGCCCTGACGCAGCAAAGCAGCCCCAAACCATGATGCCCCCACCATTATACTTCACAGTTAGGATGAGGTTTTGATGTTGGTGTGCTGTGCCTCTTTTTCTCCACACATAGTGTTGTGTGTTTCTTCCAAACAACTCAACTTTGGTTTCATCTAGACAGCTGCAGTCACAGTGAAGATCCCGGAGACCAACCGAAGTGGTCTCCAGGCATGTGACTTGTCACAACGATCCTGTGTGAATTAGGGTACTTTCACACTAGCGTTAAAGTTTTCCGGTATTGAGTTCCATCATAGGGGCTCAATACCGGAAAAAAACTGTATGCATTGGGTTTTGTCCCAATGCATTCTAAATGGAAAGCAATCCGTTCAGTATGCATCAGGATGTCTTCAGTTCAGTCCCTTTTATGGTATTTGGCCGGAGAAAATACCGCAGCATGCTGCAGTATTTTCTCCAGCCAAAATTCCGGGACACTTGCCGAATCTGGCATTAATTTCAATTGAAATGCCACATCCGGTTTCCCGGTCTGCACATGCGCAGAGCTTTAAATCTGTGAAAAAGATAAATACCGGATCCGTTTTTCCGGATGACACCAGAGAGACGGATCCGGTATTGCAATGCATTTGTCAGACTGATCCGGAAACAAATGATACCCGTTTGCATACGGCTTTCCGGATCCGTCGGGCAGTTCCGGCAACGAAAGTAGCCTTAGAAGTATATAAAGCCAGTAGGGGTGCTTTTAGCTACGTGAGAGCAACTTCTGCTGGCTATAAAGTGAACTGTGATCCTGCTGACTGTAAATTAATTAAAAAGTAAAATAAATAAATAGTTATACCTAAAGTTATTAGTGTTAGTAATAGTATAGCAGATTTGTATGTAAAATATACAAATGTATACACATTTGTTTCCTTTTTCTCTCATAAAATTTTTTAAAAATATGGGTATTAATTTTAGCTGTAGTTTGTATAATTTGTTTTGTGTGGAAAATATAGAAACGCACATTTTTTATTTATTTTTTTCATTTCTAAAAATATTTTAAAAAGCCAAAAGCTTAAAATGTCCACATTTCCCTATTTGATCTGTCCTCTGCCTTTGACACAGTTGACCACTCCCTTCTGTTACAAACGTTCTCATCTCTTGGCGTCACAGACCTGGCCCTCTCCTGGATCATCTCATACCTGACAGACCGAACATTTAAAGGGATCACCCCGCCATTAATATTAATGACCTATCGTCATCAATATCAGATCTGTGGGGGTCTGACACACCTGGCACCACCACTGATCAGCTGTGAGACGAGAAGACGGTTCTCCATGACAGTGCTGCTTGTTGTTCATTACCCTGCACTTCGTCTCGGAAGTGCAGTGTAATGACGAGTACTCACTCCATTGAAGTAAATGGAGTGAGTGTTTGTAATTACACTACGCTATTGCTCCACATGAGACAAGGCATAGTGTGAAAACCAGGAAGCAGCACTTACATGGAACACTGCCTCCTCGTTTCACAGCTGATCAGCAGGAGTGTCGGATGTTGGACCCCCATCGATCAACTATTGATGATATCCTGACGATAGGTTGTCAATATTAACGGCTGGACAATCCTTGTAATGTCTCCCACTCACACACTACTCCTCGTCTCACCCTTTCTCTGTTGGTGTCCCTCAAGGCCCTGTTCTAGGACCCCTGCTCATCTCAATCTACATCTTTGACCTGGGACAGCTCATAGAGTCCCATGGCTTTCAGTATCACGTCTATGCTGACGGCACACAAAGTCCAGATATCACCTCCTTACTATCCAGAATTCCGCAATGCCTATCTGCTATATTCTCCTTCGCCTCTCACATGGAGAAAACAGAATTTGTCCATCTTCCCCATCTCACTAAGGCCCCCTAACAGACCTATCTATCACAGTCAATGGCTGCACACTCTTTCCGGTCAAGCAAGTCCGCTGCCTTGGGTTAACATTTGATTCTGCTCTGTCCTTTGTTCCCAAACTGCACTTCCAAGCTCTTTCCACCTCCTGTCGCCTCAAAGTCAAAAATATCTCTCAGATCCACACATTTCTTAACCCGGAGTCTGAAAAAATGCTTGTACTGTACAGGCCCTCATTATCTCCTGCCTAGACTACTGTAACATTCTCCTCTGTGCCCACCCATCTAGTGCTCTTGCACCTTTCAATCTATCTGCCCGACTAATTCACCTCTGCCCATTATTCTTTTCTGTGCCAGTCCCTTCATTGGCTCCCCGTTGCCCAGAGAATCAAGTACTAAACACTAACTATGACATACAAAGCAGTCCACAACCTGTCCCCTCCGTACATCTGCGACCTGATCTCCCAGTACCGTCACACACACAATCTCCCATCCTCACAAGATCTCCTTCTCTACTCTTATCTGCTCTTCCCACAATTGCATCCATGATTTTTCCTGTGCCTCGCCTAAACTCTGGAACTCTACTCCAGCATATCAGACTCTCACCTACAGTGGAAACCTTCAAAAGAAACCTGAAAACCCACCTTTTTAGACAAACCTACATCCTACAGTAACCCTGCTGCTGCTCTACCACCGAATGTCTAGCTTTACCCTCACCCACTTTATCCTCCCCTCATCCTTTGTAATTTGTAAGCCCTCAGAGGCAGGGGCGTCTCTCTTTCTGTACCAGTTTATAACTCATCTTGTTCGGGCTTATTGCACTGGTCTTATACAGTATTATGTATTCCACTGTAGGTGAGAGTCTTATATGCTGTGTGTAGCGTTCCATATGAACAGCGTCATGGAATGAATGGAACTTTTTGGAATAATAATAATGAGAGGAGGCAGCGTTCAAGTGAAATGGCAGCTGAGCTGCAGTAACCCAGTACAGCCACTACACTTTGAATGGAGCTGTGCTTCAGGATCTATTCAAAGTGCTAGTTCTGGCGCTGGAGGGTGCAGGAAACAGCTGATTATTGGAGGTGCGGGAGGCGGACCCCCACCGATCAGATATTTGACTTTTCCTGAGGATAAATAATCAATATTTAAATGAGTTTTCTGGTATTTACATATTGATGTTGAACATCTGCCATCCCCACAGGTCTTCTGTATCAGGCAAACAATGGCATCGGAAACTGTACAGGGGATGGAAGGTTCCGTCCACTGTGTAGTTTCTGGCAACAGTGTACTGCAGGTCAACTCTCATTCAATTGAAGGGGGCTGAGCTAAGGTACCCCAGCAAGGCCACTACACAGTGGGCAGAGCCTTCTGCTTCCAGCACCATCCACTATATAGTTTCCATTTTTGATCTGTGTGGGTGTCAGACTCTCACTGATCTGACATTGATGATATATCCTAAGGAGAGGTCATCAATATCTAAGTTCTAGAAAACAACACAGTAGGAAATAATAGAATACAACAGGAAAAGCAGTAGATTTTTCCAAAGCAAATGTAATACCATATATGTGTTCACTGTAAAAAAAAAAAAAAAAAGGACTTTTTCTTTTCTAGGCATTAGGAGAGCCTTTGTACCGTGTTAGTACAGGAAATTATGAGTATCGCTTGATCTTAAGATGTCGACAAGAAGCACGAGCACGGTTTGCTAAGATGAGAAAAGACGTCTTAGAAAAGATAGAACTTCTGGACCAGAAACATGGTAAGGCTTATGCACTGTCTCTTTTAGATGCTTACTCACGGCCTTGGTGCTGATCTTGGCAAAAATTATGTCTGCAGTCAGATTGGTTGTAGCGCAGAAATACCACAGTGTAATGCCTTATTCACACGTCAGTGAATGTGAGCCAAAACCAGGAGTGGAGGCTACACACATAGGGTATAAGGGAAAGATCTGCACCTGTTCTGTGTTTAGAGCCGCACCTGGTTTTGGCTCAAAATCACTGATGGGAATCACTGACCTAACATGGACTATGTGACTAAGGCATGATACGGTACCTGCAAAGTGAATTAGATTTGTCAGCTACCATTATTTTCCATGCAGAAATGACCTGCCATGCTGATTTTGAAATCTGTAGCATGTCAATTGTTTGTGTGGATTTTAAGTGCAGATTTTAATCTTCACAAGGAAAAGGGTGAGATCTGAGCAAAACTGCATCAAAACCCACAAATTCCTAAGTAAAATATGCAGAATTTGGTGTTAAAACACAGTGAAATCCACACTAAAATCTGTACAAAAATTCTGTTTGTAAACCCGCCCCAGTGTGCAAGTACCCTAAGCGTTCTGTCTGTATAAACTGGGGCAATGGAATAATGGCATTACTTATACCAGTTAGGGTCTCTACATTTTCCTAGCATAGGTTAGAAAATTAAAGTGATGAACAGATAGGCTTCCTTGTGAACATTTCACTTTTTTGTCTTCACTATGTTTTATATTTTAACCACATGCTATAAGTTTAGCATTATATAGACAAAACTACTTGGTTATTCCCATCTAGGGCTGCTCAAGTTTGGCAGTGTATGTGACCACCTCTCCATTCAGATGTTCCATTCTTTCCATTCCCTACCATGGGAATCTGAGCATGCCTGCTCTGCAGTTTCTGTAACTTCCATAGAAGTGAACAGAACTCCAGTCAATGTCCGCCTGCATGCAGCAGGTCGGCAGGGGGCAATGTTCTCCACACAGATGCAGGTCTCAGAGGTGGGACCTGCTTCTACCATACATTTATGGCATATTATGCAGATATGTCATAAATGTGGGAATACATCTTTAACTTGCATCGGCTTTTTCAGGCAGATTATGAACTGTCTACCAATAATCTATTTTGTATTATGTTTCGATGTCTTTCTATACACTTGGTGAGCAGTTGTGACCAGTATAAAACTTTATATAAAGTGGTTATTATCTAGAGATTGCCAGTGTCAGATCACTGGGAGCCATAAAAAGGTGAATGTTAAAAGTTTAGCAACAGAGTGTTTAGTTCAAGGCATTTTGCACAAAAATATGTGACTTTTAGTGATTTATTTATTTATTTATTTATTTTCACCTCACATGAAACGTAAAAAAACCCCGTAATGGGCCAAACACATTTAATATAATTCACTTCAGAAAGCTGGTGTACAGCTGAAATGTACTCCAGTCTATAGCTGGTGTGCATGTCCGTTTTTGGCACACATCTTAGTACAAGTTGTGTACATCTTACTCCAACAGACTTTTCATTAAGGCCCCTTTCACACAGGCGAGAATTCCGCGTGGGAAAATAATAGCATTCTTAATACAGAATGCTAAGTAAATTAGGGATGGAGGGGTTAAATAAAATAAAAATTAAACTCACCTTATGCACTTGTTCGCGCAGCCCGGCTTGTCTTCTTTGAGGACCTGGGAGAAAAGGACCTTTGGTGACGTGACTGCGCTCATCACATGGTCCATCACCATAGTGATCGACCATGTGATGAGCGCAGTGACGTCACCAGAGGTCCTTTTCTCCCAGGTCCTCAAAGAAGACAAGCCGGGCTGCGCAAACAAGTAGATGAGGTGAGTTTATTTTTTTATTTTATTTTTTTTAACCCCTCCATCCCTAATTTACTTAGCATTCTGTATTAAGAATGCTAATATTTTCCCTTATAACAATGTTATAAGGGAAAATATTTAAATTTATAGAATACCTAACCCAAACCCGAACTTCAGTGAAGATGTCCGGGTTTGGGTCTGGGTACCACACTCAGTTTTTTTTTTCACGCGTGTGCAAAATGCATTGCACTCGCGCGGAAAAAACTGAAGAACGCAATCGCATACAATACTCACCCCACTCGCAGGCAAAATCGCACGATTTTCCCGCAACGCACCCGCATCCTATCCAGCCCTCACACGCGATGCCTGTGTGAAAGAGGCCTAAAACTGACATCTGAAACCAGTCTTTAGTAAATGTGCCTCACTACGTGTATTCATACACTGCAATTTAAAGATGATAATTAGATCTACGTACATTGCAGTCATACTCTTTTCAGCCTACAATACTCACTTTTGCAGAGCTGACCCTTTCATTAAGTATTAGGATTTAGAAGGTCATATTTTTGCATCTGCATATGTCAGTATATGAGGAATTACCACAAATCTTATTGAATTAAGAAAGTGACTGCGTTTCCTGGCAGTAATACTGGAAATGTACAGTGCCATATTACAGCGTAATGTAGGAGCCATGTATTTCATGCCAGGAACAGCACTACATCATGCTCTGGAAAAGGCTTCCCCGATTTCAGAGGACTGAGTCCAGTGCATACAGCTTTACAGTGCTACTAATTATTGTGCTTTGAATAACATCTGTGAATGTATTTTTGGGTTCTGTAATATTAATTTTAGAATTTGTTCTTGCACTGCCTCTTCCCTTCAGTTCAAGATATAGTGTTCCAGCTTCAGCGTTTTGTTTCGGCAATGTCTAAATATGATGACCAGTGCTATGAGGTTCTGAAGGAGGCGGATATTTTCCCAATTGAAGTGGACCTGGCCCACACTACCCTTGCTTATGGCCAGAATGATTTATTTACAGATGAGGAGGAAGATTTGGAGAAAAGGAATGAAGAAGAGAAAGAAGAGAAATTAATTGATGATGCATAACATACAAAAAGAAGATTGTAATGCTTTATGGTTTTGGAGTAAAAAGTAATTTATTCTTGGTTTAAAAAAAAATGTTGTTCCTAGTTAAGAACTCTATTCACCCAGAAGTAGACTTTATAGATAGGGGAAGGGGGGGTTGTTATGTACTAAAACTGTATGCTGGTATACAAAGTCGTAACATTTGCTCAAGCAGGCTTATGCGCAACAATGCATTCCTTTTTATGATTTTCCACCACTCACAGTGCATGGGGGCATGGCCTCCATGGCCCCAACATTTCTTAATTTGTGCTCTGTTTACTTCAACTTACAAGTATATAAAATACCAGTCTTTAAAATCTCAGAAATGTGGCAAAATAAGTAACAAAATAGACTTAGGCTACTTTCACACTTGCGTTGTTCTTTTCCGGCATAGAGTTCCGTCACAGGGGCTCTATACCGGAAAAGAACTGATCAGGTATGTCCCCATGCATTCTGAATGGAGAGTAATCCGTTCAGTTTGCATCAGGATGTCTTCAGTTCAGTCGTTTTGACTGATCAGGCAAAAGAGAAAACCGTAGCATGCTACGGTTTTATCTCCGGCTAAAAAAACTGAAGACTTGCCTGAATGCCGGATCAGGCATTTTTTCCCATAGGAATGTATTAGTGCCGGATCCGGCATTCAGAATACCGGAATGCCGGATCCGTCCTTCCGGTATGCGCATGCGCAGACTGAAAAAAAAGGTGAAAAAATAAATGCCGGATCCGTTTTTGCCGGATGACACCGGAAAGACGGATCCGGCATTTCAATGCATTTTTTCGACTGATCAGGCATTTTTAAGACTGATCAGGATCCTGATCAGTCTTACTAATGCCATCAGTTAGCATACCTTTTGCCTGATCCGGCAGGCAGTTCCGGCGACGGAACTGCTTGCCGGATCTCTCTGCCGCAAGTGTGAAAGTAGCCTAAGCTAATTTCTGATGGGCTCTGTGGAAAGCCACAGCTGGACAGGTTGGAGTAAGCAATTCCTCCACACTGCACTACTGTCCCCAAAAATATTTTTTGTTTGGCAATAGTAAAGGCTGTAAGTAATACGAGCTTTATTTGATTGGTAATTACATTTTATGAACCTGCGTGATTATGTATTCTTTGTAAATAAAGCAAATCTCATTGCTGAAATCTCAGGTGGTGTACAATGCAGTCATAGTATTCTTAATACTTGCATTATTTCTTTAATATTTATGTACATACTGTTGAAATCGATAGGAAATTACTTTAATTATTCAGGGGTTTTTTTTCTCCACCTCGCTCCACCATGGGGTATTCATGTTATTTGGCAGCCCTGTGAGAGGGTTTACATTGAGTAATTAGATGTGTGGTGTATTTGATGCGGCTGTCTTCTTTTTACAATGACATTTTATACAGTGGCATGACAGACAGAGTGGCCTTCTGGCCTGGTGTGTGAGAGCTATCCTGACTAGCAGGAACCCAGTTAGTTTTAGTTACGCCACTGTAGTGCCATGACACCAGTAGGTATAATGCCCCTCTGTAGTGTTTCCTGTAGGTACAGTATACAGTATGTCCCTGTAGTGCTCCCAATACATAGTGGCATTCCTATAATTATGAAGCCGCCCACATGGTGCCCCAATAGGTATACTAAACCGTGTAGTGTCACAGTACTTATAGAGCCCCTTTGTAGTCATAGTGCCCACCTGTACCATCTTCTCTGATGCCAGTTTGATTTAAAAAATAATAATATATCACTTGACTCCTCACAGTCGTCTGAGCTCTTCCAGTCTGTGGCCTAAGTCTCACTTCTGGACTCAGGCAGTCACAGTTTGGCGCAGTGTGCAATGACGTCATCATGCTACCTGACACCAGGGGCAGGCAGTCGCCATGATGTCATGACAGCCTGGGCCATTCTACTCTCTCTAAGGCCTCAGGCCTAGTGACCTATGGCCTATGAGAATGAGTGGCATGGCAAGGAGACATTGGCTGCTGTGTCTTGATTTTTCAGTGTTTTGTTGTTTTCATGCTGGAGTGTCCGCGTAGACTCCAATAAGTGGGCTGAACTATGCAACATCCAGAGGAGCAGGATGAACACGTATAGAAGCAAGATTTAAAAAGTTTATGCTCTATGTAGTGTATCTCGTCACTTTTCCATACAACATGACTCCAATCCTGGGGGCCTCTTCCAGACTCCTTTGGAGTTATAGCTGATCACTCTAGTCATTATGCTCATTTAGTGAAGAGGGTGAATTACTGAGATTTAAACACACTGTATCCTATTGATCTTAATGAGGTAAAAGAAAATGTATGAATATGGTAGTGCAACCTTCAGCCATTGGCTCTCTACATGTAGTGCATAATAATGTGATATAAGTGACTTTCGGAGTACTAGTTATTAGAGTCCATTGGTCCACAGCTTTTTGTTTATTTTCCGTCCTTGACATGTGTATATCATTAAAGGGAGTCTCTCACCTCTAAAATCCATTTTTAAAGTAAGCATACCACCATGTAGGATAGGTGCCCGGAAACTTATCCATACCTTATGAAAATCTAGTCCCGAGAAATGCTTCTTTTTATTTAATGCAACTTGGGTTTTGGTGCACTGTGGGCAGGGCTGTTCATTTTGGTGCACAATTGCTCTGATTGTAAAAGCCCAGCACCTCAATCTATTGGATGTATAGTCCTATAGATTGCATTGCTAGTAGCAGTGACACAGGGGAAGGGCTCATGCGCGTGTGTGCCCTGTACTCGTGGGCACGCCATTTGCGGATGTGGACCCATTGACTTGAATAAGTCTGCGATTGGTAAGAGACGGACCCATTTTTTTGCAGCGCAAAAAAAAAGGGCATGTTCTATTTTTGGGGGTGTGGAGGCACAAACCAAAATCCCACTGAAGCACTTTGTAGTGCTTCTGATCCGTGCCTCCACACAGTAGACTGTACACACAGGAGCCCAAAGCCAAATGCACTAAATGATTGCACCCCAGACCCCAGATGCACAGAAAACATTTGAATAAAAATTAAAAGAACCATTTCTCATCGGTATCATTGACCATGGGTATAGCTGTTGCCACTAGGAGGTGGACACTAAGCACAAAAGGTGTGAGCTCCTCCCTTCAGCTATACCCTTCATACAGGGACTAAGCTAAATCAGTTTTAGCTTAGTGTCTGTAGGAGGCAGACCTCCCTGCGTTGCAGGTCTACTGTTTTTTGTTGTTGTTTTTTTAATTTTTCGCCACCTCCCACAAAAAATGAAATAAAAAGTGATCAAAAAGTCATACACTCCCCAAAATGGTAACAGTAAAAAGTACAGATCGCCCACACCGATCTATACATACAACCTACAAAAATGTTAAAGGGATCAGAATATGGCGATGAAAAGAAAATTTTTCAAGGTTTTTATTTTTAAAACATAAGAAAAACTATACACATGTGGTATTGCTGTAATTGTACTGACCTGGAGAATGAAAGTAACAGATCTGTTTTATTGTATAGGGAACGCCATAACAAAACTCGTAAAACTGTTGCAGAATTATTATTTTTTTTTTTTTTCTATTTCAACCCAAATGAAAAAAAAATTCCAGCTCCGAACTACATTGTATGCAATATTGAATTAGTGCAACTTGTCCCGCTAAAAACAAGACCTCATATGGCTATGTGAAAAGAAAAAATAAATAATGTATGGCCCTGAAAAGGCAGGGAGTGAAAAACAAGAATGAAAAACCCTCTGAGGCTGAAAGGTTAAAGGGAGACTGTCACCAACTTAACACATTTTCAACTGCTTATATACAGTCAGGTCCATAAATATTGGGACATCAACACAATTCTAACATTTTTGGCTCTATACACCACCACAATGGATTTGAAATGAAACGAACTAGATGTGCTTTAACCGCAGACTGTCAGCTTTAATTTGATGGTATTTACATCCAAAGCAGGTGAACGGTGTAGGAATTACAACAGTTTGCATATGTGCCTCCCACTTGTTAAGAAACCAAAAGTAATGGGACAATTGGCTTCTCAGCTGTTCCATGGCCAGGTGTGTGTTATTCCCTCATTATCCTAATTACAATGAGCAGATAAAAGGTCCAGAGTTCATTTCAAGTGTGCTATTTGCATTTGGAATCTGTTGCTGTCAACTCTCAAGATGAGATCCAAAGAGCTGTCACTATCAGTGAAGCAAGCCATCATTAGGCTGAAAAAACACAACAAACCCTTCAGAGAGATAGCAAAAACATTAGGTGTGGCCAAAACAACTGTTTGGAACATTCTTAAAAAGAAGGAACGCACCGCTGAGCTCAGCAACACCAAAAGAGGACCACAGAAAACAACTGTGGTAGATGACCGAAGAATTATTTTCCTGGTGAAGAAAACGCCCTTCACAACAGTTGGCCAGATCAAGAACACTCTCCAGGAGGTAGGTGTATATGTGTCAAAATCAACAATCAAGAGAAGACTTCACCAGAGTGAATACAGAGGGTTCATCACAAGATGTAAACCATTGGTGAGCCTCAAAAACAGGAAGGCCAGATTAGAGTTTGCCAAACGACATCTAAAAAAAAGCCTTCAAAGGGGGGCGTGGCCTAGCGCGGCATGGAGTAAGGCGCACATTTGAAGAGCTCCTGCCGTTTATCCTGTTAAAATCACCGACAAGGCACTTACCGACACGCTGCAGCGGTGTAACAGCCGTACGATCGTGGGGACAATGGTCAGGAGTTCGTAGAAGCCGGCATAAATGTCCAAAGGATCCCGGGTGAGCTTCAGAGAGGAGCGGCCACAACATGGCGACGAGGCGGAGGACCCGCAGGAAGAGATGAGTCGGAATGTGGCGGCGCGGCTCAGGAGATATGCCCGCGATTCGGGAGAGGCGCGAGCGGGCTTGAAAGAACGTGAGGAGACGGAGGCGTCCTCAGATGGGGGAGATAGACTCCTCGGTGGAGGGAGCGAGCGGTCTGGAGGGAGCCCGGGCTTCTGTGAGACCTGGTAAGCAGAGCCATGCAGCTGAGGGGGGAAAAGAGCCTCATGATGAAGAGCCAAAACTCCAGGATATCATGAGAGCAGTGACACAGTGCAGCAGCACCCTCAAGTCCCTGTTATTGCAAGTGGGGGGACTTAGAGAAGATTTGGTGATCATTAGAAATGACCTGCACACGATATCTGAAAGAACCACTGAGGTGGAAAAAAGAGTGTCTGGCTTAGAGGATGAAATGACACCCCTTAAAATGGCTTCCAAGACGTCTGAACGGGACATTGCACAGTTGTTTGCTAAAACGGACGATCTTGAAAATAGGTCGCGGCGCAACAATATTAGAATTGTGGGCATCCCTGAAAAAGCGGAGGGAGCTCACTCCACTGATTTATTGAAAAGTGGCTGTTGGAAAACTTTCAAGATAAAGGTTTGTCTCCATTGTATGCTGTGGAAAGAGCACACAGGGTGCCCACTAGACCGCTTCCTCCGGGGAGGCCCCCACGCCCGATCCTAGCTAAGATGCTACACTACAAAGATAGGGACACTATTTTGAAGAAAGCGCGCGACCTTCCAGAGCTATCCATTAATGGAGCGACGATCTCAATATACCCGGACTACTCCTCTCAGAGGTTCAAAAGCGCAGGGCGCGTTTCCTGGATATAAAACGAAGGCTGAGGACCCTTCAAGTACCATACTCTATGTTGTTCCCGGCGAAACTGAGGGTGGCGGCCTTGGGAGCCACTCATTTCTTTGAAAATTCGGAAGACGCGCTAAAGTGGCTGGATCTGCATGAAAAGCGTCTGAAGCATAAAGTCCCGGACACTTGAAGTGGACAATGCTGGTGGTAATGTTGTCCAACTCTTTTTGTTTGCACTCCTTGTTCCCCTACGGTTGGGGAGAACCCGCACTTGTTATGGAGAGAACAGTGTTCTGACCTGTTTCTTTTTATTTCTCCCATGCGGCCTGATTGTACAGTCGTGGCCAAAAGTTTTGAGAATGACACAAATATTAGTTTTCACAAAGTTTGCTGCTAAACTGCTTTTAGATCTTTGTTTCAGTTGTTTCTGTGATGTAGTGAAATATAATTACACGCACTTCATACGTTTCAAAGGCTTTTATCGACAATTACATGACATTTATGCAAAGAGTCAGTATTTGCAGTGTTGGCCCTTCTTTTTCAGGACCTCTGCAATTCGACTGGGCATGCTCTCAATCAACTTCTGGGCCAATTCCTGACTGATAGCAACCCATTCTTTCATAATCACTTCTTGGAGTTTGTCAGAATTTGTGGGTATTTGTTTGTCCACCCGCCTTTTGAGGATTGACCACAAGTTCTCAATGGGATTAAGATCTGGGGAGTTTCCAGGCCATGGACCCAAAATGTCAACGTTTTGGTCCCCGAGCCACTTAGTTATCACTTTTGCCTTATGGCACGGTGCTCCATCGTGCTGGAAAATGCATTGTTCTTCACCAAACTGTTGTTGGATTGTTGGAAGAAGTTGCTGTTGGAGGGTGTTTTGGTACCATTCTTTATTCATGGCTGTGTTTTTGGGCAAAATTGTGAGTGAGCCCACTCCCTTGGATGAGAAGCAACCCCACACATGAATGGTCTCAGGATGCTTTACTGTTGGCATGACACAGGACTGATGGTAGCGCTCACCTTTTCTTCTCCGGACAAGCCTTTTTCCAGATGCCCCAAACAATCAGAAAGAGGCTTCATTGGAAAATACGACTTTGCCCCAGTCCTCAGCAGTCCATTCACCATACTTTCTGCAGAAGATCAATCTGTCCCTGATGTTTTTTTTGGAGAGAAGTGGCTTCTTTGCTGCCCTTCTTGACACCAGGCCATCTTCCAAAAGTCTTCGCCTCACTGTGCGTGCAGATGCGCTCACACCTGCCTGCTGCCATTCCTGAGCAAGCTCTGCACTGGTGGCACTCCGATCCCGCAGCTGAATCCTTTTTAGGAGACGATCCTGGCGCTTGCTGGACTTTCTTGGACGCCCTGAAGCCTTCTTAACAAGAATTGAACCTCTTTCCTTGAAGTTCTTGATGATCCTATAAATTGTTGATTGAGGTGCAATCTCAGTAGCCACAATATCCTTGCCTGTGAAGCCATTTTTATGCAACCAGGTCACCATGGTTAACAATGGAAGAACAATGATTTCAAGCATCACCCTCCTTTTAACATGTCAAGTCTGCCATTTAACCCAATCAGCCTGACATAATGATCTCCAGCCTTGTGCTCGTCAACATTCTCACCTGAGTTAACAAGACGATTACTGAAATGATCTCAGCAGGTCCTTTAATGACAGCAATGAAATGCAGTGGAAAGGTTTTTCTGGGATTAAGTTAATTTTCATGGCAAAGAAGGACTATGCAATTTATCTGATCACTCTTCATAACATTCTGGAGTATATGCAAATTGCTATTATAAAAACTTAAGCAGCAACTTTTCCAATTTCCAATATTTATGTAATTCTCAAAACTTTTGGCCACGACTGTAGTTTTTCCCTCTCTACTCTTTTTGATACGCTGGGAGTAAGAAGATTGTTGTCAAGGAGTGCGGATCCTGTTCAGTTTTAATGTTAATTTTTATTATTATTTCTATGGTGACGGTGACATTTTGATATCAGGAGCACGAGCAGCGTGCATAACCTTACCAAGGACTCTAGCCTGTGTGAGTGTTAACACAGTGCTAGACTATGCTGCATCGCAAGCTAGGTAGTGTTTGCTGTAGCTGCCCACCTAGGGCGGGAAATGTTGTTCAGTATAAGAAATCAATCTACCTGTTTTTGGAATAGGGAGTTAACATGGGGGGGTATCATGCTTCAGCACTAAATGGCAGTGGCGGCGAGGAGAGACACCAGTGAACCTACAAGTTAAAAAAAATGTGTTGCATAATTTTGGAAACCTAATTGTCAATGACTCAAGTGACTAAAATAATTAGTTGGAATGTGCGGGGACTAGCTGATGCGACGAAACGCCAGTGTGTTTAATTATCTGACGCGGTTTCACCCAGCTATATGCTGCTTACAAGAAACTCATTTGACTAAACAATCATTGCACACTGTGAGTAAGGCCTGGGCGGGATTTTCGTCACATGCAGTGTTCTCCTCACATTCACGGAGGGTAAGCATAATGGTACATAGAAATATCAGTTTCTTATGTTTGCAGGAACATGTAGATGAGGAGGGCAGGTTTATATGTTTATTCTGCGAAATAGATGGAGTGCGCATGGTTCTGGTATCAGTTTACATTCCCCCTCCATTTTCGGTGGTCCCTTTAAGGAAAATATTTGATATTTTAGCGCAATATGCTAGTGTCCCTTGGTTGATAATTGGCTTAAGTAAGAAACGCTAGACTGGGCTCCAAACTGTATGCTTTTTGGCTGCAGACACTAGGTGAACTGGAGAATGTGAAATGGGCGCTGAAGTATTTTTGTTTTAACACAGGTACAGCCCCTTTGTACATGGTCTGGGACGCTATGAAGGGGTTCCTACGAGGTGTACTAATCCAACAGATTAAACAGACATAAATCTCGCTCTAGGGAGACTGATGTTCGTATGCATGCAGTTGTCAAAGTTGCAGAAGCGACATTTGTTTTAAATCAGTCAGAGGCAGCGAGCCGGAACTTAAAGTTAGCTCAGGAAGATTTAAGATGCAACTTGATTCAGGCGAGATAGGAAGAGACAGTTCTACAAACAACAGTTCTTTGCAGAAGGGAAAAGTGTGGGACATTTACTCTCGGTTATTTCAAAAGCTCAACAGGGATCAACGTGTATAACAGAGTTAGTAAATGAGCAGGGTCAGAATAAACGGACTACTGGGGAAATTCTGAAGGTTATGGCGGACTTCTATTCTGATCTTTACACATCCAAGACGAGTTATGTGGAGTCAGAGATTGTGGATTTCCTGCATGGCATTGACCTCCCTAAGCTGTCCCCTGAGAACAGAATAATGCTGGATGCCCCTATTAGCTTAGAGGAACTGGATGTAGCGCTAGACTCCATGGCAAATGACAAGGCCCCTGGCTCAGGTAGGCTCCCTGCGGAGATATAAAAGAAATTTAGGGGTGTTCTGCTCCCGGAGCTACTAAAGGTTCTCCAACAGTCTTTAGAAGCAGGTTCTCTTCTAGCTACAATGCAAGATGCTCTTATAGTGGTACTGCCTAAGCCGGGAAAGGACCCCAAGTTACCTGATTCCTATAGGCCCATCTCACTGTTAGCGGCGGATGTTAAAATATTAGCTAAAGTTTTGGCGGTGAGATTATCAAAGGTAATTCTGACAATAGTGCACTCTGACCAGACTGGGTTCATGCCTCAGAAATCCACCTCTATTAACATAAGAAGAGTATTTGCTAGTATACAGTGTACAGCGGATAACGAAGGAGACAGAATGATTTTATCACTAGACGCGGCCAAGGCGTTTGATAGTATAGAGTGGGGTTATCTATGGTGTACACTGCGGACAATGGGCTTTGGAGAATGCTTCATTAAGTGGGCACAAACGTTATATCCTGCACCAAGGGCACGTATTAGAGTTAATGGGGAGTTGTCATCAAGTTTCAAGCTGTTTAGGAGGACGCGGCAGGGATGTCCACTGTCTCCTTTGTTGTTTGCACTTGCGCCCCTAGCGGCTGCGATCAGGTGTTCACAGGCGATCATGGGATTTAAATATGGTTCTGTTCACAATAAGGTGGCCATGTATGCTGATGACACCTTGTTGTTTCTGGGAGACACGTTGACATCCCTGGCTGAGTCTATGTCGTTGCTTGGCCGCTTTGGAGGGCTATTAGGCCTGACTATAAACTGGCACCAATCGGCTCTTATGTTTTTAGATGGGCAGGTATCCTCGGCAATAGCTACATTAAACAATATCCCCTGCGTTAAAACTATTAAATATTTAGGGATCAACATATCACCTAAACTGACGGACTTTGAGGAGTTGAACTTGTCCCCAATACTGGCAAAATTCAGGCTTCACTCCAAGACATGGTGCAAACTGTTTTTGTCAGTGATAGGCAGGGTTAACCTGATCAAGATGGTTATGATGCCCCAGCTACTATATGTACTACACAATGCTCCGACGTGGATACCACTTGACAGATTTCGGAAAATTAATTCTATATTTAGAGACCTGATATGGAAGAAAGGCCAATCCAGAATCAAATTAGAGACCTTACAATATTCAAAGGCAGCAAGGGGTCTGGCATTACCCAATCCATGGTTACAGGGCCGGTGCAAGGATTTTTTCCAACACAAGCGAAGCTACATTTTGGCGTCCCCCCCCCCCCCCCCCCCCCCCCTCACAGCTCACCTGGCCCTGGTCCCGTCTCCTCTGTGTGGTCCTGGTATCTTCTCTCTGCTTTAGACAATCGCTGGTTTGAGGACCGTATTTTTCACCCTCTAAGACACACCTAGGTTTTAGAGGAGGATAATAAGAAATTTTTTTTTTCCATTACAGACCCCCAATGTTAATCAGACCTCAGCTCACAGCCCCAATCATACCCCCAATGTTAATCAGAACTCAGATGAGACCCCATGTCAGAAATCAGCCCCCATGTCAGCCATTAGCCCCCCATGTCAGCCATCAGCCCCCATCCATCATGCCCCCATGTCAGCCATCATTCCCCCATGTCACATTTCTCCCCCTCCATGTCAAATCACCCCCTATGTCACATCAGCCCTCCATGTCACATTTCTCCCCCTCCATGTCACATTTTTCCGCCCTCCCCCAGGATGCGCCCTAAGGCAGCCACTTGGTCTGCCTTATGGTAGCACCGGCCCTGCATGGTTATACTACTTGGCGGCACAATGTCAGCACTTCAGGGGATGGATAGATAGTGACATGACAGGTCAAATACTGAAACATGCATTGGGGGGTAAGGAGTTATTGGGGATTTTGGAGGGATCAGGAACACCCTTTGTAGACAATCGCTCACATTTGGTATGTCTAATGAGGAAGGTTTGGGAGAAGGTCAAGCAGTTGAGGGGTGCAGTCGGAATCACGGAACTTACACCTTTATGGAACAGAGGATTTATCAAACAATGGCAGTATAGGGGGGTGACCAAAATTGGAGATATAATGGAGAAAGGGGTACTCAAAAGATTTATTAAACTACAGGAGGAGTATGGTATACCAAAGAACAGCTTATACCAGTTTTTACAAATAAGGCATGCATTTAATGAGAAGTGTAAAAATGACAGTAGCAAGATACATAAAGACGTGTCCTTACGTTTAATAGTGGAGAGAGGAGATAAAAAAGGGATTATTTCAATGATATATCAAATGTTACTAGATAAATATCTGGAAGCGTTCCCTCTGTCCAGAATGAAGGGCTGGGAGAAAGACATAGGGGAAATATCCCAGGAGCAGTGGGAAGCTATATTAGAAGCCATACCGACAGTATCATTAAGCGAAGGTGGGAAGTTGTCTCAACTTTTCATTGTACACAGAGTCTACAAAACTCTGGTCTTTTTACACCGTATTGGCATCAGAACAGAAGCAAAGTGTCCACGATGCCAAGCAGAACCAGCTTATTTATTGCATATGCTGTGGCAATGTTCACAATTAGATGGCTTCTGGTCGGATGTGTTGGCAATGATTCAAAATACCTTTTCACTGCAGATACCTCGGGAACCAAAAGTATGTGTTCTGGGTTATATGTCAGATATTGGGAAAGAGGAGACAGATAGGATTGTAGCTGGCAGACTACTATATGTGGCAAGGAAGTTGATCGCCCTACATTGGATTAAGTCATGCCCTCCAGTCATTGAGGAATTTAGAAGGAATGTAAACACAATGTTAGTTTATGAGAAAATGGTGTTTAGGAAGAGGGGATGTCCGCAAAAATATTAAAAATTGTGGGGCCGCTGGAGGTTTAGCACCGAATAAAATCGGATAAGTCCATAAAGTGCTGAAGTAGGAGTTGGGGGGATGGAGGGGTGGGAAGGGTATGTTGCGGTAGTATTATAATTTATATGGATACCTGTTGTATCATATTGACCAGTGGAATTAACTTTGTATATCAAACTACAGGATACAATATGTTTGTATTTGTAACAATGTTTTATTGATGTACATTTTTACAATAAAAATTATCTGATTTAAAAAAAAAAGCCTTCACAGTTCTGGAACAACATCCTATGGATAGATGAGACCAAGATCAAATTGTACCAGAGTGGTGGGAAGAGAAGAGTATGGAGAAGGAAAGGAACTGCTCATGATCCTAAGCATACCACCTCATCAGTGAAGCAGGTAGTGTCATGGCGTGGGCATGTATAGCTGCCAATGGAACTGGTTCTCTTGTATTTATTGATGATGTGACTGCTGACAAAAGCAGCAGGATGAATTCTGAAGTGTTTCGGGCAATATTATCTGCTTATATTCGGCCAAATGTTTCAGAACTCATTGGACGGCGCTTCACAGTGCAGATGGACAATGACCCAAAGCATACTGCAAAAGCAACCAAAGAGTTTATTAAGGGAAAGAAGTGGAATGTTATGCAATAACCAAGTTAATCACCTGGCCTGAATCCGATTGAGCATGCATTTCACTTGCTGAAGACAAAACTGAAGGGAAAATGCCCCAACAACAAGCAAGAACTGAAGAGAGTTGCAGTAGAGGCCTGGAAGAGCATCACCAGGGATGAAACCCAGCGTCTGGTGATGTCTATGCGTTCCAGACTTCAGGCTGTAATTGACTGCAAATGATTTGCAACCAAGTATTAAAAAGTGAAAGTTTGATTTATGATTATTATTCTGTCCCATTACTTTTGGACCCTTAACAAGTGGGAGGCACATATGCAAACTATTGTAATTCCTACACCGTTCACCTGATTTGGATGTAAATACCCTCAAATTAAAGCTGACAGTCTGCAGTTAAAGCACATCTTGTTCGTTTCATTTCAAATCCATTGTGGTGGTGTATAGAGCCAAAAATTTTAGAATTGCGTTGATGTCCCAATATTTATGGACCTGACTGTAACTCTGTGGGACACAAATACAGGACACTGATGTTACATTAGTTTAGTTTGAGTCTCCAAAGCACCAAAAACTAAGTTTTTAATGATATGTAAATGAGCAATTGTAGTTGCCCAGGGGCGGTGACTTTATGGCAAGTGCCCAGGCCTCCCCGGCTTTAGACCTCATTCACACAAACGAGGAAAACTGGGCCTGCCATCCTGCTGAGTGCACGGGTCATTGGTTGCTATGATGCCGCGTGCTTCGTGCCGCTGTACAGTAATACACTTGTATGATCTAAACTAGTGTATTAATGTACAGCGGCACGAAGCGCACAGCATCATAGCAACCAATGATGCCGTGCATTCAGCAGGACGGTAGGCCAGATTTTCACGGTCCGTGAAAATCCACGTATGTGTGAATGAGGCCTTACTCGTGGCTATCTCCCACCCTGTGTATACTCCAGCCAGCCCTGTGACCTTCTGTCATCATTCTCTCCTGCAACTGAAATTGCTCGCCTTCATACATCACCACCAGCCTGTGCATGTGCAGTACTGCCCACTCTGGTCAGAGGCATAGTGATATGCAGTTACTGGAGTGAAATCAAAGAAGACAGAAATGGCACACCGCTAGGATCCGAGGGTATCATCCATCCAGAAGTTTTCTTTGGATTGTTGACAGTAGTAGGTGTAACCTGCATGAGCTAAAAGCCTGCCTCTCTCTTTATTGGGCAAGAGCTGAAACTATTCACTGTGAAAAGGGGGTAATGTATAGCATGCGCCCATTTGAACGGTTTACCAGATGGAGTGCCTACCTGCCCCGAGGCTGGAGAGGAAAGAATTGTGTCTTTTTATCATAAGTATATATAAACATATAGTTAGACGTAACTCATACAGCCTTCTCTCTTTGCAGTTAGGCTAGTTTCACACTAGCGGCAAGAAACTCCGGCAGGTGAACAGCCTGTCGGATCCGTGCAGCCACTAGTGCACGCGTGCCCCTGGACTACCGCTCCGGCCCCATTGACTATAATGGGGGCGGGCCGGAGTTCCGGCGGCAGCACGGCAAGCATGCCGAGAGGCAGACGGAATTAAACAACGACTTTTATTCCGGCCGCCTCTCAGCATGTTTGCCGTGCTGCCTCCGGAACTCCAGCCCGCCCCCATTATAGTCAATGGGGCAGGAGAGTTAGTCCGGGGACACGCATCACTAGTGGCAGCACATATCCGACAGGCTGTTCACCTGCCGGAGTTCCTTGCGTCTAGTGTGAAAGTGTCCTTACATATCAGAAATGGAGCAATATATAAACTGAAAATATGTACAGTAATAAGGATGTTTGTAGACATGTATGTATACCTTCTTTTTTGTGCTTGTTTTTGGGTCTAAGTTAATGCTGATGTGGAACAATATACATATAGCAATATAATTATACAAATATATATATATACACTCACCTAAAGAATTATTAGGAACACCATACTAATACGGTGTTGGACCCCCTTTTGCCTTCAGAACTGCCTTAATTCTACGTGGCATTGATTCAACAAGGTGCTGATAGCATTCTTTAGAAATGTTGGCCCATATTGATAGGGAAATGTTGGCCCATATTGATCTTGCAGTTGATGGAGATTTGAGGGATGCACATCCAGGGCACGAAGCTCCCGTTCCACCACATCCCAAAGATGCTCTATTGGGTTGAGATCTGGTGACTGTGGGGGCCATTTTAGTCCAGTGAACTCATTGTCATGTTCAAGAAACCAATTTGAAATGATTCGAGCTTTGTGACATGGTGCATTATCCTGCTGGAAATAGCCATCAGAGGATGGATACATGTTCTCATTCTGTTTACGCCAAATTCGGACTCTACCATTTGAATGTCTCAACAGAAAACGAGACTCATCAGACCAGGCAACATTTTTCCAGTATTCAACAGTCCAATTTTGGTGAGCTCGTGCAAATTGTAGCCTCTTTTTCCTATTTGTAGTGGAGATGAGTGGTACCCGGTGGGGTATTCTGCTGTTGTAGCCCATCCGCCTCAAGGTTGTGTGTGTTGTGGCTTCACAAATGCTTTGCTGCATACCTCGGTTGTAACGAGTGGTTATTTCAGTCAACGTTGCTCTTTTATCAGCTTGAATCAGTCGGCCCATTCTCTTCTGACCTCAAGCATCAACAAGGCATTTTCGCCCACAGGACTGCCGCATACTGGATGTTTTTCCCTTTTCTCACCATTCTTTGTAAACCCTAGAAATGGTTGTGCGTGTGTAAAATAATAAAACTAACACTTTTTTAGTAGGATAGGGTTATTTCAAGGACCATGCAAGGGCAGCACTTGTGTTGAAGTGTCAATTTTGACAGGTTGAGACGACAATAGCATTTGGGAAGGTTAGGAATTCTCCTTCTCAGCATATTATTATTAGCTTTACAAATAAGGTATACATAGAAAACCATGATGTAAGGGAATTTACTTGTTAACCATATATGTCTGTTAGAATGTTAAATTTAGGATACAATGTAACTCTATGTAGAGTCAACCTATAAAATGGCTTTGTTTCATGACATAGGGAGAGCATTCTTGCACGGACACCTGTTGCTCTCACACACACACACAGATTCACACATACACGTTATTTTGGGGAAATAAGCTTTTTCACTTATTTTAATTGTTTAATTGCTTGCTTGTAACCTTTCAAAGACTTATTGCTGTGCTATATTTTTCTCTTTCTAAACTTTGTAACTTTCTTTTTATGAGAATTAAATCCTTCTAATTTTTATCTTTCATCACGAACTTTGCACATTTTGTTGGGCTCCTTCTAAAGCATTTCTTGAAAAATAGAGTAATGCAGGACGTTATTCTACAGCGTGAAAATCCCAGTAACTGAGCAGATTGTGAAATACTCAGACCGGCCCGTCTGGCACCAACAACCATGCCACGCTGAAAAAATTGCTTAAATCACCTTTCTTTCCCATTCTGACATTCAGTTTGGAGTTCAGGAGATTGTCTTGACCAGGACCACAACCCTAAATTCATTGAAGCTGCCATGTGATTGGTTGACTAGATAATTGCATTAATGAGAAATAGAACAGGTGTTCCTAATAATTCTTTAGGTGAGTGTATGTATATATATATATATATATATATATACAGTACAGACCAAAAGTTTGGACACACCTTCTCATTCAAAGAGTTTTCTTTATTTTCATGACTATGAAAATTGTAGATTCACACTGAAGGCATCAAAACTATGAATTAACACATAGTAGCCACCTTTTGCTTTGATTACTGCTTTGCACACTCTTGGCATTCTCTTGATGAGCTTCAAGAGGTAGTCCCCTGAAATGGTTTTCACTTCACAGGTGTGCCCTGTCAGGTTTAATAAGTGAGATTTCTTGCCTTATAAATGGGGTTGGGACCATCAGTGGCGTTGAAGAGAAGTCAGGTGGATACACAGCTAATAGTCCTACTGAATAGACTGTTAGAATTTGTATTATGGCAAGAAAAAAGCAGCTAAGTAAAGAAAAACGAGTGGCCATCATTACTTTAAGAAATGAAGGTCAGTCAGTCAGCCGAAAAATTGGGAAAACTTTGAAAGTAAGGGCTATTTGACCATGAAGGAGAGTGATGGGGTGCTGCGCCAGATGACCTGGCCTCCACAGTCACCGGACCTGAACCCAATCAAGATGGTTTGGGGTGAGCTGGACCACAGAGTGAAGGCAAAAGGGCCAACAAGTGCTAAGCATCTCTGGGAACTCCTTCAAGACTGTTGGAAGACCATTTCAGGGGACTACCTCTTGAAGCTCATCAAGAGAATGCCAAGAGTGTGCAAAGCAGTAATGAAAGCAAAAGGTGGCTACTTTGAAGAACCTAGAATATGACATATTTTTAGTTGTTTCACACTTGTTTGTTATGTATATAATTCCACATGTGTTAATTCATAGTTTTGATGCCTTCATAGTCATGAAAATAAAGAAAACTCTTTGAATGAGAAGGTGTGTCCAAACTTTTGGTCTGTACTGTATATATATATATATATATATATATATATATATAGTAAGACTTTGTGTTTAGAAATGCAGCATAAAGAGGTCACTAATGGACCTTAGGCTGGTGCTGGTCACATGAGAGCCGCGGCCCTGCTCTAACAGCCTGGACCGGCAGGAGTGCCGATCCTGCTGTTTAACCCCTTAAGGACTCAGCCCCATTTCACCTTAAGGACTTGGCCATTTTTTGCAAATCTGACCAGTGTCACTTTAAGTGCTGATAACTTTAAAACGCTTTGACTTATCCAGGCCATTCTGAGATTGTTCTTTCGTCACATATTGTACTTCATGACACTGCTAAAATGAAGTTAAAAAAAAACTTTTTTATTCATAAAAAAATACCAAATTTACCCAAAATTTGTAAAAAATTGCAAATTTCCAAGTTTCAATTTCTCTACTTCTATAATACATAGTAATACCTTCAAAAATAGTTAGTACTTTACATTCCCCATATGTCTAATTCATGTTTGGATCATTTTGGGAATGATATTTTATTTTTGGGGGATGTTACAGGCTTAGAAGTTTAGAAGCAAATCTTGAAATTTTTCAGAAATTTTCAAAAACCCAATTTTTAGGGACCAGTTCAGGTCTGAAGTCACTTTGCGAGGCTTACATAATAGAAACCACCCAAAAATGACCCCATTCTATAAACTACACCCATCAATGTATTCAAAACTGATTTGACAAACTTTGTTAACCCTTTAGGTGTTCCACAAGAGTTAATGGCAAATGGTGTTAAAATTTCTGAATTTAGATTTTTTGGCAGATTTTCCATTTTAATCCATTCAGTAACAAAGCAAGGGTTAACAGCCAAACAAAATGCTATATTTATTGCCCCGATTCTGTAGTTTGCAGAAACACCCCATATGTGGCTGTAAACTACTGTACGGGCACACAGTAGGGCGTAGAGGGAAAGGTGCGCTTTATGGTTTTTAGAAGGCAGATTTTGCTGGACTGTTTTTTTTGACACCATGTCCTATTTAAAGCCCCCCTGATGCACCCCTAGAGTAGAAACTCCAAAAAAGTTACCCCATTTTAGAAACTACGGGATAGGGTGGCAGTTTTGTTGGTACTAGTTTAGGGTACGTATGATTTTTGGTTGTTCTATATTACACTTTTTGTGAGGCAAGATAACAAGAAATAGCTTTTTTGGCACCGTTTTTCTTTTTTGTTATTTACAACATTCATCTGACAGGTTAGATCATGTGTTATTTTTATAGAGCAGGTTGTCTCGGACGCGGCGATACCTAATATGTATACAATTTTTTTATTTATGTACGTTTTACACAATGATTTCTTTTTTGAAACAAAAAAAATCATGTTTTAGTGTCTCCATAGTCTGAGTTTTTTCAGTTTTTGGGCGATTATCTTAGTTTCTTATTTTTTTTATTTTTATGGCGTTCACCGTGCGGGGAAAGTAACATGACCGTTTTATAGATCAGGTTGTTACGGATGCGGCGATACCTAATATGTGTAGTGTATTTTTTTTATTTTTTTTCTATTCAGTGATAAATGTGTTTTTTACTTTTTTCACTATTTTTTTTATTTTTTTTGACCCAGACCCACTTGGTTCTTGAAGATCCAGTGGGTCTGATGTCTGTATAATACAGTACAGTACACTATATAGTGTATTGTACTGTATTTTACTTACACTTTGTCTGAACAGATCTATGCCTCTAGCACAGATATGTTCAGCACCATGGACAGCAGGATGCCTGAGAAGGCGTCCTGTTGCCATGGGAACCTTCCATGTCTGCTCAGTTGTGGCCACAACTTCGCAGACGGGGAAGGGTAAGGAGGGGGGCTCCCTACCTCTGTGACCCCATCCTGTCTGGGGGCTGCAAAGGCACAGCAGCCCCCCGATGGGAGAGGGAGGGAGCTCCCTGACCCTGACAGTTAACCTTTTCCATACAGCGGTCCGTACGGACCGCGGTATGGAAAGGGTTAAACGGCTGACATCTGCACAGATGTTTGCCGTTTATACCAGAGTGTCAGCAATGTTCTGACACTCTGGTATAACCACTGGTCACCAATGAATTTTCAAGAGGAGGCGGGCGGGGGATCGCGATCCCGCCTGCCGCACCGTCCGCAACCCCCCCTCCCCCTGCACCACCCGCCGGCATAAAATCATGCAGGGGTGCAGGGGCGGTGCAAAATGGACATTTTGGGCATTTTAAAGTTTCTGATCCCCGCGGAAAGCGCAGCAAACCGTAGGTCTGAATTGACCTGCGGTTTGCGGCGATCGCCGATACGAGGGGGGGGTCACATGACCCCCCCTGGCGTTGTGACAGGATGCCGGCTGAATGATTTCAGCCGGCATCCTGTTCGGATTAACCCCCGCAGCTCTGCAATCTCGATTTAAACTTAGGACGTACCGGTACGCCCTGAGTCCTTAAGGATTCGGGAAATAGGGCGTACCGGTATGCCCTAAGTCCTTAAGGGGTTAACACAATGGCGCCCACCGCATGTAAAGTGCTGACAGAGGGAGCGGACTCCCTCTGTCTCCCATTGGCACCCCGCAAATGTGATTGCGGGGTGCCGATGTGTGTGAAGGCTGGCTTGGGGTCTCGTGTAGGCCACAGACCAGCCTTGAGTAATTTCCAGCAGGCTGGATCAATGTCAGAATAGCACTGACATTAAAATGCAATGCATTATAGGGATAATGCATTGCATTTTAAAATCAGAAAAGCTGTCTGTTATAGTACTCTTGTGGGACTATTAAGTGTTAAAAAAAAAACATTCAATTAAATAAACTAAAAAATATGCTTTTCAATGAAAAAAATTGCAAAAAAAAATCTCCCCCATATGTTTGGTATTGCCACGTCCATAATGGCCAGAACTACATAAATATTACATAAATTATCCCCTACGGTGAACGCCGTAAAAAAATAATTAAAAGACAGAATTGCTCATTCTTAGTAGTCACCGTAAAAACTTAATAACAAGCGATCAAAAGCATCATTTACTCCAGAAGGATACTAATAAAAAATGCAAGTCGTTCCGCAAAAATCAAGCCCTCACACAACTCCATAGAAAGATAAATAAAAAAGTTATGGGTCTTGGGAAGCGTTAATGCAAAAACATTTTTTCCTTTTTTTTTTTTTAAAGTTTTATTGAAAAGTTGTGAAACGTAAAAAAAACTATATGTATTTGGTATCACTGTAATCGTACTGACCCAGAGAATAAAGATATTATGTTATTTATACCGAAAAATGAACGCTGTAAAATTTATAATGTAAAAATGCAGTGGCAGTATTGCTGTTTTTCCCATCCCCCACCCAGAAAGAGTTAATAAAAGTTAATCAGAAAGTTATGTGTACCCCAAAATGGCCCAATTAAAAACTACAACTTGTCCCACAAAAAACAAGACCTCGTAAAGCTATATAGATGGAAAAATAAAAAAATTATAGCTCTTGGAACGCGGCGATGAAAAAAGGAAGAAAAATGCTTGGTCAGTAAGGCCCAAAACAGGCTAAGGGTTAAAGTTTAAAAATCAAATCCCAAAGTGATTCACCAAAGTCCCGCGAGACTTCAGACATAACAAATTTGCTTCGCCGGAGCCCATACGACGAATCTCCGTACAGCATTCAAACAAAGTTTTGACCAAATGGACTTTGGATCTAGGATCTGAAGCTCGCTTTGCTCAACGCTGATTACAATACATGCTCTCTGTTCCCATAGGTTCAGAGAGGAAGCCTGTATCCTCTGCAAACCCCTCAGCAGTGACTGTGGTATCTAAGGGGTTAATTCACCCTCATCTGCATTTTCACCGATGCTGGTGGATACAGCCATGCCTCTGCACTGATAGGGCAAGCACAGCTCCTGTGCCCACCAGATCAGAGTGCCATACGGCGCTTTGCTTGAACACAACGGGACATATTTCCTAAGACCGGCTTTTTACACTCTTTTTGCACTGCCATTAGATATGTCTAATTTATGATGAGTCGTGTACCTCGTAATAAATTAGACGCGTCTGTGGCATTTGTCCAGGCGCAAATGTAAGTAAATTTGACGAGGCTGGACTCCCAGCACGGCACCCGATACGCCCCCGCCTCATCATGTTCAACTGGCGCACACGGCGTAAAACCTGAAGTGTGATGCAATAGAAAAGGGGACTTTTTTGTCTAAAAATGCTCCACGTTCCATAGTAAATGTACCCTAATGTCTGTTGCGTCTTCTACGGGTTAAAAACTCATCTTTTTGTTCTTTTTTCCATTGTTGTGTGAATGAAAAACGCAGATCTGTTAAATGGACTAAATAATGGATACAACGGAACAACTTAGGGCACATTTACTAAAGTGTCTGAGCCACTTTTTTTTTATTCTCTCCTTGATACCCGTGTTTTTTTGTGTCCGCACAATTTATTAACATTGTTGCACCTATTTTGTGATTTTATGAAAAATTATGAAATTCTTTAGATGAACTTAGGTTTTAAGTGCCCCTATTTGTCCGTCATTTTTTGGCATATAAAGTAGCTTAAAACTACAACCCTCTGGGGATGCCGTATTTTTTTGTCCACATTTGTATGGTTTTGTGGCGCAATTGAGATTTTTTGGCACACTTTTTCAGAAGTGTTCTACAATATAATCTTTGACCTTTTCCAAACATCTTTTTGTCTAATACACTTAGGCCTCTTTCACACGGGCGTTGCGGGAAAATGTGCGGGTGCGTTGCGGGAACACCCGCGATTTTTCCGCGCGAGTGCAAAACATTGTAATGCGTTTTGCACTCGCGTGAGAAAAATCACGCATGTTTGGTACCCAAACCCGAACTTCTTCACAGAAGTTCGGGCTTGGGTTAGGTGTTGTGTAGATTTTATTATTTTCCCTTATAACATGGTTATAAGGGAAAATAATAGCATTCTGAATACAGAATGCATAGTAGGTGATCAATTGAGGGTTAAAAAAAAAAATAATAATTAACTCACCTTCTCCTCTTGTTCGCGTAGTAAAGAAGAGACGGGAGCTGCGCGAACAAGAGGAGAAGGTGAGTTAATTTTTATTTATTTTTTTAACCCTCAATTGATCACCTACTATGCATTCTGTATTCAGAATGCTATTATTTTCCCTTATAACCATGTTATAAGGGAAAATAATACAGTTTATAGACTGTCACCTAGCAACCATGAGTGAAAATCGCACCGCATCCGCACTTGCTTGCGGATGCTTGCGATTTTCATGCAACCCCATTCACTTCTATGGGGCCTGCGTTGCGTGAAAAACTCAGACTATAGAGCATGCTGCGATTTTCACGCAACGCATAAGTGATGCGTGAAAATCATCGCTCATCTGAACAGCCCCATAGAAATGAATGGGTCGGTATTCAGTGCGGGTGCAATGCGTTCACCTCACGCATCGCATCCGCGCAGAATACTCGCCCGTGTGAAAGGGGCCTTAAGGGCACATGTATTAAGACCGTTTTAGACGACAGTCTTAAAAAGTCCCATACTTATGAAGAGGCCTCTCCATAACTTCGGCGGATCCACTGCCACTTCTAAATGTAAGACAGCTTCCTAGCTGTCTTACATTTAGACAATTTTCTACTCTTAAAACAGGCCTGTCCCCTTCCACACGATGCCCACTTTTTTAGACCTGGCGTCAGCAGAGAGAAGTCGCAATTGCGGCGCAAAGGATCTTTGCGCCGCACTCTGCACCAGCATTATGCCTAATTTCTGTTTAATAAATTGACCCCCTTAGGCTACTTTCACACTGGCGTTTTGGTTTATGTTTGTGAGACCCGTTTCAGGGATCTCACAAGCGGTCCAAAACGGATCAGTTTTGCCCTAATGCATTCTGAATGGATAAGGATCCGCTCAGAATGCATCAGTTTGCCTCCATTCTGCCTTCATTCCGCTCTGGAGGCGGATACCAAAATGCTGCTTGCGCAGCGTTTTGGTGTCTGCCTGACGAGGCGGAGGCAACTGGATCAGTCCTGACACACAATTGAAGTCAATCGGGATGAATCCCTCTGTGATGCCTCCGTCTGAGGCGGATCCGTTTCCATTCATTTTCCTCATCTGAGCATGCTCTATAAATGTCCCCTCCCGCTGCAAACACAGCGGCCATCTTGGGAGAACAACTCACAAACAGGTATGTATAGAAATTTGTCTCTCTATTTTTCTTTCTTTCTCTCTTTCTGTATCTCTTCCTATCATCTATCTACAGTACCTTGCAAAAGTATTCACCCCCCTTGACTTTTTTCGTATTTTGTTACATTACAGCCTTAAGTTCAATGTTTTGTTAATCTGAATTTTATGTGATGGATCAGAACACAATAGTCTAAGTTGGTGAAGTGAAATTAGAAAAATATATAAATAAAACTATTGTTTAGAAATAGAAAACAGAAAATTGGCATGTACGTATGTATTCACCCCCTTTGGTAGGAAGCCCATAAAAAGCTATAGTGCAACCAATTGCCTTCAGAAGTCACATAATTAGTGAAATTATGTCCACCTGTGTGCAATCTAAGTGTCACATGATCTGTCATTACATATACACACCTTTTTTGAAAGGCCCCAGAGGCTGCAACACCTAAGCAAGAGGCATCACTAACCAAACACTGCCATGAAGACCAAGGAACTCTCCAAACAAGTAAGGGACAAGGTTGTTGGTCAGGGTTAGGTTAAAAAAAAAATATCCAAATCTTTGATGATCCTTAGGAGCACCATCAAATCTATCATAACCAAATGGAAAGAACATGGCACAACAGCAAACCTGCCAAGAGACGGCTGCCCACCAAAACTCACAGACCGGGCAAGGAGGGCATTAATCAGAGAAGCAGCAGATTGCTGAGAGTTGTGGCTGATGGCAGAGGGGGAATTATACTATTGGGCGGTCATGGAATAGGAGGCCGATTATTGCAACGGGGGGGGGGGGGTGCTTGGGCAGATGTCTCAGAGGTGGGTCTGATGGCAAGTTGGGGGGAACTAGGCAATTTGGTTGGGTCATTGAATGGGGCCAGATTATTGCACATGGGGGGGGGCAAAGATGGCACTGAGTGGGGGCAGATTGACGAGAGGTGTGGCTGATCGCAGGGGGGTGGAAGAGGCACTGTTGGGGGCTCAAGTCATGTGGGCAGATTATGGCAGGGGGCGTTGAGTTGATGGTAATGGAGGGGGCAGATGGCAATGCAAGGCTGCAGATGGCACTGAGGGTGGGCAGATGGCACTGAGGGGGGGGCATAAAAAACAAGTTCAAGTGAATAATGTTTTTAATATTTTAATTTTATTTTTTAGCATCAAAACCAAATTTGTTTTGGAAGCTCACATAATAGTACCCTAAAGTAAGTTATTAAAATAAATATGTGATATCTATGTAAATTTTGGTGTATAGCATGTTTAAATATACTTTTGTATTATGTCTCAACAGATGTCTTAACCCTCAGAACATGTTCCTCGAAGGCTGCCCAGAAGGCGCTGTCGCATCCAACAAACGGTAAGTACAAGCGACAATAGTTTTTTATAATCCAGTAAGAATCCTTGCATTAATCATTATTTATCTTTTTTTTTTAGTCTTCATCATCGACCAGCTCTGCCGCCACAGCAGCACCCTTACCTGCTGGGGCCGGCTCATCGCGGGCGTCAGCGTCACCGAGGGGAGGTGGACATAGCACAGACCAGGACTGGCAGCAAGTAAGTATATTTCTATATATCGATATTAAAATAATATTATTATGTTTTAAAAAAAAAAAAGTTTATGTTTTTTTAGGAACCTTCAACTAGAGCAGCCAGGCAGGATCCCCCAGTCTCCTCCAGAGTCCGTGGGAGAGCCCGTGGCGGTGTAATTATCGTATACATAGTTTTAATTTGCATTTTTCTTTTGTACGTTCTATAATTTTTCTTTTCATTTTAATTCCAGGGTTCCAGAGTCTCTACTGAGGAAGATATGGAGTTCGTTGTCCCTATTACAGACAACAAACTCCTTATCCAGCTGGTGGAGGCGCGTCCCACTTTATGGGATCACACCGACCGCCACCATGCCGACCATCACCATACCCAGCGGCTCTGGAGGCAGATCTGTGACTCGTTCACTGGCTGGGGGGATCTAAATGCGGCGGTTTAGAAAGAATGTGGTAAGTACAGCAATATGTATTTTTACCTCATGTATAATGTAAACCTAAGTCCATGCTAATATTGTAATATAAATGTAAAAAAAATATATATTTTCACAGTTGACAAGGTTATGACTCGGTGGCGGTCAATCCGAGACCGCTTCAAGAGAGACTACAACAAGATAGTTCAGGCCCCGAGTGGATCTCTGGAGCAACCTCAAGGGCGTCATATATGTACAGTGCGGCCTTGGGGCTCTTACGACGGACACTGGCGCTTAGAAAGTAATTTTTTTTTTCTACAAATAAATATACAATGATTTTGCTTTCCTCTCCCTCTGCATGCAAGGGGCTGTCTGAGACAGAGGATCGTTTGACACCTCTGTTTCATGCAGCCCCCTACGGTCGGAGGGACAATTGTTCTCAACTTCTGTCAGCAAGGGGCTGTCTGAGACAGAGGATCGGTTGACAACGCTGTTTCATGCAGCCCTTTTATTTTCCCCACGTCTGTAGTGCCAAAGGTAGCAGAATATTGGATGTAGCACGATCAATAACGGGCTTTCTTAAAGCTCCTTATTGATCATATTTTGTCTGATTGGCACATGAACAAGCAAAAGCTTGTTCATCAGTCAATCTGGTGCAAATCCACATGAACCCTTGTGGGAGTCACGGTACATGTGAATCAGCATCATCAACAATTAATTTACTAGAGAGCAAAATTTATATATTTCTCTTTAGCAAAGATGAAGCTGTCACATAAAGTAGCGTCATTACCACAAGGGACAGGAAAGGAACATAATGCTGTTTAAGTTTTTGTCCGGGTTCAGAGCCGAATACGGACCTGCACCCAGCCAAAGAACTCAGCAGTTCAAGCTAGAATGCTCTCCCTTGCCATGCCTAGGATCACGCAGAGAAAGGGCTGACAATAACACACTGCTAAGCGGAGGATTCCACCAGTGTGTTGTTGATTTTACAGTCTGTAATGGCCAGGCTTTAGCAATGTCATAGCAGTTTGACAGGCTGTGGCAGGGCTACAGCTGGCCTAATAGTGCAGGTGATGCCACGGGACTCACAGATGGACGAAGGCCTACGCCTGGCAGCACTATGGAGAACACAGTTCGTATAAGTTTCTCCATAAATGCCAATACCATGCAATATTCATTGTTGAAATTGGGTTCAAAATATAGATATGTCCATGTTCAGCAAGGCAGATTATGAGTTGTCATAAAATACAAAATATCACTAGTTTAGCATAACCATTCTTGTTGGTTGATTATAAAAAGTTGAAGACAGGTGTATTAAAAAACAAATTTTTATTTAGTATAAAAGAAAACATAAAAAACAATTACAAAACATTATCCTGGCAGCTCACTCTACCCGCATCAGAAACAAAGTAATCGACGAAACGGTCCCTCACTCTGGCGCCGGCAAGGGTTGAGCGATATGACAAATTTTGCAGTCTGGTGAGTGTACAATCAACCTCTTGCGGGTCCAGGCGTAGTGGTTCCTCAGATAAAAGATAGTTATGTAGAACTACACAAGCCTTGACTACATTGTCTATGGTTTCCACTTTGCGATTAATGGCTTTGGTGAGAATACGCCATTTGGCAACTAAAATGTCAAAGGCACACTCCACTAGTCGTCTAGCTCATGTCAGTCTGTAGTTATATAGAGATAATCCACGGCACACCAATATCTTTTGCTTTGCAAATTTATTATTGGTACAAAAAAGTATTCATAGATTTTGTCAATATATGACTGGTCACGCCATCATAGTAATATCAGCATCAATCACATATCTTTGTAGGCCATAATGTGTCCCAACGTTTCGGTCCTGTCAAAGACCTTTCTCAAGGGATCTGTAAAGGAGTATAAATATAACGATTTTATTGGCGTCTAGATGTGGTGACCATAGTATACTGTTGACAAATAGTGAGGGAGGAAACGATAAAGGAATAGGAGGAAGTGTACACATACATATATATGTGTGTATGCGTCTCTCTGCACACACACACATATATGTACACACCCCTACATAAGCATATATACAGGTCTCAGATTATGACATTAGTAAAAAGAGAGTAAAGGGTAGGTAAAGTAAGAGGGATACAAGACAGGTGGGGTAAATGCTGTCTTTGAAAAAGGAGGATATAGTGATCAGGACTGAGCTATAGCATGAATCATCACTAATCGCTGGGGCATAAAATTGAATCAAGGATCTATATAGTAAATAGATTAGATAGGTGTGGTAAGCATCAAACGAATTATTTGTGCATAAATCGAGCAGAGGATTGAATATGAATACCTAGTGCATAAATGTATAGCATGGATATATAGGATAAATATATGGCATAAGGACTCACCATGGCTCTGTAGCAAAACAGCTTAATGAAGGCGCTGTGTATCTCTCCGTTTGTTTGCATTTTATGCTATGGGGCCGGAAGTCATGTGGACGCTACGATCTGTGACCGGGTTCAGTGGGTCACATGATCGCTGGTGACGTCATGCGGGCCGCGTGACCGCGGCCGCAGTATGCGCATGCGCACTAGGTGCTGGGACAGGGAAATAGAAGATAGCTTTATCTTAGAGGTATATAACCTGTTGTACCTTGGAAAAAGGGGAATAATAGGCTGGGGATCGGTCTGCTGATTGATTGAAAGGAAGAGGAGGAATTGTAAAGAAAGATATTGAGAATATTTTAAAAATAAAAAGTGTATATAGTTCTATGCTAGAGCTTTGATTGAGATGAATGGGGAATAAATTATCTCAGGTGAAAAAGGGGTCACATACATGTATAGATAGAATAATTTAGAGTATAATTAACTGATTGCTTCGATTCTCGGCGTGCTAGAATATGAGGAATGAAAAAAAGGGAACAAAAAGCAAAACACAAAAGACAAAGGACAAAAAACGAAAGGCGAACAAATCACATTATATAGTTCTAGATTTCATGGATAAGTATCTAGGCATATACATCTATATGTACTATAATCTTATACTATATTTTAATCTATGATGAGAGGGAGGGGTGGAAAAGAGGGACGGAAAAGGGGAGGGGGAAAATGATTCATGCTATAGCTCAGTCCTGATCACTATATCCTCCTTTTTCAAAGACAGCATTTACCCCACCTGTCTTGTATCCCTCTTACTTTACCTACCCTTTACTCTCTTTTTACTAATGTCATAATCTGAGACCTGTATATATGCTTATGTAGGGGTGTGTACATATATGTGTATGTGTGCAGAGAGACGCATACACACATATATATGTATGTGTACACTTCCTCCTATTCCTTTATCGTTTCCTCCCTCACTATTTGTCAACAGTATACTATGGTCACCACATCTAGACGCCAATAAAATCGTTATATTTATACTCCTTTACAGATCCCTTGAGAAAGGTCTTTGACAGGACCGAAACGTTGGGACACATTATGGCCTACAAAGATATGTGATTGATGCTGATATTACTATGATGGCGTGACCAGTCATATATTGACAAAATCTATTAATACGTTTTTGTACCAATAATAAATTTGCAAAGCAAAAGACATTGGTGTGCCGTGGATTATCTCTATATACTCTGCGACTGAAGTCCTCTGCGAGCACCCACCATTATATTCAGGTGTGCGGACTCCACAATTTCCTCAATTGAAGTTTTCCGTGTGGATCCAGCACCCAGACTATATGTCTCAGAACACGTTTTCATATGATCTTGAAGCAACTACCAATATCATCGCCCAGGTACAACTGGGTAATGATTTTCTACAAATTCCCTCACAGGAATGGAAAACCAAAGATTACACACGTGATCAACGCAGACTGGTTTCATTGCAGCTACATTGCAGTACACTCACCGAGTATCACAAAAGCGGTCGCATACCGAGGGGACTACGGTCCCATTTGCGTCCTACACTTTTTCGTGATGACCCTGATTTTTGCAATCGCTTTGAAAGCATACTTAACAAGTGCTCTTTTGATTTAATGCTCCTGACCATAGACAAGGCTCATCAAACAATTGGCGAATTAACGAAACAGATTGAATCCACAGAAAACCAACTCTCAACAGTGTTGCCACAAGAGGAGTGGACAAACCTAAAGGAGAAAACAACCAAACAGATTTCTGAGTTCCAGAAGCTGACAGAAAACAGGAAAAGAACAAAGTTCATCAGAGACGCGGAAGATTATCGCTCCAATCGAGTCTACAGGTGGAGGGATCCCAACTTTCGGCCACCACGAGACAACCGCCAACAACACTTCTCCGCAAGTTCCTCCGGATCAGAAAGCGACCGACCCTACAACCAATACCACTCCCAACCTTTTTTAGGACGGGGACGGACACGCCAACGCTACAACAGAAACGAACGCGGAGGGGCAAGAGGCACAGATACCGACAACAGAATTCAGACTCGCTCTCAGGTAAAGTTGAGAACCTAGTTGTCAATATTTCCTCCATGAACTTATCTCCAGCACATATCTCAGTCCTACAAAAAGGTTTAACTTTTTGTCCCACCACTCCTCTTGACACATTTCATTTGGAATTAGAACTACAGCGATTTTTTCGCAACATAAGATTGAAGGCACATTTTAACCAGGCAGATCCCATACCAATCCCATCACAAGCTAGTATTTCAGACCCCTTATCATTGAAGAACTTAGATCTGAGACTGAAAAGCACATTCATGCCTCCGAGAACCTACCACCCAGCAGAAACCTATATCTCTTTCACATACCAATCCATTCAACAGATCATTAAGGCCCAACAGACTGGTAAATTTAAACACACCAATAATCTCCCCATAGAAGAACAAAGGGCTATCATGGAACTACAAACCAACCAAGACATCATTATTAAACCTGCCGATAAAGGTGGCGCAATAGTAGTCATGAACAAGTCTATGTACATTACTGAGGTGCAAAAACAATTGAGTGATTCCACTACCTACCTGCCATTACCATCCAACCCAACATTAATGTTAGCCAAAAAAATTCAGTCCACCTTATCGCACTATCAAGAACTAGGCATAATTGACAGCAAAACAACAACCTATTTAACCAAACAACATCCAATAATCCCAGTCTTTTATATCTTGCCCAAAATACACAAGAACCTCGAGAACCCCCCTGGAAGACCAATCGTTGCCTCTACAGAATCTATCCTGTCCCCCCTCTCCATTTACCTAGACCGCATACTTACCCCACTTATCAAGACGTCACGATCATTTTTATTAGATACCAATGACTTCATTTCTAAAATTAAACAGATCCAACCAGAACCAGATACCATTCTGTTGACCATGGATGTCAATAGCCTTTATACGTCCATTGAACATGATAAAGGCATCAAAGCCACAGCACACTTACTTGCTACTGCCTCCACTTTATCTCCCACACAACAGGAATTTTGCCTATCCTTGCTTACTTTAGTGTTGCAGGAAAACTACTTCCTCTTTGGGGATCAGTATTATGTTCAGAAACGGGGTACCGCAATGGGGGCTAACGTAGCCCCGCCCTACGCAAACGCTTTCATGATCCACTTTGAGGAACAGTTTGTCTACACACATCATCTTTTTCAACAACATGCGAAAATATGGCTCCGATTTATCGATGATATTTTCTGTTTGTGGAGAGGTCCCATATCGAGTGCTTTACACTTTCATCACTACCTTGACAACGTCTACCCAGAACTTGGTTTTACTGTCATAACCAATACCGAGAAAATTAGTTTTTTAGATACCTTAGTCCTGAAGGATCCATCTGGTCACATTCAATTTGACCTTTACAGTAAACCAACAGACAGGAACAGCCTACTACATTATACCAGTAACCACCCTAGAGCCACCAAAGCGTCACTTCCCAAATCTCAATTCACAAGGTTAGAAAGAATAGTATCAGATCCATCAACTTTACAACAGAGACAAACAGACATGAAATCTAAATTCAGACAGAGAGGCTACCCTGACCAATTGATTACTAACAAACCGACAATATGCAAACAAACTACCTCACAAACCACCATTCCTTCACCACGGATACCATGCATTCTCACATACCACCCCCTTGCCCCAAAAATTCAACAAACAATCAGAAAGCAATGGTCTATACTGTCACAAGCATACCCCGAGATCCCAGAGTTTCAGTCTCCCCCCATCACTTGTTACAAAAGATCACAAAACATTAGGGACCACCTCATCCGTGCAGATATTGGACCTTTAAACAAAATACCAAAACAGCGTTTTCTACAGAATCCGAAATATGGCACTTTCCTGTGCCTACACTGTGCACAGTGCTCGAGTGTGATCAAGGGGAACTTCATTACACATCCTCACACTGGCAAAAGATTCCCTATCAAAGGATACTATACCTGCGATTCCTCATTTGTCGTTTACTTAATTAAATGCCCGTGTGGACTTTGTTATGTGGGTGAAACCACGCAACAAATAAGGAATCGTATCTCTAAACATAAATCCACTATCAGGACTGAACAGTTTTTGTTACCAATCCCAGCACATTTTAAGGAACACAACCATCAGATTTCCTCCCTACGCTATCAGGTTTTGGAACAAATCAATACCCCACGGAGAGGCGGTAACAGGATTAAAACATTGAAACAAAGAGAAAGCTTCTGGATTCACCGACTGAACACTTTATCCCCGAGAGGCCTTAACCGGGAATGTGACTTTTACTGTGATCTTTAAATGCTCAATCTTTAAATGTTCATTCTTATTTTTCGGACTGTGGACTGCTATGGAGCCATAATGTTATTTCTTTGATATTAATATGCATATACTTCTCCTTTATTTCAGGCTCCCTAGTCGGATATAATCATAGTCAAATTACAAGTTGGTGAGAAAAAAACCTTTCCCCGCCCCCCTTCCTTCCTTCCTCCCATCCTCCCCCCCCCCTTTTTTCCCCCTCCCCTTTTCCATCCCTCTTTTCCACCCCTCCCTCTCATCATAGATTACAATATAGTATAAGATTATAGTACATATAGATGTATATGCCTAGATACTTATCCATGAAATCTAGAACTATATAATGTGATTTGTTCGCCTTTCGTTTTTTGTCCTTTGTCTTTTGTGTTTTGCTTTTTGTTCCCTTTTTTTCATTCCTCATATTCTAGCACGCCGAGAATCGAAGCAATCAGTTAATTATACTCTAAATTATTCTATCTATACATGTATGTGACCCCTTTTTCACCTGAGATAATTTATTCCCCATTCATCTCAATCAAAGCTCTAGCATAGAACTATATACACTTTTTATTTTTAAAATATTCTCAATATCTTTCTTTACAATTCCTCCTCTTCCTTTCAATCAATCAGCAGACCGATCCCCAGCCTATTATTCCCCTTTTTCCAAGGTACAACAGGTTATATACCTCTAAGATAAAGCTATCTTCTATTTCCCTGTCCCAGCACCTAGTGCGCATGCGCATACTGCGGCCGCGGTCACGCGGCCCGCATGACGTCACCAGCGATCATGTGACCCACTGAACCCGGTCACAGATCGTAGCGTCCACATGACTTCCGGCCCCATAGCATAAAATGCAAACAAACGGAGAGATACACAGCGCCTTCATTAAGCTGTTTTGCTACAGAGCCATGGTGAGTCCTTATGCCATATATTTATCCTATATATCCATGCTATACATTTATGCACTAGGTATTCATATTCAATCCTCTGCTCGATTTATGCACAAATAATTCGTTTGATGCTTACCACACCTATCTAATCTATTTACTATATAGATCCTTGATTCAATTTTATGCCCCAGCGATTAGTGATGATTCATGCTATAGCTCAGTCCTGATCACTATATCCTCCTTTTTCAAAGACAGCATTTACCCCACCTGTCTTGTATCCCTCTTACTTTACCTACCCTTTACTCTCTTTTTACTAATGTCATAATCTGAGACCTGTATATATGCTTATGTAGGGGTGTGTACATATATGTGTGTGTGTGCAGAGAGACGCATACACACATATATATGTATGTGTACACTTCCTCCTATTCCTTTATCGTTTCCTCCCTCACTATTTGTCAACAGTATACTATGGTCACCACATCTAGACGCCAATAAAATCGTTATATTTATACTCCTTTACAGATCCCTTGAGAAAGGTCTTTGACAGGACCGAAACGTTGGGACACATTATGGCCTACAAAGATATGTGATTGATGCTGATATTACTATGATGGCGTGACCAGTCATATATTGACAAAATCTATGAATACTTTTTTGTACCAATAATAAATTTGCAAAGCAAAAGACATTGGTGTGCCGTGGATTATCTCTATATACTCTGCGACTGAAGTCCTCTGCGAGCACCCACCATTATATTCAGGTGTGCGGACTCCACAATTTCCTCAATTGAAGTCTGTAGTTATACACGCACTTTGTAGAGTTCAAGTCACGGCTGGAGTATGGCTTTATGAGGTTCTCACACATTTGGAACGCCTCGTCCCCTACTACGACAAATGGCTTTGGAGGTCTATCAGTACCTGGCAAAGGTCTTGGAGGTGGTAATCCAAATTGCTTTGAATACAGAAGGTGTCCCATAGAGGAGTTTTTGAAAGCCATCGAGTCATTTCTCCGTCCATACGCTCCAATGTCAACTGCGACAAATCGATAATCAGCATCTGCAATGGCCATTAAGATAATGGAGAAATATTTTTGGTAGTTAAAAAATTCAGATCCACTTCCAGAAGGTTTTACAATCCTTATATGTTTGCCATCCACAGCTCCTACACAATTAGGGAATTGGCTTGTTTCCATGAACTTGTCTGCTATTTGAAGCCACCGTTCTGTTGTTGGATGTGGGATGAAATCCTCATGCAATACCTCCCACAATGCACGACAAGTATCTTTGACTACTCCGGAGATCGTAGAAATTCCCATGCGATATTGGTAATGTAATGATGACAGACTTTCTTCAGTAGCAAGAAACCTTTAAAAAAGAATACAAATATAAGGAAAAAAAATTCTATATAATATATACAGTATATACAGCGATCCAAAAAAGACAAATCTTTTACCTTATTGTCACCATTAGCCGCTCTGCAGGAGAAATGGCCCTTCTGTAGCGGGTATCCTGTCTTTCAATGCGTGATGAAATGCGCTACAGCAGCTGGTCATAACTATCAACAGTCATGCGCATATAATTGAAAAAAAATTCTGGATTCGCACGATGCTCCAAATACAGGACTGAAAAACGCCTCTGCTCATCTGTTTGGAAGTTATAGGGTGTATCCAATACCGGCATCATCTTCTTTCCTGGTCTCGTCTTCTCCATCTTGCTTTCAGGATTAGAAACCTCAATCGCAGACTCAAGTGTGCAGGCAACATGGTTCCAGAATACAATGAGCCTGAATGGAGGTTTACCTGCTTAAATACAATGTCAAAGTGGGTAGACTTTGAGACACACCTTCTTCTGTAAAAACGGATCCGCTAAACGGAAGCCAAAATGGAAACAAACGTAAAGAACGGATCCGCTTTACAGGCGGATACGTTAAGAAGTCCCCCGTTTGCATCCGGTTAGCAATTTTTGAGATGGATCATATTTATTTCATTTTATTTTATTTTTTGCTAATTTGTAGGGACAGTGATAGGGAATATTTTTGTTATGTACTTTAGGTAAAACCTTTATTTATAGGAGAAAACTAGGGCTGAAATGTCATTTGGCAGTAATCTTTTTCAGAGCCGCTGCTAAGGGACATCCGCCTGCCTAACAGCGCAGTGATAGGGAGACGGGCTGGGAGCAGGTAGGCGTCTGCCCGCACTGCTCCCTCATATAGTAGTGGGGCAATAAAGTTATTATAGATGAAATATATATTAATATATAAATCCCTTTCCTTTCCTCCTACTCACTTACCAGCATGACCAGCGCTGTCAGTGTGTCTTCTGTACTCCTGGCCCACTGTGTGAGTTACCAGGACATATTACATACATTACAGACAAAAAGCTTGCAGGAAAGACGGAATGAAAAATACTTGTTCCACACAGACTGCCTTTATATGGGTAATGGATGCGCCAAAAACAACCTGGACCACATAGGTTGAGATTCATCAAAATTGGTGTAAAGGTCAACTTGCTTAGTTGCCCACAGCACCTATCAAATATTGCACCTATCAAATTTATCAAACTGGTGTAAAGTAGACCTGGCTTAGTTGCCCGTAGCAACCAATCAAATTCCACCTTTTATTTTCCAAAGGAGCTGTCCATACTGAAAGGTAGAATCTGATTGGTTGCTATGGGCAACTAAGCCAGGTCTACTTTACATTAGTTCAGTTTGATAAATGACCCCAATAGTTTATTGAGATAAATACACATAACTTATGAGTGAAAAAAATTAGGCAAGATGGACAAAAGCCCCCCGAAAATGTGAAGGAGGCCTCACACCACTGAAATTAAAGGTGATAACAGCAGAGTTCTTATGGAACCGAACAAGGTGAAACCATCAACATTGAGGCTAGCTCGGCATCAAAGATCGCAATAATGCCTGTAGAAGTGTCATTGACGCCTGTTCAGGCCATTTAACTCCCTGAAAAAAGTCTAAGGTTTACCAGTATGACTTAGACTTTTCCCTGAAGTTTGTCAGTGCAGGGTACGCTATGAATGGCACGGGCAGCGCAGCGATGCTGCCTGTGCCTGCAATAACCAATAACAAAGCTCCATACAGCAAGGGGCTTTGTTATTGGTTAGTTTGGGGGGTGGCACCGGAGCAATACAGGCCCCTCCAGCAGGGGAACCTGGTGGGAGCTGGAAGGAGGAGGGGCTAGCTCCCGGGGGTTTATATAGTAGGGAGTGCCGGGCATGCCTGGCAAATATGGCTCAGACATCAAGATGGATGTGCAGAATAAGGTGACAGTAGCAGCGTGTAATGTTTAGATGTGTGTAATCAGGCTCGGACTGACCCACGGGGGAATCCCCCAGTGGGCCCCTGAGCAAGGTGGGCCCCTAGACCCCATACACTGTACGTTACACATGGCACAATAGACTGACTGCACCACATATACTGTAGATATGCAGCGTACAGCATCCCAAGCAATGTTCATATAAATTACTGGTTAGATAATGTAACAAATTACCCAGTTTATTATTGTAGATGTATCAGGGGGCTGAGATGACTTGTAGGTAAACAGGCAGGCCAGCCAGTATCATCTTTTATCAGGGACCTTCAGGATGGATAAAAATCAATGATTTAAAAAAAAATTGATTTTTTTTAAATTTAAATCATACTTTTTTTTAATATAAAATGCTTTTTGAGTAAAATATATTACCATCCAAAGGTTGGTAAATAAAGATTATTTTTTTTAATTATGTAGAATAAGGCTGTATATGTTGATTTTTTTTGGTAAATAAATTCCATTAATCCATTCACAATGTCATGCTCTTCCAGAGGTTTTTGTAAGATTATTGGGCAGTTTCTCTGCCTACAAGATATTATCACAGATGCTTGGTTTACTTTTGCAGTTCTCAAAACTGTATTTCACTCAGCAGAGATCACATGCCTCTTCTTCACAGCAAAAATGCTATAACATGAACAGAGTTGAGAAAAAGACCATGATTGACAGCACTGTCCAACCAAGGAACAGCAACGCCCAAGATGATGCTCACCTTGCTGATTCTACAACAGAGGACCACAGCTACGCAGAAACCTTTAGGCTTACTGCTGAAGATCCTATCGGTATAGCTGACCTACCAGCTCCTAGAGATTCCAACACAGGAGCAGAAGACGTACATCAAGGTGTATCCAGAACTATGGACAATGATGCATGGGACAACAATGCTGCACCAACATCCACTTAGATAGTGTGTGCTTGTGTTCCTTGTGTGGTTTTAATAAAATGTATGAATGCTTAGGAAAAATGACTACTAGACAGACTGGAATCGATGCTTGCATCGCATGGTCTATGCAGCTTATCTGTATACTCTGTGATATACGGGCTGTCTAAGGTGTCATTTGTTGGCTTAGTAGTTAGATACACAAATGATACAATTGAACCTTCAGAGACAACATCTACCACGTGAAGAGATTCTTCAGCACCCTCAGAAATTGAAACAAGAGGAGGGAAATGTTAAAGAAGTATCCAGTTTCCTGCAACTATCATATTATAGAGACTTTTTGTGTTTTCATTTCTATGTGCGCAACAAGAAAATTGCGATGGCTAGTAGCTGAAAAACAATGTTAGCATCTGTGTGTTTACGCCTTTTTATACTAGATAGTAATAATTCCAAATATACTGTATTTTTCGCTTTATATGATGCACTTTTTCCCCCCCAAAAGTGGGGGGAAAATGTCCGTGCGTCTTATAAAATGAATACTAGTGAGCACTTCCATCATGGAAGCGCTCACTAGTATGTATTAGGAGCGGAGAGCGAAGCGCCGCAAGCACAGGTAATATTTACCCTCCCTGGTCTGCGCCACGGCTCCTCTTCAGCTGTCGCGCTCCCATCTTTCTGGCCTGCGCTGCACTGTCCTGACCTCGTACAGCGTCAGGACGTAGTGCGCGCACTATGACCTGACGCTGCACACAGTCATGTGACAGTGCAGCGCAGGCCGGGAAGATGGGAGCGTGACAGCTGAAGAGGATCCGCGGAGCAGGACAGGTAAGATGATTTTTTATTTTAGTCTGATCTGAGGTCTGATGGGCTATTCTGAGGTCTGGGGGTACTGATGGGCTATTCTGAGGTCTGGGGGTACTAATGGGCTAATCTGAGGTCTGGGGGTACTGATGGGCTAATCTCAGGTCTGGGGGTACTGATGGGCTAATCTGAGGTCTTATAAGGCTCTGAGTGGACTGATATGAGGTCTGATTAAAAATATTTTTTCTTATTTTTCTACTCTAAAAACTGGGGTGCGTCTTATAAAGCGAAAAATACGGTAATTATTTTTTTACATTCCCCATGTCTACTTCATGTTTGGATCATTTAGAAAATTACATTTTATTTTTTTGGGACGTTAGAAGACTTAGGCTACTTTCACACTTGCGTTAGGAGCGGATCCGTCTGGTGTCTGCACAGACGGATCCGCTCCTATAATGCAAACGCTTGCATCCGTTCAGAACGGATCCGTTTGCATAACTGTTTATTTCAGATCTGATTTTTCACTTCGGAAAACTCAGATCCGACAGTATATTCTAAACACAGAAGCGTTCCCATGGTGATGGGGACGCTTCAAGTTAGAATATACTGAGAACTGTGTACATGACTGCCCCCTGCTGCCTGGCAGATGCTGCCAGGCAGCAGGGGGCAGACCCCCCCCTCCTGTATTTAACTTATTGGTGGCCAGTGCGGGCCCCCCCTCCCTCCCCAGTATTAATTGTAACCAGTGCGGGCCCCCTCCCTCTATATTCATCTGTGGCCAGTGCGGATTCCGAGTATTAAATATGACCAGTGCGGCCTCCCCCTCCCTCCCTCCCCAGTATTAAATATGACCAGTGCGGCCTCCCCCTCCCTCCCTCCCCAGTATTAAATATGACCAGTGCGGCCTCCCCCTCCCTCTATATTCATTGGTGGCCCGGCCAGTGCGGATTCCAAGTATTGTGACCAGTGCGGCCTCCCCTCTCCCCCCCCCTAATTAAAATCCCCCCCTCCCCCATCATTGGTGGCAGCGGAGAGTACTGATCGGAGTCCCAGTTTAAATCGCTGGGGCTCCGATCGGTTACCATGGCAGCCAAGACGCTATTGCAGTCTTGGCTGCCATGGTTACTTAGCAACAAATAGAAGCATTATACTTACCTGAAGAGCTGCGATGTCTGTGTCCGGCCGGGAGCTCCTCCTACTGGTAAGTGAAAGGTCTGTGCGGCGCATTGCGACCTTTCACTTACCAGTAGGAGGAGCTCCCGGCCGTACACAGACATCGCAGCTCTTCAGGTAAGTATAATGCTTCTATTTGTTGCTAAGTAACCATGGCAGCCAAGACTGCAATAGCGTCTTGGCTGCCATGGTAACCGATCGGAGCCCCAGCGATTTAAACTGGGACTCCGATCGGTACTCTCCGCTGCCACCAATGATTGGGGGGGGGGTGATTTTAATTAGGGGGGGGTGAGGGGAGGCCGCACTGGTCACAATACTTGGAATCCGCACTGGCCGGGCCACCAATGAATATAGAGGGAGGGGGAGGCCGCACTGGTCATATTTAATACTGGGGAGGGAGGGATGGAGGGGGAGGCCGCACTGGTCATATTTAATACTGGGGAGGGAGGGAGGGGGAGGCCGCACTGGTCATATTTAATACTGGGAATCCGCACTGGCCACCGATGAATATAGAGGGAGGGGGGCCGCACTGGTTACAATTAATACTGGGGAGGGAGGTGGGGCCCGCACTGGCCACCAATAAGTTAAATACAGGAGGGGGGGGTCTGCCCCCTGCTGCCTGGCAGCATCTGCCAGGCAGCAGGGGGCAGTCATGTACACAGTTCTCAGTATATTCTAACTTGAAGCATCCCCATCACCATGGGAACGCTTCTGTGTTTAGAATATACTGTCGGATCTGAGTTTCACGATGTAACTCAAATCCGATGGTATATTCTAACATAGAGGCGTTCCCATGGTGATGGGGACGCTTCAAGTTAAAATATACCATCGGATTGGAGAAAACTCCGATCTGATGGTATATTAATAGGGACTTCTGACTTTACATTGAAAGTCAATGGGGGACGGATCCGTTTGAAATTGCACCATATTGTGTCAACGTCAAACGGATCCGTCCCCATTGACTTGCATTGAAAGTCTGGACGGATCCGTTTGGCTCCGCACGGCCAGGCGGACACGAAAACGCTGCAAGCTGCGTTCGGGTGTCTGCCTGCTGAGCGGAGCGGAGGCCAAACGGTGCCAAACTGATGCATTCTGAGCGGATCCGCATCCACTCAGAATGCATTGGGGCAGTACGGATCCGTTCGGGGCTGCTTGTGAGAGCCTTCAAACGGAACTCACAAGCGGAGCCCCGAACGCTAGTGTGAAAGTAGCCTTAGAAGTTTAGAAGCAAATCTTAAAATTTTTAAGAACATTTCCAAACCCCAATTTTTTGCAGGACCAGTTCAGTTATGAAGTCACTTTCGGGGGCTTACCTATTAGAAACCACTCATAAATCTCCCCATTTTAGAAACTACACCCCTCAAGCTATTGAAAACTGATTTTACAAACTTTGTTAACCCTTTAGTTGCCCCATGAGAATTAAATGAAAATGGGAATGAAATTTGAAAATGTAACTTTTTTAAGCAGATTTTAAATTTTTATATATTTTTCTGTAACACATCAAGAGTTAACAGCCAAACAAAACCCAAAATCTATTACCCTGAATCTGGAGTTTATAAAAACACCCCATGTGTGCTCAAAAACTGATGTATGGGCGCACAGCATGCTTCAGAGTGGAAGGAGCACCATATGGCTTTTGGAGAGCGGATTTAGCTGGAATGGTAATTGGGAGCTATGTCGCATATGAAGACACCCTGAGGTGGCCCTACAGTGGAAACCCCCAAAACATGATCCCAATCTGGAAACTACACCCCTCAAGGAATATTTCAAGGTGTGTATGTAGTGAGCACTTTAACCCATCAGGCGTTTCACAGAATTAGGAAACGCTTGGCTGTAAATATGAAAAAAAAAATTTTTTCCATAAACAGTTGCTTTATACCCACATTTTTCACTTTCACAAGGGGAAACAGGACAAAATGCACCCCACATTTTGTTCCCCATTTCCCCCCAAATACTCCAACACCCCATATGTGCTCAAAACATTATGTATGGATGCATGTCAGGGTTCAAAAGTTCAAAAGGGAAGTAGCGCCATAGAGCTTTTGGAGGACAAATTTTGCAGGATTGGCTTTTGTGAGCTATGTCGCATATGAAGACACCCTGAGGAACCGCTAGAATGAAAACCCCCAAAAAGTGACCACATTCTGGAAACTACACCCCTGAAGGAATATTTGAAGATGTGTAGTGAGAACTTTGTCCTCAAAGGGGATTCATGGAATTGGCTGTGAAAATGAAAAATAAATTTTTTTCCAGAAAACTTGACTTTAGGCCCAAATTTCCCACTTTCACAAGGGGAAACTGGAGAAAATGCATCCCCTAATTTATTGCCCATTTTCTCCTGATTCCAGCAATACCCCATATATGCTTGTATACTGCTATATGGGCGTACCACAGGGGTCAGAAGAAAAGGAGCACCAAATGGCTTCTGGAAGGCAGATTTTACCTGAATAATTGACAGGCGCCATCTTGTAATTGAACACACCCTGAGGTACCCCTAGAGTGGAAACCCCATCAGGCGTTTCACAGAATTAGTAAAATGCATGGCTGTGAAACTGAAAAAAAAATTTTTTTTCCAGAAACAGTTGCATTACACCCACATTTTTCACTTTCACAAGGGGTAACAGGACAAAATGCACCCCACATTTTGTTACCCATTTCCCCCAAAATACGCCAACACCCCATATGTGCTCAAAAACTGATGTATGGGTGCTCAGTAGGCTTCAGAGTGGAAGGAGCACCATATGGCATTAGGAGAGAGGATTTAGCTGGAATGGTAATTGGGAGCTATGTCGCATGTGAAGACACCCTGAGGTGGCCCTACAGTGGAAACCCCAAAAAAGTGACCCCATTCCGGAAACTACACCCCTCAAGGAATATTTAAAGGTGTGTAGTGGGCACTTTGACCTATCAGGCGTTTCACAGAATTGGCTGTGAAAATGAAAAATTACAATTTTTTCCAGAAAAAGTAGCTTTACATCCACATTTTTCAATTTCACACTTTCACTATGTGCTAAAAAAAATTATGTATGGGCGCACAGCAGGGCTCTAGAGTCAAACAGCTAAATATGTATTTTGCCCATTCCCCTGAAGACGCTAAGTGTTTGGCGAAACATGTCGGGGGGCAGATTGTGATCCTTGTAGTTTTTAGCCAGCTGAAGCACTGCAACAATAACAGTTGAGCCACCGCTCATAAGCGAATAGTGAGGGATAAGCAGGTAGTACTAATCTGTAGCCAGCGCACTGTGATACCAACAGAGCGCACTAAATAGAGCATAATGGTATATGCAGGTATGAAGAAGTGAGCCAGGCAGTAGCAGTGTTAGTCCCAGCCAACCTCACAGCATATATATTAAGACACTAGAGGCAGTGCAAACAAGGCTGATAATTTTAATTGAGTTAGTTCTAGGATACAATTTTAAATAAAACCAATAAATGTTAAATTTTAGGTCAGAAATATAATAACACGTGTCAATCAAGAGACTCTATTGGTCATAGTGGCCATCTATAAATAAAATGTCGCATTTCAAGACACCCTGAGGTGGCCCTACAGTGGAAACCCCCAAAAAGTGACCCCATTCCGGAAACTACACCCCTCAAGGAATATTTCAAGGTGTGTAGTGGGCACTTTGACCTATCAGGCGTTTCACAGAACTGGCTGTGAAAATGAAAAATTTAATTTTTTTCCAGAAAAAGTTGCTTTACATCCACATTTTTCAATTTCACACTTTCACTATGTGCTAAAAAAAATTATGTATGGGCGCACAGCAGGGCTCTAGAGTCAAACAGCTAAATATGTATTTTGCTGACCTAAATTGGCAGACATTTATTTTAGGTGCCATATCACATTAAATACATTTCCTGAGGTCCCTAGAAATGAAAGACCCCAAGAAGTGACCCCATTTCGGAAAGAGCACCCCCCATACAAACATTTTAAGTGGTGGAAAAGGTACTTTTCAGCAAACAGGTGACTCACAGAAGGCAGAAATACTAGAGAAAGCATTTCAAAGCACATATTTGTAAAAATGAAAGATTACTAGCAGACCCCAATTTTTCACTTTCACAAGGGGTTAAAGGAGAAAATGCACCCCAGTATATGTTCCCCATTTTCTACCCATTTTGCAAACACCCCATATGTGCTTGTAGCCTGTTGTATTGGCGCACAGCAGGTCTCTAGAGGCAAAGTGCAAAAAATGGTTATTGCAGGCCTGAATAAACAGACATGTATTTTAGGTGCCATGTCGCATTAAATAAATTTCCGGAGGTCCCCAGAAATGAAAAACCCCAAAAAGTGACCCCATTTCGGAAAGAGCACCCCCATACAAACATTTTAAGTGGTGGAAAGGGTACTTCCCTTACGTCCTAACCAGCAGCACAAGTGGGACAGGTGGAATTTTTGTTGACATTAAATTCCCTACCAAGCACTAATTGAATAATTAGTAAAACCCACCCCTATAAAAGGGCAGACTGCCCACATCACAGTGCTTTTTTTTTTTTTTTTGTCTGTCCCTGTGGACAGTAGGACAGGTCAGGCTGCGGCCTATTACCTTTAAGAAATTATTTATTTTTATATGTTTTTCTTTTTCCCTACCAGCTAAGTTTTTGTGTTTCTTATCTTTCGTTTCCCCGTCTACCCGCCGACTCCCTAATCCCTCCAGCCTTTCTTCTAGCGTCCGCTGGTCGTGCTGCGGTCCTCCGCCTCTTTGCTTTGGCGGTCTGGGCTGGAGGGGCGGAGCCTAACGCGGCAGCATTGTACCTTGCTTGGCTGTCCGGCGTTCGGGCCGCCTCGCGTCCTATCGCCGGCTCCACTTGCTCTGCGGTCAGTGCGCGGCCCGTCAGGAAGTATGTCAGGTGACGACTTTCAGGTCTCGCGCCGGTCATTTCTTTTAGTTATAGATATAACTAGGTAGCGGTGCCCTAGTAGGTGTATTGTATTAATATATTTTTATAATATATGCATAAGGACCAAAAATTCCAAAGGGATTATGGGGGAAAATTTTGGTATAGGGGCAGGACTATCGGCGGGGCAGAGCCTAAGGGGGAAGGTGGAGTTTTCCACCTATATAAACCCACAAGCAAGTGGAGCTCTTCCTCTTTCTTTGCAGAGAGCTATTGCTGCTCTTCTGTGGCTATTTCTAAAACTTGCTAAAGTTTTTTTCTTCTAGGTGGCATCTCCTAATGACGATCAGCGCGGGAAGGCTTCCCACAAGCAGAGACACCTAACCTGCGCCTCTTGCGAGATTCCAATGCCAGACTCCTATGACTATAATAGGTGTCTGCTGTGTCGTCCTCCTCAGTCTCATCCCACCATAAGCGACATGTTTGGCTGGATGAAAGACTTCATGGGTAACTCCATTTCCGAAATCAAAAGTGCCCTTTCTTCCAAGAGAGCAAGAATATCTTCACCGGGTCGGGTGCCTATGGCGGATGACGCTATCTCCGTGGACGACCGCTCCTCCTCCTCCTTGGATGATGAAGACTCGTTGTACTTGTTTCCAGCCGAAAAAACCCAAAGGCTTTTGCGCTCCATCCGGTCAAGGGATCGTGATATCGAGCAAGGGGAAGCTCCGCCGTCCACCTCTAGGGGGCTAAGGACCTTCAAAGTGGACGAGAACCTTAAGAGATTGATGCTAACCGAGTGGAAGCACCCGGAGAAGGGTCCTGTCCTCAACAAGAGGTTCAAACTAATGTTTCCCCTCCATGAGTCGGAGTTAGACCTTTGGGTTCTGCCTCCGAAGGTCGACATGGCGATTTCCAAATTGTCTAAAAGGACCCTATTCCCGTCAGATGACGGTAGTAACCTCCAGGACCCGTTAGTTCGGAGGGCTGAATGCAACTTAAGGCGCAATTACTCCGCGGCGGCAGCCTCCGCTTCGGTGGCTGTTGCCTCCTCCGAGGTCGCAGACTTTGTACGCTCCTGCATCCTGAGGATTCAGTCTGACCTAGAGGCTGGGGTGGCCAGAATGGACATTCTGGATCAATTCAAAACCCTTCTGCTGGGAGCAGACATTTTATGTGATGCTTCGGCGCAACATTTAAAGCTTGCTGCGAAAGGTATGGCGCTTTCTTCTGCCAGCCGTAGGCCCCTCTGGCAGCGCCCTTGGATCGCTGACAACGCCACCAAGTTCAATTTATGCGGCCTGCCCTATGAGCCCGGGAGGCTATTTGGTTCCGAGCTGGACAGGCTCATGGAAAGCCTGGCAGACAAAAAAGGGAAAAATCTCCCTCAACAGTCCTTTCGGGGCAGCAGTAGGTCCGGGAACACAAGACCCCAGGGCCTCTCTAGGTCCCAGAGGCGTTAGGGGTCCTCCAGACGTGGACGAGGTCGCGGTCGGGGCAAAGATCGCAGAGTGGACCTATGACTCTCCCGCTTAACTTTCCCCTTCCCCTCCAGGCCCACCGTGCGACGCACAACTTCTAAGTTCTCCTCCGGTCGGAGGTCGTCTAAGTTTTTTTCAGCAAGCCTGGCTGCAAGAAATTACGGACCATTGGGTCCTAAATATTATTTTATCCGGCTACACAATAGATTTCTTGTCTCCCCCTCAGTAGAAGTTTGTGTTAACTCGGACTCTACCTTAAACCAAACAGAAGATCCTGGAGGACGCGGTCCTCCTTTACCTTCACAAAAGAGCCCTAGAGGAGGTTCCCTCCCATGAACGAGGGCGGGGGGTGTATTCCCCCATTTTTCTAGTCCCAAAGCCTTCCGGAGACTGGCGCATGATAATAGATCTGCGCTACCTAAATCGCTTCATAAAGCAGAAGCACTTCAGAATGGAGACCATCTGCTCCTTGATCAACATCCTAAACCCCGGAGACCTCATGGTCACTGTAGAGGGAAGTCAGGTGGGCTTATGTATATGGATATATATATGTATCTGCCCCTTCTTTGATATGTGTATATATATGGGCCCCTTTATATGGCCAATAGGGATATATATTTCCTGTGTGGCCGTGTATATATTGGCCCTGTATGGCAAGTGGGGACATATGTATGTCCCCTGTATGTGATGCCCCAGGTATATGCGAGTGCGTGTGTGTATATATAGATATGTGTGTATGTATTTGCACACATGTCTATGTATATACACTTATGTCAGCATGACAGTATGTATGTGGGCTTATTGCTGCCCATTCATACCCCCGGTTTTGTATGTGTTTATAGATGTGCCCCAAGCATCTGTGGATATATATATATATATATACACTGCTCAAAAAAATAAAGGGAACACAAAAATAACACATCCTAGATCTGAATTAATTAAATATTGTTCTGAAATACTTTGTTCTTTACATAGTTGAATGTGCTGACAACAAAATCACAAAAAAAAAAAAATATGGAAATCAAATTTTTTAACCCATGGAGGTCTGGATTTGGAGTCACCCTCAAAATTAAAGTGGAAAAATACACTACAGGCTGATCCAACTTTGATGTAATATCCTTAAAACAAGCTAAAATGAGGCTCAGTAGTGTGTGTGGCCTCCACGTGCCTGTATGACCTCCCTACAACGCCTGTGCATGCTCCTGATGAGGTGGCGGACGGTCTCCTGAGGGATCTCCTCCCAGACCTGGACTAAAGCATCTGCCAACTCCTGGACAGTCTGTGGTGCAACGTGACGTTGGTGGATAGAGCGAGACGTGATGTCCCAGATGTGCTCAATTGGATTCAGGTCTGGGGAACGGGCGGGCCAGTCCATAGCATCAATGCCTTCGTCTTGCAGGAACTGCTGACACACTCCAGCCACATGAGGTCTAGCATTGTCTTGCATTAGGAGGAACCCAGGGCCAACCGCACCAGCATATGGTCTCACAAGGGGTCTGAGGATCTCATCTCGGTACCTAATGGCAGTCAGGCTACCTCTGGCGAGCACATGGAGGGCTGTGCGGCCCTCCAAAGAAATGCCACCTCACACCATTACTGACCCAATGCCAAACCGGTCATGCTGGAGGATGTTGCAGGCAGCAGAACGTTCTCCAGGGCGTCTCCAGACTCTGTCACGTCTGTCACATGTGCTCAGTGTGAACCTGCTTTCATCTGTGAAGAGCACAGGGCACCAGTGGCGAATTTGCCAATCTTGGTGTTTTCTGGCAAATGCCAAACGTCCTGCACGGTGTTGGGCTGTAAGCACAACCCCCACCTGTGGACGTCGGGCCCTCATATCACCCTCATGGAGTCTGTTTCTGACCGTTTGAGCAGACACATGTACATTTGTGGCCTGCTGGAGGTCATTTTGCAGGGCTCTGGCAGTGCTCATCATGTTCCTCCTTGCACAAAGGCGGAGGTAGCGGTCCTGCTGCTGGGTTGTTGCCCTCCTACGGCCTCCTCCACGTCTCCTGATGTACTGGCCTGTCTCCTGGTAGCGCCTCCATGCTCTGGACACTATGCTGACAGACACAGCAAACCTTCTTGCCACAGCTCGCATTGATGTGCCATCCTGGATAAGCTGCACTACCTGAGCCACTTGTGTGGGTTGTAGACTCCGTCTCATGCTACCACTAGAGTGAAAGCACCGGCAGCATTCAAAAGTGACCAAAACATCAGCCAGGAAACATAGGAACTGAGAAGTGGTTAGGTCACCACCTGCAGAACCACTCCTTTATTGGGGGTGTCTTGCTAATTGCCTATAATTTCCACCTGTTGTCTATCCCATTTGCACAACAGCATGTGAAATTGATTGTCACTCAGTGTTGCTTCCTAAGTGGACAGTTTGATTTCACAGAAGTGTGATTGACTTGGAGTTACATTGTGTTGTTTAAGTGTTCCCTTTATTTTTTTGAGCAGTGTATGTATGTACAGTACAGACCAAAAGTTTGGACACACCTTCTCATTCAAAGAGTTTTCTTTATTTTCATGACTATGAAAATTGTAGATTCACACTGAAGGCATCAAAACGAATTAACACATGTGGAATTATATACAGTCTTGTGAAAAAATTAGGACACCCTTTGAAAGCATGTGGTTTTTTGTAACATTTTTAATAAATGGTTATTTCATCTCCGTTTCAACAATACAGAGAGATTAAAGTAATCCGACTAAACAAAGAAAACTGAAGAAAAGTCTTTTCAAGATCTTCTGTAAATGTCATTCTACAAAAATGCCTATTCTAACTGAGGAAAAAGATAGGACACCCTTGCCCCTAATAGCGAGTGTTACCTCCTTTGGCTGAAATAACTGCAGTGAGACGGTTCTTGTAGCCATCTACCAGTCTTCGACATCGGTCTGAGGAAATTTTACCCCACTCCTCAATGCAGAACTTTTTCAGCTGTGAGATGTTTGAGGGGTTTCTTGCACGTACAGCCCTTTTCAAGTCACCCCACAGCATCTCAATGGGATTCAAATCTGGACTTTGACTTGGCCATTCCAGGACTCTCCATTTCTTCTTTTTCAGCCAATCTTTGGTTGATTTACTAGTATGTTTTGGGTCATTGTCATGTTGCATGGTCCAGTTCCGCTTCAGCTTTAATTTTCTAACTGATGGTCTCACATGTTCTTCAAGCACCTTCTGATACACAGTAGAATTCATCGTGGATTCTATGATGGTGAGCTGACCAGGTCCTGCTGCAGCAAAGCAGCCCCAAACCATGACACTTCCACCTCCATGCTTCACAGTTGGTATGAGGTTCTTTTCTTGGAATGCTGTGTTTGGTTTACGCTGTCAAGGTATATCTTTTATATAAAATATAAATATTTTATATAAAAATATAAAAATTAATAAAATAATAAAAAATGGAAATCAGTCAGGAAATCCACTAGGCGGACATAAAACGCCTTTCTTTTATCTTGAGACTCTAAATTTAATTTATGCAATTAATGAAAACAAAGGGGCAATCAATTATGCAAAATATATGTAACAATTTATTTATAAATGAGTAAAATTCCAATATAAAACTGACATAAGATCAATGGATAGACAAATTGACGCAGTACCAATAAACCACCACTAGATGGTGGTATAATCCACTATCACTTTCTCACCAGCACAGAATTATTAAAAGTAACATATGATAAGAAATAAATGATATTTCTTTATCAAACAGACCAATACTTAATACATCAAGACAAGCTCAGGATTTTCTGTTTACCAACAGGTTATAACATGACAAAATACAGATTAATACAAGAACAATAAATGTTGTCCCTTGACTCTGTCTCAGCCTATGACAATCAAAATATAAATGATATTAATATGATATTATATCCCACTCAGCAACCAGACTATGGAAATATAATTTCCCAGAGTTTTCCTCTACTCAGATAATGTCTAATCTCCCATTAGCAATATGCATCTTTGCTAAGAGGACAACTAGCATTAGGGAGGTGATTAACACTATACGTTCCCACAATATGGAAACACTTGACTATACGCTGAGAGGAATATCTTAATAATATCACAAGCAAAATATAACATACGTTACCAAGTCAAGGATGGACAGGTTTCGGGTGTGATCAGTTCTTAAAACTCTTCCAGTGGACAAAAATTAATCCAAGTTTCTTTTTGTTGTTGAAGTGAATTGTTAGTTGCAGTTGTTTCAGTTGAAGAGTGTAGATAGCTGGGTAGATAGCTAGATCGATCTCCTAACCTCTTACATGCATAGTTTATACCCCATGTTATCTAAGAATTCCTCCCCTTCTAGATTAGGGATCTCCAATCAGACAAGATGGGTGTGTTCGTATGCAGATACCAATGATGTCATTTTAACCCTTGGAACACTGGTGAAAATGCCATACTATTATCAATTTACCTCTAGATGGCACTGTTGTACCACATGACAATTTCAACATTAATTCTAAATACCTAATAATATATTCAGATGACCCTTTTGACCTCCCCCAATATGCATCAGTATTAAGGGTTTCTTCCTGACATTTTAATTACCCCTAATCTAGACATGTTGGAGTCACCATCTCCTACTGTCTTCTTAGGGACAATGGACAATGGTTCCTTTTACTTAACATCCGGATTCATTAACTTGCCTACATGGCTGGCTAATAATATTTAGCTCTCCTCATGAAAACCAATTAGTAGGAAGGCAACTTCAATACTTTTCTAAACCTTAAAAGTCTATATGGTTAGTGGGATATACACGGCATAAAATATATATTCTAAATGATATATATATATATACACACATCGACACACTGTTATACATAGATGACATATTATATAAGTCATTGGATAAGATATGTTGCAAATTTAAATACACCACACAGGAATATATAGAATATAACTATGAAGACATGAATGGGACATTCATACACCCAATGCTTTCTACAAAGTAGACCTCCCTAATGATTTTGTAATGAAGTAAAATAATACATTGCTATTCAAATGGTTGTTTCTCACAGATACATGTCTGTAGGGCCCATTATAGTATTAACGGATATACTACATCTGCTCACTATAATTTTAAAAGACAATATACTCTATGTCTCCACAAACATGTTCCCAAACTGAACTCAGCATAACCTCATCTCGGCCTGTTTCAATCCTATAGAGAAATATCAGACTCTGGTTCAATCTGTGATTACACTTAAAGGCAATGGGCATTGATATTTAGACCATAATATCTTTAGATAAGATTGTACATTTATGAAAATGCACGACAAATCCCCCTTCATTCCAAAATATTCCACAAAGTGAGAATATATTTGGAATGTCAAAAACTTTTCATATGTCTTCTTCATGGGTCACGGCGCGTAGACTTTGTCTATGGTGTTTTAGCCATAGTTTACCTAAAGTCTTTTTGAATAATCTTATCCAACGCACTATTTGGATGGTTAACAAACTCAACCATTCCATAGATCTTGCAAAACAGGATATAAGTTCGATGAATGTTTGTTTTGATTCTCAATCTCTGCATGTATACTTAATAAGTTACTTTTCAGTGAACCGATCTCCAGTTCCAATGTTTTAATGGAGATGGAATTGGCAACTGTTACACCTGTGGCAATGACAGCGCCCACTACGCTAAAGATTATAGCAGCAACAATGGCAGAAATAAACCGTCTCGGTCTTTGACTCATAGAAAACTGCTCTCTGGTCAAGGTCTTTCTCGCTTGTTCCAGGATCTGCGTAATCCGTTCTTGGGAATATCCGATGTGTGTTTGGTACCAGGTTTGGATCTCCGGTGACAGGATCTCGGACACGTTGAATTATTTTTCGATGAAGACGCGTGGATCCAGGCTGATGTAAATCTTCTGGGACAAAATCCTCTTGTTCGTCAGAATGAATCCCGCGGTGTCCTGCAGCATGATTCCGGACGAAGGACCTGGCACAACAATCGGCTTGGCGTGGAATTCTTTCCCCAAGATTAGGACGACATAGATGATGGCAATCATCTTAGTCGGCATCTTGCGCCTAAAATATTGTATGACAAATATGAGTATATACATCTTTCACTTTTTATCCTGTAAGAAAAGAGTTAATGCTATCATATATTTTTGATTGGCATAGCTTCTTTTCTTGAACAGGGTAAGTTCCTTGTTTTAGAGGTTAGTTAAGAGATGTTTAGTTATAGAGGAAACACATGTGAGAATGGGTTAGTATACACGTTTGTTCATACAATACCAATCCTAATTTTCGTCTTTAGCTGGAACTGTAAAATCTCCTCAGACTCCTTCTATCTCTCGAAGTCGTGAGCTAGGATGACAAACACGTAATTGATTAATATGCACCCATTTTTCCATAAATTCATCCCCCTTAGGGATTTTTATCTTGTATACCACTGGTGACAACTTTTCAATAATGACATAAGGTCCTTTCCATGAAGGTAAGAATTTTCTCTCCTTCACTTGATCCCGAGCGAAGTTATAGAGATAAACCTGATCGGAAATTTGATACTCCTTCTGAGTAGTTTTCAGATCGTAGTATGTTTTAGCACTCACTGCGGCTTTCTCTATATTCTTCTGGGCAAACGCAAAAGCATGCTGAAAGTGCTTGCGTAAATTTTCCACATATTGATGCGATGTTGTAGCATTTATCAAATTATGATCTGTTGTCCTGTATAATAAATGCTGGGGTAACACCATCTTCCTTCCTGTGATCATCTCGAAGGGAGAAAGTTTGGTTGCTGCGCTTGGGGTGGCCCTGATGGCCATAAGAACCAAAGGCAGTTTGACATCCCAGTCCTTACCAGATTCATTGACAAATTTTTTTAGAACGTTCACGATGGATTGGTTGTAGCGCTCCACTCCACCACTAGAGGCTGGCCGATAAGCTATATGCAGCTTCCTTTTTACCCCCAGTATTTCCCACATCTTTGTCATCACTTCACTAGTAAAATGACTTCCACGATCGGACTCGATGCGTTGGGGAAGACCAAACCTGGAGAATATGTGGTTAATGAGCAGAGATGCACATACGCTTGAACTGCATGTTTTGCACGGCAAACATTCTACCCATTTTGTGAACAAACAAGTTACGGTTAACATGTATCTGTTGCCTTTTGATGATGTGATTACTGGTCCAATGAAATCAATTTGGATGTCTGACCATGGCATGGACATCCCCCTTTTCATCAGTGGTGCCCGATGAGTGGGTCCTTGTGGCTGGAATTGAGGGCATATTAGACATCCTTGACAATATGTTCGCACGTCTTGTAACATATGCGGCCAGTAAGCGTAGTCCCGTAATAACTCGTATGTTAGTTTCTCACCTCGATGTCCAGCTGTTGGGGCATCATGGGCATGTTGTAGCATCAGACCTCGATACGCTGCGGGTACTACTCATTGCGTGATACCGTTCTTTGAGGTCCTTATCAGCAATCCATCCTGTAATGAGAATTGGGACTTACCCTTCATCAAAATCCGTAACTCCTCCTTACCATCACAGTCTTCTGTATTTATGGGACAATTCTGTGGATCCAGAATGTGGTTATAAAAGAGACCAATAACTGGATCCCCCTTTTGGCCTGCAATGAGATCCTCACTAGGGGAATCTTGGCTCCATTGCAACACATTAGCTTCAGTTCCCTTTTGGGCCTGACTTCTTGTCGTTGCATCCACTTGCATAGTTCCCATGAGGTCATCAACGTCAAAGACTTCTCCGTCAATGGCTGCTTGTTTGGCGAGGGAATCTGCTAGGTCATTCCCTTCTTTATCCATACCTGGATACTTTGAATGACCCTTTACCTTTTTCCAGTAAATTGTAAGACCGTGGGTGGTAACCATCTCGTCAATCTTACAAAACATCTTACCATGCTTGACTGGCTTGTTGTTGCTTCTCATCATGTTGGATCTTTTCCATCCGGGGAAATATTCCACAAAGCTATTATGAATATAATCAGAATCTGTGATGATTACAAACTCCTTAACATCATATTTGATAGCCATTTGTACGGCTTTGTACACAGCAGTAAGCTCTGCAACCTGGCTGCTTTTGGAACCAATTTTGTATCCAACGGATATCTCTGGGAACATATTATTCCACACGATTCCGACACCTGCAACCAGCGTGTGTTCGGATCCTACATCGGTATGGAAGGAACAGCCGTCTACATATACACACGGTAATGATTTGCAGTACTCCTCTTCGTAAGATTTATATGGGGATGATGATTGTTCCTCCAGGAAGTCATTCTCCTGTGACTCACCTTGATGTTCCGCATTGGTACAATCATGGAGTTCAGCTAATCCTTGAGCAACTGGGTTCTTATTATTTTGTTTATACCTGATCTCCAACGGCCATCCCATTAAGGACATCGTCCAGGCGGTTATCCTGCTATTTGACAGATTTCCATCCCTTATCCGATCACTCTGCAAGTATTGCAGCGGTTGGTGTGCAGTCTCCACAATGATTCTTTCACCTTGGATAAAACTCCTGAAATATTGTAAAGCCCACACAGTTGACAGTAAGGCTTTCTCACAGCTATTGAATTTTACCTCTACTGGTGACAAGGATTTGCTGGCATAGGCAATGATTCTGTTCCAGTTTTCCTGTTTTTGGAAAAGGACTGCACTCACGCTTTTGTCAGTGAAACCTGTTTCCACGAAGAAAGGTTTTCCCCCTTCTGGATAGGCAAGGCATGGAGCCTGGATAAGTTTGGCCTTGAGTTCATTCACAGCTTGCTCATGACGCTCACTCCATTCCCATTTTACTCCTTTCTTCAGTAACTGCAAAAGAGGTTTTGTAATTTCGGCATAATTATCTATAAACTTACGTGAATAGTTCATCATGCCCAAGAATGATCTCAACTCCTTGAGATTTGTAGGTGACTTGGTGTTGATCACTGCTTCCACCTTCTTCTTCTGTGGGTTGATTCCATCAGCAGTGATTTCGTGACCTAGGAAATTGACCTTGGCACGACACCATTGAGCCTTCTGAAAAGAAAGTTTCACACCAGCTTTCCTCAGCTGGGTTAGTACATGCCTCAGTTCTACAATGTGTTCCTCAAAAGTTGTGCTTTTGATTAGGATGTCATCCACATAGGATAAGGTACCTCGTTCAGTGGCATCAGGCATTGCCTTATGCATGAACACAGCAAATTCATGGCCCGCATTTATGTACCCGAAGGGCAGTCGGGTCCATGCATATTGTTGCTTTCCAAATGTGAAGGCCAATTTGTACTGATCCCTCTCGTCAATTTTAATCGTCCAGTATCCTTGTGCACAGTCAAGGGCGGTGAAGATTTTTGATCCTTGAATTTGTGCCAAACATTGGTCAATATACGGCACGGGCCATCCGGACATGTAAACACGTTTGTTTAATTGTCTTAGGTCCGAGCAGAGACGAAATTGACCATTGGGTTTGAGGACCCCAAGTATCGGATGATTGAACGAGCTGTGTATTGGACGGATAATGCCCCTCCTCTCCAGGTTTTTAACGATTTCCGATAGTGACTCGTAAGCCGCCAGCGGAAGTCGGTATTGTTTGACAAAGACAGGGGGTGCATCTGGATCTGTCTGGATCCTTGCAACATGTATGTCTGTTTCTCCACAGTCATAAGAATCCTTGGCGAACATGTCCTGGAACTCTGTGAAGAGCTCCTTTAGCTGTTGACGCTCTGACTCATCGGAGCATGCATCAGCTATAGAGACTTGTTCCTCCACCCGCTCCTGAAATTCTGAAAAGATTTCCGGCTGACTTAACTCGTAAGCTTCTTCAAGCTCACTGGTTAAGTCATTTTGGGTGTAGTGTACCTTATCCTTTCCTTGCTGGCAGGATTCGTATTCCCTCTCATCGATCTCATGGTTGAAAACCAATGATGTTTCTTCGATGTGGCATGTACCTTCTTCAGAGCTGAAAGGATAAACAGAGTGTATATTGAATAACCCCTCAGGGGTTGAGGAAAAACTTTGTTCTACTACCTGTTCTTCCGTCAGGTATTCATCAGGAATAAGTCCAATAACATCATTCTGGAATCCAAAAGTGTAGTATTCTGATTCCATAGCTAAACCAATTACGGTGTCCTTTTGCAAAGATATGCTATGGGGAATCATATTATGGACTACCATCTGTAATGGAACCTGATGGACGTTTATCATAGGAGTAGGCTTTAACTTTAGGCCGAGTTGTTGCATCCGGTTGGATAAACAGATCAAGGCATCTGCATTCTTCAGTTTCTGTCCCTTCTTCACTTGAATGGGGAGAAGAAACGGTTTGCATCCTTCAGGGATTTCAACCTCTTCAGCAACCTCAATACTTACGGCGTAGGGCATCTGTTGTCCCCCTCTCAAAGCTTGCTCTACATCCTGGAATCCCTCTGGGTCTCCTGGTAATCTGGACCATAAGGTTTTATTCACCAGATCAATCTGTACAGCAAATCTGTGTAGAAGGTCGTTACCTATATACATTTGGTATCGTGGTCCATTTATCACGATGAAAACGTGTTCCGTGGTCTTATTTCCTATGGAGATAGACAAAAGACATCTTGCAACCACATTATGACTCTGGGAATTTCCATCCAGATCATGAACCCATTGTTCCTGTGGAGAGAAACTTTTAATCATTTTAGGATTGGGGACCTGTTTTAAGAGTCCTAAGCTTATGTAGCTGGCTTCGGATTTCAGATCCAGTTTGGCATATTTCACCCGGGTTATATTGTTCACTTGTATGGGAATCAATAAATTGTCATTGACCTTTTCAATCCGTACCATGGATTGAGTATGTTTGGTCAGGTCCGCGACTTTGTGATTTCCTCCTTCAAGAGAAATAGTTAATACATCATCATCCAAGGTTACCTTTTCGATTCTGTCCCTCTGGATGGTAATGATGTGAGCGGCACCGTTGACAGCTTCCTCGGGCTTACCATTGTTTAGGATCGTGACATCCGGCATTTGATTGTTCCTGAAATGAACTTCAATCGAGTTAGGCCTCTCTTCAATCACGTGACAACTGCGTTGTGTTTGTGCATTGCATGAGAGTTCATATGCAATGGGTGTCTTCACCTGAGTCCAGACTGCTTCATTAATGAAGTCTATTATGGTACTCAACCTTTTCATAAGGTCAATTCCTATGATCAGCCGATCATATGGAAGATCCACAATCAATGTGGGGTGTCTAATGGTCTTTTTGCCAATTCTAAATGTCAACCATGATGTACCTTTTACCTGTAAAGCATCTCCACCTACACTTATCAAAGAGCCATCAAATGATCTTAATCTCGGCTTCTTTGTCGTCAGATCCATAATCTTTTGGAAATAACTATATGATAAGATGGTGGCTTGTGATCCGGTGTCGAGTAAACTTTTGATTGGTCCGATAAGTTCATTTTGGAGATATGATTCCACAAAATATCGGCCGTCAACCTGGAATAAATCACACAAGAAATTAGAATGTTTACTCATATGATTCCTCTGTAGGGTTTGACCTCTCTGCAGCTTCGTGACCTCTGCATTCCTGTGTCTCACAGGAGAAGTTGGAGGAGCAGCATCGGCCCCCACCCTTGGGGAAAACTGAATTATATCACAGTTTACAGCTGATTCATGACAAGAGGCTGGAATGATGGGATCACACTCTGGAATAGATGCATGGTCGCAGGGATCGACACGATTAGACTGTAAGACAAATAAAATATTAGACACCTCCTCCCTGGCCCCAATCTTAGGGTCAGGGGTACTGCAAGGAGAAATGGTATTAGTAATCACATCAGATTCTTTCACATCCATCTTAATGGCCTTGCAGTGGCCTGGGTTCGGACTCGGCCCAATCTGCTTTATGATGTTGAGCTGGGACCTGGAGTTGCCCCTAAAAAAGGTTCAGGCTGTTTTCCTGGGGATACCTGGGACAACTTTCTCACAATGTCATTCAACTGGGCCACTTGTTCTGCCAGCTGATCAAACCTGTTTGGTTTGCGCATATTTTGGTTTTGTGAGGCGCCCTGATTATTGGTGGGTGACCTACTTTTAGGTGAGTTTAAGGGTTCCTGCCTATCTTCCCTCTGTTGTCTGGGCCTGTTATTCCAGCGTCTGTAACCCTGGGAATCCCTATTGTAATAGGACCTATATTGGGGACCATTATTGTAATATGGACGGTAGTTAGACCTCCCAGCACCAGAATTATCCCCCTCTGACCCGTTGGGATTTTGGGGCTTGGTTTGCTTGGGTCTTACCTGTTGTTGCTGGGTTTGTTGGACAGGACCTGTAGACTGAGAATACTTACGTGGCTGTGTTTCAAATCCCAAGCTAGGGTTTACCTTAGCTTCAGCTATATTTTGCTCTGGGGATTTTTTAAATCTTCTCTCACCTGTTTCATGGCATTCACTGATATTATACATCGTGGTGGCAGCCGTCACCAACCTATCCAAGGGAGCTTCAATATCCAGATCTCTGGCTAGGCTAAGTTTGATCTGGGTTGGCATAGCATCATAGAACAACTGCTTAAACTCTTCAGATTCCCAGTTTGGGGATCTATATGCTAACCCATAGGCATTTTTAAGGATAGAGAGGAATTCACGGGGACTTTGATTGGGCCTACATGTAAGCTTATATATGTCTCGTTTTGCAGCAGTAATGGTTCGGTAAGGTCCGAATTCCAGTTTAACTTCATGCAAAACACTTGGCCAATCTTGAATTCCTCTCTCCCTAAAAGAGGTAAAGTAATGACGATATTTATCATCAAATGCCCATGGAAGGAATCTGATTCTGTCAGCATCAGAGTATAATTTTAAAGAATCCATAGTGGATTCATACAGTTCTAAGTGATTCGCTATCTGAGAAGAACCTTTCTTAGAGAACTTGGACACAGTGGTATTTAAAAACTTAATTATGCTGGATGAACTTTGCTCCTTTTCTGAATACTGGTAATTTTTCTTCCTAGAGACCACCTCAGCATATGATGGTCGCCTGGGACCCTGATCCTCTTTGTGGGTAAACACCTGTCTGCTTGGCAGGGAGTAAGATACATGCTTTCCCACATCACTATCAGACTCACATGCGCTTTCCCCACTCTCATGAGACACATATTGCACAGGTGATTTAACCCTAACCCTAACATGTCTATCCAAGGGAATATGAGGAGAGACACTTCTAGGGGCTTCCATATTACTGGCACCTAGTAAGGTGGTTACAGTTTGCAATGCCTGGTTCAATTGGGTTAATGCCTCCTGTGTTATCACACCAACACTTTCAGGTTGCTGAGTGTCTTGGATGGGGCCTGCTTTAGGAGCATGTGATGACATGTCTGCCTGTTGGGGAGTAAGACATGGAGGGTCAGGAGATCCCACAGCGTTAGATGGATCCCTTTCAGCATTGACTATATTATGGGCTGATCCATCTGTCTGCTTAATTTTGGAATACTGACGATATAAATCCTCTAAATCATTTTTTGCCTTTTGGTATGCATCATGGCTGTGACTAAGGTTGTACTCTAAGTCTTTGATCATCGCTTCTGCGGATTTTAGTTCTGATTCCATCTTGGATACGTATCTTTTTGTACCCATTATAGACTCATACCTATCTTTAGAAAGAGTACTGACCTCAAACAATGCATACAAAACAGGTGGCAATGCAGATAAGAGGTGTTGGTCCCTCTTGGAATTATCATTTGCCAAATCCATATATGTCAGGTAACTATCAACCATGCCACCTAACTTCCATATATCCCCACGTTCTTCATAGGCTCTTGCCTGCAGCTCATTAGTCCATTCATCTATATTTTTATCTAATTTCAAACGGGAATAAACATATCCGATAACCTTAGATATTATCTTTCCTGGGTCACATGGACTATCTGCTATAGCCTGGCTATTACCTGGGTCGCTGCCTGTTACATTCATGATTCTGATCAATAATCAATAATCAATACAGATAATAATAACAAGCTAAGAAGAAGTGTAGAATTTTTCACTATTTGCATAAATAATTTATAGAAATATCTCAAGATCTCAGCAGTGCCTCCATATTTGTCAAGGTATATCTTTTATATAAAATATAAATATTTTATATAAAAATATAAAAATTAATAAAATAATAAAAAATGGAAATCAGTCAGGAAATCCATTAGGCGGACATAAAACGCCTTTCTTTTATCTTGAGACTCTAAATTTAATTTATGCAATTAATAAAAACAAAGGGGCAATCAATTATGCAAAATATATGTAACAATTTATTTATAAATGAGTAAAATTCCAATATAAAACTGACATAAGATCAATGGATAGACAAATTGACGCAGTACCAATAAACCACCACTAGATGGTGGTATAATCCACTATCACTTTCTCACCAGCACAGAATTATTAAAAGTAACATATGATAAGAAATAAATGATATTTCTTTATCAAACAGACCAATACTTAATACATCAAGACAAGCTCAGGATTTTCTGTTTACCAACAGGTTATAACATGACAAAATACAGATTAATACAAGAACAATAAATGTTGTCCCTTGACTCTGTCTCAGCCTATGACAATCAAAATATAAATGATATTAATATGATATTATATCCCACTCAGCAACCAGACTATGGAAATATAATTTCCCAGAGTTTTCCTCTACTCAGATAATGTCTAATCTCCCATTAGCAATATGCATCTTTGCTAAGAGGACAACTAGCATTAGGGAGGTGATTAACACTATACGTTCCCACAATATGGAAACACTTGACTATACGCTGAGAGGAATATCTTAATAATATCACAAGCAAAATATAACATACGTTACCAAGTCAAGGATGGACAGGTTTCGGGTGTGATCAGTTCTTAAAACTCTTCCAGTGGACAAAAATTAATCCAAGTTTCTTTTTGTTGTTGAAGTGAATTGTTAGTTGCAGTTGTTTCAGTTGAAGAGTGTAGATAGCTGGGTAGATAGCTAGATCGATCTCCTAACCTCTTACATGCATAGTTTATACCCCATGTTATCTAAGAATTCCTCCCCTTCTAGATTAGGGATCTCCAATCAGACAAGATGGGTGTGTTCGTATGCAGATACCAATGATGTCATTTTAACCCTTGGAACACTGGTGAAAATGCCATACTATTATCAATTTACCTCTAGATGGCACTGTTGTACCACATGACAATTTCAACATTAATTCTAAATACCTAATAATATATTCAGATGACCCTTTTGACCTCCCCCAATATGCATCAGTATTAAGGGTTTCTTCCTGACATTTTAATTACCCCTAATCTAGACATGTTGGAGTCACCATCTCCTACTGTCTTCTTAGGGACAATGGACAATGGTTCCTTTTACTTAACATCCGGATTCATTAACTTGCCTACATGGCTGGCTAATAATATTTAGCTCTCCTCATGAAAACCAATTAGTAGGAAGGCAACTTCAATACTTTTCTAAACCTTAAAAGTCTATATGGTTAGTGGGATATACACGGCATAAAATATATATTCTAAATGATATATATATATATACACACATCGACACACTGTTATACATAGATGACATATTATATAAGTCATTGGATAAGATATGTTGCAAATTTAAATACACCACACAGGAATATATAGAATATAACTATGAAGACATGAATGGGACATTCATACACCCAATGCTTTCTACAAAGTAGACCTCCCTAATGATTTTGTAATGAAGTAAAATAATACATTGCTATTCAAATGGTTGTTTCTCACAGATACATGTCTGTAGGGCCCATTATAGTATTAACGGATATACTACATCTGCTCACTATAATTTTAAAAGACAATATACTCTATGTCTCCACAAACATGTTCCCAAACTGAACTCAGCATAACCTCATCTCGGCCTGTTTCAATCCTATAGAGAAATATCAGACTCTGGTTCAATCTGTGATTACACTTAAAGGCAATGGGCATTGATATTTAGACCATAATATCTTTAGATAAGATTGTACATTTATGAAAATGCACGACAACGCCAAACATGTCCTCTGCTGTTGTGTCCAAATAATTCAATTTTGGACTCATCTGTCCAAAGAACATTATTCCAGAAGTCCTGGTCTTTGTCAACTTTATCGCTGGCAAATGTCAGTCTGGCCTCGATGTTTCTCTTGGAAAGCAAAGGTTTCCTCCTTGCACACCTCCCATGCAAGTTAAACTTGTACAGTCTCTTTCTGATTGTAGAGGCATGTACTTCTACATCAACAGTAGCCAGAGCCTGCTGTAGTTCTCGAGATGACACTTTAGGGTTTTTGGATACCTCTTTTAGCATCTTGCGGTCTGCTCTTGGGGTGAACTTGCTGGGGCGACCAGTCCTGGGCATGTTGGCAGTTGTTTTGAAAGCCCTCCACTTGTAGACTATCTTCCGGACAGTGGAATGGCTGATTTCAAAATCTTTTGAGATCTTTTTAAATCCCTTCCCAGACTCATAGGCTGCTACAATCTTTTTTCTGAAGTCCTCTGACAGCTCTTTTGCTCTCACCATGGTGCTCACTCTCACTTCAACAGTCAGGAGCACACCAAACTAAATGTCTGAGGTTTAAATAGGGCAAGCCTCATTCAACATGCAGAGTAACGATCTACTAATTATGTGCACCTGGTGTGATATACCTGTGTGAGATCTGAGCCAATTTAAGAGGGAATACATGTGAGGGTGTCCTATCTTTTTCCTCAGTTAGAATAGGCATTTTTGTAGAATGACATTTACAGAAGATCTTGAAAAGACTTTTCTTCAGTTTTCTTTGTTTAGTTGGATTACTTTAATCTCTCTGTATTGTTGAAACGGAGATGAAATAACCATTTATTAAAAATGTTACAAAAAACCACATGCTTTCAAAGGGTGTCCTAATTTTTTCACATGACTGTACATAACTGCGCCAGATGACCTGGCCTCCACAGTCACCGGACCTGAACCCAATCGAGATGGTTTGGGGTGAGCTGGACCGCAGAGTGAAGGCAAAAGGGCCAACAAGTGCTAAGCATCTCTGTGAACTCCTTCAAGACTGTTGGAAGACCATTTCAGGGGACTACCTCTTGAAGCTCATCAAGAGAATGCCAAGAGTGTGCAAAGCAGTAATCAAAGCAAATGGTGGCTACTTTGAAGAACCTAGAATATGACATATTTTCAGTTGTTTCACACTTGTTTGTTATGTATATAATTCCACATGTGTTAATTCATAGTTTTGATGCCTTCATAGTCATGAAAATAAAGAAAACTCTTTGAATGAAAAGGTGTGTCCAAACTTTTGGTCTGTACTGTATATGTGTAGAGGGAAGTGGTATAATTGTGCATATGTGTGTATATGTATATATATGTCTAGTGTATATATATATATATATATATATATATATATATAGGCCCTGTATGGCCAGAGGGGGGAAGGTCATAGTGTTATGTGTGTATATGTGGATATGTCTGTATGCCCCTGTATTTACACACATGTCCATATATACTTACAATAGAGTTGGGTATATATAATATATATAGATATGCCCCAATTGTCTTATATGCATGTGGCCAGTTATGTCCCCCAGTCATGGCGCCCCCCGCCTCCTCCTGCATACCTGCGGGTGATGGCACCAGATGGCTAGATTGTCCAGCTTCTGGTCACTTCAGAAGATCAATAGATCCCTTTGAAACATCCCCAGCAGGGCTCCCCCACCTTCTGTTTAGGGACTGTTTATGACATGTGTGTGTGTGTGTGTGTGGTGCCATGGTGTCTTTGGCTGTACAGATTCTGAGCCTCAGGGGGCCAGTCAGTTATCTGCTGTAGTCTCAGTGCATGCATTCCGTCACACGCACACGATGATGTCATTTCCCTGCACCTTGGATGGGGGAAGGATGGGGAGTGAGAGTGACTTATATATCAGTCCAAGACAAAGGGAAGGTCTCTTGGAACTAGACTACAAGGAGAGACACATGGGAGAGAGCAGCTCCATGACGTGCCCCTGGAGAAGGAGCCTGCAGCCCGAACCAGAAGGACCCCCTAGAGATGAGCAACCCCCCCCTGGAAAACAAGCATAAGTATCATTAACCCCTAACTACCCTATCCCTCCAACGAATACCTACCCTATACCTGTAGCCCCCACGGACATATATACCCCTATTTCCTATACCACCAACGATTTAACCCTATACCAACCCTTACCTGTGGCCCCTACCTACCCCTATTCCCTGATATACCCTTATCCCTGTCACCTGTATCCCTGTTCTCCACCCCTACCCTTAACCCCTGGACCACCAATCCCCCACCCTAACCCTATAGGAGCATCTCCGCTCCCTATTCTGGGTTAATCCCTGCAACCCTGTGTCTGTGGCCTGCATTTACCCTTGCAGCGCCACTGTAAACCCTTCGTTCTAAGGATAGTTTTTAGTCCAGGTTGGGTGGGCTGCTAATGTGTGTGTGTGTAAGTGTATTGTATAGTTAGTTTGTGGGTGGAATTTGGGATTGTGTAGTGTAGCTTAGTACTGTATTTTTAGTACTGTATTGTTAGTGCATTGCGTGCGTTGTGTACTGTAGGTGTTAATAAATACTATGCGTTATTTGTACCTACTATGTAACGTGTGGTTACTAGCGGTAGTTAGTAAGGCGCATGCAGCTAGTTTAGTGATTAGCGTAAGGTAAAGTGAAAGTATTATTCATTATTAAGGGTATAAATAGGCGGAGTCATCGGTAGTCGGCTCCTCCTATTTATGAATATTAATTATTGATATTTGCATAAATATTGGTAATTAATATTCCCCCTTAACAGTCACCATTGATCTAAAGGACGCTTATCTTCATGCCCCTATTTATCCAACTCACCGAAAGTACCTAAGAGTTGCGGTCTCCATAAAGGGTGTGGTAAAGCATTACCAGTTTGCTGTTCTACCCTTTGGCATCTCTTCCGCTCCCCACACCTTTACCAAGGTTGTGGCTCCAGTTGTTGCCAAGCTCAGGCTTCAAGGGCTAGAAATCGTGCCATATCTAGACGACTGGCTTCTAAAAGCTGCTTCTCTAGACGTTCTTCAAATCCATCTTCACCTGGCTCTTCAGACTCTCCAGCGCTTAGGCTGGCTGATAAATTGGGAGAAGTCCCAGATCCTGCCTTCCACCTCCACGGTATTCCTGGGCTTTATAGTGGATTCTCAAAGAATGACACTCTCTCTCCGGAGAGGAAAGATCGAGTCATAAGAACCGCACAGTTCGTCATGGCACCTCGACGAGTGTCCATCAGAACACTTATGAAGATGTTGGGCCACATGTCAGCATCTGCGGAAGCAGTTCCTAGGGCCCTTTGGCACCTTCGTCCACTTCAAGAAGAAGTGTTAGCAGTCTGGAACCACAACCCCAAGGGGTTGGACAAGACTCACTCCCTGTCTGTCAAAGTCCGGTCCTCACTCAAATGGTGGAGGAACCTATCAGATGGGAGGTCCTTGATTCAACCTCGTTGGATCACATTGACCACAGATGCCTCCCTTCTAGGTTGGGGAGCCCATCTGGAAGACAGTCCAGTACAGGGTACCTGGACTCCACAGGAGAGGCTTCTCTTGTCCAATATGAGAGAACTAAGAGCCGTACATCTAGCTCTTTATCATTTTGCTCCTCTCATCTGCGGGAAGGCGGTGAGAGTCCGTTCGGACAGCACAACTGTGGTTGCTTATATCAACAGACAGGGAGGTACGAGGTCTCGACCTCTTCTCCAAGAAGTTGGTCTAATTCTCTCTTGGGCAGAGGTCAGTCTATCCCACCTTTCCGCGGTTCAAATCAGAGGGGATCTCAACATAGTTGCGGATCGGCTCAGTCGGGGTCTGCCAGTTCCAGGCGAATGGTCACTGAACAGGGACATCTTCACCCAGATCACTCTACGTTGGGGCACTCCAGAGATCGACTTGATGGCGACCCGGTTGAATGCGAAGGTGGACAAGTTCTGCTCCCTCTACGAGGAGGACAACCCTGTGGCGATAGACACCCTGTCCATACCATGGAGGTTCAGGCTGGCATACATATTCCCTCCACTTTCCATGATACCAAGGGTATTGACGAAAATCAAACAAGACCAGACCCCGGTCATTGTAATAATACCATTCTGGCCGAAGAGGTCTTGGTTCACCCAGCTCATCAAGATGAGTCAGGGCACTTATTGGAGACTTCCCCTAATGCAGGACCTAGTGTATCAGGACACAGGTCCCTGCCTAGATCTGAGGAAACTCAATCTGACAGCCTGGAGATTGACAGGTCCCTACTAGAAGCTAGAGGGCTTTCTGTGGAGGTCTTGAGAACTATTTCACACTGCCGTGCGGAGTCTGCAAACAAGGCGTACTCAAGAATTCACAAGATCTTTCTTCAGGGGTGTGCTGTTAAAGAGGTAGTACCCTCAGATCCTCCTCTTTCAGCTATTTTACAGTTCCTGCAGGACGGCCTGGACAAGGGTCTAAGCCCGTCTACTCTCAGAGTCCATACCAGTGTTCTTTCTGCCTTTCTAGGTAGACCATTATCTCAAGACCCCCTACTCAGGAGGTTCCTCAAGGGAGCCGAAAGATTAAAACCTAGAATCCTGAGACCTATCCCTGGTTGGGATTTATCCGTTGTTCTAAAGGGGCTATCCTCTCCCCCCTTTGAGCCCCTAGAGAATGTAGACCTTAGAATCCTATCTTGAAAGGTCACATTCTTACTGGCCATAACATCGGCCAAAAGGATTGGAGAGTTACAGGCCTTGGCGGCCGCTGAGCCTTATACCCTCTTTCTCCATGACTGTGTCCTGTTGAGATTTTTACCGACCTTTGCTCCCAAAGTTCCATCATTCGGTAACCGAAATCAGACCATCTCCTTGCCGATCCTATGTTCCACTCCATCATCTCCTGAAGAGGAAGCCCTTCACTCCTTGGACATTTCCAGGAATCTCAGAATCTACCTGAACAGTACTGCGGACTTTAGAAAATCAGAGCACCTGCTGCTCTCCTTCTCGGGTAAAAACAAAGGTCTAAAGGCCTCCAAACCCTCTCTGAGTAGATGGGTAAAAGAGGCAATCCAGGAAGCTTTTCTAGCCCTGGGGTTGGCTCCTCCATCCTTTGTCACCGCCCACTCCACGAGGGCAATATCGACTTCCTTCGCGGAAAGAGGTTTAGTTCCGCTAGAACAGATTTGTGCTGCGGCTTCTTGGAGCTCCCACAGCACTTTCATTAAACACTATCGCCTAGACTCTAGGCGCTCTGAGAGGGTGGCATTCGGACGCACCATTCTGTCTGCCGCCCTCTCATAATAAAATAAAAAAATAAATAAAAAAAGGGGTATTTGAGTACCTAGTAGGTGGGACCCTCCCAATTTGTCCGTGTTACTTGCTAGGTCCCCACTTGTGCTGCTGGTTAGGACGTAAGGGAAGCGTTAATTTTAACGTAAATTTGTTTTCCCTTAGTCCTAACAGCAGCACACAAATTTCCCACCCTTGTTTTGGTTCCTACTTGATAATAAAGCACTGTGATGTGGGCAGTCTGCCCTTTTATAGGGGTGGTTTTACTAATTATTTAATTAGTGCTTGGTAGGGAATTTAATGTCAACAAAAATTCCACCTGTCCTACCAGTTTCACAGGGGAGAACTCCCCACTTGTGCTGCTGTTAGGACTAAGGGAAAACAAATTTACGGTAAAATTAACGCTTTTCAGCAAACAGGTGTCTCACAGAAGGCAGAAACAGTTGTTAAAGGATTTCAAAGCACACATTTGTGAAAATTAAAAATTACAAGCAGACCCCAATTTTTCACTTTCACAAGGGGTTAAAAAATGCACCCCAGTATATATTACCCATTTTGCAAACACCCCATATGTGCTTGTAGCCTGTTGTATGGGCGCACAGCAGGCAAACTGTAAAATATGAATTTTGCTGATAGGCCTGAATTGGCAGACATGTATTTTAGGTGCCATGTCGTATTAAATAAATTTCGCGAGGTCCCCAGAAATGAAAACCCCCAACAAGTAACCCCATTTTGGAAAGAGCACCCCCGTATGAACATTTTAAGTGTTGAAAAGGGTACTTTTCAGCAAACAGGTGACTCACAGAAGACAGAAATACTAGAGAAAGCATCTCAATGCACACATTTGTAAAAATGAAAAATTACTAGCAGACCCCAATTTTTCACTATCACAAGAGGTTAAAGGAGAAAATGCACCCCAGTATATGTTACCCATTTTGCAAACACCCCATATGTGCTTGTAGCCTGTTGTATTGGCGCACAGCAGGTCTCTAGAGGCAAAGTGCAAAAAATGTTGCATTAAATAAAATTCCTGAGGTCGCCAGAAATGTAAAACCCCAACAAGTGACCCCCGTATAAACATTTTAAGTGTTGGAAAGGGTACTTTTCAGCAAATAGGTGACTCACAAAAGGCAGAAATACTAGAGAAAGCATTTCCAAGCACACATTTGTAAAAATTACTAGCAGACCCCAGTTTTTCACTTTCACAAAGGGTTAAAGGAGAAAATGCACCCCAGTATATGTTCCCCATTTTGCAAACACCCTATATGTGCTTGTAGCCTGTTGTATTGGCACACAGCAGGTCTCTAGAGGCAAAGTGCAAAAAATGTTTTTTGCAGGCTTGAATTAACAGACATGTATTTTAGGTGCCATGTCGCATTAAATACATTTCCTGAGATCCCCAGAAATGAAAAACCCCAACAAGTGACCCCATTTTGGAAAGAGAACCCCATACGAACATTTTAAGTGGTGGAAAATGAAAAATTACTAGCAGACCCCAATTTTTTACTTTCACAAGGGGTAAAAGGAGAAAATGTTCCCCATTTTGCAAACACCCCACACGTGCTTGTAGCCTGTTGTATTGGCGCACAGCAGGTCTCTAGAGTCAAAGTGCAAAAAATGGTTATTGCAGGCCTGCATAAAAAGACATGTATTTTAGGTGCCATGTCGCATTAAATAAACTTACTGAGGTCCCCAGAAATGAAAAACCCCAGCAAGTGACCCCATTTCGGAAAGAGCACTCCCATACGAACATTTTAAGTGGTGGAAAAGGTACTTTTCAGCAAACAGGTGTCTCACAGAAGACAGAAACACTTGCTAAAGGATAATTGTCGTATATTTTTTTTGGGAGTATTGGATTGTGGTGATTAACCCCTTAAGGACTCAGCCCTATTTCACCTTAACCGCCTCCGGACCGCCTAACGCAGGATCGCGTTCCGGAGGCGGCTCACTCAGGCAGAGTCACGCATATACGCGTCATCTCGCAAGATGCGAGATTTCCTGTGAACGCGCGCACAGGAACTGCAGGTAAGCGAGTGGATCTACAGCCTGCCAGCGGCGATCGTTCGCTGGCAGGCTGTAGATGCGATTTTTTTAACCCCTAACAGGTATATTAGACGCTGTTTTGATAACAGCGTCTAATATACCTGTTACCTGGTCCTCTGGTGGTCCCTTTTGCTTGGATCGACCACCAGAGGACACAGGCAGCTCTGTAATAAGTAGCACCAAGCACCACACTACACACCACAACCCCCCGTCACTTATTAACCCCTTATTCACCCCTGATCACCCCATATAGACTCCCTGATCACCCCCCTGTCATTGATCAGCCCCCTGTAAGGCTCCATTCAGAAGTCCGTATGTGTTTTACGGATCCACAGATCCATGGATCGGATCCGCAAAACACATACGGACGTCTGAATGGAGCCTTACAGGGGGGTGATCACCCCATATAGACTTCCTGATCACCCCCCTGTCATTGTTCACCCCCCTGTCATTGTTCACCCCCCTGTCATTGATCACCCCCCTGTAAGGCTCCATTCAGACGTCCGTATGTGTTTTACGGATCCACAGATCCATGGATCGGATCCGCAAAACACGTACGGACGTCTGAATGGAGCCTTACAGGGGGGTGATCAATGACAGGGGGGTGATCACCCCATATAGACTCCCTGATCACCCCCCTGTCATTGATCACCCCCCTGTAAGGCTCCATTCAGACGTCCGTATGTGTTTTAAGGATCCATGGATCGGATCCGCAAAACACATACGGACGTCTGAATGGAGCCTTACAGGGGGGTGATCACCCCATATAGACTCCCTGATCACCCCCCTGTCATTGATCACCCCCCTGTAAGGCTCCATTCAGACATTTTTTGGGCACAAGTTAGTGGAAATTGATTTTTTATTTAATTTTTTCTTACAAAGTCTCATATTCCACTAACTTGTGACAAAAAATAAAATCTCACATGAACTCACCACACGGAATCCAAATGCATAAAATTTTTTAGACATTTATATTCCAGGCTTCTTCTCACGCATTAGGGCCCCTAAAATGCCAGGGCAGTATAAATACCCCACATGTGACCTCATTTCGGAAAGAAGACACCCCGAAGTATTCGCTGAGGGGCATATTGAGTCCATGAAAGATTTAACTTTTTGTCCCAAGTTAGCAGAAAGGACTTTGTAAGAAAAAAAATAATAATAATAATTTCCGCTAACTTGTGCCAAAAAAATAAAATCTTCTATGAACTCGCCATGCCCCTCATTGAATACCTTAGGGTGTCTTCTTTCCAAAATGGGGTCACATGTGGGGTATTTATACTGCCCTGGCATTTTAGGGGCCCTAAAGCGTGAGAAGAAGTCTGGGATCCAAATGTTTAAAAATGCCCTCCTAAAAGGAATTTGGGCCCCTTTGCGCATCTAGGCTGCAAAAAAGTGTCACACATGTGGTATCGCTGTACTCAGGAGAAGTTGGGCAATGTGTTTTGGGGTGTCATTTTACATATACCCATGCTGGGTGAGATAAAAATCTCGGCAAAAGACAACTTTTCCCATTTTTTTTTATACAAAGTTGTCATTTGACAGAGATATTTATCTCACCCAGCATGGGCATGTGTAAAAATACACCCCAAAACACATTGCCCAACTTCTCCTAAGTACGGCGATACCACATGTGTGACACTTTTTTGCAGCCTAGGTGGGCAAAGGGGCCCACATTCCAAAGAGCACCTTTAGGATTTCACAGGGCATTTTTTACACATTTTGATTTCAAACTACTTCTCACGCATTAGGGCCCCTAAAATGCCAGGGCAGTATAACTACCCCACAAGTGACCCCATTTTGGAAAGAAGACACCCCAAGGTATTTCGTGATGGGCATAGTGAGTTCATGGAAGTTTTTATTTTTTGTCACAAGTTAGTGGAATATGAGACTTTGTAAGGAAAAAAAAAAATCATCATTTTCCGCTAACTTGTGACAAAAAATTAAAATATGCCCATCAGCGAATACCTTAGGGCAGGGGTGTCAAACTCAAATTCATCGGGGGCCGCATCAGCAGTTTGGTCACCCTCAAAGGGCCGGAAAACTTACAGTTACTTGGCTTGGCCCTTGGGGATCTCGGACGCCACTTCCACACTTTGGCCGGGGGCTCGGTGGAGCTGATGAGGTGTTTTATCCTAATGAGAAAGATTTCATAATAAGTATTTGGAGAAGGTGCAGAGGGATAGCAGAGCAGGGAGAGGCTGGTGCTGCTACTAGGGGGTCATACCATGGGGGAGTAATAAAGCCCACCATAATGCCCCCCCCCCCAGTGCCAGTAATAATAGCCCCCTATGCCAGTAATAGCAGCCCCCCTGTGCCAGTAATAGCAGCCCCCAGTAATAACAGCCCCCAGTAATAACAGCCCCCGGTAATAAGAGCCCCTCTGTGCCAGTAATAACAGCCCCCAGTAATAAGAGCCCCTCTGTGCCAGTAATAACAGCCCCCAGTAATAAGAGCCCCTCTGTGTCAGTAATAACAGCCCCCAGTAATAACAGCCCCTCTGTGCCAGTAATAACAGCCCCCAGTAATAAGAGCCCCTCTGTGCCAGTAATAACAGCCCCCAGTAATAACAGCCCCTCTGTGCCAGTAATAACAGCCCCCAGTAATAAGAGCCCCTCTGTGCCAGTAATAACAGCCCCCAGTAATAAGAGCCCCTCTGTGCCAGTAATAACAGCCCCCAGTAATAACAGCCCCTCTGTGCCAGTAATAACAGCCCCCAGTAATAAGAGCCCCTCTGTGTCAGTAATAACAGCCCCTCTGTGCCAGTAATAACAGCCCCCGCCAGTAATAACAGCCCCCCCTTTGCCAGTAATAACAGCCCCCCCTTTGCCAGTAATAACAGCCTCCCCTTTGCCAGTAATAACACCCCCCGCCAGTAATAACAGCCCCCCTTTGCCAGTAATAACAAACAGCCCCCCCTTTGCCAATAATAACAGCCCCCGCCAGTAAAAGTATTGTACAAAATAAAAAAAAACAAAAAAAAACACATACTTACCTCCATGTCAGTGATGCGATGCAGGCCTCTTCTGGCCTGTGTCCCACGCTGTATAGCTCAGGCAGCGCGATGACGTCATCACGCCGCCTGCGTCGGCCTCTGATAGGCTGCAGGCACTAGGCCGGCAGCCTATCAGAGGAAGGGAAAGGGACACGCCTCTCCCTCCCCTACCGCAGCACAGGCAGGCATCTGTATCGCTGTCCTGAGGACGGCGATACAGATGACTGGAGATGAGCGCTTCCACAATGGAAGCGCTCATCTCCCTGTGCCCAGCAGCCGCCGCCAGCTCGCTCGCTGCGCGGGCCACATGACGAGGTCTGGCTGGCCGGATTCGGCCCGCGGGCCTTGTGTTTGACACCCGTGCCTTAGGGTGTCTACTTTCCGAAATGGGGCATTGTAGAACCTCAGGAAACATGACAGGTGCTCAGAAAGTCAGAGCTGCTTCAAAAAGCGGAAATTCACATTTTTGTACCATAGTTTGTAAACGCTATAACTTTTACCCAAACAATTTTTTTTTTACCCAAACATTTTTTTTTAATCAAAAACATGTAGAACAATAAATTTTGATAAAAATGTAAATAGAAATGTAGTTTTATTTGAAAAATTTTACAACTGAAAGTGAAAAAAGTCATTTATTTGCAAAAAAAAAAAAATTAATAACAAAAAAAAGTAAATGTCAGCAGCAATGAAATACCACCAAATGAAAGCTCTATTAGTGAGAAGAAAAGGAGGTAAAATTCATTTGGGTGGTAAGTTGCATGACCGAGCAATAAACCGTGAAAGTAGTGTAGTGCAGAATTGTAAAAAGTGGTCTGGTCATTAAGGGTGTTTAAGCTAGGGGAGCTGAGGTGGTTAACGCCAAATTTGCAGATTTGTATACCCCTGAGCAAAACATCTGCATAGACGAGTCCCTGATACATTTTACCGGGCGCCTTGGCTTCAAACAATACATCCCAAGCAAGCGCGCCCGGTATGGGGTCAAATTGTATAAGCTCTGTGAAAGGGCCACAGGCTATACGCACAAATTTTGTGTCTATGAGGGTAAAGATCAGACCCTGGAGCCGGTCGGTTGCCCTGACTACCTGGGGAGCAGTGGGAAGACAGTTTGGGACTTGGTGTCACCCTTATTTGGCAAGGGGTACCACCTTTATGTGGACAATTTCTACACAAGTGTGCCCCTCTTCAGGCATTTGTTTCTAGAACAGATTGGCTACTGTGGCACCGCGCGACCTAGTCGCCGGGGCTTCCCCCAACGGCTCGTTACCACCCGTCTTGCAAGGAGGGAGAGGGCTGCCTTGTGTAACGAAGAACTGCTCGCGGTGAAATGGAGAGACAAGCGTGACGTTTACATGCTCTCCTCCATTCACACAGAAACGACAATCCAAATTGAACGGGCAACCAGTGTCATTGAAAAGCCCCTCTCGGTCCACGACTATAATTTGCTCATGGGAGGGGTGGACTTCAATGACCAGATGTTGGCTCCTTACTTACTCTCCCGCAGGACCAGACGCTGGTATAAGAAGGAGTGTGTATACCTAATTCAATTGGCTATGTACAATAGTTTTGTTCTTTACAGTAAGGTTGGGAGAACAGGATCCTTCCTCAAATTTCAGGAAGAGATCATCCAGGAGGTTCCGTGGCCCCAACCACCAGTGTAGTGAGCCGTCTACACGAGCGACATTTCCCCAATGTCGTTGCTGGTACCTCAAACCAAGCGTCACCCCGAAAAAGATGTCGTGTCTGTAGCAGGAGTGGAATAAGGCGTGACACCCGCTATTTCTGCCTGACTGCCCTGACCACCCTGCCCTATGCTTAGGGGAGTGTTTCCAGAAGTACCACACACAGGTAGACTTAGTATAGGGATTGCGAGACACGGGACAGGCACACAGGGTTCTTAGGGCCCTTTCACACAGAGCTGCTGCAAACCTCTCCTTTCATCTGGGACAAAGTGCATAATGTACTTCGCCACATCTCTGGGCAATTTGCGCTTTGCACATTGTCCCATGGGGAAGGAGAGGTTTGACCTCTAAAGGTAAAAAAAAAAAAAAATCACAGGTAAGCAAAAAAGTTAATGTTCCAAAAGTTCAATAAAGTTTATAAAAGTTAATTGTCTGGGGGTAAAGAACAGAACTGGATCGCACATCCACAATGCTATGCTTTGATCTAACTCGCTACTCAGCACTATATTAAAGTGTACAGCCCCCCATACTGCATGCTGTACAAGAGGCATTAGTGTACATTTTGATCAAAAGGCAATAAGCCCACTCACCACGCCAAGGTCGCCTCTTTGAGTGGGACCTACTCTGAAAACGGCGCAGCGACCATGCGGTGACGAGGCGGCACTGCCCTAGTAGGTGGCAGGACCCAGGGGTCAAACAGCACCTCTTCTGTCTGATTAGGCCACCCATGGCACTGGGTCCCACCAACCCACCAGCGCAGCACCACAAAAACAAAGGCCACCACGCAGTACTGCACCATGTGAACAGTTGTCTAACACAACATGTCCATTACTATCAGAAGCTCCAGGTCAATGACCACTAACTATATGCAGACTGTAACGGATCACCTGGCACCCCAACTGAGTACCTCCATTGACGGTGGCTCCTAGCGTTTCCTGAGGTTTCCAAGCACTCTGGCAGACACCACAATCACCGAACCGAAGAAGCATATAAATCCTCTCAAGCATATGAATGCTGTAGACAGTTGAATAAGAAACCATACGAATAGGTTTACACTCCTAGCAGTCAAACTGGAACAGCATACAATAAATCCTTCCCCAAGAATGAGACGACACTTCACTTTGAGGGTTAAAACAGGAACACTTTATTGAGGGCTACCCGCCCGTATTTATGCAGGTCCCCATCTGGTGTACACGCCCCTAGGGGACCAGAAGGAAGAGTGTGACACAGGACAGATACGTAGCAACTCAGGATACACAGACACAACACATCCCCACAATGCATCATGGTTTCCTCCTCTCTGTCGTGGAGACACCCGAGGAGCAATTCAATTATCTCTCAGGACAAAGGGAAATCGCCAATACACATGTGGGGACAACAGGACAGAAATCACTATTTAAACATACAATGTCACAACCCCACAGCAACCACAGACATTTAACATATCCCCAGATAGCTCAAGTCTGAGTGCATATCATTAGGTGAATGGCACTCAGAATACACGAATACAATAAAATTAACTATCTGGGTACCCTCACATAACATACAACAAAATTCCAAAGACAGAAAAATACATGAACTTATATAACTATGCCCAAATATTGCATTCAAACGTACAAATTTACCAGGGGCCATAGTCAGCAGCTAGGATGTGGGTAGCCAGGCCTCTCCAATGCCCAGTGGCGAGGCAGGTTCCGCCACACAGACCAATGTGATTAAAACCACCTGTGCCGAATGGGAGGAGTGCTGATACCAGTAATAAAGAAGAAAGATTCACATAATTGTCTGGGGGTAAAGAACAGAACTGGATCGCACATCCACAATGCTATGCTTTGATCTAACTCGCTACTCAGCGCTATGTTAAAGTGTACAGCCCCCCATACTGCATGCTGTACAAGAGGCATTAGTGTACATTTTGATCAAAAGGCAATAAGCCCACTCACCACGCCAAGGTCGCCTCTTTGAGTGGGACCTACTCTGAAAACGGCGCAGCAACCACAGACATTTAACATATCCCCAGATAGCTCAAGTCTGAGTGCATATCATTAGGTGAATGGCACTCAGAATACACAAATACAATAAAATTAACTATCTGGGTACCCTCACATAACATACAACAAAATTCCAAAGAAAGAAAAATACATGAACTTATATAACTATGCCCAAATATTGCATTCAAACGTACAAATTTACCAGGGGCTATAGTCAGCATCTAGGAGGCGGGTAGCCAGGCCTCTCCAATGTCCAGTGGCGAGGCAGGTTCCGCCACATTTTTCCCCTTTCCCATTGAGACTATCCAGACTCCAGACCTCCAGTCGGTCTGGGGCTCTGATAGTCAGCCGGCCTTTCTCCAAGGGTGTAGTTGTCCCTATGGCCCCCTGCCACTTGTGCCCAGTTGTAGATCCATGGCTTGGGGGGAAGGTAACCAGGGTGCCCTCTCCCCTGGTTGAACAAAGCTGTTGCTGGGGGGGAAGGGGTAACAGGCTCCTCTCTCTGCGACACCCTCCCTTGTTGTAGGGGAAAACAGACTGCCTCTCCTTCCAATACATTGTCCTGTTGTTGTGGACCAGGACAGACTGTCCATATCTCCAGTGGTGCAGGTACAGAGACTACAGTCCCATCTGCACTGTTGTGGGGCTTACTGTCTCCCCTTGGTGTGCTAGGCTGCCGCTGGGGAGAGGGGGTAACAGGCTCCTCTCCCTGAACCGTAGACTGCCAGTGGGGAGAGGAGGTAACAGGCTCCTCTCCCTGCGACACCCTCTCTTGTTGTAGGAGAAAAACGACTGTCTCCCCTTCCAATACTTTGTCTTGCTGTTGGGGACCAGGACAGACTGTCCCTATCCCCAGTGGTGTAGGTGCAGAGACTACGGTCCCATCTGTACTGTTGTGGGGCTTACTGTCTCCCCTTGGTGGGCTAGGCTGCCGCTGGGGAGGGGGAACGAGATTTTCCCCTCCCGGTAAACTATTCTGCCGCTGGGGATCTGGGCCAACTGCCCAGCATCCCTGTAGGGCTGGTAGAGAGACCGCAGTCCCATCTCCTCCTGCCATCTGTGGGTCTTCCCCGGACCAGTGGATAAGGTCCCTCATTTCTGGGGCTGGTTGGGTAGTAGGAGGTATCGAATGCAGGTCTCCTGATGACGGGCTTAGTTGTTGGGGAGAGGGAACGAAACTCAACACTCCCAATGGTGTACAGTCCATAAGCCCCATCAGGTTAGAGACAGGCGGTGTCACTTGATCATATAAGTCCGCATAATTCTGTTCGATCTCCCACTGCTCTGGTGGTACTTGCAGGGTATAGGGTGACTGACTGGAGCTGAACAGGTGCTGGTAATCCTGCTCCAGTTCCCATTCCTGGACAGCCAGTTCAATCAGGTCTGGCCTTAGGTCTTCGGCCATAGGGAGATCCAGCACGGCCTCTCTGTAGTCAAATATGTCCCAAAGCCGTGACTCTGCCGCACTCCCAAATTCCGGCTCTGCAAAGGTCCCCCATAATAAGCCAGGGCCATTATAATCCTTGCCCTCGGGTTTGTCAAATTTGGCCATTCCGGGAACCCGCTGAACCGCGTACCAACGTAGCGCTTGTTATGCATCATCGAGACCCAGTTCCCTCCATGCCTGTGAATTAAGTTGCATCACCAATTCCTCCTTGGCCTGTTCTCCCAGCATAGGTATCCGTAGGGCCACTCTGGCTTGTAATCGCTGCTCCTTGCTGGGAAGACGCTCACCTCGCCAACGCTGGACACCTTCTAGGGTTTCTTCCCACATCTCTTGTCGGGCGCTCTCTCTGCAGTCCAACCTGGTTGCCTCTCCTATTGGCTTGACCAGTGGTGCCCAGAGGTTCTGTAACCTCCGGTTAAATTTTCTACCTCGAGCGTTGTCCAGGGACTCGCTGGTTCTATGCCGCTCCATAATAATTCCTGTGTCTCCAGGGTGTTGTTCCTCTCACACCAGGACGCCATCCCACTGCTTGCTACCAATGTAACGGATCACCTGGCACCCCAACTGAGTACCTCCGTTGACGGTGGCTCCTAGTGTTTCCTGAGGTTTCCAAGCACTCTGGCAGACACCACAATCACCGAACCGAAGAAGCATATAAATCCTCTCAAGCATATGAATGCTGTAGACAGTTGAATAGGAAACCATACGAATAGGTTTACACTCCTAGCAGTCAAACTGGAACAGCATACAATAAATCCTCCCCCAAGAATGAGACGACACTTCACTTTGAGGGTTAAAACAGGAACACTTTATTGAGGGCTACCCGCCCGTATTTATGCAGGTCCCCATCTGGTGTACACGCCCCTAGGGGACCAGAAGGAAGAGTGTGACACAGGACAGATACGTAGCAACTCGGGATACACAGACACAACACATCCCCACAATGCATCATGGTTTCCTCCTCTCTGTCGTGGAGACACCCGAGGAGCAATTCAATTATCTCTCAGGACAAAGGGAAATCGCCAATACACATGTGGGGACAACAGGACAGAAATCACTATTTAAACATACAATGTCACAACCCCACAGCAACCACAGACATTTAACATATCCCCAGATAGCTCAAGTCTGAGTGCATATCATTAGGTGAATGGCACTCAGAATACACTAATACAATAAAATTAACTATCTGGGTACCCTCGCATAACATACAACAAAATTCCAAAGACAGAAAAATACATGAACTTATATAACTATGCCCAAATATTGCATTCAAACGTACAAATTTACCAGGGGCCATAGTCAGCACCTTGGATGCGGGTAGCCAGGCCTCTCCAATGCCCAGTGGCGAGGCAGGTTCCGCCACACAGACCAATGTGATTAAAACCACCTGTGCCGAATGGGAGGAGTGCTGATACCAGTAATAAAGAAGAAAGATTCACATAATTGTCTGGGGGTAAAGAACAGAACTGGATCGCACATCCACAATGCTATGCTTTGATCTAACTCGCTACTCAGCGCTATATTAAAGTGTACAGCCCCCCATACTGCATGCTGTACAAGAGGCATTAGTGTACATTTTGATCAAAAGGCAATAAGACCACTCACCACGCCAAGGTCGCCTCTTTGAGTGGGACCTACTCTGAAAACGGCGCAGCGACCATGCGGTGACGAGGCGGCACTGCCCTAGTAGGTGGCGGGACCCAGCAACTCAAAGAGGTGACCTTGGCGTGGTGAGTGGACTTAAGCCTTTTGATCAAAATGTACACTAATGCCTCTTGTATAGCATGCAATATGGGGGGCTGTACACTTTAATATAGCGCTGAGTAGCGAGTTAGATCAAAGCATAGCATTGTGGATGTGCGATCCAGTTCTGTTCTTTACCCCCAGACAATTATGTGAATCTTTCTTCTTTATTACTGGTATCGGCACTCCTCCCATTCGGCACAGGTGGTTTTAATCACATTGGTCTGCATATAGTGGTCATTGATCTGGAGCTTCTGATAGCAATGGACATGTTGTGTTAGACAACTGTTCATATGGTGCAGTACTGCGTGGTGGCCTTTGTTTTTGTGGTGCTGCGCTGGTGGGTTGGTGGGACCTAGTGCCATGGGTGGCATAATCAGACAGCAGAGTTGCTGTTTGACCCCTGGGTCCCGCCACCTACAAGGGCAGCGCCGCCTCGTCACCGCATGGTCGCTGCGCCTTTTTCAGAGTAGGTCCCACTCAAAGAGGCGACCTTGGCGTGGTGAGTGGGCTTAAGCCTTTTGATCAAAATGTACACTAATGCCTCTTGTATAGCATGCAATATGGGGGGCTGTACACTTTAATATAGCGCTGAGTAGCGAGTTAGATCAAAGCATAGCATTGTGGATGTGCGATCCAGTTCTGTTCTTTACCCCCAGACATAAAAGTTAATGTTCTGTTCAAATGTTATATAAAGTTAATGTTAATAAATTTATTGCGTTGCGGTCTGTTTTTTTTTTTTTTTTACCTTCTAGGTGGACCAAGCAATCAACCAGCTGCAGCACTGATGTGCATTCTGACAGAAGCATTGCGCTGCTGTCAGATTACACAAAGTCGGTGTATGCGGCGCTGCAAGACGAGATTTCTCCTCTGCAGTAAAAAAGATACGTTTGCCGAGGCTTATGATAAATTTCTGGCAATGATTTATTCATCCACATCGATTGATGTGAATGGAGAAATCGGGTTTGCCAGTGCATACGAGCAGAGTGGGTTTGGATGTTGGGCGGAGCTCCTATGTCCTGGCAGACGCCTTTCCCCTCCTTTTTTTTTTTTTTGCACATTTTTTGGCAGAGATTTTTTCATCCACATTGATCGATGTGAATGAAGAAATCTGTGCCGTTCATTTTTTCTTTCAGCCCAGAGGCTAAACGGAAAAAAAAAATCTCATTACCCGTATGCTCAATATAAGGAGAATAGCAGAAACTCCTAATGCTGGCCATACATGTAATGATTGTGGAGACCCTCAAATGCCAGGGCAGTACAAACACCCCACAAATGACCCCATTTTGGAAAGAAGACACCCCAAGGTATTCGCTGAGGGGCATATTGAGTCCATGAAAGATTGAACTTTTTGTCACAAGTTAGCGGAAAGGGAGACTTTGTGAGAAAAAAAAATATATCAATTTCCGCTAACTTGTGCCAAAAAAAATAAATCTTCTATGAACTCGCCATGCCCCTCACGGAATACCTTGGGGTGTCTTCTTTCCAAAATGGGGTCACATGTGGGGTATTTATACTGCCCTGGCATTTTAGGGGCCCTAAAGCGTGAGAAGAAGTCTGGAATCCAAATGTCTAAAAATGCCCTCCTAAAAGGTACTCATTGGAATTTGGGCCCCTTTGCGCACCAAGGCTGCAAAAAAGTGTCACACATGTGGTATCGCCGTACTCAGGAGAAGTAGGGCAATGTGTTTTGGGGTGTCTTTTTACATATACCCATGCTGGGTGAGAGAAATATCTCTGTAAAATGACAAATTTGTATAAAAAAAATTTGAAAAGTTGTCTTTTACAGATATTTATCTCACCCAGCATGGGTATATGTAAAAATACACCACAAAACACATTGCCCTACTTCTCCTGAGTACGGCGATACCACATGTATGACACTTTTTTGCAGCCTAGGTGCGCAAAGGGGCCAAAATTCCAATGAGTACCTTTACGATTTCACAGGGCATTTTTTACGCATTTGGATTCCAAACTACTTCTCACGCTTTAGGGCCCCTAAAATGCCAGAGCAGTATAAATACCAAACAATTGACCCCATTTTGGAAAGAAGACACCCCAAGGTATTTCGCGAGGGGCATGGCGAGTTCATGTAAAATTTAATTTTTTGTCACAAGTTAGTGGAATATGAGACTTTGTAAGAAAAAAAAAAAATAATTCCATTTGCGCTAACTTGTGACAAAAAATAAAAACTTCCATGAACTCATTATGCCCATCAGCGAATACCTTAAAGTGTCTACTTTCCGAAATGGGGTCATTTGTGGGGTGTTTCTACTGTCTGGGCATTGTAGAACCTCAGGAAACATGACAGGTGCTCAGAAAGTCAAAGTGCGTAAATAAGTTTTTTTGCACCATAGTTTGTAAACGCTATAACTTTTACCCAAACCAATAAATATACACTTATTGCATTTTTTTTTTTATCAAAGACATATAGAACAATACATTTAGAGAAAAATTTAGATAGAAATGTAGTTTTATTTGAAACATTTTACAAAAGAAAGTGAAAAATGTCATTTTTTTGCAAAGATTTCAGTCAATTTTGATTAATATAAAAAAAAGTAAAAATGTCAGCAGCAATGAAATACCACCAAATGAAAGCTCTATTAGTGAGAAGAAAAGGAGGTAAAATTAATTTGGGTGGTAAGTTCTATGATTGAGCAATAAACCGTGAAAGTAGTGTAGTGCAGAATTGTAAAAAGTGCTCTGGTCATTAAGGGGGTTTAAGCTAGGGGAGCTGAGGTGGTTAAGTGCTGATAATTTTAAAACGCTTTTACTTACCCAGGCCATTCTGAGATAGTTTTTTCGTCACATATTGTACTTCATGACACTGCTAAAATTGGGTCAAAATTTTTTTGCATGAAAAAAAACCAAATTTACCAAAAATTGGGAAAAATTAGCAAATTTCAAAGTTTCAGTTTCTCTACTTCTGTAATACATAGTAATACCCCCGAAAATTGTGATGACTTTACATTCCCCATATGTCTACTTCATGTTTGGATAATTTTGGGAATGATATTTTATTTTTTGGGGATGTTACAAGGCTTAGAAGTTTAGAAGCAAATCTTGAAATTTTCAAATTTTCAAAAACCCAATTTTTAGGGACCAGTACAGGTCTGAAGTCACTTTGCGAGGCTTACATAATAGAAACCACCCAAAAATGACCCCATTCTAGAAACTACACCCCTCAAGGTATTCTAAACTGATTTTACAAACTTTGTTAACCCTTTAGGTGTTGCACAAGAGTTATTGGCAAATGGGGATGAAATTTGAGAATTTCATTTTTTTGCCAAATATTCCATTTTAACCCATTTTTTCCACTAACAAAGCAAGCGTTAACAGCCAAACAAGACTGTATGTTTATTGCCCTGACTCTGCCGTTTACAGAAACACCCCATATGTGGTCGTACACTACTGTACGGCCACACGGCGGGGCGTAGAGGGAACGGAGCGCCATGTGGTTTTTGGAGGGCTGATTTTTATGGACCGGTTTATTTACACCGTGTCCTGTTTCAACCCCCCTGATGCACCCCTAGAGTAGAAACTCCCTAAAAGTGACCCCATTTTGGAAACTACGGGATAAGGTAGCTTTTTTTTTGGGACTATTTTTAGGGTACATATGATTTTTGGTTGCTATTTGTGAGGCAAGGTTACCAAAAATGTAAATTCTGAAATTTCATCTCCATTTGCCATTAACTGTTGAGGAACACCTAAAGGGTTAATAAAGTTTGTATAATCAGTTTTCAATACCTTGAGGGGTGTAGTTTCTTAGATGGTGTCACTTTTAGGGAGTTTTTACTCTAGTGGGCATCAGGGGGGCTTCAAAAGGGACATGGTGTCAATAAAAAAGGCCATAAAAATCGGCCTTCCAGAAACCATGTCGGCCCTTTCCTTTTGCGGCCTCCCTTTTACTGATACAGCAGTTTACGACCACAAATCTGGCGTTTCTGTAAACTGCAGTATCAGGGTGATAAATATAAACTTTTGTTTGGTTGTTAACCCTTGCTTTGTTACCGGAAAAAACGGATTGAAATGGAAAAGTGCCAAAAATAGCGGTTTTGGCACCGTTTCTATAGTTTTTTTTTGACCGTGTTAATCTGGTGGGTTAGATCAAGGGGTATTTTTATAGAGGAGATTCTTACGGACGCGGCGATACCTAATAAGTCAACTTTTTTTACAATTATTTAGGCTTTAGACTATATTATCCTTTTTGATACAAAAAAAGCTTTTTTTTGTATCTCTAAAGTCTGAGTCATTTTTTTTTTAGCCGATTATCTTATGTGGGGGCTAATTTTTTGCGGGATGAGAGGACGGTTTTATTGGCACTATTTTGGGGGCGATATGACTTTTTGATCGCTTGCTATTAAACTTTTTGTTATGTAAGGTGACCAAAAATAAATATTTTTGCACTTTTTTTTTTTTTTTTTGGACCGTGTTAATCTTGGGGGTTGGGTCATGGGGAATTTTTATAGAGGAGATTCTTTTTGACGCTAAGATACCTAATTTGTATACTTTTAATGAATTATTTTAGTTTTTACAATTTTTTTGGGGTGTCTCAAGTCTGAGAACCAGTTTTTTTTATCCGATGTCAGTGCTAAATTGGGATATAAATTTAGTACTCCATGGAAGTGTGGTACTCCTTGAAGCAACCAATAATTCAGAGACCTGGATGATCGGGGCACGTGTCACATTGAGTAGTGGTGTCCTTCCGTATCCCCCTCCTGTGACACACACTGCACCTTTTTTGGGTTCGTCCCTTCTTTCCAGTATGGGGGACCACACCTGGAAAGTGTTGGCCAGGGACGATTCGGGCGCCTACAGTTCCCGAGGTACTCCGGCCTGCTCTTTCCCGGTCCAAAAAGATCAGGGCCTTGAGGACTGCCTCATAGAACTGAAGAAATGTCCCTGCGTTGCCAGCGCTCCGGGACAGCACAAAAGAGTTGTACATGGCAACGTGTACGAAGTAGACTGCAACTTTTTTGTACCATGCCCGGGTTTTGCGCATGGCATTATATGGCTTGAGGACTTGATCAGAGAGATCAACTCCTCCCATATACCGATTGTAGTCGACAATACAATCGGGCTTGAGGACCGTTGCCGCGGTACCTCGCACAGGGACAGGGGTGATGCCGTTACCATGAATTGTGGACAGTACAAGGACATCCCTCTTGTCCTTATACCTGACCAGCAACAGGTTTCCAGTGGTAAGGGCACCTGGGGATAGGTACCTGTAGGGGGAGGGCAGGGAGGCCGCGTTGATTTTTCCGCACGGTCCTACAAGCGGACGTGGATCTGGCGGTAAGGGACTGGAACAAGGGGATACTAGTATAAAAGTTATCCACGTAAAGGTGGTAACCCTTCTCTAGCAGTGGGTACATAAGGCCCCACACAAGTTTCCTGCTAACACCCAGAGTGGGGGGGACATTCTGGGGGTTGAATACGGGAATCTCGCCCCTCGTATACACAAAACTTCTAAGTGTACCCTCACAAATTTTGTATAGCTTCACGCCATACCTCGCCCGCTTGCAGGGCACATACTGGCGGAAAATTAGTCTCCCCTAGAATGCAATGAAAGACTCAACCGCAACCTCCCTTCCAGGTACATAGGCCTCCATGAATTTGGCCCCGAAGTGATCGATGACCGGCCGTATCTTATACAGACGGTCATGGGCAGGATCACCTCGGGGGGGACATGCTGCATTATCTGAATAATGCAGACATTTCCGGTTGGCTCAAACCGGGAGCATGTCATGGCCGTACTGTAAAGTGGGGTCTGGTAGAGGATGTCCCCACTCCAGTACAGCCTGACACTGGGTTTCTTGACCAGGCCCATATGCAGCACGAGGCCCCAAAATGTCCTCATCTCGACTGCAATGACCGGCGTCCAGCCACCGGGCCTGGCCAAAAAGGAGCCCGGGTGTTGAGCAACGAACTGTTGGGCGTACAGGTTCGTCTGCTCCACCATCAGATTTACCAGTGGGTCACTGAAAAAATGGCTAAAAAAAGTCATATTCAGTGAAGCCCACTGTGGAAATCTGGATTCCTGATTGGCCTACAAAATCAGGAATCACAGGCTCGTATCGCTCTGGGGTACACCAGACAAGATCACCGGTAGGGTGCTCCGGTGGATTTAACTGGTGGGCCTGAAAACTAGTACGAGCCCCAGAGCTGCTCTCCGCCGCCTTGGGGGCTCATCATCGCTAGATGATGAGAAGGACGCGGATGACAACAGGAAAGTGGGGTCATCCTCGTCCTCACTGGGACTCTCGGAGTCGGTGGCAAGCTGGGCGTATGCCTCCTCGGCCGAGAACGTCCGGCGGGTCATAGGGGAGTGTGTGTCTGCGTGTGTGTAAATCTTTATTTGGTGTGCGTGTGTGTGGGGGCACGGGTGTTCATGAACTCACCCTAAAACTAACAAAAAAAAGGGCAAAAAATGTGGAATTTTTTTTTCGAAACCGCTGATCAACCGTCCGAAGTTGATCAGCGGTGGGGTGTGTGATGCGCTAACAGTGGCCGGACGCTAAGAGTGCCAGCCACAGTCAGCGTACACAAAAAAGTTAATAAAATCCTGCACCCCAAAAAAGTTTGGGGGGGGCAAGCGGCAGCACCCCTGGGGGGTCTAGGGTCACACAGCTGTGCTGTGGACCTCAGACACCCTAACTTAGGCTACTTTCACACTTGCATTCGGAGCGGATCTGTCTGGTGTCTGCACAGACGGATCCGCTCCTATAATGCAAACGCTTGCATCCGTTCAGAACGGATCCGTCTGCATAACTGTTTTTTTCAGATCTCTTTTACATGGGGCCATGATCTGCACAATTAACCCCTCAGGTGCGGCACCTGAGGGGTTAATTGTGCGGATCACAGCCCCCTGTAAGAGATCGGGTGCTGCCAGGCAGCAGGGGGCAGTCATGTACACAGTTCTTTTAGTGTATTCTAACTTGAAGCGTCCCCATCACCATGGGAACGCCTCTGTGTTAGAATATACTGTCGGATCTGAGTTTCACGATCTAACTCAAATCCGATGGTATATTCCAACATAGAGGCGTTCCCATGGTGATGGGGACGCTTCAAGTTAAAATATACCATCGAATTGGAGAAAACTCCGATCTGATGGTATATTAATAGGGACTCCTGACTTTACATTGAAAGTCAATGGGGGACGGATCCGTTTGCAATTGCACCATATTGTGTCAACGTCAAACGGATCCGTCCCCATTGACTTGTATTGTAAGTCTGGACGGATCCGTTTGGCTCCGCACGGCCAGGCGGACACCAAAACGCTGCAAGCTGTGTTCGGGTGTCCACCTGCTGAGCGGAACGGAGGCCGAACGGTGCCAAACTGATGCATTCTGAGCGGATCCGCATCCATTCAGAATGCATTGGGGCTGTACGGATCCATTCGGGGACGCTTGTGAGAGCCTTCAAACGGAACTCACAAGCGAAACCCCGAACGCAAGTGTGAAAGTAGCCTTAGGGTGATGCAATTAAAGTTTTTCAAACTAACTTTCCCTTTATTTTCCTTGCCTAGCCCAACCTTTCCCTAAGTACCTGCTGTTCGGATGGGGGGTGCTGGGGCACAGATCGGGTCCTGGGGGGCACAGATGGGGCGATGCTGGCACAAATCCACGAGGTGCAGGCAGCGCTCCTCTCTCCTCCGGCTCCAGAACACAAAAGGAGGAGGAGAGGAGCGCTGGCATCATTTGAATCTGCCGCCGGCCCACCCACCAACCAATCAGAGGCGATCCTGAGAGATTACCATCCTGTTCCGGGTTATCGGGTCTTCAGAGACCCGAATAACCCGGAAACGCAGGTCTGAATTGACCTGCGGTTTTCTGCGATCGCCGACATGGGGGGGTCACAGGACCCCCCGGCGCATTTAGCCTAGGTGCCTGCTCAACGATTTGAGCAGGCACCGGGTTCCGATCACCGCCCACCGAGCGGCGGCGATCGGAACGATACATGACGTACCGGTACGTCATGTGTCCTTAAGTACCAGGACAACATGACGTACCGGTACGTCATGTGTCCTGCAGAGGTTAAGGACTTGGGAAACATACCGTACCGGTACATCATGCGTCCCTAAGAGGTTAAAGGGGTATTCTCATCTTAATGATCACTGTTAAATCTCTTAATGATTTGACAGTGATCATTTTTCTAAATACATTTTATTACCCAATTCCCACACTTTTTTAGAAAATAAGTCCCCTCTTACCTGATGTTGTCTTTGGTCTCCCCTGGTTACGGCCACCTCTCCTGTCGAATCCCGCCGGGCCGCGCTTGCGCATAAGATGGAAGATTCTCTCCCGGCCGGGCAATGTCCTGAGTGCGCACGCCGCAGCGCATGCGCCATGATGACTTCTTCTTGGCCAGTACAGTGCCGCGAACACGCACGCCGGCTCTGTACTATACAGGCCAGGAATAAGTCACCATGGCGCATGCGCGGCGGCGTGTGCGTTCAGGACATTGCGTGGCCCGGCTGGGAGAAAATCTTCAGTCTTCTGCGCAAGCGCAGCCCGGCCAGGAGAAGAATCCAGGAAGTGAACGTCGCGCTCAAGGAAGGTAAGTATGAAAAGGGAAGATGAGAATACCCCTTTAATATCACCTTGGTGGCCCTATTTCAACTTTTCACTGTGTATTCAATTACCCCATAATTCCACATTTTTGTTCCCTGTACTGCTTATTTTTACCTGTGCTTAAAATAGGGTTGCTAGGCATGGTCCGTCTATCTGTTGATAGACGGAGCACGCAGCGTGCAGGCTCACATTACTGACAGCCAGGGACTGTAAGGTCCTTTTCACACGAGCGAATATTCCGCGCGGATGCGATGCGCGAGGTGAACGCATTGCACCCGCACTGAATACCGACCCATTCATTTCTATGGGGCTGGTCACATGAGCGGTGATTTTCACGCATCACTTGTGCGTTGCGTGAAAATCGCAGCATGCTCCTCTTTCTGCGTTTTTCACGTAACGCAGGCCCCATAGAAATGAATGGGGTTGCGTGAAAATCGCAAGCATCCGCAAGCAAGTGTGGATGCGGTGCGATTTTCACGCACGGTTGCTAGTTGACGATCGGGATGGAGACCCGATCATTATTATTTTCCCTTATAACATTGTTATAAGGGAAAATAATAGCATTCTGAATACAGAAAAAAAATAAAAAATAAAAATTTAACTCACCTTAGTCCACTTGATAGCGCAGCTGGCATCTCGTTCTGTATTCTTTCTTTAGGACCTGGGTAAAGGACCTGTGGTGACGTCACTCCGGTCATCACATGGTACGTCACATGATCTTTTACCATGGTGATGGATCATGTGATGACCGGAATAACGTCACCAAAGGTCCTGTTGCTGCACTGAGATCAGATGAAGCCAGGAGGAGATGCCGGGTACGCGATCAAGTGGATTAAGGTGAGTTAAATTATTATTATTATTTTTTTTAACCCCTCCAGCGCTGTTTTACTATGCATTCTGTATTCAGAATGCTATTATTTTCCCTTATAACCATGTTATAAGGGAAAATAATACAATCTACAGAACACCGATCGGGTTTGGGTACCAAACACGCGCAATTTTTCTCACGCAAGTGCAAAACGCATTACAATGTTTTGCACTTGTGCGGAAAAATCGCGGGTGTTCCCGTAATGCACCCGCACATTTTCCCGCAACGCCCGTGTGAAAGAGGCCTAAGTAAATGATTAAAGCCAAGTCCTCCCCAGCAGCTGATAACAGTGCCTGGGCTGTGTGCACTTCTCCCTGTCCCTGCGCTTGGCAGACGCTCCCTCACTCAGCAGAGCTGGAGAATGCAGAGTTGGAGCAGCGCAGACCAGGGAAGGGAGATCTGCCATCTGCTCAGTGTATAAATGAAAGCAACATGTGGTAAGAGGACCCAGGAGATTAACCCTTTAGGGGGGAGGGCTCTGGTTACTGACACTTTTGGGGGGCTATTGTTACTGGCTAGTGAGGGCAGGTGGGATTAGCCTCAGGGTGAGGGCAGTGGCGGCCATCTTAACTGAATAGTGAAATTGCAGTTTTATGCAGACTGGTTGCTAAGGGCTGAATCTTATTAAATATGGGGTAAGTCAGTCTAATAGTAACGGATTCTGGAATATCATGTTATTAGTAACTACATATATGAAAATTGAAATTAGGGTCTAAATGTGACAGTTATCCATTAAAGGATTTCAAAGCACATATTTGTGAAAATTAAATATTACAAGCAGACCCCAAATTTTCACTTTCATAAGGGGTTAAAGGAGAAAATGCACCCCAGTATGTGTTCCTCATTCAGGAAACACCCCATATGTGCTTGTAACCTGCTGCAGGGCTCTAGAGGCAAAGTGCAAAATATGGATTTTGTAGGCCTGAATAAACAGACATGGATTTTAGGTGCCATGTCGCATGTTAAAAAATTTCTGAGGTCCTTAGAAATTAAAAACCCCAAGAAGTGACCCCATTTTGGAAAGAGCACCCCCGTACAAACATTTTAAGGGGTTGAAAGGGCACTTTTGACCAAACAGGTGTATTACAGAAATAAATATATAGTGGTTGGTGAAAAGTTAATATGTAAGCTCTGTGGACAAAATCTGTTATACGGTGGTAAAATTACAGGGTACATCAAGGATGAAATTATTCCATGGATGAGTGATAGATTCTGAAACAAGTCTTGATGAACAGGGCAGGTTTTTCAGGGCAGGTTTCGCAATGGTGAATGGTGTCTTTTCTTATCCCCCTTTTGGAACACACCCTGCATCTTTTTTGGGTCATTCCCTTTCTCGCTGTTTGGGGGACTTCACCAGGAAAATGTTGCCCTGGTACAACTCGGGCACCATAAGTTGCAGAAGTACTGAGGCCCTCGATTGCTTGGTTAGAAAAAATTAGGGCCTTTATCACCACCTCTTGAAACTGTAGGAATGTTCTTGGATGGCCTCTAGATTTAAAAAGCACAAATGCATTGTACAGCGCCATCCGTAGGAGGTGCACGGCCAGCTTTTTGTACCGCACTTTTGTTTTTCGTATGGCATTGTAGGGCTTCAGAACTTGATCTCAAGACATCCACACTCCTGGAGTGTGGTACAAGACATCCACACTCCAATACTGAGTAATCTTAGTTTTTTTTTAACAACGCCCATATGCAGCAAGAGCCCCCAAAAGGTCATTATCTGTGCTGCATTTACTGGGGTCTGTTGGGCAATATACTCTCTTGCCTAATGTGTCCCTGACACATGATTTCGGTGATCAGCTTGAATTAAGTCTATCCGGTACGGGGAGAATGAATAAGATAACACTGAACACGTGTGAAGTTCTAATCCATTCTGGTTTATTTCACAGTTGGCAAACAGTTATAATAGAGGGGGTTGAGCTTCCTTGACATCCAATCATATGTTAGCATTAGTATTCGACCTATGGTATGATCACACATAAGCTTCAGCATTAACATAATAGATGACTCATAGTAACAGCATTTGACCAATCAGGTATATACACATAGGCCAGCATGTACTTGAGCCAGATGACCTTATATGGTTAGAAGGCTGTTCAAACTTACAAACTAAGGAATGTATGGATATCTTGAAACAGCACAAGAAGTTTCACACATTCCAAAAGGGGGAAGGGGGAAGGGAGATTTTGTAAGTGCTCTGACCAAATGTAATACACGTTGCTGAAAAGACAAAATGGAGTTACTCATACCCCATCAATCCCATTCTAAGAACCTTATATATATATACCTAATACTATATAGTTCTTTCTCTGCTCTCCCTTTGTTTGCTTGTAAGCCTTTAGGTATTCCATATACCCTTCAGGAGTATAATCCTCAGGCTTTGTTGGGGTTGTGTTTACCTCTTCTACCTCTACCGGAGTATAGAGGAATGTCGAGTGTACCCCTCTTTCGGCCACCTTTTGACATATGGCTAGAAGGGAGGGCACACACTGTAGACAACAGCAGAGACACACTATTGCAGCGACCACGGCGAGTTCCACTCCTACAACATATCTTATTTGACCAAAGTCAGGTATTCAGCCAAAAAGCCAGTCCCCCCAACCTTGGTCAACATCTTGTTTTATATGTTTTCTCATCTCCTCTAATTGGCCTATTTTATCTTTTATTCCACGGGAGTGATCTAATAAATTGAAACAACACATCCCTGCGAACGCTGAGCATCCTAAACCATGTTGGAGTAATAAATAGTCAATAGTTGCCCTATTCTGAAAGATAGCCTTTTCATACGATTGTATATCCAGCAGCATATCTTGCAGAATTGCACTAGTGATATTTATCTGTTTTACCATAAAACAGGCAAGTTTTGATATTGTCCTGTGGTTATATATGGCCAAACCTGGTACTCCTATCAAAGATACCCCTTAACTCATATATTCTGATCTAGAGAGGAGATTCACATTATAATCACAATTTTCTGGTAACTGTAGGGAAGTGTCTCTCGTGTGTCGTGTCTGCATTGCTGGGAATAGTGGTATCATTGCTAATGTCAGCCTGGCTATTGTACAGGGTCCCTCTGTAATATTGGCCGGTATGTATGTGTGACTAGTATTCCCACAGGCCAATACCCATCCTGCTGGTAGAGGTACATGTTTGTCTAGGGATGGTACTGTTTTTGTAATATTACATTGCATATTTTTTTCTGATATTATCTTTTTACAACTACCTAAATCTCTATCACAAATATTTGGTTTAGTCTTATTCTGCATTTTTGCTTGTATGCAGGGAAGCAATAGTGTCTCATCACAGGTGAAATTATAACATATTCCTGCTGCTGTGACAAGACCCGTAATTATTTCTATCATATTACTCTGCAGAGTCTCATATGTAGGACAGTCATAACAAGCATGATAAGGATTTACATATCCATATTTAACATCATGATCCTCCAAGTCTGTGTCATTCCATTGGGAACGTAGGAGCCCCATCCATACATCTACTGGGGTTGGGACTGCTACCAGACAGGTCTCCAAAATGTTAATTACAGATAAAGTGGTTTGAAGACAAAAGTCAGTTAAGTTCAGAGTTTTGGCCAGGTACAGCCATAAGTTCTCCTTTGTCTTCCATAGACTGTCTTCCCTTCTGCATTCTGTTTTCAAGTATATCTGTCTGTTCCACAGCCATGGGACAGTAAGTAGGAGACACAAAATTGCAATTATTAAGGCACTGCATCTCAGCCATCTCGAGGAATTTCCCGACTGCGTCATCTCATTGGGGGTCAAGGCTGTCTGCCTCCGTTAGTACCCCTTCTGTATCTTCTTCGAGGTCAAGGCTGTCTACCTCCGTTAGTACCTCTGGGCCTCGTTGGAGGTCAGGGCTGTCTGCCCCCGTTAGTACCTCTCTTTTCTTCACCAACTTAATCCTTGTGGCGTGGATCCACGTGGGTGACTGTTCAGTGAGGACTGCTGTTCTGGTGATCGCGACTACCTCGGTGGGTGGTCCGTAGGTGAAGCTTCCTGGTTCCTTTCCCTTCTTTAAGATCGTTTTCATCACCTGGTCGCCTATCCGGAATGGACGGGTTGATTCCTGTGAAAGAGAAGGAGACTTACAAGCAACTTATTTTTTTTCAGTTTTACTGAGGACCTTGATCAGATTATTACTTCTCTCTGATCAGGTCCAAGTCCCCTTCCTGCACTACCAGGGGGCGTCTTGCCCATGGTGTGGGGAAAGGCCTACCCATGAGTATCTCAATGCTGTTTATGTCCTACTCCGTGGAAATGTGCTATTAAGATGGAAGCACTATGTTGGGGAATGCATAGCTTCCCCTCTTCGCAGACTAATCCTATCTCATGATTTTTCTGCACTACTGAATAACACCAGTCTTACTGTTCCTGTTCAGTGGCATACCACTGAAGATCAGTAAACATTTGCAACATCTCAGGGGTTGGAGGTGCCAAACATGGCATCTCCCAATGGTTACACAAACCTGTGAGGTTGCATGTGGCCACTCATTTCGCCACCTTAACTGCCAGTGCATTGCCCTGTGAGACATGATCCTTACCATCTGCTGCCGTGAATCCTCTCCTCTGCCAGATCATTCCATGGTCCCACACTACCCCATGTGTGTACCTACTCTCAGTATAAATGGTGACAGGTCTATCAGTATGTAGAATACATGTCCTAGTGAGTGAAATGAGCTCAGCTGCCTGCTGTGTTGAGTGTGGATGTCCTTGAGTAGGCCTACAACATCATGAGTGGTGTGCAAAATGGTGTAATGTCACATTGTGAAAGAATTTGTCAACTCTTACCATCATAGCACAGGCTGCAAGAGAACACAGACATGCCGGCATCCCCTGGACAGAGGTGGGCATTACCTTTGAGAAAAACACACAAGGACGCAACTTGCCTCTGTTTTCTTGTGTCAGTACACCCGCCATGGTTTTACAATTTTGGCGTGCAAACATGTGGAAGGGCATATTATAGTCAGGGAGGCCCAGCCCTGGACTCGACATGAGCAAACATTTCAGATAATCAAATGCATTGTACATTTCAGAAGACCATTTAATCAAATCTGGATTTCCATCCAGAGTGGCTTGCCTCAAAACATTGTCAATAGTGGGAGCAATCAGGAATCCATTGTCTACAGTAATTTATCATACCAAGGAAAGATAACATTTCTTTCTTGGTGTGCGGGGCGACCAAACCCGCAATAGACTGGACTCTTTCTGCGCTGATTCTCTGTTCACCTTTTGTGAGGACAAAGCCCAAGTATTCAACCTGCATTTTACACCATTGCATTTTCTTAAGTGTCACTTTGTGACCACATCCTGACAATCATTGTAAACCATCCTGAATGCTGGCCTCCGCTGACATGCTACACAGTAATAAATCATCGACATATTGCAGCAGCACAGAACCTTGGGGGGGTACCATGATTTTAACATCGCTTGGAGGACTATGCTGTACACTACAGGTGAATCAGCATATCCCTGGGGCATTTCTGCACCAGGTCAGTTGACGTCTGTCAAAGAAAAAAGCAAAAAGTAGTCTGGTTATCTTATCAACTGGGATAGAAAAGAATGCATTTTTCAGATCTATCACACTGAACCAAACAGCGTCTGCTGGAATGGCAGATAATAATTAAGTGACATCAGGTACAACAGGGGCTATAGGCACAATGACGTTGTTGATGGCCCCTAAATCCTGTACAAAGCGGGTAGCACCATCTGCCTTTGTCACTGGATTCACGGGCGTGCTGTAGGGTGAAATCACCTCTTCCAGGATTCCCTTTTGTAGGAATTCTTCTATCACTGGCCTAAGTCCGTCAAGTTTCTCTTTTGACAGCGGGTATTGTTTCTGGAACACTAAGATGACACCTGGTTTCACAGTAGCTTTGTAATGTGTGCAATCTATGAATCCTGTGTCATATTTATTTGAGGACCATAATGCAGGGTTAATGTTATTAAGTTCTGGTTGTTCCTATATGTTTGCAAGAATCAGTGGCACTGGTGTAGAGACTGGAATGAGATCTGAGTGTACTGTTATGTCCTGATTCTTTGCTGATACCTGCAAGTCAAGCTTAATGAACAAATCTCTCCCTAATAGGCTGACTGGGCAATCTAGTATAATGCTAAATACATGATCTGTGATGTATTCCATGGTCTCGAGTAGTAGTGAGTCAGTTTTGAAAGTTTTTTTTTTTCCCCCCAAAAAAAACATTAATTCACATAGAAGGCTCACATTTCCTTCCTCCCACTCTGAGTCATCTAAGTCCACCCCTTTTAGTCGGACGCTTTGGTCCGTCCTCTGTCTGCCATTAGTATCCTAGCTGTCCAGAAGAACAGAGCTCTGATGTTAAGCACAACACTTAACATGTAACTGCAAACATTGAAACAAACAGATCTGACAATACAGACATGAACACACAAAGGGCCCATAAAAACTTTTCATTGACTTCAATAAATAAAAATGTACAGCTTGATCAATGCTGTTGGTACCAATAAAAACCCAAAACTTCCAAGAAAAATAAAATTAAATTCTCAATGCGCATATTTAAAAACAAATATCGTACTCCATACGCATTCATATACATTTTTCTCATGTGCTCATTTTCATTAACAACTCATAACCACGCCCATTCACATTCCACTGAATCATGTATCTTTCACCCAATCACACAATTTCTTTGTTACATTCCAAAATTTGCAGCACAGACAAACACAGCTTTCCTGGAAACAGATAGCCACACCACACCCAGAATTGCTGATGGTCTGTCACTGTAAAGCAATATACATGTTATAATCATACAGTCATTTTGTTAAAATTCAAATCATCTTATATGCCATGTGGTTTTTGATTTAGTGTTACACACATCGCCACTTATTCTATATAATTACCCTTCCCCCATTTCCTTTGCCTTGCGTCTCTTATTTCAGGAATGTTCAAGCAGGGGAAGTAAAGCAATCTATCACAGGACGTTCAACTGTCCCAAATGTTCCTCAAACTTTTACTCATATCTGAATAAGGACCTAGAATGGGTGCAACCTTAGATTGATAGGATTGGACACTTCCAATTAGTATCATCACTGCAGGCACATTTTAAACCATCGGAACATACAATTTGGAAAGATCTAATCCAATACTGGAGCCCTGTCTGGAAGATCTTATAGATAACACAGGTTAGTATCTTCACATTCTGCTGATGCATTACCAATCACCAGGCCCCCTCCCCCCAACCCCCATATGAAATTCCTGAGCAGAGGAGGGGGGTATGAGATGGGAGGGAGTTCTCTCTGAGAACACATCTCAGACAGAATCAGGAAAAGTTCTTGTGGAACTATTTGAATTTACAGCAGATGTAGTGGGTGAAGGGATGCCACATGGCAAACTTCTCTTTTCAATTATCAATACACTTATGCATTAACTGTCCATCTTTTAGTGCTGTAATCTCTAATTCTAGGGCTATAAATCGTCCCTATTTAAACACACACATATCATTAGGGCAACCAAACTTAACCAGTTCATTTCTGAACGTTTAACACAAGCACTTTCTAATTGCAGACACTGGGGCACTCTTTTTTTTTTCTTTTTTTCATTTAACTTCCTGACACTGCTCTGCTTTCTTACTCACCATAGCCTCCCCCCTTCACCATCACAGGAGCTCTGATGTAACCAGTCTGTAAGCTTCTAACTTCACAGATTATTACAGCTTTTCATCCCTGTTGCCAGCCGGGCATAACATTCTGTTTCACATTTTAACTGTCAATTCTCACATCCTGCCAAATTGTCTACCCATGTGTTAACTAGGAAGTAATTTGTGGGACTAGACCGTGCAACATAAAGTTTACATGTTGGCAGTGATGGAAACAGAATGATTTCACAGTGGGATGTGACCGTACACTTACCACCCGGTCAACTTCTCACACAGACAGATAATCTTAATACTTCTAAAATACTTATACTATATATACATAAGAGTTAATTCAAGCTTGTAACCTTCTGTTCCCGGAACAGATATATTCATATATAGTGCACTATATCTAACGATACGGACTCCCTGAGCCTCTTACAATCAACAAGCTCCCAGAGCTTTTGCGCATGCCCCGGACACCGCAATCCACCGAAATCATAAATAGATGGTTCGACTTACTTGATTTGAGATTTTGGTCAGTGCCTCCAGGTCCGAAGAAGACAAAAATTGATGTCTCTTGCAACAGACCCAAAGATGACCCCCCCGATCACGGACCGAGCCCCCAAGCTGTTGGGCAATATACTCTCTTGCCTAACGTGTCCCTAACACATGATTTCGGTGATCAGCTTGAATTAAGTCTATCCGGTACCGGGAGAATGAATAAGATAACACTGAACACGTGTGTAGTTCTAATCCATTCTGGTTTATTTCACAGTTGGCAAACAGTTATAATAGAGGGGGTTGAGCTTCCTTGACATCCAATCATATGTTAGCATTAGTATTCGACCTATGGTATGATCACACATAAGCTTCTGCATTAACATAATAGATGACTCATAGTAACAGCATTTGACCAATCAGGTATATACACATAGGCCAGCATGTACTTGAGCCAGATGACCTTATATGGTTAGAAGGCTGTTCAAACTTACAAACTAAGGAATGTATGGATATCTTGAAACAGCACAAGAAGTTTCACACATTCCAAAAGGGGGAAGGGAGAAGGGAGATTTTGTAAGTGCTCTGACCAAATGTAATACACGTTGCTGAAAAGACAAAATGTAGTTACTCATACCCCATCAGGGTCCAACGTAGGGGTCTAGCATAGGGCGATGTGGGGTTCTGGGAAATAAATTGCTGGGCGTATAAATTTGTTTGGGTTACCCTCAAATTTATTAAATCTTCAGAGAAAAGGATTTAAAAAAATTCAATTTCAGTGAAGTCCGCACAATCTATCTTAATTTCTGAGTTGCCCACAAACTCAGGAATTTGGGGCTGATAATCGTCAGGGGGCGAGGTCCATATGGGGTCACTCTGGGGGGCTGTCTCCTTTGCTACACCTGATGATGAGGGGGTAGAGGAGTAGAGGAAAGCAGCCTCCTCTTCTCCCTCAATGGCCAACTCAGTATCAGAGGCAAGCATGGCGTATGCCTCTTCAGCTGAATAAACTTGTTGGGACGGACAGGCCATTTTTCTTTTATTGGGGTGTAATGTGTGAAATGTGTAAAACTTTATTTAGTGTGGAGTGTGTATGAGGTGCTTTCACACGTGAAGAGGCTTGTAAAAAATTGCTAAATAAATGTAGGAGAAAAAAAAATATATTTGAAAACTGAGCAGACGCGATCAGTAATGGACACTACTGATCGGTGCTCAGGGGTTGCAAAATGCACGCAGGCACATTTTTTCCCACCAAAATTTTTTTTAATAAATAAAAAAATGAGCACACTACAGATGGTGCGTGTGTGCAAAAACTGTAGTATAAAAATTCACTACAGTGCTTGGTGGTTTTAAAATGCATGCACACACGCAGATGGTGCGTTCGTGCAAAATCCTAAACTGACACTAAGGCCTCCTGCACACGAACGCAGGCCGCAATGCACGAACACCAACCGTGGGGTATCCGCAGTAGATCGTAGACCCATTCACTTTAATGGGTCTGCGATCCACCCGTTCCGCAAAAAGATAGGACATGTTCTATCTTTTTGCGGAACGGAAGTACGGGATGAAAACCCATAGAAGCACTCTGTAATGCTTACGTAGGGTTCCGTTCACAGAAAAATTATAATAAATATGCAGATGTAAATGAGCACACTAGTTATCGGTGCTCTGCAGCACGCATGCACAGATCGTGCGTGAGTGCAAAAACTGTAGTATACAAATTCACTACAGTGGTTAAAAAGTGAACACTGGCTAAAAATTTAACTTATATCTATATAGAAATATAGAGCTCTATATATATTTATATAAACCCCTAACTACAGTTTCTTCTTTTTGACCAAAAAAAAGGAAAAATTGGCAAAAATATTAACACTGATGTGGAAAAAAAAAAAGCACAAAAGATAATCCCTAGGTGCTGATCAGGCAGGTATGCACTGAACAGCACTTGGCGGTCACAGCTCGCACGCAGAAAAAGTTGTGCAGTGCTAGAAAATGGTAAAAAAAACGCACTGACCAAATGACCTCCGTAAAAAAAGGACGGGAGGGAGGGGGGGACGGGAAGGGACAGGGATGGAGGGTGGTTTAGGGATCTAGAACTGCTGCAAATGGAAAAAAAAATCATGGCAGCAGTTCCAGATGTTGTTCTTCTTTACAGGAACAGTTGAAGTCGCAGTGGTGGTGCACCACAAGTCCCAGACACCATCTAGAATGGCTGCATGCAGGGAAGTTCAGCCCTTTCCTGTGCAGCTGTAGTGCTGCCATTGGCTGGAGCGTTGTTCCAGCCAATAGCAGCGCTGGCAGGGGACCCAAAACACTGGTTCCCCTGCCTGACCCAGGGGGACAGGTGCTGACAAGTTCAGCACCAGTCTCCCCTGTACAAACCCTGTTCCACCCCCCTGCAGCTTCCTGGATAAAAATACATCCGGAGCGGAGATTGGCCGTTCTGCAGAAATTGGCCAATTGCAGTGATTGATGTTGCAGGGGGGGGCGGAAAAACCTCCCTGTAGGCTGCCTGCCGTCCTGAGCAGCCATCGTCACTCGGTCGCCAAGCAATTTCTCTCAGGGACCGAGTGAACACCGCACCGTAGCTGTACTGCGCTGGTATTTTGTACCTAGTTCGCAGCACCGTACAGCTACGGCGCTGGAAGCGAACGGGTTAAGATACGATAAGCCGTGTGTACATGCTAATAACCAAGTATGCATTTTGTAAGAAAAAAAACCATAGTCTTAGCAATTAACCCGTTAGTAGAATATAGAAAGCTCATAGAATACTAACCAATCAATAGATGGATTCCGTTCTGATCAATCAGAAGTTATTGCTGGAATATAAACCAATGATGTCAATACTTTAAGGGGTTACACCCTTGGAATGGGTATAAATAAAGGGTCAAGGACACTCCCTTTTCCTCCGTCATTCCCCGGAACACGTTGTATCGATCCTCACGTGACTGGCCCTTGGTCTGCCACAGTCCTGGCCGCCATAGAGGCTGACGCTTTTTCCTATAGTGTACAACCACAACTGCTGGATTGCAGGGGGTCATAACCATGGAAAAGAGCAGTGCCTACATAATGTGATGGGAAAATGAACCAGCAAAGGAGGCACTATGGCTAATAACAAAAAATGATACATTGATAAATGCCACTTGCTGGAGTGAGACAACCCTTTTAAATGTATGACAAAAATGCCTAACTGACAGGGAAGAAGCTGAACAGACTGCGCTGACTATGGAGTCTGTTCAGGATCCTGTGCTGCATATAAGGCTACTTTCACACTCGCGTTTTGTGCGGACGCGTCCATTCAGAACGGATCTGTTTGTATTATCTGTAACATAGCCAAGACGGATCCATCTCGAACACCATTGAAAGTAAATGGGGGACGGATCCGTTTTCTATTGTGCCAGAGAAAACGGATCCGTCCCCATTGACTTACATTGTGTGCCAGGACGGATCCGTTTGGCTCAGTTTCGTCAGACGGACACCAAAATGCTGCAAGCAGCGATTTGGTGTCCGTCTCCAAAGCTGAATGGAGACTGATCGGAGGCAAACTGATCCGTTTTGGACCCTTGTGAGCGCCCATGACTGATCTCACAAACGGAAACCAAAACGCCAGTGTGAAAGTAGCCTAAGTATTTTTCGTCCGGTCTTTATTGCAGATTCTGTCAAAGAGGCTCCAACGAAGATGTGAGCATGTGTGGGCCTACGTTTTATGTATTACTGTAACTTTCCTACTCAGAAATGGTAGGAGAGTATTTTTGACTCTTCTCGACCTCTGCATATGACTATTACTTCAGGAGCCCTAGCTGCAACACGTCAAACACGAAGCAGCACCGGGAGAACGGCCGGACAGGGAACCGTCCAAACCTCCTCTGACCAATCAGCCGTCACACACGAGAACCAGGACGCCGGTGCAGCCAATCAGAGCAGCCAGCTGGGAGACAGCGCATTCGCGGTCACCAAGAGCTCGGTATCGCGATACTTTCCGCCGCCCGGGAGCTCCGTCCTGCTAACAGCAGCGGCCGCTGGATGGACAGCCGCCTCCAGCCTTTCTCCGGAGATTAGGAGGGCACGGAGTGTAATTAGCGGCCGAGGAAGGGATAGAGAGCGGTTTCTCCAGCCCTGAGCCTTTCTGTACCTCCTCAAAATGTCGGCGCAGGCCCAAATGCGCGCCATGCTCGACCAGCTCATGGGGACCTCTAGGGACGGTAAGCGATTCCTCTGTAGCTTTTTCATGGTATTGACATCTGGTGCCGCGGGCGGGTGTGATTGACAGTGTGCTTCTACACGTCCCAGACCTAAAAGCCATAGACATTTCTCAGATGTTTCGTCTGCAATAAGGAAGGCGGGAAAGATTGCAGCTGCCGTGTAACCTGTGACCGTCCAGCGGTGGGGGCGCTGTTCTGCCGTCTTCAGTGTATTGTGTCCATTGGGCGCTTGGTGCCTCCACCTCACCAGGATTTGTCGGGTCCCTGTCTCTGCTGATTTTGGGCCCCTATAGAAGACTCATTTTGAGCATTCATTCAGCCTGTGAGTTACTCATACAGATACCAGGGCAGAAGGTTTAGATACTAATAGGTAAAGATTCTGGGGCAGCCGCTAACCAGTAGTACTCCATATGTCACCCGGTGATTTAGGATTAGGCCGTCCTTTCATTGTTCAGGGATCAGGGACCTCCGACACTCACTGTGGTGAAACTACAACTCTTGCTGTTCTTGGGACTACTGTACAAGTGAATGGAGCATGCTGGGAGTTGTAGTTTCACCACAGCTGGCTCGCCGGAGGTTGCTGAGCCCTCTTGTTGCCAATCCCCATTCGGAGCCACAGCATTTAAAATACACATCTGCGATAGAAATCCATTAGCCTCAGAATTCTGCTGCGTGAGCATGGCCTCTTAGGCCGACCATACACACGATACCTGCTGGCAGAACCTTGGATCCACCAGTCGCTCTGTCCTGACACACCACCACATGCTTACTCAGCCGAGTGACTGTGCATCCCCGACAGTGAGAGAGGAGAAAGCCATGCTTATCAACCCGAGAACAAAATGATTGGACATGATGAAATCCAGCAGCCTGATTCTTCTTTTCCCCTGATATCTGCCCCCAGGAGGCCCCTTCCATACACATTAGGACAGTCAATACTGCCAAGATCGGTTCGATCAACGAAGGAGTGACACTTGGTGCCCCCTCTGCCTGCCTAACCATTTAGATGCTGTAGTCACTATTGCCCACTGCACCTCAGGGGTGAAACAGCCAGGATCAGAGCGAACTCCAGTCCTGGTCATTGCAGTGGCAGCTCGGCTGCTTGGTAAGAGCAGGGAGTGGGATGAAATGAAAAATAAACTTTCACCTCTGGCTTCAGAGATGCTGGATGTACAGCATTATAAGGCCTCATTCGGATGGCCATAATTTGGGTGCATTTTAGCATCTATATTACAGCCACAAATCCCAGCCCAACCGCCATTTGGCTTATTAGACAGGGATTTAGCCGTAACATTAAATGTGCGGCGTGAGGTCTCACAGTCACGTTACCGATTACTAGTCGACTATCTGATCCAATCCTCCAACCTTCGTCAAATAATTTGATTGCTGTGTGAAGGGCCCTTTACACAGGCCGAGAATCCACCAGGTAATTGTTAACCAGTACTCATGGCAATGCTTGTTGGCGCTTATCTGGCGGTGTAAAGGTTCCGCCGACGAACAAGCATAAATGCGGCAGTCTGCTTCACTGATGAGCAGGAACGCTTCCTTCCTGACAATCGCTGCTAAATTGTCTCGTCTAAAGGGATCTTTATTACAGAGTAAGTTGAAGGCGGTAGGATTTCCCATTGCAGTCAGTGGTTACCATTACACCTAGCTGCGCTCTGCCAGGGCCAGGCACGATGGCATTTTCACAGCTTGGCCCTGTCAGAATGGAGCATGTGTGGCACGTTGCTAAGGGGACGGGCGCAAATCTATGAGGGGCGGTGTCCAACACGGATGCTGTTTTGAAAACCGCCATCTTAGAACTAAATTGATATTTTCATATGGGAAGAGTTTACCATATGACACACACCTGATAGAGAATTTGATGAGGAATCTAAATCTTAAATGTGACATACCTTTATTCATGCCAAAGTTATTAATAATTTTCTCTTTTCTACAGAGACAGAGGAGAGGGCAGTGATTGTGCTCATTTCTGGGGAGCGCTGTACCCGAGTGATTGCAGCACCCTAACGGACCACCCATCTGCCATGGCACAATTGGCAAATTGCTCGCCAAACATCACCAAACGGGTTCTGTCTTGGAGCTGCCAAATGTGGGTCCCGTTACAATTGCTGTGACAACCCGTTTTGCAAATTTAACATAGTGATCGGGATCATCCTTATTGAGATGATGCAGTAACTGGAGCTTTACAGGTGCCATTTGGAGTAGCCAGTTCCTGCCCAATCGTGGTTGGACTCGCCCTGCTCTCCTGTAACAGATGGAGGGTGCTATGATGTGGGCTCTCGTGGAAGGACGTCAGGACAGCCATTGTTGCCTAGTCTGGGGCCGTTTTGTTACATCCTCTTTTTGGCAGCTCCAACACAGAATCTGTTTGGTGAAATCTGTCAAATTTTGCCAACTGTGCCATGGCGGATGGGTGGTCTGTTAGGTCTTTGTCACACGGGCGTCACGTATTTGTGCCGGATAAGATGCAGGTGCGTCGCAGGAAAATGCGCAATTTTTCCGCACGAGTGCAAAACATTTTAATGTGTTTTGCACGCGCGTGAGAAAAATCCGCATGTTTGGTACCCAAACCCGGACTTCTTCACAGAAGTTCGGGTTTGGGTTAGGTGTTGTGTAGATTTTATTATTTTTCCTTATAACATAGTTATAAGGGAAAATAATAGCATTCTTAATACAGAATGCTTAGTACAATAGGGCTGGAGGGGTTAAAAAATAATTATAATAATTTAACTCCCCTTAATCCACTTGTTTGCGCAGCCCGGCTTCTCTTCTGTCGTCTTCTTTGAGGAAAAGGACCTGCGGTGATGGACCATGTGATGAGCACAGTGACGTCATCACAGGTCCTTTTCCTCAAAGAAGAAGACAGAGGAGAAGCCGCGCTGCGCAAACAAGTGGATGAGGTGAGTTAAAAAAAATAATCTTTTTTTTAACCCTTCTATCCCTATTTTACTTAGCATTCTGAATTAAGAATGCTATTATTTTCTCTTATAACTATGTTATAAGGGAAAATAATAATGATTGGGTCCCGATCGTCTCCTAACAACCATGCGTGAAAATCGCACCGCATCCGCACTTGCTTGCGATTTCTCACGCAGCCCCATTCACTTCTATGGGGCCTGCGTTGGGTGAAAATCACACAAAATAGAGCTTGCTGCGTTTTTTACGCAACCCACAAGTAATGTGTGAAAATCACCGCTCATGTGCACAGCCCCATAGAAATGAATGGGTCCGGATTCAGTGCGGGTGCAATGCGTTCACCTCACGCATTGCACCCCCGGAAATCTCACCCGTGTGAAAGAGGCTTTAGGGTGCCATGTGTTAACCCCTTCAGGACCGGGGGATTTTCCATTTTTGCATTTTCGTTTTTCACTCCCCTCCTTCCCATAGTCTTAACTTTATTTTTATTTTTCCATTAACATAGCCTTAGGCTACTTTCACACTTGCGGCAGAGGAATCCGGCAGGCAGTTCCATCGCCGGCAAAACGTAAGCCAACTGATTGCATTTTAAGACTGATCAGGATCCGTCTGTCCATTTGTCATACGGACAAACGTATCCGTTTAGATTTTTATTTATTTTTCACATTTTTACCGGTCTGTGCATGCGCAGACCTGAAAGACTGGTCCGGCATTCAGGCAAGTCTTCAGTTTTTTTGGGCGGGGATAAATCCGTAGCATGCTGCGGTTTTATCTTTTGCCTAATTAGTCAAAAAGACTGAACTAAAGACATCCTGATGCATCCTGAATGGAATGCTCTCCATTCAGAATGCATGGGGATAAGACTGATCAGTTATTTTCCGGTATAGAGCCCCGAAGACGGAACTCTATGCCGGAAAAGAAAAACGCAAGTGTGAAAGTACCCTTATTAGGGCTTATTTTTTGCGGGACAAGTTGTACTTTCTAATGGCACCATTTACGGTTGCATACCATGTAGTAGGAAGCGGAAAAAAATTCCAAATGGGGTAGAATTGTGAAAAACGCAATTGTAATAAAGGTTTTTATTTTTTACACTGTACACTGAGGTAACATTGACCTGTTATCTTCATTCTCCAGGTTTGTACGGTTACAACAATACTACACTTGTATAATTTTTCTTGCATTTTAATATTGAAGAAAAAATGAAAACCTTTTGAGGGGGTAAATTTTTTTATTTTTATTTTTTAACCATATTCTGGCCCCTATAACTTTTTTGTAGTTATCGTATGTGTACGGGGCTGTGTGAGGGCTCAGTTTTTGCGGGGCGATCTGTTCTTTTTTTAGTGATACCAATTTGAAGTGTGAGAGACTTTTTGATCACTTTTTATAAAAAATTATTTGGTATTGGGTAGTTGAAGTGACAAAAAAAAAAGGCAAATTGGCAGTTTTTTTATTTTTTCACCCGTTACGCCATTTGCCGTATGCTATTAATATTGTTATATTTTAATTGTATGGACATTTTCGCACGTGGCGATGCCCATGATGTTAAATTTTTTTATTGGTTAAGTATTTTTATTTTAAGGAAAGGGCGGGGGGTGATTTGAACTTTTTTATTTTTTATATATTAGTAAAAACTTTTTTTAAGTCACTTCCTGGGTGACAATAACTGGCAATCATTAGATCGCCCATTGTGTTAATTGATGTCAATTGTGGCCTGTATTGGTATATTCCTGAAATAGGCACCGAAGCCTGAAGCAGGCTTCTGGCTATTTCAGCAATATAACAGTTTCCCCGATCTCAGTCAGGGAACGCTGTTACTGGAGCCGAAGCGCGCGACTTCGCTTCCGGTCTGATCAGATGCTGTGGTCACATATTTGACCACGGCATCTGAAGGGTAAAATGTATGCGATCAGAAGCCCGGCGGCTATGGTGCCCACTGCATGTGCGAGCGGCCATGTTTAGGGACCGGACCTCCGCTGTACATATACGGCGGAGGTCCTTAAGGGGTTAAAATCCGCTGCAGTGACTCAGGTTCTGCGTTCCCCGGAGATCAGCATGATCTCTTTCCTCTCCTCCCATGTTAATCACATATGTCACATGAACCCATCCCATTTGAAAGTATATTTGTTCCAAGATGGCAGTGTTCAAAATGACCGCCATGTCGAACACCGTTCCTCACAGATTTGCCGCTTTTCCATTAGCAACATGCCACACAGGGAATGGCGTTCCCAACCACTGTTTTGTATTTATTCAGGTGTGTCCATACTTTTGGACCACCCGGTATTGTTGTTGTCCTTATTGCCTCCTTTACTGGCTTGATTCATCTTTCCAGCACAGCGGTGGCCATGCTTGCACTCTATAGGAAAATGCATCGGCCTCTCTGCTGGCTGGCACAGTGGAAGTGTGCACAGGCTAAAGCTTTTTCCTATAGTTTGTAAGCATGACCATCGCTGCTGGATTGCAGGGTGGTCATAACCCCTGGATACAAGCAGTGTATAATGTGATGGAAAAACGAATCGAGCCAGAAAAGGTTAGGAAACAATATCGAAAATAACAATACTAGTAAGTGGCTTGTATCAACTTTGTCTATATGATAAATGCCATTTGCTGAAGTGAGACAACCCTTTAAAACTGAGTTAAAATGCACTTACAGGAGTTCTTCAGAAATAATGACTTTTTATCTAGTGCCCACAGCCTGCCCTGTAAACACAGGATTCCTACCTGCTCACCATCGCTCCGATCTTGTGTAATCTCGCTCTCTCCAAAAAGACATCCATGTTTTCCATTCCATCCACAATGACAGCCACAAGTGAGAGATGACCCTTCACCTCTGTAGGGGCAGGAATATACAGAGAGTTTAAATTGTTCTCACCCCTCCTCCCTCTGTTTGTTTTTTTTCCTGCCCCTACGGGGTAAGCATGCAGAGAGAGTCCTTCCTATCGGGAGGTGAAGACTTCAGATTTTTTTTTCCAGATCTCCCGCTACCTTCCCGCGGCAGGAGCTAAGGCTAGGCAGCGGGAGCAACATGGATGCTCGCTCTGGCTTAAGCTGGGACCTGCGCCCCATCCATGTCTTGGTCTTCCTTCCACTACTATTAAAGGGAACCTGTCACCGGGATTTTGGGTATAGCGCTGAGGACATGGGTTGCTAGATGGCCGCTAGCACATCCGCAATATCCAGTCCCCAAAGCTCTTTGTGCTTTTATTGTGTATAAAAAAAATCGATTTGATACATATGTAAATTAACATAAGAGTCATATCTTACTTGTGTGACCAAAGAAGAGTCATATTTTCAAGCTCTGACTCATCTCAGGTTAATTTGCATATGTATCAAATCGGTTTTTATACACAATAAAAGCACACAGAGCTAAGGGGACTGGGTATTGCGGATGTGCTAGTGGCCATCTAGCAACCTACGTCCTCAGCTCTATACCCAAAATCCAGGTGACATGTTCCCTTTAAGGTATCTGAGGTCTGCTTCCTAAGGTCATGGGACGCTCGCTCCAGTTCGTGCTGGGGCCTGAGTTTCATCCAGATTGCTATCCTGCTTCTACAGGGTACGCTTGTTGAGACCTGGGTCACGTGGCACGCGCGCAATTTTTGTGACTCGCACCTTCGACTTTACATACCAGAAGCAGAGGGAGCCATAGCGCACCATGCAAGATGCACAAGGATGACTTCAGACGCCAGTATTTGATAGCAGGGCGCTCATGCAACCTGGAAACTGCATCTCCTGCACCTGAAACTCCTGCACCCTGTTCAGAGGGCTCTGATCCCTCTCCAACTGCACCTCCCGTGAGTTCGCCCATGGGCAGTATGATTTTTGAATTTGTGTATTTTTTTTCCTTGACCCAATGTATGATACTTGGTTGCTCTTCTCTGTTCTTTAGGGAGCAAGAGAATCTAAATCTAGAGCAAGACCTCTAAAGTGAGCTACTTGTGCCAAGAGACTACATAATTTCTTTTTGCAGTTATCAGGCAAAGTCTACATTTCGGACATCGTAAAAGAAGAGCAGCCATGTATCTTTTCTGATAGGAAATCTTTTATTCAAGAAGAGATCAGATCTTCCATGGTGTCACTGAGAGCAGCTAGTCCCACTCAAAATCCTAAAAAACCCAGAATGTCCGTTCAATCCTCCTCTGAGCCAGAGGACAATGACGAGGATGCCTCTTCCTCCAGACGAGTCTTTGAAGAGGATCTCTTGTCTGACGGAGAAATTGTGGAGAATGATAAAAAATACTTCTCAGATGCGATGGAAGAGTTAATCAAAGCCATAAGGTCCACTATGGGTATAGAAGATACTCCCAAACTACGTACAGTACAGGATGAGATGTTTGGGGGTCTAAAAGCGAAAAAATCTAAAATATTCCCCGTCAATGAAAACATTAAGGACATGATTATGGATGAATGGATCGAGACAGAAAAAAGGCTAGGAGTATCAAGAGAATTCAGGAATTGATTAAGATTTGATGCAACAGAATGTAAAATATTTGAAATTCCCAAGATCAATATCCAGGTGGGTAAGGTAGTAAAAAAAGTCTGCGCTACCGTTTGAGGATTCCTCGCAGCTTAGCGATCCGATGGAACGTAAAGCAGACTCCCTCCTAAGGGAAGCTGCAATGTTTGGCATCAAGACTAACATTGCAGCTACATCTGTAGCCAGAGCTATGTATTTCTGGTTATCAAAATTAGAGGAACATCTGAAAAATAAGACCCCCAGGGAAGATATTATAAATTCTGTCCCACTCTTAAAATTGGCAACTGCTTTTTTGGCTGACTCATCGGCTGAGTCAGTGTGTTTTTCCGCCAAAGATGCAGCTTTATCCAATGCTGCCAGAAGAGCATTATGAATGAAAGCTTGGTCGAGGGATAAGGCCTCCAAGGCCAAGTTATGTTCTATTGCCTTTTCAGGCGTATTTGTGCCAATATTAGACAAAATATTGGAAAAAGCTGCTGACAAGAAAAAGGGGTTTCCGGAAGAGAGAGAAACTAAAAAGAAACCCTTTCACCTGTTCTTTTCCCAATGTATATCCTATAGAGGGCAGGGTAAGACCGGTCGTTGGAGCTACAGCAAGGGAGGCAAAGGTAGAGGATTTATCCTCAATCCCCAGAATAAGCAGAACAAACAATGACGCCAAAGTAGAAGGAAGGTTGAAGGATTTTCTAGAGCAATGGAATCAGATCACATCAAATCCCTGGGCTTTACAGATCCTAGCACAGGGTTACAAGATAGAATTTTCTTCAAACCCTCCAGAAAGATTCACAATTACTACCCACAACATAGGAGTTTAAGAGAAGATCTGGCAGGAGGTTCAGTACCTGATCAGATCAAGAGTTATAATAAAAGTGCCACATACCGAAATAGGAAGGGGATTTTATTCACGGCTCTTCCTAGTCAAGAAACCAGACAATTCGTACCGCACAATAATAACTCTAAAACCCCTAAACAGGTCTATTGTGTACAGGAAGTTCAAAATGGAGTCGGTTGCCTCTACCATTCCGCTGATTCCGGAAGGTGCCTTTTCTGCGTCAATAGATTTAAAAGATGCCTACTACCACATACTAATCCATCAGGCCTCTAAGAAGTACCTAAAATTTGCGGTAAAAGATCCCAAGGGTTACCTCCACCGCTTTGTGGCGCTTTGATTTGGCATTTCTTCAGCTCCAAGGACCTTCACCAAGTTGGTAGTAGAAATGGTGGCGTTCCTATGAAGGAAGGGAGCAAATATTGTCCCATACTTGGACAACTATTGGAGACTCAAAAGAAGAAACCTCCAAGGTAACAAGAGATTTTATGAACACCCTTTCTGATCTGGGCTGGTTTATAAACCTGAAAAAATCTACACTCACCCCGTCCACAAAATAAGGTTCCTGGGTATAGTGTTAGATTCTGTATCCCAGAGGACGTACCTACCTAAGGACAAGATAAAAAACAAAGTGACAAAGTATCAGAACTCTCACAGATGCTTCATTTGGCAAACAATGAGTCTACTAGGTACCCTAACTTCTTGCTTAAGCTCAGTCCCATGGAGCCAGGCACATACCAGAACCATGCAGAATTGGATCCTAAAAACTGGAACAAAAAGCAGTCCTCACTAGACAGAATAATCGGCATTCCATCGGTGGTCAAAATAGATCTGAAATGGTGGAAAAAAGAAGAGAAACTTCTCCAGGGTACAGGCTGGTTTAGGATCCCAGAGGTCCAAATATTAACGGACGTCAGTGCTTCAGGTTGGGGTTCAAAAATAGGAAGTCATTACTTCCAGTCGGTCAGTCATCATAAGAAACAGGTCTTCAAATTTCAGAGAGCTGTACGCAGTCCTTATGGCCCTAACAGAAGGTCTCTATCTACTAAAGGGCAGACATCTGAAAGTTCTTTCAGACAATATCACAACAATGGCATACCTAAAACATCAGGGCGGCACAAGATCCAGCCCTCTAGCAGAGGTAGCAAAAATAATACGTTCTCAGGCAGAAGAAAATGTTCTCTCCTTAACATCGATCCATCTAAAAGGGTCAGAAAATCTAGAAGCGGATTTCCTAAGCCGACAATCCTTACATCCAGGAGAATGGTCCTTAAAGCTGGAAATTTTTCAGGAATTCTCTTCCAGATGGGGTGTTCCAGAGAGACCTATTCGCATCCAGAAAAAGTACTCCGGTCCGCAGATTCTGTTCGCTAGACCCCAGGGACAGACCACGGGTAGTAGACCCCCTGTCAATAAGCTGGAGATGGAGCCTTGTCTACACTTTTCCACCCTTCCCACTGATTTCCTGTGTGATATAGAAAATTCAGAGGGAACCAACAACAATGATCCTAATATCTCTTCACTGGCCGAAAAGAAGCTGGTTCTCGGCTCTGAAAAGAATGGCACTGGAAGAACCATGGAAAATACCCTTACAGGAGGGTCTCCTCACTCAGGGACCAATAAAACAGCAAAATCCACAGCTCTACAATCTAGCTGTCTGGATCCTGAGAGCGAATCTCTCAGGAGACAGGGCCTTTCAGACAGAGTAATTCATACTCTTTTTAAGCAAGTAGAAAAAGTCACTTCAGCCATTTATCTCAATATCTGGAAGAGATTCTGCAGTTGGCTAGGAGAAGAACATCCGGACACCTCTTCTCCAATTAATAAAATACTAGATTTTTTTACAGAACGGATTATAAATTGGTTTAAGACCCAGCACAATTAAGGTCCAGATATCTGCTCTTAGTGCCTTTTACGACACAAGTCTTGCATAACACAGGTGGATAAGGAGATTCGTCAGAGCAGCTTCCAGATTAAAGCCGACCTTGAGATCTACAGGGTGGGCCATTTATATGGATACACCTTAATAAAATGGGAATGGTTGGTGATATTAACTTCCTGTTTGTGGCACATTAGTATATGTGAGGGGGGAAACTTTTCAAGATGGGTGGTGACCATGGTGGCCATTTTGAAGTCGGCCATTTTGAATCCAACTTTTGTTTTTTCAATAGGAAGAGGGTCATGTGACACATCAAACTTATTGGGAATTTCACAAGAAAAACAATGGTGTGCTTGGTTTTAACGTAACTTTATTCTTTTATGAGTTATTTACAAGTTTCTCTTTGTTTACAGCCATTGACATGTTGCCGAGGTTAACAAGTGAGGAGCGGATAGAAATTGTGTTGATGTCTGGTGAACGCAGTAACTGGGTCATTGCAGCAGATTTCAATGCAAGACACCCTACGAGACCACCCATCTCCCATGCTACAGTTAGCAAACTGCTTGCTAAGTTTCGTGAAACTGGTTCAGTGTTGGATTTGCCAAAATGTGGACGCATGAAATCTGTCTCTAATGAAGAAACATCAGTGGCTGTCCTAGCTTCATTCAGCAAGAGCCCACAGCGTAGCACTCGCCGCATGTCACTGGAGAGTGGCATTAGTCGAACATCCCTTCGGCAGATATTAGCTACTCACAAATGGCACCCTTACAAACTCCAGCTACTGCAGCATCTCAACGAGGATGACCCAGATCGGCGCACTGAATTTGCAGAATGGGCAAAACAAAAATTGGAACAGGACCCTCAGTTTACGCAGAAGATTTTGTTCAGTGATGAGGCAAACTTTTATGTGAATGGTGAAGTTAACAAACAAAACCACCGCTATTGGTCTGACACTAAGGGCTCATTCAGACGGCCGTATGCTGTCCGCAGAAATACTGAATGCTATCCGTTTTTTTTGCGGATCCGCAAAAAATCTGATAGCATTCAGTCTTTTTGCGGACCCATAGACTTCAATGGGGCCATCTCCTGATTTTCACGGACAAGTATAGGACATGTTTCATTTGTTTTGCGGAACCGTGGAATAGAAAAGGGCCCCATAGAAGTGAATTGGTCAGTATCTAATCCGCAAAAAAACGGATCCGCATTTTTGCGGATAGCATACGGCCGTCTGAATGAGCCCTTACCCACATTGGATAGATCCCTCCAAGACTGTTGGAACAAAAAAATTGATGGTATGGTTTGGTATATGGGGTACAAAGATAGTGGGGCCATTCTTCATCAATGGAAACCTCAAGGCCACTGGATATGCGAAATTGCTACATGATGATGTGTTTCCCTCTTTATGCACTGAAGCTGGCACATTCCCTGAGTTTTTCCAGCAAGATGGTGCACCACCACATTATGGGTGTCAGGTCCGAGCATTCCTAGATGAACCGTTTCCTGGAAAGTGTATTGGTCGTCGTGGGCCAGTTGAATGGCCCCCAAGGTCTCCCGATCTGACCCCCTTTAGACTTTTATCTTTGGGGTCATCTGAAGGTAATTGTCTATGCTGTGAAAATACGAGATGTGCAGCACCTGAAACTACGGATACTGGAAGCCTGTGCTAGCATTTCTCCTGCGGTGTTGCTATCAGTGTGTGAAGAGTGGGAGAAGAGGGTTGCATTGACAATCCAACACAATGGGCAGCACATTGAACACATTTTATAAGTGGTCAGAAACTTGTAAATAACTCATGAAAGAATAAAGTTACGTTAAAACCAAGCACACCATTGTTTTTCTTGTGAAATTCCCAATAAGTTTGATGTGTCACATGACCCTCTTCCTATTGAAAAAACAAAAGTTGGATTCAAAATGGCCGACTTCAAAATGGCCGGCATGGTCACCACCCATCTTGAAAAGTTTCCCCCCTCACATATACTTATGTGCCACAAACAGGAAGTTAATATCACCAACCATTCCCATTTTATTAAGGGGTATCCATATAAATGGCCCACCCTGTAGAATTCCTCAATGGAATCTCAACATAGTTTTAGAAGGATTAACTAGATCTTCCTTCTTTCCCTTAGCTGAAATCTCTATAAAACACCTGTCCCTCAAGACTGCTTTCCTGATGGTCATCACTTTAGCCAACAGTTTAAGTGAAATTCAGGCCCTCTCCTGTAGAGAGCCATTAAGATTTTTGAGGACTGAAAAGTGTTAAGGCTAGATCCAGGATTCCTCCCTAAAGTGGGGTTAGATTTCACAGAGACCAGGAAAATGTCTTACCATCAGTTACCAGCTCTCCAGAAGATAAGATAGAAATGCCTTGTCCTTGATGTAAGGAACACCATCTTACAATATTTAGAAGCTTCTAAAGGTTTCAGAAAAGACAACAACCTTTTAGTTCAGTTCGGAATAAGAATCAAAGGAAGGAAGCTTTCCAAGTCCTCAATAGCTCGATGGATTAGATCTACCATAGAGTGCAGCTACTCCATTCAGAACATACCCTGTCCAGAGGGTATAAAAGCTCACTCTACCAGGGCTACGGCCTCTTCTTGGGGAGAAAAAGCTGGTGTTTCATTAGATTTAATCTGCAGAGCAGCTACCTGGTCTAGTCTCAGCACATTTGTAAAACATTATCACCTTAAGCTTTTGGCCAAAAAGTTCTGCAGGCGGTTTCCCACCTTGTTAAAGGGGTTCTGCAGTTTGTTTAAACTGATGATCTATCCTCTGGCTAGATCATCTGCATCTGACCGGCGGGGGTCCCAGGTGTTGAAACTGCAGAACACCTTTAAGTATTTGTGAGTTCTCACTTGTGGCCATCATGGTGGATGGAATGGAAAACCGCAATTAGACTTACCGGTAATTCTGTTTCCTTGAATCCACCATGACGGCCCATATATATCCCTTCAACTCTTCTCCCCCCCCCCCCCCCCAAAAATAAATTTTTTATATATATTTATTATACACCTTTTTGTTGATGTGTTTGTATTGGATATTAAGTAATCAAGGGGACACACATTATTGCTCACCTTCCTTAATAATTAGTAAAAACACTGAGAAGGGAGGAGGGGTGGAGGCAATTTAAACTCTCCGTGTATTCCTGCCCCTACAGAGGTCAAGGGTCATCTCTCACTTGTGGCCGTCAAGGGAACGGAATTACCGGTAAGTCTAATTGCGTTTTTTCTTAACGTCTTGATGATGGGTTTGTGCTTTAGGGTTGTATGTTTATGGCACTTTAGAATAAGTTGTTTGGCCGTAGGTTACCTGGGTATTTCTGACAACCCGACCTCCTCAATAGGTGGTGTAGAAATTTTTCACCATTTCTGCTATCCTTATTTTTTTTATAAAGTGAGCCAAAATGATTTTGTCCTGGCGCCTGGGTATTTGCCCCTGCTTGAAAATAGGCCCAGCACACCAGCAGCCGGGCGCAGCCACTGGAGGGTTAGGACTGCGAGCAAAATGAAACTTTTTTTTTTTAAATCGCTTGCGCCCAGGCTCTGACTGCGTCTGCCACCCTGCCCGGACCCCTCAGCTTTCGGCTCCATTGTGGTTTGTCCACTCTCTCTCGTCGTCTATCGGTCGCAGCGTGCTGATGTCGCCGTGCGTAATCTCCAGGGCAGTTAAAAATGGCGAAGCCTTTACCGGAGCCCGGCCGATACTTATCTGTGATAACTGTCCGGCAGACATCAGAGCCCGTGTCCCGGTAAGAGAGCCTCGGCGGGGGAAGAGGAGTTAGTGCAGGGGAGGCAGAGCGGGAGCACAGGTAGCGGCGCTGCACTCGCTGACAAGTGGAGGAAAGACAATCGGCCCATCATCATTCCTCCTGCTGTATACAGCAGGGGACATGATCGGGCAGCGCAACATCCCAGGACACCAAGTGCTGCCAGGTCCCTGCACGGCCGGCTCTGCGGCGGTAAATGATGCGCTCTGCACTTATCCGGTAGGCTCAAAGTTTGTAATGTCTGCCTGCTACTGCCAAGTTGGCCTCTAGCATGGCCATGAACCCAGCGGGGAGCTGCATACCTGCTGCCGTCATTAGGCCGGAGCTCCTGCTAGCCACAACTGGTGGCCATTCCTGCTCCGTGCTCCATCCCTGCAGTTACCATTCGGCCATTTCTTAGTTCTTTCCCTTTCTAGGAAAGCTGGGTGACAGCCTGTATACCACACTGAATGCCGGTTGGCAGCTCCTAGGAGAGCTGTGTGGTATACAGGCTGTCTGTCACCCAGCTTTCCTGGTCTCCTGAAGAGAATATATCTCAGTATAGGAACATTTAGATACGTTATCATATGATTTACCCATTCAGGAGTCTTGGGAAGCCGGGTTGCAGCTCCTATGAGAACTAAGACTACTGAATGGCCAAATCATCTGATGACTTCTCTATATGTTCCCATACTGAGATATATTCTCCTCAGGAAAGCTGGGTGACAGGCTGTATACCTCACAGTTCTCCTAGGAGCTGCCATAAGACTCCTGAATGGCTAAATCATCTGATAACTTCTCTATATGTTCCCGTACTGAGATATGTTCTCCTCAGGACTAGGAGACCAGGAAAGCTTGGTGACAATCCATGAGAGAGCTGGAAGGCCCCTCAGTATTCCTAGGGTAATTCCAATGGAAATATTTTCCACAGAGGATTACCTGTTGTGGATTTTTATCAAACTCTACATGTAGCGTGTGGATTTTCTGTGGAATTCAGCCACGATCAGTTACACGTGGTGAAATCATATATTACCACGGTGCGGATTTGAAATGTGCACAGTAGGTTCATTTCCGTGTGGATTTTATGAAGTGTGAGGATTTTTGGTAAAATCTCATCTATTTTGCTGGTATTTGCTGCAATACGCTGTGGATTTCATAGCTGCAGTTCTATGAGATGAATGAGCCCGGACCAAACATCCTGGGGAAGGGATATCAGTTCTGTCAGCTGCAGCACAGGGATTATACACACAGTGACGTCACAGCGCAGGGATTATACACACAGTGACGTCACAGCGCAGGGATTATACACACAGTGACGTCACAGCGCAGGGATTATACACACAGTGACGTCACAGCGCAGGGATTATACACACAGTGATGTCACAGCGCAGGGATTATACACACAGTGACGTCACAGCGCAGGGATTATACACACAGTGACGTCACAGCGCAGGGATTATACACACAGTGACGTCACAGCGCAGGGATTATACACACAGTGACGTCACAGCGCAGGGATTATACACACAGTGACGTCACAGCGCAGGGATTATAAACAATGCCCATGTTGTTTGGTTCTAGACTTTATATGTTAATTTAAGAGGTGTTATTTTTGTCGCTGAAAATAAGGCTTTATAAGGTAAAAAAAAAACGGCTCCTAACTTTTTTTTAGCTGGCTTCTAGATTCCAAGGAAATTTGTCAAGCCCTGCAATAGAGGAAGGATCAGGACCACTTCATACATTGCTGGCGATGGTTACTGGGAGACTGGTCATGCTACTGAACCTTGACCACCCCTGACTTAATACACTACCTCCCTTCTAAGTGGGTCTCCTATGGTAGCTACAGTTAACGCAAATATGAATGCAGGAAACCGTAAAAAAAATAGTCCTCCAAAATGTGGCCCATGCTGTTAACAATACCAGATCCCAGAGACTTAGAACAGATGTGCGTACATTGATCATACGTGCATCTTATGTCCATGCGCAAACCTTCTCCTGTAGGAAATGGGCCTGGATCAGGAAACTGAAGTCTGAGGAGCATATGTGCTATGTGTATTCTTCACTAAATAAATTCCCTTTAAAGAGTATTTGCTGGAGGAGTGGAGTAGACTGAACATGGTGGTTGCATTAGAAGTCATGGATTGTTTTTTTCTTCCCTGCCTTCCTTTTTATGTCTGTGGCTAAGCAGAATGTCCTGAACCTTTTGGAGACGGTTCACACTGTCAATCAATGCATGACTTGTGGAAATAACCAGGTATGTGGTTTCACGTATATTTCTACAAGAAAGTTTTTTAAAAAAAAAATTTTTTTTTTTTTTTTAGCCAAACAGTATTTTATAATTGTTGTTCAGTAAATGTGACCTTTTTTTGTTACTGAACAGTTGATGTGTGAGCTGTTCGATGCTTTAAAGCCAAGCACGTGGATTGTTATTACACAACTAAACAATAAAACTGATATGGTCAATACCACAAGTGTATTTAGTGTTTTAATCCACGTAGGAAATGTTTTTAAAATATGTGAAACCTCATGCCTGGCAATTGGTTTGGGAGGGAATAACTATAGATTGTTTTTCATTATGTCTGGATCAAGATGTTCTTTGATGAACTGTGTTAAAATGCTGGCAGACGCAATGTATTTTATACAAACTGAACAATCTGGCCCCCTTGTTTTATTTATAAAGGTTCAATGTATCTATGCCTGCCTACTTCAATCCGCAAGGGAGTATCAGAAAGGCCCCGCATTCGCCGAGCCGTGAGTTATAACAAACTTTTCAGATGTGTTAATGAATGTGGAGAGAAACGCAGTTGTGTAACAGAAACCATGAGATCTTGCAGCTGCTGACCCCAACAGTGAACCTATATCGCCCAACTATGAACCAGGACAGAAGACCTCTGCTGTAGACAGACCTCAGCTAGCATGGCTGTTACATTGCCTTTTGGTATACTGAAAATATCTTTCATACCAATGTGCAGAACTCTACAACGTGTAGTATCATTTGGTTGTATGGGTTTGGATTCAGGGAGGCTGAGTTGATGATAGCAGAGTGTGTCCTTAGCAGTTGGCAATGTGTTTTTTATACCACAATGATGGTGAGCACCCAAAAAACATCCCTAAGCCATGACATAGGGGCATGGCAGTATCTTGGCTCTTCATAGGTATTCTCTTCCTGTCACGAAGGTACATGAGCTGTGTGTAGTCACTCATGGTGATAAAATACGTGGTTGATCCCAGATCCCAGTACTTTTCCTTTAAAAAGCTCTAAAAACAATACATGCTAAGCAGAGTATCCCATCTGCACTACTGCATAAAACATTGAAAAGACTCGCATATTGCATCTATTTGGGTTGAAGCCTTCTAAAGATTTGACCTTATGCTGGACCAACACTGACCAGGTCTGTAGCGCTCCAGTGTGGTTAATTTATCTTGTATGAATTTATTACAATAGCAGGTTGAACATTTTAAAATTTAAGTAATTCAATTTGGCCATCATAGGCTACTTTCACACTGCCGTTTAGGGTTCCGCCTGTGAGATCCGTTTCAAGGATCTCACAAGCGGCCCCAAATGGATCAGTTTAGCCCCAATGCATTCTGAATGGATGCGGATCCATTCAGAATGCATCAGTTTGGCTCCGTTCCGCCTCCATTCCGCTCTGGAGGCGGACACCAAAACGCTGCTTGCAGCGTTTTGGTGTCCGCCTGGCGGTGCGGAGCCAAACGGATCCGTCCTGACACACAATGTAAGTCAATGGGGACGGATCCGTTTACCTTGACACAATATTAGTGCAATTGTAAACGGATCCGTCCCCCATTGACTTTCAATGTAAAGTCAGGACGGATCCGTCTGCATACACTTAGTTAAAAAAAAAATCTAAGTCTAGGTGTATGCAGACTGATTTGTACTGAACGGATCCATCTTTTGCATTTATAGGTGCGGATCCGTCTGTGCAGATACCAGACGGATCCGCACCAAACGCATATGTGAAAGTAGCCATACTTGTATCCTAGGGTTGGCTGCTTCTGCGTATAGGCTGATAGTGGCCTTGCCCTCAGTCCATATCCTTCCTGCATCTCACAGGAAAGGACATTAATATCTGATCGGTGGTGGTTCTGTATGAATGCACATTAATTCTCTATGGGATTGCTGGTAATGCTGGAGTACTGGACTTTGCTGTCCCTGGCAGTCCTATAGAGAAAGAATGGAGCCGCAGCAGACATGTGTGACCTGCATATACCTTCATAATGGGGCACAGGACCACAATCCTCGTAATAAGTTAGGGTCCTAGTGATTGGACCCCCACTGGTCAGATACTTATGCCCTATCCTGTGAATAAGGGATACGTTTTTAACTTTGTACAACCCGTTTAATGACCATCATTAGGAGAGGCAACCTGACTGTTGGAGGCTGGTGTTATGTTGTGCAGGTACTGTTCCTCTTGATTTGAATTTGATGGCCCAAACTGGGGTGGGATTGAGTGGTTAGTCTAGAAAATAATCAGACGTAATCTTACCACTGCACACTTGTAAAGAGAGTTGTAAGGCCTCTTTCAAACGGGCGTTGCGTGTGAGGGCCGGACAAGATGCGGGTGCGTTGCGAGAAAAGGCACGATTTTTCCACGCGAGTGCAAAACGTTTTAATGCGTTTTACACGCGCGTGAGAAAAATCGGCATGTTTGGTACCCAGACCCGAACCCGGACTTCTTCACAGAAGTTTGGATTTGGGATCGGTGTTGTGTAGATTTTATTATTTTCCCTTATACCATAGTTATACCATTTCTTAATACAGAATGTATAGTAAAATGTCCATTGAGTGGTTAAAAATAATAAACAAATTTAACTCGCCCCATCCACTTGATCGCGTAGTGGATCTCTTCTTTCTACTTTCTTCAGGACCTGGCTAAAGGACCTTTGATGAGGTCACTGCGCTCATCACATGGTCCAACACCATGGTAATGGACCATGTGATGAGCGCAGTGACATCACCACAAGTCCTTTTCATCAAAAAGAAAGACGACATGCCAGGCTGAGCGTTCAAGTGGATTAAGGTGAGATTATTAATAGTTTTTTATTTTTTAACCCCTCCATCACTATTTTACTTAGCATTCTGTATTAAGAATGCTATTATGTTATAAGGGAAAATAATAATGATCGGGTCACCATCCTGATCATCTCCTAGCAACCATGCAAGAAAATCGCACCGCCTCCGCACTTGCTTGTGGATGCTTGTGATTATCACGCAGCCCCATTCACTTCTATGGGGCCTGCATTGTGTGAAAAACGCATAATCTAGAGCTTGCTGCGATTTTTCATGCAACGCACAAGTGATGCGTGAAAATCACCGCTCACCTGCACAGCCCCATTGAAGTGAATGCACCCGCACTGAATCCGGACCCAATGCGTTCACCTCACGCATTGCACCCGCACAGAATTCTCGCCCGTGTGAAAGGGGCCTAAAAGAAGCAGCAGCTCAGCCCTTGTAAGGCTACTTTCACATCTCCGGTTAAAATTTTGATGCTGACGGAATGTCCGCCGGACCCATTAAGTGTAATGGGGTCTGGCGGAGATCCATACATGTTCTGGCAGGCATCGGAGAACCGACCGGACACAACCCGCTGCATGCCGCGGGTTGTGTTGGATTAGTTTTGGTGTGCAGTCCACTTTATAGCAGCAAGATGGCAGATGTGTAGATATAACTGTATCTCCACGCTAAAAGGGGCTTGGCAGCACCGTTTAAAGTGTATAGCAATGTACACATTCACATAAGCTGAAGGCTGATGGGCAGTCACATGCTTGACAGCCATAGTACATAGTGACTTTACCATAGAAATAGCTTACGGCCCAGCTTGTCAGGCGAGGACCCCAGCCTCTAAAGCATAGCTGAGAAGACCTCTTCTGAAGGGGACATAGAACTATATTGTCAGCTGCCAGAGAGGGACCGAGACAAAGGCTAGCCATACACGTTATACTTCTGTAGGCCGAACCTGCCAAAAACATCCGGTTTGACAAATTCTGATTCACCCCTGACATGATATATTGTCTGGAACGGTATGTTGGGCGGCTGCTATCAGAACTGTCTGGCAGCGGCTTTCTCTGCTCTCCCCATAGCATACTTAGAACATGTGTATAGCAGAGACAGGAGAGAGGGCTGTCGGCCAGCAGCTAGTTAAACTGGCCAAACACATTTAATAGGTCCAGCGCCTGCCTCCAGCAACACAGATAAGCAGCAACAAAGTCGGACAAATAACCACAAAATAGCTGAAAAGCGTATTATTATTTTTTCATATTCTAAAACACAGAATTACATTAAAGTAGTTATTAACATTTCAGAACTTTGGCATGAAAATGATTGAAGACCATTTCTAGTGATGAATAATTCCCTACTAAAGCAAATGATATAGGTTTATAAGTTCTACGTTTGTCAAGGTGGTAAAAATCTCATCACTTTGGGTTGCCTTCTACTGAGATCTATGGAAACCTTAATAAATTGGAAAGTATTTGCCCTACACAGACTTGCCCAAGATATTCTAGCTGATGTTTCTTCTGTCCTGTACAAATACCTGCAGGGGTTTTCTGGTACTTTAATATTGATAGGCTATTCTCAGGATAGGCCATCAATATTAGGTCATCAGGGGTCTGACACCCTACCCCCTGCTGATCAGCTGCCAGAAGTCAGTAACTCCAGCCGTGTCACGGCACAGCCGCTCCCATTCATCTTAGCCGGAGGAGTGCTACTATATCCAGTTCCGTCTACTGTAGACAGAGGTCCGGGACGTCAGACCCCCAACCATCACTGGATCAGTCATCATTATTGTTAAAGTACTGGAAAAAACCCTTTTAACGTAATGCTATTGTTACCATCATTTATCTCTCTGTCCAATTTAAATGTAAGAACTACATGGCACATTAATAAACCTTAACAAACGGTTTTAACCTCTGAAAGCTTCTGCTCTGCTAATAAGAGGTTTTCTTTTTAATGAATAGGTGACCATGCATTCACAATTCATTGTCCATTAAAGTGAACTTGCATTTCTTATAAATTGGTATTAGAGATTACATATCTTCCATTATTTTCCATGGTGAGTGCTTGCAAATCTGTTGCCACCTTTCACTGGACAGCCAAGACCAAAAATGCCCCTTTTCTTGGATTAGAGGGCTCCTCGGCAGCCAGGTCCTCATCTGTGTCATTGATACGCTGTAAAACACGTTTGGCACCCTTGTAAATATACTTTCTTAGGCTACTTTTACACTATCGGTAAAGTTTTCCGGTATTGAGTCCTGTCATAGAGGCTCAATACCGGAAAAAACGCTTCAGTTTTATCCCCATGCATTCTGAATGGAAAGCATTCCGTTCAGGATGCATCAGGATGTTTTCAGTTCAGTCCCTTTTACAGTATTTTGGTTTCCGGACAAAATTCCAGAACACCTTGCCGGATTACTGGATCCAGCATTAATTTCCATTGAAATGTATTAAAGGATAACTGTCACATTTAGACCCTAATTTCAATTTTCATATATGTAGTTACTAATAACATGATATTCCAGAATCAGTTACTATTAGATTGACTTACCCCATATTTAATAAGATTCAGCCCTTAGCAACCAGTCTGCATAAAACTGCAATTTCACTATTCAGTTAAGATGGCCGCCACTGCCCTCACCCTGAGGCTAATCCCACCTGCCCTCACTAGCCAGTAACAATAGCCCCCCAAAAGTGTCAGTAACCAGAGCCCTCCCCCTAAAGGGTTAATCTCCTGCAGCACAAAGGGGTCCTCTTACCACATGTTGCTTTCATTTATACACTGAGCAGATGGCAGATCTCCCTTCCCTGGTCTGCGCTGCTCCAACTCTCCATTCTTCAGCTCTGCTGAGTGAGGGAGCGTCTGCCAAGCGCAGGGACAGGGAGAAGTGCACACAGCCCAGGCACTGTTATCAGCTGCTGGGGAGGACCTGGCTATAATCATTTACTTACAGTCCCTGGCTGTCAGTAATCTGACCTTGCACGCAGCGTCCTCGATCCGGACCATGCCTAGCAACCCTATTTTAAGCACAGGTAAAAGTAGGCAGTACAGGGAACAAAACTGTGGAATTAAGGGGTAATTGAATACACAGTGAAAAGTTGAAATAGGGCCACCAAGGTGATATTAATCACCACAATCCAATACTCCCAAAAATGCCAATCCAATACTCCCACAATCCCAGTTATCCTTTTAATGCCAGATCCGGTACCAAGTGTTCCGGAAAAACGGACCTTTAAATCTGTGAAAAAGATAAATACCGGATCCGCTTTTCCGGATGACACTGGAGAGATGGATCCGTTATTGCAATGCATTCGTTAGACGGATCCGGAAACAAATGCATACGGATTTCCGGATCCGGCAGGCAGTTTCGGCAACGGAACTGCCTTCCGGATTCTTCTAACGCTAGTGTGAAAGTAGCCTTAGCTAGTTATTTCCCTTTATACTTTCTAAGTTTAAAGGGGTTCTACAGTTATTTTAAACTGATGATCTATCCTCTGGATAAATCATCAGCATCTGATCGGCGGGGGTCCGACATCTGGGACCCCTGCCGATCATCTGTTTGAGAAGGCAGAGGCGCTGGCAGTAGCAGGTTTACCAAAGGCCCAGTGACGTCACGACTATTATCACTGGCCTGGGCGCGGCTAAGCTCTGTTCACTTGAATGCTAGTCGTGACGTCACTGGGCCTGCGCTAAACCTGCTACTGCCAGCGCCTCTGCCTTCTCAAACAGCTGATCGGCAGGGGTCCCGGGTGTCTGACCCCCGCCGACCAGATGCTGATCTATTCAGAGGATAGATCATCAGTTTAAAATAACTGTAGAACCCCTTTAATGAAGGACATTGTAATAGAAACTGCTTTGCATCCGGTCAGTGGTATCAGCATCTTCTGCTTTCAGCAGAACACCTCTGTATATAATGTATCTGTCCTGAAGCAGGGCATCAGTCAGGTTACCATTCCCATGAGTAACTGGCAAACCTCTGGAAACAATTTGCAGATGGCAATTTATGGGGCATCTTAAATAAGCCAATTTTGGATTATCTACACATTGAGGTTTCTGCCCATTGCCCCATATTAAGGGGGGAAAATCCTTTCCAGCTCCAGATATGGCCCAGATCAATGCCCCGTCTTCAGTTTCTACACAACCTGACATGGGATTACTGCCCTACTCTCTTGCTCTCCCCCCTCACTTTTAGCAGAACTGCATATTTTAAGCTAACCCTCACATCAAATAACCAGTATCCTAATAGTTTATTCCATTTGGATGTTGCCCTTTTGCTTTTTTAACTATCTGCATCAAAGGAAAAGCAAAAAGCAAAAACGTAGGAAAATCTGTTTGGGGCTCCCGCTGGTCTCATCATGTCCACAGAGCACAAGAAGGGTAATGTTGGTAAAATGTTGCACAGTAAGAGTATTCCTGGGTCTTGACTAGTGTAAGTACTTCTCAGGTTTGTATTACTCCTGCATTCTAATGTAACTGTTACCTGCTAGTCTTAAAGGGGTTGTCCGCTATTAGAAGACTGTCACGCTTTCCTCTGAAAAACGGCTCTGCACCCGTCCATTGTTTGCCTTTGGTATTGCAGCACAGCTGCAGTGAAGTGCATGTGCCTGGGCTGCAATATACTGAAATCAACATGAGGACAGTTTTTTTTTTTTTTTTTTTTAAAAGCAGCTGTGTTTTTCTAACTCGAACAACCCCATTCATTTGTTGAAAATATAATTTTGCTTACAAAGCTAGTATAGACTAGACCAGCTCAGCCTTTTGTACCTTTTGGTCTGCTTTAGGAGTAGGACATCTCTAGTCCATAGTGCAGTGTTTTCTAGTGCTTTGTAACCTGCCAAGTCCTATAGTTCTATAATGGAGAGATAGCTTCCTTCCGATCGGTTCGTTTCCATCCGTTCTATATGACGAATGACAAATTGTGAACCCTCAGCATATGCTCCCGTGCCTCTAATTTCAAAATGCTACATTTCTCTGTATTTAGTGTGATCACATCTGTTATATTACAGAACCTGCAAACGGACTGAAAGAACAGTATTACATAGTTCTTATAATTGGATGTTCTACTGATACCCTCCAACAAACGGACCATAGCGCCATTTCAGACTTTAGTGCGTAGTCAGGATAGGCTGATGTTATGGTCCACGACGCAGACTTTTGGATCTCTAATATAAGATATTACGGGTCGTCTTTTTCAGGTGATACAACAAGACAGCGGATCAAGTTTAGTGATGAAAGAGTGTGCAAAAGCCATCTGCTCAATTGCTGCCCCCATGATATACTCTCTGGAACGGTAGGTAATCTTGTGTTTTGTTTATTTTGTAGCTCTTTTTCTAAAGTTCCCCATAGGGTACAGCCACGTGTAGTGTAGGGTAATTGCTGCAGATTGTCTGCAGTGGAATTGCGTTTAGAAAATCCACTGCATTTACAGTAGCAGCAAAGCAGATTAAATGTAAAAAATCCCCTACAGGAAGATCCTTGCCGCCATTACAGTGGACGCGTTACCTAGCTGCACTTGTCTTGATGCATCGTTTGGTAAATCATTCCAAGGGTAATACACTTTTGGATAAAAAAATAATAATAATTTAAAAGTCTCAAACCGTAATTATATTTTGAGCGCAGCTGGTCCGTGGTGAGGTAGGTTTCAGTTCACACTCAGTCTTGAATTATATATAAACCGCGCAGCTCTTAGATCAGCAATGGAGATTGTAGTCTCTGAAGGCACACAGAAAGTGGTTTCCGATACGATCGATCACTGGACTAGAACCTGGGCTTCAACATAAGTCAGTATTCCTGTCTCCTAAATATTAGGAAAAACAGCTCGACAGTGGAGGCAAAACCCGGGTCAGGCAGATTGAAAAGACTGATTATACTCTGTGACTTTTATATTTGGAATTTTGTAAGTATAATAAAGAAGTTGGATTAACTAAGAACTTGCAGTACTTCACCATGTCGAGCTGTTTTTCCTAATATTTAAGAGACAGGAATACTGACTTATGTTGAAGCCCAGGTTCTAGTCCAGTGATCGATCGTATCGGAAACCACTTTCTGTGTGCCTTCAGAGACTACAATCCCCATTGCTGATCTAAGAGCTGCGCTGTTTTTATATAATTTCTTAATTCCAAGGGTAATTTTGCAAAAAATGTTTCTATCTCGTGGCTATAGGGTACTTGCGCTGCTGCTTCCAGAAGTGAAGTGGGTCGTGTTCACCCAGAAGACAATAAAATGATGTTGGAATCGCGCTGCTTTTCTTTTAATCCGGTCTCTTTCTTTGGCGCAAACAACCAAGTAGTAAAACGCAAGACAAAGATACTCCCGCTGTTTGTTCCACGAATCTCCAAAGGATTCTCTATAGGGTATCAAGGATCACAAAATAGTGTAATACCTCCGATGCATTTAAATAACAAGGATTTATTATACTCACAAACAAATTTAAATTGCCAGCATATCATTAAATAAGTTTCATTAATTTATGATATGCTGGCAATTTAAATTTGTGAGTATAATAAATCCTTTTTATTTAAATGCATCGGAGGTATTACACAATTTTGTGATCCTTGATACCCTATAGAGAATCCTTTGGAGGTTCGTGGAATAAACAGCGGGAGTATCTTTGTCTTGTGTTTTACTACTTGGTTGTTTGCGCCAAAGAAAGAGGCCGGATTAAAAGAGAAGCAGCGCGGTTCCAACATCATTTTAATGTGTTTTTTTTTTTATGGCATGACAAAGTCCAGTGATAGTAGTTTTATTGATGACTTTCTTCAATTTTACCACCCAATTATCATTACAGTTGCTCAGAGACTTATTTCAGGAAATTCCGTTTTAGATTTCATGTTTGAAACTTATCAATGGTGACAATTGTGTTCTGGTGTATAGATGTAGGAAGTGTACAGGAGGCTAGAGTTGTTGCGATACCAAATTTTTGATTCGGTTTCGATACCATGAAAAAGTATTGCGATACTCGATACCATTCGATACCACGCGAAAAAAATAAACAAAAAAAGCCACGTGCATTCCTCATTTTTAAAAATGGCGAATCGCGCAGTTTTTATTTTATTTTTTCTGTTCCGGCATTCACCACCTAGATTTTTTTTTTATATTTTAATAGTTTGGACTTTTCTGACGTGGCGATGTAATATGTTTATTTATATATTTTATATGTGAAATTGGGAAAAGGGGGGTGATTTATACTTCATATTTTAGTGTTTTTTTTTTTTTTCACTTTTTATTTAATAACTATTTCCCCCCTTAGGGGCTAGAACCTGGGATCTTTCATCCCTTTTCCTATTCACCCTGATAGATCTCTATCAGGGTGAATAGGACTCCACACTGTCCCTGCTGCTCTGTGCTTTGTGCACACAGCATCAGGGATGTTACCATGGCAACCAGGGCTTCTGTAGCGTCCTGGCTGCCATGGTAACCGATCGGAGCCCCAGGCTTACACAGCTGGGGCTCCGATCAGAAGCTGCCACTGCACCACCAATGAGGGGGAGTGGAGAGGTCCCTGTGGCCACTGCCACCAATGATTTTAATACTGGAGGGTTGAGAGGGGCCGGCGCACTGTGCCACCAATGATTTTAATGGGATGGGGGGATTGAGGGGGAGGGGGTGCACTGCACCACCAATGATTTTACCCCTTTATACAGGAGGCGGGTACTAGCAGATCAGCGGCAGTTAACTGCCGCTGATCGCAGCTCCCTGTCAGGGGCAGGGTGCCGGCAATGCGATTCTGCTGCCGGCACCCGCCTCCTGTATGTGTTAAAGACTGACTACTGTATATGACTCCAGACTTTCACTATTAGGCCACACAGAGCGGCGCCCAGCGATGTCTCAGCACTCACCATTTAGTCCTGGGCGCCGCTCCGTTCGCCCGCAGTGCCCCATTACTGTCTCCTCTCCTGCTCCACATGCTGCTGATTACTATCGGAGCGATGGGAGGAGACATCAGCTTCACTAGTGGGCGTTCCTTCTCCCTGGCTGTAGCGCTGTCCAATCGCAGCGCAGGGAAAAGGAACACCCACTAGTGAAGCTGATGTCTCCTCCCATCGCTCCGATAGTAATCCTATCATTGGTGGCGCAGTGCGCCCGCCCCTCCTCCGCCCCTCTCTTCTCATTGCCGCCCCTCCTCCACCCCCTCTCTTCTCATTGCCGCCCCTCCTCCGCCCCTCTCTTCTCATTGGTGGCAGCGGCAGCAGCACAGGGGGAGGGAGGACAGCTTCCTTCTCCCCGTGCTGCTGAGAGAACATGAGCGCGCCGATAGCAGCGCGCTCATGTTCAGAGATACTAGACTGCGCAGAAGCGCAGCCCAGTATCGAAAAAACGGAAATCCCGGTATCGTATCGATACCGGGACAAAAGTATCGATTGGGTATCGAAATTTCGATACCCGCAACAACCCTACAGGAGGCAGACATTATTACCTTAACAAGTCAATTTAACAGACCGCCATCTGTGTATTTCAAGTAGGTAGTCCAGGTCTGTAAACCTCATGCCAAAGTATATTTGCAATTCAGGCTTTAGCTGGCTGCCCAAGCAGTGCTGCCTCTATTCTGGTCACCTGATCCCTAGGATTAGGGCTTATGCACACGATTGTATGTATTTTGCGGTCCGCAAAAAATATGGATCATGTCCGTGTGCATTCCGTATTTTACGGAACAGCTGGCTCCTAATAAGACCAGTACGATCCTTGTCTGAAATGCGGACAATAATAGGACATGTTCTATTTTTTTGCGGAACGGACATATGGAAACGGAATGCACACGGAGTAACTTCCGTTTTTTTTTTTTTTTTTGCGTACCCATTGAAATTAATGGTTCCACATACGGTCCACAAAAAAAACCTGAACGGACACTGATAGAAAATACGTTCGTGTGCATGAGCCCTATTCCTGCTAGGTCTGACTTGACCCAGTACAGCTCAAACAGTCCTAGTCCTGTGGCTCAAATCACTGTAACAGGGCTGATTTCGCCTATAACTGGGGCAGTCAACCCTGTTTCTAAAGGCTATATCTCGGGCTGTATGTTGGCTGGCACTGTGATCCTGGTATTAGATTATTAGTGCCAAAAGGGAACCTGCCACCTTGACGATGCAGTGCAGTCTGCAGGCAGCATGTTATAGAGCAGGAGGAGCTGAGCAGATTGAATAGTTTTATGGGGAAAAAATTTGTAAAACTTGTAATTTATTCATTTTAACACCTTCTCTTTTTTTTATGCTTGGGAATCGTGTGGATCGTCCCAATCGGTCATTGACGGCCTGCTCCGTATGCTTAGTCACTGAGTGGCACCGCCCACATGACTCCTAAGCATAAAGGATTAAATTACATGTTTTACAGAGATTCTTTTCCTATAAAAATAGATATCTATCTGCTCAGCTACTCCTGCTGGTTAACATGTTGCCTGTAGTTAACTGATTTTGTGGTGACGGGTTCTCTTTAAAGGGGTTGTCCAAGAATTATTAAAGAGCTTTAGCTGTCACTAGTGATTGAAAGCCTTTTATTCCTGCATAACTTCCATTTGTTAATATTTAATACAAGCAAAGTTAACAAAATAATTGCTTTGTAATTTTGCAGCCTGTATGTGTTCTCATACATTGCAAGCTGCTCAGTCCCGGTCAATGTTAAATCCATTAGAGGAGCTCTCTTGCAGGCCAATCTCTGCTCTTATGAACACAAATCTAAGCTGACCTCTTTCCTTCTAAATGAAGTTTATTTTATTTGGTTGTAATGTAAGCGGAGACAGAGGCTACAGACTAAGCTGCCGGAGCTCGTCTGACAGATTTCACACTGAATATGAATTGGTATTCTGCAATGTGTGAGAATTTTTGCAGGCTGCAGAACACAAACAGAGCAACATTTCAATTAACTGTAACTTTTTATCCTGTAATATAGCTAATGCAATAAAACAAATCACCCCAAGGGTACAGTCACACATAAAAATTCCACTGGGGAAAGTCCAAAGTGCATCCGGCCACAAAACTCCTGAAATGGGCTGATATTTGTGGTGGCATTGCTGCCAGGATCATTGCAGGTCTTTAGCTACCTTCAACCTTTGCATTGCAAAAGTGAAAAGCTGCAGTTAAATCCTGCAACATACCTATGAAACTGGCTGACCTGTTGTATGTGTAACGGCAACACCCCCGTTGCTCCTAGAAGCTCATTTGCATATATTAAACAATCACTTTTCTTAGCAATATGGTCACATACGAACATGGGACCAACACAGATGCCTTCACCTGCCCAGTGCACATGTAACAGGTCAGCCAGTTTCATAGGTACAAATCTGCTGACAGAAGCCCTTTAAACCCACAGAGCACAAGTCAGTTTGTGCGCAGCATTTGGTTGAGATCTCATCACTTTTGCCTCACAAAACTCTGCTGCAGAGATTCTGCATTATTTATGCCATGTATGAACATACGCTGAAGGTGTCCAGAGCCTTTTTTTTATTGATATTGATAAACTATCCTCCAATATCAGATTGGTGGGGCTCTGACATCCTACACCCCCACCAATAACCTCTTAAGGACACAGGGCAAACGGGTACGCCCTGATATCCGAGTCCTTAAAGGGAACCTGTCACCGTGATTTTGTGTATAGAGCTGAGGACATGGATTGCTAGATGGCCGCTAGCACATGCGCAATACCCAGTCCCCATAGCTCTGTGTGCTTTTATTGTGTAAAAAAAACTGATTTGATACATATGCAAATTAACCTGAGATGAGTCCTGTATGTGAGATGAGTCAGGGACAGAACTCACCTCAGGTTAATTTGCATATGTATCAAATCGTTTTTTTTTTACAGAATAAAAGCACACAGAGCTATGGGGACTGGGTATTGTGGATGTGTTAGCGGCCATCTAGCAACCCAGGTCCTCAGCTCTATATCCAAAATCCAGATGACAGGTTCCCTTTAAGGACTGCATTCAGCAGGCACTCTGACGCCCAGTATCGGCGATCGCAGCAAACCGCAGGTCAATTCAGACCTGCAGTTTGCTGCGTTTTCGGGTCTCCGGTGACCCGATAACCCGGAATAGGATGGTGATCGGTGGTGTGACATCACCTCTCAGGATCGCATCCTATTGGCTGGACGGGGGTTAACTTCCCCCAGCTCTGCTCTCCTCCCCCACACTGCTTCCGTAGAGCCAGGAGCCCGTCTGTCCACCTTTGAGCCCAGCACCCCCACGTGAGCCACCATAGTGCCATCTGACACTCAAAAGTTTGCAGGGACAGATTTAGGGAAAGGTTAGATTGGGCATGGAGACTGAGGGATATTATTATTTTTTATTTATTTGCTTGCTTCACCCTGATCAGGTGTCTGGGGTCCACAGCACACTCTGCTGTGCGACCCTAGACCCCCCAGGGGTGCTGCACACACACATTTTTTGGGGCGAACTCTTAGCGTCCGGCCACTGTTAGCGCATCGCCCACCGTTGATCAGCGAGTTTGATTTTATGAATTTTTTTTCAAATTTTTGGGGCTTTAATTTTTATTAGATTATTTTTTTTGTTAGGTTTATATGTGAACGTGAACACCCGTCCCCCACACACACGCACACTAAATAAAGTTTCTCGCCCATATTCCTTGGGGGACACAGGAAACCATGGGTATAGCTCTGCTCCCTAGGAGGCGTGACACTAAGTGAAAGCTGTAAGCCCCTCCTCCATCAGCTATACCCTTCAGCCTGGAGAGAGAGACTACCACGCCAAGTCCCTCCCCCGGCTTCCTGCCACTGCGGTGCCAGTGGCTGAAGGGGCGACCCTGCTGGATGGATTGAGGGCGAAGACAGCGTATGGTGAGAGTGGCTGCTCCAGCCTCCCCTTCCCTCCCTCCCACCGCTGCTACATCTCTCCGTGGTGTCCATCAACCCCCCCCCCCCCCCCCCCCATGGGCATATCGGGGCCGGCAACTTTACCGGCCATCATTTGGGGGGGACTTCGTTCTGGTGTTGCAGACCCAGGACAAGGTGGTTCTTAGGGGGGTGATTACCACTTCAACGGCAGGGCAGTCAGGGGGACGGCTGTATGAGGAGTCGTCACATTCAGGCGGGGGGCCGCTTACTTGGCGCGAACGGCACCTTTTCATGGCCGGCACTTCATCTACCTAGGGGGTTAAATCATTTTGCCGCGCGCGGCTCTGCTTCTCCTTCAGCGCGGAAAGGGGGGGGCGGAGCTTCCTACATGCGCTCCGCTACTTCCTGGTTCGTCGGGCTCCACATCTCAGGTGCTGCGTGGAACCCTCTCTGCCGTCCGATCCTGAAGCTATTCATCTCCGTGCCTGCCGCCTCTCCTCCACAGCCTCCCTTCAGTCTGCTGCCCTTGCTGTCTGCCGCTTGCATCATCTGGGTCTGGTAGGACTGTTAACCCCCTCCGTGCCACCAGTACTGTTACTTGGGTGTGATCCCCGTTTTTCACCTGGGGTCTCCCACTTTAAGCGCAACTTGTTTTCCACCATGTCAGACCCTTCTGCAGCTGCCAAGCCTTGGTACCATGCCTGTACCGCTTGTAGGGAAGCCTTTCCCCGGGGGCAGTCTGATCCGCACTGTCCTGCATGCCGAGCTCCACCGCAGCCTCAGTCGCCCGCTGTGTCGCTCCCTGCTTCCTCTGACCCGCCCGACTGGGCTAGATCCCTGTCCCAGGCCGTGGAAAGCCTCACTCATGTCGTGGGCCGCCTAATAGACAGGCCGCCTACCCCGCAGGACGCCACTCTTACTGTCGCGCCCTCCGGGTCCATCGCTTCTGCCGCTGCGGCGGGTTCACCCTCTCTTAGTGACCCTTCCCGAGCTAGGCACTCTCAGAAGCGTTTTAGAGTAGAGCGAGCCTCCTCCTCGGATGCCTTCCTCTCCCCGCCACGCGTGCGCACTCAGACGGGCCTCTCCTCTCCAAAGGATTCGCTCTCTGAAGGTGAATTGGCGGTTTCAGATTTGGAAATGGACTCGGCCCTGCCGTCCAAGCTAGCTTCAGCGATGGGTCAACTCATCTCTGATATTCGTGACACCTTTAAGGTGCAAGATGACCCCCCTAGCTCTGACGCAGCTAGCGTCTCCTTTATCAGACCCAGGCAGGCCTCAAAAGTTTTTCCAATCCACTCTGATTTCTCCTCCGTGGTGTCTAAGGCTTGGGCTCGCCCGGACGCCCGTTTTGTCAACCCCAAGAAGCTGGACATTTGCTATCCTTTTCCGGCCGATGTCGTGGCCACCTGGTCGTCCCCACCCAAGGTGGACCCCCCTGTGGCCCGTTTGTCAAAGAACACGGCCATCCCTGTTCCCGACGGGTCCTCTCTTCAGTCAGCGGAGGACCGTCGCATGGAGACCCTTTCCAAGGGCATTTTTGCTGCCTCCGGTTCTGCCCTCAGACCGGTTTTTGCCTCTGCTTGGGCAGGTAAAGCAATTTCTGCTTGGGGTGCGCAGCTGGAGCAGGAGTTGGACTCGGACGTCCCCATCCAGGACCTACGTTCCTTGGCCCAGCTTATTATTCGGGCCGGGAATTTTGTTTGTGAGGCCTCCCTTGATGCGGGAGCCCTTATAGCACGCTCCTCCGCCCTGGCAGTTTCTGTCAGGAGGGAACTCTGGCTGAAGGTTTGGAAGGCGGACGCTGCCTCCAAACGTTCCTTGGCGGGGCTACCGTTTGCGGGTTCCCGCCTTTTCGGGGTCCGCCTAGACGAGCTTATTTCAGGGGCCACGGGTGGTAAAAGCACCCATCTTCCTCAACCCCAAGCCAGGGGCGTCCCCCGCGGACGACCTAGTGCATCTCGTTTTCGGTCCTCCCGCAGGACCTCTGGGGCTCCCCCCACAGCTGCCGCTTCAGTCCCTCCCCAGGATAAGCGTAGGAAGCCGTTTTTTCGGGCGCAGCCCTCCTGGCGCAGGCCGCAGGCTGCCCGCACACCCGCAGCAAAACAGTCCTCTGCCTGAAGGCGCGCCCCCACCCACCCGGGTGGGGGGCCGGCTCCTCCTTTTCAGGGACGTCTGGATGGCTCACGTCTCCGACGCCTGGGCTCTCGAAATTGTGTCCTCCGGATACAAAATCGAATTCGCGTCCTTCCCTCCAGATCGGTTCTTTCGCTCCCGCCCGCCGCGGGACCCGAAAAGCGCGGCTGCGTTCTCCGCGGCTGTTCAAGCCTTACTGGACAGAGGGGTGATTGCCCCCGTTCCTCTAGAGGAAAGGTTCCAAGGGTTCTATTCGAACCTCTTTGTAGTTCCCAAGAAGGGAGGTTCGGTGCGGCCCATTTTGGACCTCAAAAAGCTCAACCGTTTTCTCCTCCTTCGACGGTTTCGGATGGAGTCCCTCTGTTCCGCGGTGGCTTCCCTGGAGCGGGGAGACTTCATGTCTTCCATCGATATACAGGATGCCTACCTCCATGTTCCGGTAGCCCGGTGTCACCATCGCTTCCTCCGATTCGCCGTGGGGGACCTCCACTTCCAATTTGTCGCCCTTCCCTTTGGGCTGGCAACAGCCCCCCGGGTGTTCACCAAGGTCCTGGCCCCGGTTTTGGCCTTACTCCGTTCCAGGGGTGTTTTTCTGCTAACGTACTTGGACGATATCCTCATCAAGGCTCCGTCCCTTTCTCAAGCGGTTGCCAGCGTGGATCTCACTCTAGAGACTCTGGCGAGGTTCGGTTGGGTCATCAACTTCCCCAAGTCCTCCCTTCCCCCCTCCAGACAACTGGTCTTCCTGGGAATGCTTTTAGACACGGGAGCGGCGGAGGTACGTCTTCCCTCGGAAAAACGATTGACCCTCCGCCGGGCGATTCGGGGTCTCCTTCTCCACCGTCGACCGTCCTTCCGCTTCTGCATGCGGGTCTTGGGGCAGATGGTTGCCTGCTTCGAGGCGATCCCATTTGCGCAGTTTCTCTCCCGCCCTCTCCAACGGGCGATCCTCTCCTCCTGGGACAAATCGCCGCAGTCTCTGGATCATCCCTTCCATCTATCGCCTCCGGTGCGGTCATCTCTCCGCTGGTGGTTACAGTCCCCTCTTCTGGGCAGGTCCTTTCTGCCGCTCAACTGGTTGGTGGTTACAACCGATGCCAGTCTCTTGGGCTGGGGAGGCGTGTTTCCTCCCCGATCCGTCCAGGGCATTTGGTCTCCATCGGAGTCCAAACTCTCGATCAATGTCCTGGAGCTGAGAGCGGCCCTTCTGTCTCTGCGACACTGGACTCATCTGCTGAAGGGTCATCCAGTTCGTGTGCAATCGGACAACGCCACGGCCGTGGCATACATAAACCACCAGGGGGGCACTCGCAGCGCTGCAGCGATGCGGGAGGTCACCAGCATTCTCCGTTGGGCGGAAGCCCACGTCCCGGCTCTATCGGCAATTTTTATTCCAGGGGTGGACAATTGGGCGGCGGACTTCCTCAGTCGCACCACTGTCGACCCCGGCGAGTGGTCTCTTCACCCGGAGGTATTCGAGGCCATTTGCCTTCGTTGGGGCATGCCGGACGTGGACCTCATGGCCTCCAAGTTCAATCACAAGGTCCCCGCCTATCTGTCCAGGGCCAGGGATCCGGGAGCTTGCGGAGCCGACGCCCTCGTTCGTCCTTGGCGAGGCTTCGCGCGTCCGTACATATTCCCTCCCATCCCACTCCTGCCCAAAGTCCTTCGGAAGATCGCGGCGGAGGGCGTCTCGGTGATTCTGGTCGCTCCGGACTGGCCCCGCCGGTCTTGGTATGCCGACCTCATGCTGCTCCTGGCAGACGCGCCCTGGCCGCTGCCCGCCAGGGAAGATCTTCTCTCTCAGGGACCGATCTTCCACCCGCGTTTAGGGTCCCTACGTTTGACGGCGTGGTTGTTGAGACCACCGTCTTGACACGTAGGGGTTTTTCTGCGGACGTCGTCCGCACCATGATCCGTGCCCGCAAGCCGTCCTCTTCTAGGATCTATTATAGGACCTGGAGGACCTATTTGGGGTTCTGTGCCGATCTGGGGATTCCTCCGCTCCGCTTTTTTCTCCCCACTGTTTTGTCCTTCCTGCAGAGCGGACTCGCCCAAGGTCTGGGTCTTAGTTCTTTGAAGGGTCAGGTGTCTGCGCTGTCCATTTTGTTTCAGCGCCCACTGGCCCCCCTTGGTCCTGTCAAGACCTTCCTTCAGGGCGTGGCTCACGCGGTTCCCCCGTACCGCCCTCCGGTACCGCCCTGGGACCTGAACCTGGTTCTCTCAGCGCTCCAGGCTTCTCCTTTCGAGCCTCTGCGGACGGTTTCCTTGCGACTTCTGTCCTGCAAGGTTATTTTCCTTGTGGCCGTCACCTCTCTTCGGAGGGTGTCCGAATTGGCTGCACTCTCCTGTCTGGAACCTTTCCTAGTGTTCCACCAGGACAAGGTGGTCCTTCGTCCGGTCCCTTCCTTCCTTCCTAAGGTGGTCTCCGCCTTTCATCTGAACGAGGACATCGTTCTCCCCTCTTTGTGTCCTTCCCCTTCCCACCCCCGGGAGAGGGAGCTTCATCGCCTGGACGTTGTCAGGGCGCTCAAGGTTTACCTGGAGGTGACCAGCTCTTTCAGGCGTACTGACTCGCTCTTTGTGGTTCCGGAGGGGTCGCACAGAGGGATGGCGGCGTCCAAAGTTACTATCGCCCGTTTGGTCAAGATGGCTGTTACTGAGGCTTATCTCGCCAAGGGCAAGGTTCCGCCCCTTGGTGTTACCGCTCACTCCACTAGAGCGATCGGAGCTTCCTGGGCTCAGAGGAATCGGGCTTCTACGGAGCAGATCTGCAAGGCGGCCACGTGGTCCTCCTTGCACACTTTCACCAAGTTCTACAGGGTGCATACTCATGCGTCGGCTGACGCTGCTTTAGGCCGTCTGGTGTTGCAGGCGGCAGTTGATTGATGCCTCTGGTGTTGGTCTAGTTGTTCTGGTCCCTCCCTTCTGGGACTGCTCTGGAACGTCCCATGGTTTCCTGTGTCCCCCAAGGAATATGGGTGAGAAAAGGAGACTTTTGTATTACTTACCAGTAAAGTCTCTTTCTCGCTCTTCCTTGGGGGACACAGCACCCACCCTTCATTTGGGTTTACAGTTGTGGTTCCGGCTTGGTTGCCCCCGTTGGGGCTTGACAGTTCTTTTTTTCCGGTTGGTGGTTATCTTTCACTACTTGGACACGCAACTGGTAGTCTCTCTCTCCAGGCTGAAGGGTATAGCTGATGGAGGAGGGGCTTACAGCTTTCACTTAGTGTCACGCCTCCTAGGGAGCAGAGCTATACCCATGGTTTCCTGTGTCCCCCAAGGAAGAGCGAGAAAGAGACTTTACTGGTAAGTAATACAAAAGTCTCCTTTTTCCACACAAGCACACACACACTCCCCTATGGCCCACCAGACGTTCTCGGCCGAGGAAGCGTACGCCCTGCTTGTCTCCGAGATCCCCAATGAGGACGAGGATGACCCCAGTTTCCTCTTGTCATCCGCGTCCTCCTAATCATCTAGTGTTGATGAGCCCCCAAGACGGCAGAGACGCCGCCAGGCAGAGCCAGGGGACCCCCATGCCAGGGACCCTGTGGCCCACACTAGTATGAGCAGACCTGGGGCTCGTACTAGTTTTCCGGCCCACCAGATAAGTCCACCTGAGCCCCCTACCAGTGAACTTGTCTGGTGTACCCCAGAGGATTTTGAGCCCGTAATTCCTGACTTTGTTGGCCAACCAGGAATCCAGATTCGCACAGTGGGCTTCACTGAATGACTTTTTTAGTTTTTTCTTTTTTCAGTGACCACTTTGTGAATCTGGTGGAGCAAACAAACTTGTTCGCCCAACAGTTCATTGCTCAACACCCGGGCTCCTTTTTGGCTAGGTCCGGTGGCTGGACTCCAGTCAATGCAGCCGAGATGAGGACGTTTTGGGGCCCGTGCTGCACATGGGCCTAGTCAAAAATCCCAGGGTCACGCAGTACTGGAGTGGGGGACTTCCTCTTCCAAACTAGGGATCGACCGATTATCGGTTTGGCCGATATTATCGGCCGATATTGAGGATTTTGAACGTTATCGGTATCGGCATCTATTTTGCCGATATACCGATAACGTATGGGGAACACAGAACTCGCTGCTCTCAGCGCTCTCTGTGTTCCCTCCGCAGCACAGGGGAGAAGGAAGCAGTGTCTCCTCCCCCTGTGCTGCTGCTGCCGCTGCCGCCAATGAGGGGATAGAACATAAGAGGAGGGGAGGGGCTGTGGCCGCTGCGCCACCAATGAAGATAAGCCTTTCATTCATTCATATATACAGGAGGCGGGAGCTGGCTGCAGAATCACATAGCCGGCTCCCGACCTCTATGAGCAATAGCTGCGGTCCGCGGTAGTTAACTCCTCAGGTGCCGCGGATCGCAGCTACCGCTGATAGAGGTCGGGAGCCGGCTATGTGATTCTGCAGCCAGCTCCCGCCTCCTGTATATGAATGATCGATAGACTTATCTTCATTGGTGGCGCAGTGCGCCCCCCCAAGCCCCCCAGTATTAATCATTGGTGGCGCAGTGCGCCCCCCACCCCCATCCCAATCCCGGCCAATAGTAAAAACATTGGTGGCGCAGTGCGCCCCCACCCAGTATTAATCATTGGTGGCAGTGGCCACAGGATCCCCTCTCCCCTGCTCCTCCGATCGGTTACCATGGCAGCCAGGACGCTATTGAAGCCCTGGCTGCCATGTTCAGCTCCATGCTTCTCTGTGCACTATGCACAGAGCAGCAGGGACAGTGTGAGATCCTATTCACCCTGATAGAGATCTATCAGGGTGAATAGGACAAGGGTTCTAGTCCCTAAGGGGGTTAAAAGTTAGTAAAAAAAAAACACAAAAATATTAAGTATAAATGAAAAAGATTTATAAAAAAAAAATACACATTAACAATAAACAAAAAAAATACACATTAACAATAAACATATTAATTTTCAGCAGATTCGTGTAGGAATTTTTTTTTTTTCTCAAAAATGAAAATTCCCAGAATATCGGTATAAATTATCGGCTATCGGCCTGAAAGTTCACAAATTATCGGTATCGGCCCTAAAAAATCAATATCGGTCGATCCCTATTCCAAACCCCACTCTATTGTATGGCCATGACACGTTCCCGTTTTGAGGCCATTTGGAAATGCCTGCTTTATGCAGATAATGCAGCATGTGGCCCCCCGAGGTGATCCTGCCTATGACCGCCTGTACAAAATCAGGCCGGTCATCGATCACTTCGGGGCCAAATTTTTGGAGGCCTATGTACCTGGAAGGGAGGTCGCTGTTGATGAGTCTCTCATTGCTTTCAAGGGGAGACTCATTTTCCACCAGTATGTTCCCTCTAAGTGGGCGAGGTATGGCGTGAAGCTGTACAAACTTTGTGAGGCTACCTAAGGGTACACTTCCAAGTTTCGTATGTATAAGGGGCGAGATTCGTGTATTGAACCCCCAGAATGTCCCCCCACTCTGGGTGTTAGCGGGAAACTTGTGTGGGACCTTATGCACCCACTGCTAGATAAGGGTTACCACCTGTACGTGGATAACTTTTATACTAGTATCCCCTTGTTCCAGTCCCTCACCCCAGATCCACGTCCGCTTGTGGGACCATGCGGAAAAATCAACGTGGCCTCCCTACCCAGCCCCTCCAGGTACCTATCCCCAGGGGTGACACCCGTGCCCTTACCAGTGGAAACCTGTTGCTGGTCAGATATAAGGACAAGAGGGATGTCCTTGTACTGTCCACAATTCACGGTAACGGCATCACCCCTGTCCCTGTGCAAGGTACCGCGGCAACGGTCCTCAGGCCCGATTGTATCGTGGACTACAATCAGTATATGGGAGGAGTTGATCTCTCTGATCAAGTCCTCAAGCCATATAACGCCATGCAACGCCATGCGCAAAACCCGGGCATGGTACAAAAAAGTTGCCTTGTACAACTCTTTTGTGCTGTCCCGAAGCGCTGGCAACACGGAAATTCCTGCAGTTCTTTGAGGCAGTCCTCAAGGCCCTGATCTTTTCTGACCGGGAAAGAGCAGGCCGGAGTACCTCGGGAACTGGAGGTGCCCGGATCATCCCTGGCCAACACTTTCCAGGTGTGGTCCCCTATACTGGAAAGAAGGGACGGTCCCCAAAAATTTGCAGTGTGTGTCACAGGAGGGGGGTACGGAAGGACACCACCACTCGGTTTGACATTTGCCCAGATCATGCGGGCCTCTGCATTGATGGCTGCTTCAGGGAGTACCACACTTCCATGGAGTACTAAATTTATAATCCCCTTCCCCAATTTTAATTCTATTTGGCCACAGACAATTGCCCAGAAAAAAAAAAAAATAATATATGGCTCTCAGACTTTGGAGACACTAAAACAAATTTTTATTTTTTTTAAATATTATTTTGTAAAACTAAAATTAATTAAAGTATACATATTAGTTATCGCCGTGTCCGTAAGAACCTGAACTATAAAAATACCACATGACCTAACTCCTCAGATGAACACAGTCAAAAAAATAAAATAAAAACGGTGTCACCTTACATCACAAAAAGTGTAATAGCAAGCGATCAAAGTCATATGCACCCCAAAATAGTGCCAATAAAACCGTCCTCTCATCCCGCAAAAAATGAGCCTCTGCCTTTCCCATAGTTCAGTGCTTTCATTTAGGCAAAAAAACATATATATCTATATATCTAGTGAGTGCCCTAATGTAAAATGGCGGAATAGACTGGTGATGTGGCGCGGACGACTGGTGTAGCGCACTGGCGCATGCATGACGTGCTTGGTGAGCGCTGACACGGTTGATCGGGCGTCACTACGCTGGGTCTCCGCCTATTAGTGACGCATGATGGTTATGTACTGCGTCACAAGGGGGGGAAGACCGACACATGCGCATTGAGGAGGAATAGACGCGGAAGAGTGGCGTGCCTCCATTGAAGTAAAGACGCCTTCTCCTTATACCCCTGTGCATAAATCCCCAGCAAGGTACTATAATAGTTTAGTTTTTTAGCGCACTTTGCACTTTATTATCTGCACTTTTATACACTAGTCATAATTATGAATAATCACTATTGAATATATTAGTAAACATACCTAGATCTATCGGTACTTAGGTTAACATGTGGAGTCAACTATGTGGATTGTAGCTTATCCTATGAGGGGAGTGCACTGTTGTTGTATTGGTTAATGAATTAATTGGTCACAATGTGAAAATGTATTTAAAGGGCTTCTGTCAGCCCACTAAACCATTTTTTATTTTTTTTTGTTTAATAATAATCCCTACACTGCGATCTCTGCATACATAAGTAAAATAATAATTTTCGTTCAGTAGAATTTGATAAAACGCTATTTTTATAATATGTAAATTACCTTGCTACCAGCAAGTAGGGCGGCTACTTGCTGGTAGCAGCCGCATCCTCCGACCCTAATGACGCCCCCTCCGCATTGATTGACAGGGCCAGGGAACGGAATCGTTCTCTGCTGGCCCTGCCTGTTTTCATTCAATATCTGGCGGCTGCGCCGCGGCCGTACCTATCTTCAATCTGCGCAGGCGCACTGAGAGGCGGCCACTCACTCGGCCGCTCCATCCTCAATGCGCCTGTGCCGGGTGTAGATGTGACGTCATCGGCGCAGGCGCATTGAGGATGGAGCGGCCGAGTGAGTGGCCGCCTCTCAGTGCGCCTGCGCAGATTGAAGATGGGTACGGCCGCGGCGCAGGCACCAGATATTGAATGAAAACAGGCAGGGCCAGCAGAGAACGATTCCGTTCCCTGGCCCTGTCAATCACTAAGCGGAGGGGGCGTCATTAGGGTCGGAGGATGCGGCTGCTACCAGCAAGTAGCCGCCCTACTTGCTGGTAGCAAGGTAATTTACATATTATAAAAATAGCGTTTTATCAAATTCTACTGAACGAAAATTATTATTTTACTTATGTATGCAGAGATCGCAGTGTAGGGATTATTATATAAAAACAAAACTGTTTAGTGGGCTGACAGAAGCCCTTTAAACATGCACGTATGCACTTTATGTTCACCTGACTTGAGAAAGGTTCTGTGAGAGAACCGAAACGTTGTCAATTTTCTGACATGTGTGAATAAACTGCACATTTTTTACTTCAAGGAGTGCTGCGGACTTTCTTTGTTGTTATATATGTATGTGTGTGTGTGTGTGTAAATGAGGCAAGTAAGGAGCCCAGCACCGCCCGCATCCTCCGAATCTCCTCCTTGCTCCCGGACGTCACAAAGTCAGAGCGCCGTAATCTCGCAGCTAGCGCATGCGCAGTTCGTTCCCTGAGGTTGATGCCAGCACAGGGAAGGAACACTATGTTGGCAATGACATTCCACGTACTCGCGCATGCGCAAGGTTACGGCGCTCTAACTTGGTGACCTCGGGGAACAAGGAGGAGATTTGGAGGATGCGGGTGGTGCTGGGCTCCTTCACAGTGGGCCTGGCTGGGCACCAAAAATGTTAGTAACAGCCCCTTTGGCACCTTACTTGCTAGGGATCGACCGATATTGATTTTTTAGGGCCGATACCGATAATTTGTGAACTTTCAGGCCGATAATTTATACCGATATTCTGTGAAATTTCATTTTTGAAAAAAAATTAATATTCCTACACAAATCTGCTGAAAATATATGTGTATTTTTTTTGTAAATCTTTTTTTCATTTATACTTAATGTTTTGGTGTTTTTGTTTTTTTTTACAAACTTTTAGCCCCCTTAGGGGCTAGAACCCTTGTCCTATTCACCCTTATAGAGCTCTATCGGGGTAAATAGGATCTCACACTGTCCCTGCTGCTCTGTGCTTTGTGCACACAGCATCAGGGAGCTTACCATGGCAGCCAGGGCTTCAATAGCCCCCTGGCTGCCATGGTAACCGATCGGAGCCCCAGGCTTACACTGCTGGGACTCCGATCGGAGGAGGAGGGGAGAGGGGACCCTGTCGCCACTGCCACCAATGATTAAAACTGAGGGGGCTTGGGTGGGTGGGGGGGGGGGGCGCACTGCGCCACCAATGTTTTTAAAGGGGGGGCGGAAAAATGAAACTTTTTTTTTTTCCATTAATCACTTGCATGCCGCCGACCTCCTGTGGCTGTTCTCCTCTGTGTGGTGGTCCTCATATCTTCTCTCTGGGCTCCCGAATCCTGACAAGTTGTTTGAGGACCTTTCCCACTCTGCCAATCAGTGGCCGCAGCTGTGTCACGTGTCAGTGCAGTGATTTCCTGCTGAGCCAGTCACTGTTCTGACACATGACACAGCTGCAGCCACTGATTGGCTGAGTGGGAAAGGTCCTCAAAGTCTTGTCGGGAGCACAGAGAGAAGATACCAGGACACAGAGAAGAAGGGGAGCTGCTGCAGACGGGAACAGGCCCAGGTGAGGAGCATCATTTTTTACACAACATTAATAGAGGGGGGAAATGTCTTATGTTGGGGGGCTGATGTGACATGGGGGGATAAATGTGCCATGGAGGGGGTTGAAATGTGACATGGGGGGGGGGGGGGGGGGGGTGAAATGTGACACAAAGGGGGTGATGTGACATGGAGGGGGAGGGGGAGAAATGTCACATAACCCCCTCCATGTCACATTTCTCCCCCCTCCGTGTCACATTTCAACCCCCTCCATGTTACATCACCCCCACCGAGTTGTGGGGGGGGGGGGGGGGGGGCGAAATGTAGCTTTGCTTGTGTGTGCAAAAATCCTTGCACCGGCCCTGCCTGAGGGGTTAACTACCGCAGATCGCAGCTACCGCTCATAGAGGTCTGGAGCCGGCTATGTGATTCTGCAGCCAGCTCCCGCCTCCTGTTCAATTTGAATGAATGAGAGATTTATCTTCATTGGTGGCGCAGTGGCCAAAGCCCCTCCCCTCCTCTTCCCATCTGTCTCTTCATTGGCAGCAGCAGCAGCAGCACAGGGGGAGGGAGACACTGCTTCCTTCTCCCCTGTGCTGCTGAGGGAACATGGAGTGCGCTGAGAGCAGCACGATCTGTGTTCCCCATATGTTATCAGAATATCGGCAAAATAGATGCCGATAACTGTCAAAATCCTGAATATCGACCGATAATATTGGTAAAACCGATAATCGGTCGATCCCTATTACTTGCTATCTATATATATATAGCAAAAAAAAAAAAAAACACTGGCAGCACCACCCTGGATAGTGTGGAAAAATAGACGGGTGCAATGTCCAAGTATGGTAAAAAGGTGCTTACCCACTTTAGAAGACAAAAAATCGGACTGCACTCCAAGCATTTCTTCAAAAAAGTTAGTTTTTATTTACCCATAAGGTGGCAAAGCGACGTTTCGGCTCAAGCATGAGCCTTTCTCAAGCTTGAGAAAGGCTCATGCTTGAGCCGAAACGTCGCTTTGCCACCTTATGGGTGAATAAAAACTAACTTTTTTGAAGAAATGCTTGGAGTGCAGTCCGATTTTTTTGTCTCATATATATATATATATATATATATATATATATATATATATATATATATATATATATATATATATATATATATATATATATATATATATATAATATATATATCGTTTTTTTGACACAATAAAAGCACTGAGAGCTATGGGGATATTGCGGACATGCTATCAGCGATCTAGCAGCTCTATAGGCAAAATCCAGGTGACAGAATCCCTTTAAGCTGATCCCTGCAGCCTCTGTCACCAGACGCACAGCGCTGTACAAAGTGTAGTGGCAATGCCGGGTAACTACAGTTCTGCTGTCATCTTTATTACTAAAGTAATTATTTCTGTAATGAACTGTAATTTTTCTTCTGCAGAGAATGGATCTGGGAGAATGTTTGAAGGTACATGACTTGGCCTTGAGAGCAGATTATGAGATTGCATCTAAACAACAAGATTTCTTCTTTGAGCTTGATGTAAGTTTTGTTAAATTCTTTTGCCTTCTCGATATCTATACCAATGAGTGCTGTGTTTGCAGTCGAAGCAGAGATGCTGGTCCCAGTGATCATATGAACGTAGGGACAATTGTCAAATGACAGCTGCTGGATCCTACTAAACCCAGCAAAGCCCTCATCATTGTACTCCTCTGTAAGACATGCCATTGACAGCTATGACAGCCTTGGTTATTGTGGAAATGCGGTGTAAAAATAAATAATAAAATCATGTTCTCCAACAGTATTTTCTGACTCGTGGCGGACAAGTTAGATTACAAAAAGTAAGAGAGAAAAAAATATTATTATACGCTTGTGTCAATTTGTTAATATATGGATGCTGATAATAATGCTTTTCTGCCATGTGGTCAAGAGATCTTTGACAAATGTTTAAAGTTTAGTGTAACAAATATATAAATCAAACCTGTATTTAGGACAAGGACCTTTTTTGTCTCTCATTGTTTATACATCTGTATTGATTTTGTCACTTTAGTACTTAGCATTTAGTGCTGTGAAATATGCTGGCATTGTACAGGGAGTGCAGAATTATTAGGCAAGTTGTATTTTTGAGGATTCATTTTATTATTGAACAACAACCATGTTCTCAATGAACCCAATAAACTCATTAATATCAAAGCTGAATATTTTTGGAAGTAGTTTTTAGTTTGTTTTTAGTTTTAGCTATTTTAGGGGGATATCTGTGTGTGCAGGTGACTATTACTGTGCATAATTATTAGGCAACTTAACAAAAAACAAATATATACCCATTTCAATTATTTATTTTTACCAGTGAAACCAATATAACATCTCAACATTCACAAATATACATTTCTGACATTCAAAAACAAAACAAAAGCAAATCAGTGACCAATATAGCCACCTTTCTTTGCAAGGACACTCAAAAGCCTGCCATCCATGGATTCTGTCAGTGTTTTGATCTGTTCACCATCAACATTGTGTGCAGCAGCAACCACAGCCTCCCAGACACTGTTCAGAGAGGTGTACTGTTTTCCCTCCTTGTAAATCTCACATTTGATGATGGACCACAGGTTCTCAATGGGGTTCAGATCAGGTGAACAAGGAGGCCATGTCATTAGATTTTCTTCTTTTATACCCTTTCTTGCCAGCCACGCTGTGGAGTACTTGGACGCGTGTGATGGAGCATTGTCCTGCATGAAAATCATGTTTTTCTTGAAGGATGCAGACTTCTTCCTGTACCACTGCTTGAAGAAGGTGTCTTCCAGAAACTGGCAGTAGGACTGGGAGTTGAGCTTGACTCCATCCTCAACCCGAAAAGGCCCCACAAGCTCATCTTTGATGATACCAGCTCAAACCAGTACTCCACCTCCACCTTACTGACGTCTGAGTCGGACTGGAGCTCTCTGCCCTTTACCAATCCAGCCACGGGCCCATCCATCTGGCCCATCAACTCACTCTCATTTCATCAGTCCATAAAACCTTAGAAAAATCAGTCTTGAGATATTTCTTGGCCCAGTCTTGACGTTTCAGCTTGTGTGTCTTGTTCAGTGGTGGTCGTCTTTCAGCCTTTCTTACCTTGGCCATGTCTCTGAGTATTGCACACCTTGCGCTTTTGGGCACTCCAGTGATGTTGCAGCTCTGAAATATGGCCAAACTGGTGGCAAGTGGCATCTTGGCAGCTGCACGCTTGACTTTTCTCAGTTCATGGGCAGTTATTTTGCGCCTTGGTTTTTCCACACGCTTCTTGCGACCCTGTTGACTATTTTGAATGAAACGCTTGATTGTTCGATGATCACGCTTCAGAAGCTTTGCAATTTTAAGAGCGCTGCATCCCTCTGCAAGATATCTCACTATTTTTGACTTTTCTGAGCCTGTCAAGTCCTTCTTTTGACCCATTTTGCCAAAGGAAAGGAAGTTGCCTAATAATTATGCACACCTAATATAGGGTGTTGATGTCATTAGACCACACCCCTTCTCATTACAGAGATGCACATCACCTAATATGCTTAATTGGTAGTAGGCTTTCGAGCCTATACAGCTTGGAGTAAGACAACATGCATAAAGAGGATGATGTGGTCAAAATACTCATTTGCCTAATAATTCTGCACGCAGTGTATAAAGATTATTTGAGGTGTGTCAATTCCTGAAATGTAAAAAGCACACATTTCAAACTGCATGACCTTGTTAAAATATTTGAAGTATTATCATAGTTTTATATGTACTAGGGTTTTTCCTTTGAGGAAACATGTGCAGTGCGCCCCGTTTGGATGATAGGAGCGGGTCTCAATATTCCACCAATCTATGTGATAAAACAATCTGTTTAACCTGTAGGGTATCAGCGCCGCACATCTTACTCTGACTGCGGAGGGTACGGGGTCCCTCTTTCACCCCATCGGGTCCTCGCGCTGCGGTGATGGGGATCTGATGGCTACTTTGGCAGCCCGATGTTTTACACAGGCATTGCAGCTTGCCAACTACGGAAACGTATGAGATCCAGCCCCCAGGCTAGTCAGTGTAAATACTCACAGGCAATGCTTTTGTAGAGAAGATCAGACCCCCAAAAGTTGGGACAAAGATTAAAAGTAAAAAAAAAAGGCCCTTTCCCATAATCTAGTCATATAAAATGCAAAAAATAGAAGAAGAAAAATAAAATAAAGGAAAAACTGACTAATACCATGTCACGACCAGCTATATAAGGCTACTTTCTTGGCAATAACCAAAGACAATTACCTCTCCGAACTGGTTCAGGACCCGACTAGAGGGACGGCCATACTGGACTTAGTATTAACCAATAGACCTGACAGAACAACAGACGTGCAGGTTGGGGGACACCTGGGAAATAGTGACCATAAAGTAATAACCTTCCAATTATCTTTCAAAAGAGCGTTTCTACAGGGAGGAACAAAAATACCAAACTTCAAAAAAGCTAAATTTAGCAAACTAAGAGAGGCCATAGGCCTAACTAACTGGGACAAAGTCCTCACAAATACAGACACAAAATGGGATATCTTTAAAAACATCCTAAAATCTCATTGTGAGAGGTACATACCGTATGGTAATAAAAGGTTAAGGAACAAAAAGAAACCAATGTGGATAAATAGAACTGTAAAGAAAGCAATAAATGACAAAAAGAAAGCATATAAAACACTAAAACAGGAGGGTAGCACGGAAGCACTGAAAAACTATAAGGAAAAAAATAGAACATGTAAAAAACAAATAAAAGCGGCCAAACTAGAGACCGAGAGATTAATTGCCAAAGAGAGTAAAACTAACCCAAAAATGTTCTTCAATTATATAAATGTTAAAAAGTATAAATCTGAAGGTGTCGGCCCTTTAAAGAGTAATGAGGGGGGAGTCGCAGAGAGCGACGAGGAGAAAGCAAAGCTGTTAAATATTTTTTTCTCCAATGTATTCACTGAGGAAAATAAACTGTCAGATGAAATGCTGAATGTAAAAATAAATTCCCCATTAAAAGTGTCCTGTCTGACCCAGGAAGAAGTACATCAGCGACTTAAAAAGATTAAAATAGACAAATCGCCAGGACCGGATGACATACACCCCCGTATCCTAAAGGAATTAAGTAATGTCATAGCCAGACCCTTATTTCTGATATTTGCAGACTCTATACTGACAGGGAATGTCCCACAGGATTGGCGCGAGGCATATGTGGTGCCAATATTCAAAAAGGGGCCAAAAACAGAGCCTGGAAACTATAGGCCGGTAAGTTTAACATCTGTTGTGGGTAAACTGTTTGAAGGTTTTCTAAGAGATGCTATCTTAGAGCATCTCAACGGAAATAAGCAAATAACGCCATATCAGCATGGCTTCGTGAGGGATCGGTCATGTCAGACTAATTTAATCAGTTTCTATGAGGAGGTAAGTTCTAGACTTGACAGCGGCGAATCAATGGATGTCTTATATCTGGACTTCTCCAAAGCATTTGACACTGTACCACATAAAAGGTTAGTATATAAAATGAGAATGCTCGGACTGGGAGAAAACGTCTGTATGTGGGTAAGTAACTGGCTGAGTGATAAAAAGGGTGGTTATTAATGGTACACACTCAGATTGGGTCACTATTACTAGTGGAGTACCTCAGGGGTCAGTATTGGGCCCTATTCTCTTCAATATATTTATTAATGATCTTGTAGAAGGCTTGCATAGTAAAGTATCAATTTTCGCAGATGACACTAAACTGTGTAAAGTAATTTACACTGAAGAGGACAGTATACTATTACAGAGGGATCTGGATAGATTGCAGGCTTGGGCAGATAAGTGGCAGATGAGGTTTAACACTGATAAATGTAAAGTTATGCACATGGGAAGGAATAATGCAAGTCACCCGTACATACTAAATGATAAAACATTTGGTAACACTGACATGGAAAAGGATCTAGGAATTTTAATAAACAGCAAACTAAGCAGCAAAAACCAGTGTCAGGCAGCTGCTGCCAAGGCCAACAAGATAATGGGTTGCATCAGAAGGGGCATAGATTCCCGTGATATGAACATAGTCCTACCACTTTACAAATCGCTAGTCAGACCACACATGGAGTACTGTGTACAGTTCTGGGCTCCTGTAAACAAGGCAGACATAGCAGAGCTGGAGAGGGTCCAGAGGAGGGCAACTAAAGTAATAAATGGAATGGGGCAACTACAGTACCCTCAAAGATTATCAAAATTAGGGTTATTCACTTTAGAAAAGAGACGACTGAGGGGAGATCTAATTAATATGTATAAATATATCAGGGGTCAGTACAGAGATCTATCCCATCATCTATTTATCCCCAGGACTGTGACAAGGGGACATCCTCTGCGTCTGGAGGAAAGAAGGTTTGTACACAAACATAGAAGAGGATTCTTTACGGTAAGAGCAGTGAGACTATGGAACTCTCTGCCTGAGGAGGTGGTGATGGTGAGTACAATAAAGGAATTCAAGAGGGGCCTGGACGTATTTCTGGAGCTTAATAATATTACAGGCTATAGCTACTAGAGAGGGGTCGTTGATCCAGGGAGTTATTCTGATTGCCTGATTGGAGTCGGGAAGGAATTTTTTATTCCCCTAAAGTGGAGAAAATTGGCTTCTACCTCACAGGGTTTTTTGCCTTCCTCTGGATCAACTTGCAGGATGGCAGGCCGAACTGGATGGACAGATGTCTTTTTTCGGCCTTATGTACTATGTTACTATGTTACTTTCACACTATCGTTTTCAATTCCGCTACTGAGATCTGTCATAGGATCTCAATAGCGGATGAAAACACTTCAGTTTTGTCCCCATTCATTGTCAATGAGGACAAAACTGAACGAAACTGAGTGCACCAGAATGTATTCCGTTCCGTTTGGTAGCGCTCCCATCACGTACAGAATAACGCTGCAAGCAGTGTTTTCTCGGTAATGTCATCGGGTGACACAGCACCATGGGTATACGCCCAGCTACCACTAGGAGGCGACACTAGATATCAAAAAGGTTGACTCCGCCCAGGTGGGCTATACCCTCTCCACAGACACTAGGCCAGTGATGTCGAACCTTTTAGAGACTGAGTGCCCAAACTGCACCCCAAAACCCACATATTTATCACAAAGTGCCAACATGGGAATTTTCCCTGAATACTACAGTCCAGTAGGGCTGCGCATCTTCACTCGTCTCACGATTCGATGCGATTACGATTATCAAGTCCACGATTCGATTCGATTCGGCGATGCATCACGATGCATCAAGATTATTACCCAAGTCCCCTTGTTTTTCAGAGGATTCCGGCAATCTGGACGCAAACGGATGCATTTGTCAGGCGGATCCGTCTGACAAATGCATTGAAATACCGGATCTGTCTCTCCGGTGTCATCTGGAAAAACGGATCCGGTGTTTATTTTTTTCACAGATTTAAAGGTCTGCGCAGATCGGAAGAACGGATCCGTCAATGCAGCAATTTTAATGCCGGATCTGGCACTAATACATTTCAATATAAGTTTAAAGCTGGATCCGGCAAGTGTTCAGGATTTTTGGCAGGAGAGAAAACTGCAGCATGCTGCGGTATTCTCTCCGGTCAAAAAACGTAAGAGGGACTGAACTGATGCCTCCTGAACGGATTGCTCTCCATTCAGAATGCATTAGGATAAAACTGGTCAGTTCTTTTCCGGTATTGAGCTCCTAGGACGGAACTCTATGCCGGAAAAGAAAAACGCAAGTGTGAAAGAACCTGAGAGACCATCAGTATGTTAGTCCTGGAGGTTTCAGGTTGATAGATCCTGTGTATGCTACATTGTATCCACAATAACCATCCTCTCAGTAGGGACTGATACACGTGTGAAGGGGCTCTGATGGTGCAGGATCAGTAACTGTCAGTAAATCTGACACCCCAGCAGTTTCAAATCCCTGCCCTTAGCTGAGAGTTGTCAGTGTGGATCACCTCCTGCTGGGAGCAATCTCCAATAGAGTGAGATAAATGTAGACATTCCCAGACTGGCCACTAGGGGCCGCTGTTTGACCGCCTTTCATAGACCCGGAACCTAAAGTTCCGTCCACTGTAGTAGACGGAGGGGAAGAATAAGAAGAGACACAACCGAAAAAAATAAAGAAGAAACATGGCGCGGGCGGCAAAGGTATGAGAAGCGGCAATATGAGCTGTGTAGGTGGCAGGCGGTAGGTGGGTGTATATGCTGTGTAGGTGGCAGGCGCTTTGGAGGTAGATATTACATACTCATAGGTGACAGAACTTACCTCGCCGCCAGCCACCGCACGTCCGCACTGCCGCCTGCTTCTGAGTGTCTGACTGGGAGCCGGAGATGCGCGGAAACCACGCCTCCGGCTCCTCCTCACTCAGTCAGACCTGGCTCACTCAATGTTGTGGCCAGCCCCTCTGACACGTCAGCGGGAAAGAAGGCGCCCAAAAACTTTTTTCCGACTCGGCTGCACGGCGGACGCGACGCTGACGTCATCAACATGCATCGATTATTTAAAGCAACCGCATCGATGCAGAATCGCCGGGGGTCGAATCGCGATGCATCGATGCATCGATTATATTCGACAGCCCTACAGTCCAGTATAGTATATCTTCCATGTACTTTTCGATATAAAAGCCTGTTTACACTCAGTGCGCTGCCTGTGCTGTTCATAGTGCGCCTGCGCTGATGAATGGCAGGAAAAGTCTAAGGCCTCCTGCACATGACTGCATTTGCGGATCCGCAATACATGGGCACCGTTCCGTGTGCATACTGCATCACGGATGCGGACCCATTCACTTTAATGGGTCCGCAAATCCGGAGATGCGGAATGGTGCGGAACGGAAGCACGGAACGGAACCCTACGGAGTGCTTCCATGGGGATTCATCCCGTACTTCCGTTCCGAAAAAAGATAGAACATGTCCTATCTTTTTGCAGATTGTGGACCCATTAAAGTGAATGGGTCCGTGAACCACTGCAGCTGCCCCATGGTCGGTGTTCAGGCATTGCGGCCCGCAGCACGGCCACGGGGTGCACACGTTCGTGTGCAGGAGGCATAAGGCATAGACTTTTCCAGGGTGCAAGTGCCCACAGAGAGGGCTCTGAGTGCCGCCTCTGGCACCCGTGCCATAGGTTCGCCATCACTGCACTAGGCTAATCAGTTTTAGTCTAGTGTCCTTTTTATTTTTGTCTGCAGGTTTCTGCCTGCTGCAGGATGGAGCTCCATCGTGGATATTCACTTTAGTTGCACCCCATGCGGACGCGTACTTTGAGTACCTTGCCGGTCACCCAGTCCCCCATTACTGCATCCGCAGTGGCATGCCGGTAGTCCCACGTAACTGAGTTTTTTCCCGAATGGGTGACCCTGCGGCGCTTGAAGACCCCCCCCCCCCCCCCCCCCTCCCCTTCCCCAATCTCATTTAAGCGCAAGCTTTAGCCCTGTGGGCAGAGTTTTCACTTAATTCTGGCTTCAGGGCCTCCATCTTGTCAGCATCAATGATCATCCCATAAAGCCTTCCTGCACGCTTCTGCGGCAGCCGCAACACCCCTTCGGGGACACAGCACCTGGTGTCCGGTAGGACAGCCTCCGGCTGACTGTCTTTCTTTTTTTCTGGCTGGCAATGCTGAGAAGTCCCCCATTCCCAGCCCACCTTCGGGGTCGCCACGTATTTTTCGTGTGCCCATTGCTGTAGAAAGTCGCCATACGGTCAGCCTGACCCTGTTTGTGTGCATTGCCTGGTCTCCAGGATCCCTCAGGGCTCCCTGCCCCCACTTTCTGCATAGGCCCCTCCTGAATGGGTCCCTTCCCTGTCACAGGCCATAGGGAATCTAGCCCTACCCTCCCAATCTATGGTGGAGTTATTGGACCACTTACCTACCCAAATGCAGCCGCCTCTGCCCCGCCAGGGACTCCTCTACTAACTGGGTACGCTCACGCTCAGCCACCAGGTCCTGTAATCGTCCTCGGGTTGTCTCAACTAGGTCCTGCTCCTCCTCTGTATCCTCGGTTACTTCCGGGACAGAAATCCCTGCCCTCATGCGGCATCATAGGCCCCCCCTTTGCTTCCTGCCTCGGTCCATATCAGGGGGCAGAGTCCAATAGCGGCCTAGGGTCTCCCCTCATAGGTCCCGCTCACCCCCTACAACCTGGTTTCCTCCCAGGACAGGACTAGCACTGAGAGAAACGCCTCAGGTTTCTCCTGCCTCATCGGGGGACTCCTCTGCACCTGTTCCGAGTCTGACTCTGAACAGAGCATCAAGCGGTCTTCCACCATACTGAATCTCTCTGGGTGGTCAAAGACAAATGTCCACTGAGGAACCTCTCCTCTCCAGGGTTGGTACCCCCTTTAGTGGATTTTCAGATGGCACTCCCCTGGTTGCACAGGTAATTATCCACACAGGTAAGTCAGCTTGCTGCCTCTCCAGTAGGTGGTGCTTTACTCGCCACCGTGTTTCGCACGCCGACCCACTTATGTGGTGTCCCAGGTACGTACTCCTTCCCTTTCACAGGGGGTATTCGTACCACTGCCAAATGCTGTATCTGGCAGACTTTCCTGGTTCCAATGTATCTCCTTTTCAGCTGGAGTAATTTCACTATTTAAAGGGTCTGTATTCAACACACCCTCCTAGTCGGAGAGTGTTCCGGGCTACCGTATTACTTCTCCAGATGCTGTAGCCAATACACCATCCTGGTGCTAGTGTGCACCACGCAACCATATTACTCCCTTATTAAGCGGAGTACCTGTAGCATCTTAAGATGCTATAGCCATTTCACCTGTCTGGTTCTAATGCACTCCATGCACTATATTACTCCATTATTGGGTGCAGTACCCGTACCATCTTCAGACGCTATAGCCATTTCACTTGTCTGGTACTAGTGTGCACCATGTAGCCACATTACTCTATTATTGGGTGGAATACTTGTACCATCTCCAGAGGCTGTCGCCATTACACCTGTCTGGTTCTAGTGTGCACCATGCAGCCGTATTTCTCCCTTATCAAGTGAAGTACAGATGCCATCTTCAGATGCTGTAGCCATTGCTCCTGTCTGGTTCTAGTGTGCACCATGCAGAGGTGGAGTACATGTACCATCTCCAGATGCTGTAGCCATTACACCTGTCTGGCCTTAGTCTGCACTACACAGCCGTATTACTCCCTGATTAGGTAGAGTACCTGTACCATCTGCAAATGCTGTAGCCATTACACCTGTCTAGTTCTAGTGTGCATCATGCAGTCATATAACTCCTTTATCAAGTGGAGTACCTATACCAGTTCCAGATGCTGTAGCCATGTCTCCACTCCCATTATAGTGTGCATCATGCAGCCAGATTACTCCTATTCTCAAGCGGAGTATTTGTAGTATCTCCAAGTGTTTTGCCCTATTGGTACAATCTGTGGCCCATACGGCTCCTGCATTGCCCTTTTCTGGCTCTGTGTGCTAGGCAATCATGTGGCCCCTCTTCATGCGGAGTGATGGTACCATCCCCAGATGCTGTATTCATCACTCTGTTCTGGTTCTAGATGCATCTGGCACCCATTACCGTCGTCCTCGGCTGTGTACTTGTACTATCTCAAGGCTCTGTATCCGACAAACCATCTTGGTGGTAGTATGTAACTGGTAACCATATGTTCCCCCCTTCTTGGGGGGGGGGGGGGCGGGGGAGTAGAGTTGCAATTGTTAGATCCAGTATATGGCTGTACTGTTCAGATCTGACACCCGGTGCAGTACCTCCTGAACCAGGCCCTCTGAGTGCACCAAGTCTTCTCATTGCCCCTGTACTAGGCATAGTTTTTTATTTATTGCTTGACGCATTATTTAACAAGACTTCTCAGTTCTGTTATGCACTGACAGGTTTGCTAGGTTTGTTCTTTGTCAACCCTATAAAGTACTACTGTATTCTGCGCTGTAGCGTTACCCCATTTCATGGATGGAGTACTCGCATTGTTGTTACTGCCTCTTTGCTTTGTTTTCACAGAGTTACATGGTCCAGTCCTGGCAGAGTACCTGGATCGCCACTGGATGTTCTATCTTGCGGGGATACGCAGCATTGTGAGCACCAGCCGCTACTGCAGTATCGGGTCATCGTTGGACATCCTCTCTGATATGGCTGTGACGGGACTAGTGAGCGCTACATTTCATTTTTCCTTCGATAATCTGGCTATTATTGTCATCATGTGTTCCAGTTCTGTGGACCCTACTTGAGCCTCTGACTGGGTAATCCTGCTTGGAGTCCCTGCCCCCAATGGTTCTTAGACCATCTAGTTACCCTGGCCTTCACTGGCCGGTTCCCTCTGCGGAAGCTACTCATGGCATCTCTGACCGCACATGCTCTGTATGATAGCTGCTTCTTTAGGCCCGGTTTGGTTCTTTTCCCTCCTGGGTCCCCATAGGCTTGTTTCCCTTTTGAGATTCTAATCTCTTCCAGTCTACCCAGGTACAGGTCCTGGTACCTTGGAGTTGTTGCTCCGGTTTGCAATTTACGTTCGTTTTGGTCACTTCTGGGATGGAGCTTTCCCTTTATTGAGAACTGTTCCTCCTTAGGCTGTTTGGGGTCCTCTCTCTTCTACTCCAATATCTCTCAGACGAGTGTGTCTCCACTTGTATCACCAGGGCCTGCGACTGGTTCCTTTTTTCCTGAGGCTTCATGTGGCCAGGGATTCTCTGGTCTTACATTTCACAGTAATATTTTCTGAGGCTCAATTCTTGCCTCCTTTGTACGGGATGCATGTCTTTACATTCCCTTCTCCTGGCCATTACCGAGGACCCACTCCTTCCCCAGAGGTTGGCTGCTTTCTCTGGCAGGATGGGGTTTCCACCTTCTCCTAGGGTGTTTCTCTTTTCCTACCTGCCTTGCAGTGGAAGGAGGCTTGCTTCCTTCCCATGGTGAGTCTTTGCTATTCTTTCTCTCAATCGTTCAGCCTCCGGTGCTTCCCCTGGCCTTCACATGGTGTTTGCCACAGACAGGCCATGGTTTTTGGTCTGAGACAATTTTGAGTTTTTTTCCTTGCCGGATCCTCTTGCTGGTCGGGTTCCCTTGCTTCCAGGCCTTATGGTATCGCCTTCCTTTTGCCGAGGGGTGGTCCACTGGGTCTTCCTTCAGCTTGTCTCCAGGACGTTTTTTCTGGTTCAGGACTGCTCCTGTCCTTTTCCCAGGCATTTTTTCTCCCGCCATAGTACCCTCATAGTCAAATTTTTCTTGTAGGGTATGTTCTCTTATAGATTCTCCTCCTGTAGCATCCTTCTATATGCAGAGCACTAGGTCATCGCCAACAGACTCCTTCCGGTTGTGCTGCTCTTCTGTTTCTTCAGGGGGAGCCCTGGCTCTTCCAGATCCTTCCTTGGGCTCTCTAGTGCGCACTTGTCCTGCGCAAGAACCAAGAGTTGAATATCTAGCCTTGCTCCCTATAATCTAGCTTCTTATTTTTCCACCTTTGGTGGAGCTGGATGTTTCCCCTTGTTCCCTTCCTGCATATGGCCTTTTTTCCCAGGCACTTGTCCTTGCGATGCTGGCGGTCTTCCATAATTTTTTTCTTTGGACTCCTCCTGGTCCTGGAGCTTCTCGTCTCACTTCCTTAGTTTTCTGTCTACCATTTCATGCTATGGCCTCTCCTGGTACTGTTGGGTCACATGGTTCTCCTGCACCTGTGCGTCCAACTTTTTGCATGAGATTTCCTTCCCACCCTCGAGGACTGCTTTGGGACGTCCCATGGTGCTGTGTTCCCCAATGACATTAACGAGAAAATTGGATTTTTGTACTCGCCATAAAATCAGTTTCTCATTCAATTCATTGGGGGACACAGATCCCACCCTTTTGTTTTCATTCTCTTTCTGTCACCAGGCTGCTGCTCTTCTTCTTTCTTCCTCGGTTCAGGACATGTTGGTTCTTTACTTTTGTTTCTCTCTCCTACTGCTATTGGTACAAACTGATTAGCCTAGTGTCTGTGGAGAGGGTTTAGCCCACCTGGGCGGAGCCAACCTTTTTGATATCTAGTGTCGCCTCCTAGTGGTAGCTGGGTGTATACCCATGGTGCTGTATCCCCCAATGAATTGAACGAGAAACGGATTTTATGGTGAGTACAAAAATCTAATTTTTCTGTCCGCGATGTGGTGCGGAGCAAGACGGATTCGTCCTGAGTGACACACAATGTAAGTGAATGGGGACAGATCCATTTTCTCTGACACAATAGAAAACTGATCCGTCCCCCATTGACTTTCAATGGTGTTCATGAAAACAGTTCATGAAAAAAGTAAAACAGCGCTGGAGGGGTTAAAAAAAAATCAAAAAAATCATTTAACTCACCTTAGTCCACTTGTTCGCGATGCTGGCATCTCCTTCTGTCCCCTTTACTGAATAGGACCTGTGGTGAGCATTAATTATAGGTAAAGGACCTTTCATGACGTCACTCCGGTCATCACATGGTACGTCACATGATCTTTTACCATGGTGATTCACCTATACGTGAAAAACGCACAAAGAGGAGCATGCTGCGATTTTCACGCAACACACAAGTGATGCGTGAAAATCACCGCTCATGTGAACAGCCCCATAGAAATGAATGGGTCAGGATTCCGTGCGAATGCTGTGCGTTCACCTCCCGCAACGCATCCGCGCGGAAAACTCGCTCGTGTGAAAGGGGCCTAAGAATTTCACATGATCCACTCCATAAGGTGAACGCTGTAAAAAAAAATTATAATAATAAACTGTGCCAAAACAGCAATTTTTTTTTTTGGTCACCTTGCCTCATAAAAACTAATATCAAGCGATCAAAAAGTCGTATGTACCCCAAAATGCTAATGAGAAGTCACTTCATCCCGTAAAAAACGAGCACCCATATAACACAATCGCCAAAAAATGTTAAAAAAATAAAAATAAAATGGCTTTCAGAAAATGACAACTCAAAAACACATTTTTTTTTTTTCTTTTCCAAAATGCTTTTGCTGTGTAAAACTTAGCGGTCGACCGAGTTATGAAAAAAAAATATAGCACTGTAAATCTGATGGGCAGCAATATATAACTAAGGGCTCTTTCACACTTGCGTTCTTTTCTTCCGGCATAGAGTTCCGTCGTCGGGGCTCTATGCCGGAAGAATCCTGATCAGTTTTATCCTAATGCATTCTGAATGGAGAGAAATCCGTTCAGGATGCATCAGGATGTCTTCAGTTCCGGACCGGAATGTTTTTTGGCCGCAGAAAATACCGCAGCATGCTGCGCTTTTTGCTCCGGCCAAAAATCCTGAACACTTGCCGCAAGGCCGGATCCGGAATCAATGCCCATTGAAAGGCATTGATCCGGATCCGGCCTTAAGCTAAACGCCGTTTCGGCGCATTGCCGGATCCGACGTTTAGCTTTTTCTGAGTGGTTACCATGGCTGCCGGGACGCTAAAGTCCTGGCAGCCATGGTAAAGTGTAGTGGGGAGCGGGGGAGCAGTATACTTACCGTCCGTGCGGCGCTCCAGAGTGACGTCAGGGCGCCCCACGCTCATGGATGACGTGTTGCATGGATCACGTCATCCATGCGCATGGGGCGCCCTGACGTCATTCTGGAGCGCCCCGGGAGCCGCACAGACTGTAAGTATACCGCTCCCCACTACTACTATGGCAACCAGGACTTTAATAGCGTCCTGGGTGCCATAGTAACACTGAACGCATTTTGAAGACGGATCCGTCTTCAAATGCTTTCAGTTCACTTGCGGTTTTCCGGATCCGGCGTGTAATTCCGGCAAGTGGAGTACACGCCGGATCCGGACAACACAAGTGTGAAAGAGGCCTAAGCTAAACAAGTTTTAAGCACAAAAAATTATATTTCCTCATTTCCCTGGTTCTCTTCTGGCCCTTTGTTTACCTGCAATAACAACTATCTCTGCCGCTCCCCCTGCTCCGCAAAGGCAGTGAATAAATCTGCCCTGAGTGATATGTCATACTGCGGGGAGACTCAGCAGCATGTTGTATGTGTAGGACTGCAAGTCTCAGCTGTACAATGACACTGCTGATGCACACAGTATCTTCCCCATACCTGTTCTTGTGCAATGCTCTGCAGAACTCCTCCAGTCTGTTAGCTCCTGTGCCCAGCATTTGTCTCCTCACTGCGTGGCCAGCACAGTGACTTGTGTACAGACACATCTGCTTTTTCAGGTTTGTGCACCAAAGAGCAGGAAGAGAAGCTGACCCTCAGTAAAATCTGAGAAAGCAGCAACTGTAGATGCAGTAAGTGCATTGTAAAGCCTTTACATTTGATTAGTTAGAAACCTACAAAGAACAAAAAAAATAACTGACAACTCCTTTAACAAAAATTAAACAAATAGACATATTTAGGTATCGCTGTGTGCATAATGATTAGCAATGGCTCACTCTACCATATACAAGGATTGGTGCTCTAGTCCAGTGTTTCCCAACCAGTGTGCCTTTAGCTGTTGCAAAACTACAACTCCCAGCATGCCCGGACAGCCTTTGGCTGTGCGGGCATGCTGGGAGTTGTAGTTTTGCAACATCTGGAGGCACACTGGTTGGGAAACACTGCTCTAGTCCAATTGAATCACCCTTCCAATGGTAAGTAGTATAAGTATTAAACGCACTGGCAGTATTAGGCTACTTTCACACTTGCGTTCGGTGCGGATCCGTCTGGTATCTGCACAGACGGATCCGCACCTATAATGCAAACGCTTGCATCCGTTCAGAACGGATCCGTCTGCATAACAGTTTTTTTCAGTGAAAACTCAGATCCGACCGTATATTCTAACACAGAGGTGTTCCCATGGTGATGGGGACGCTTCAAGTTAGAATATACTAAAAGAACTGTGTACATGACTGCTGCCTGGCAGCACTCGATCTCTCTCTTACAGGGGGCTGTGACCTGCACAATTAACCCCTCAGGTGCCGCACCTGAGGGGTTAATTGTGCGTATCATAGCCCCCTCTAAGAGATCAGGTGCTGCCAGGCAGCAGGGGCCAGACCCCCCTCCCCAGTTTTAAATTCATTTGTGGCCAGTGCGGCCCCCCCTCCCTCCCCAGTATTATATTCATTGGTGGCCAGTGCGGCCCCCCTCCCTCCCTCCCCAGTATTATATTCATTGGTGGCCAGTGCGGCCCCCCTCCCTCCCTCCCCAGTATTATATTCATTGGTGGCCAGTGCGGCCCCCCTCCCTCCCTCCCCAGTATTATATTCATTGGTGGCCAGTGCGGCCCCCTTCCCTCCCTCCCTCCCTCCCCAGTATTATATTAAATGGTGGCCAGTGCGACCCCCTTCCTCCCTCCCCAGTATTATATTCATTGGTGGCCAGTGTGGCCCCCCCCCCTCCCTCCCTCCCCAGTATTATATTCATTGGTGGCCAGTGCGGCCTCCCTCCCCAGTATTATATTCATTGGTGGCCAGTGCAGCCCCCCCTCCCCCCTGTATTATATTCATTGGTGGCCAGTGCGGCCAGTTGTGGGGGGTTCATATATAGAGAAAACCAGGAATGTGGCTTGGGCTTTTGATTTTGGTATTGATATTCATATGTCTCTTATATAAATATATGCCCGCTTAAATGCTTACTCACAGTTCGGTCGGTCAGCCCGTTGTGGTGTCCCACTTCCGTGGGCTTACCTGACACTGTACAGAGTGTTTGCTATAATCGATGTTATCAGGTGGGAAGGTCGCGTCTCAGCATGGAATTTCAGCCTGTGGTGCGGTTGTATGCAGTATGCATTTGAGTAAGCATTTTTATTTATTTTTTATAAAGTAAAGCATATTGACTCAAATTTATCACTAACAAGAACTACAATGTGTCACAAGAAAACAGTCTCAGAATGGCTTGGAAAAGTAAAAGCGTTCCAAAGTTATTACCACAAAGGGATTTAAGGTGAAAAGTGGTTCGGGACTGAAGGGGTTAATAATAAAAATAGTCTTCAAATGCTTTCAGTTCACTTGCGTTTTTCCGGATACGGCTTGTAATTCCGGCAAATAGAGTACACGCCGGATCCGGACAACGCAAGTGTGAAAGAGCCCTTAGGCGTAGTATTTGCGCTGCTGCTGGACAAGGTACTTGCCTGAGGCATTACCTCCTTTCTTAGGTGGACTAACTGCGCTGGCCGCAGGGGTTCCCCCTTCCGTAGGTGGTGGAATTGCATTTCCGCGGGGTACAATACTTACCTTATGCATTAGCCTCTTCCATAGATGGCATTATCACTGATTTCTGTGTTTTCAGTATGCTTTACCCCTCTCTTAGGTGGAGTAATTGCACTCTCACCGGGTACAGGACTCGCCATATGCATTATCCCCGTCCATAAGCGGTGTAATTTCTCTGCCATTGCCATTGGGTACGGTTCCTGCCATATGCATCACCCCTTTCCTTAGGTGGTGTGCTTGCACTTCCTCGGGATACAGTTCCTGCCATATGCATTTTTCCGCCTTTGTGGCGGAGTGGTTGCACTACCACTGAGGCAATGCTCGACGTAAGCATTGCCAAACTCCATTAGTGGGGTACTTCCAGTACCGTTGGGTACGGTTCTGACTGCCGCGCTACCCCCTTCCTTATGCAGAGTATTACACTACCACTGGAGGTTATTTCTTCAGTCACATTGACATCTCCATGCTTACTGTTACATTACCCTTTCGTAAGTGATCGCTAACGGGGTGATAACTAAGCTTCTTGGGATGCTGCAATTCAACTCCGCCATGGCTCTAGATGCGATAGCTTCTTGGGTGCCCTATACTCTTCATCTAGTGGTATATGGGTGTCGCCAGTGGATACCGTGGCTGTTTCCCCGTTGTATCCTCTTTTCTTGCCGTTGCTGGTTTGGGGCATGAATGTCACCTTCTGTCCTCTCAAGGGGTTACCCGGCAACACTTAAGTGTCCTAGAGAACCACCTCTCCATGGGCCTCCACCGTTCCAGTCGGTCATGGTATTTGTCCTCAACAATATGGAGGGCGTACGCCATTGCACATAATATTGTGATTCTGCTCCAGCGAGTCGAGGGTAGCACTTACTCTGTATTCTCTAGCTCCACTCCCTCTTATCTGGGAAAGTCATTATGCTGGCACTCTGGTGTAGCTTCTACGCTGGTGCTAGGGTTCATCCCTGACGCTGGCTTCGGCGGTTGCTCTTGTTCGGCGCCCTTGCCTGGTGGAGTGTTTTAGATTAGCTGTACTTAAAGGGGTATTCCCATCACGCTGTTTTATACTTACCTGCTCCCGGCGCGCTGTCCACTTCCTGGTTTCGGCAGGGGGCGGGCTCCATCTTGATTGAAGTATTCTCCCGGCCGCGTCGCACGCTAGACTGAACGCGCAGGGCCTGCGCGCGGCCGGCCGGGAAAAAATAAGTAGTCTGCGCAAGCGCAGCCACCGCGATTCCGGAGTAGAGCGGTGGCTGTAACCAGGGGAGACGGAAGACAACAGTCAGGTAAGTATATGTTCATTTTCTTCTAAGGGGTGGTAATTAGTTAAATATATTTAGAAAAATTATCACTGTTAAATCATTAACAGATTTAACAGTGATCATTAAGATGGGAATACCCCTTTAACTGGGACCGTATGGTTCCATGACTTCTACGGCAAGTCCTCAGGCCTCCCCCTCAGTTTTGTGCTGACTGGGCATGCTGTGGCTACTACGGTACGAGGGGTCGTTCCGTTGTCACGACATACTATGGTTCCCCCTCCACAGCTCCTTCGGTGGCGGATTCGGTGACCTCTGCCGTGTGGCCCCCTCAGCAGCTGGAATATGGTGCCATAGCCATAGCCTTGTGGCTCCCCTTGCATGGGTTCCTCCTTAGGCGGAGTTTGACACCGTCACTGTCATCCTGTGGCTTCTTCTTTATAGTGCCAGTCTCAGATGGAGAATGGGCTTTAGCCCTGGCCTATTTTCTCCTTCCATCCTTTTCTGGCTCAGGGTTCAAGGCCACCCCGCAAGCCTTGGTGGCTCCTACGTTACTATTTTCCCCTTATCTGCATTGGCACAGGGTGTTGGTTCCGGTCCTGGCTGGTGGGCAGCGATGCCTACCACAGCCCTCTTTCTACAGGTGAAGCCTTCCCATTGGTCCTGGGGGTGCTACCTGTATCTGCAATTACCTCTCTTACGACATGAGTAATGACTGTCATGTCAATCCGATGGTGGTCATACTTTTTCAGTACCCATTCTGTGGGTAGACTATGAGACTCACCACGCCAGGCAGAGCGGGGGTGCTGTCACACCTTACCACCGCTGATAGACGTTTCGTTTCTGGAACGGAACACCTTTTCTGGAGCTGAATATTGCTTGTCTCTCCCTTCTGTCTACCTGGCCAGTAGCTCATCACTATTTTTTTTCCTATGTGACCTGTGTTTTCTCCGGTACGGGTGGGGCGTTGGACGTCATCATCGCACTCCATCCGGCAGGAGTCTTTATCTTATCTTGGTCTGGGCGATATTTCCGTCGAGCAGTGTTGCCACACTGTCAATATATGGTTGCTAAAGTACATGTAGATGGGTCCGCGCTAGGTTTCCACAGGCAGGAGTTTCACTCACAGGAAGATTCTATGGAGATTCCACGATATCACCAGTGCATCTCCAATATCCCGATACAGACCAGCAAATTTTTTTTCTCTCCTTCAGGAGAAACAGAACATAGTGCAATACCCAGGGTGTTTAATATTCAGTAAGATTTATTGTACTTACAAACATCCATTGGTAAAAAGCGTATATAGATGCCTGTGGAAACCTAGCGCGGACCCATCTACATGTACTTTGGTTGTCTTTCTGGAGAAGGGACTTACTCCTTTTTTTTTGGACTGCTGCTTTAACCGCTCCTGATATCGCACAGAAACTTTCTTTGTGTCTAATATATGGTCGCTGACGGAGCTCCTCACCGCCAGTTATTTTCACATCAGTTTTACTTCTACCTATCTCAAATGTATTGGTTCTTTGGCCTGTGGTTGGGCGTGTCTGATTCAGGTGTTTTTCTCTGTGGGTTATCAACCAGCTTCTCAGTCTACCCGCAAGCCTCTACGGCCATCGGTCTGCCAATTGATTGCTTCCGTGGAGCGTCTCTCTTTAGCAGAGGTGTATCCTGTGGCCTGGGATTTTGGTTCTGCTTCCAGGGTTAGGGCCAGGTACCTGGTTTCGTCCATATGACCGATGGGTCGTTTGGCGTTCAGTGAGGAACATGACCCCTCTCTGCAAGTCGTCTTCTTCCCCCCCCCCCCCCCCCCCCCTCTTCCTTTTTCTTTCTGGGAAGGTGGCATTCCTGGGGGCGGGCTATTCCACCCAGCAAATTTGGAAGTTGGGAGCACCTTTCTTGTACGTACGTTTTTCTTGTCAGATACCCACATAAGGCAGTGCTCCGCCCAATACCTTCTTTTTTGCTAAAGGTAGTCGCCGCCTTCCACGTCTACAAGGACATTGTCTTCCCTTCTTTTTCCTTCTCCCTCGCACTCGAGAGAGTGAGCTCTCCATCAGAATGGATTCGGGCTCAGAGGTTTGCTTGTCCATGACTAGCTCTTTCTGCCGTGCGGATTCTTACCTGGTAATTCCTGGAGGTCCTTGGAAGGGCTCCATGGTCTCCAAGGGGTGTTTCCAGGTTGATCCATTGGCAGTTGCTTAGGCATTCCGCTCCTGGGGCAAGGCACTGCCCAGAGGCGCTCGGGACACCTGACCAGCGGTCAGCTCTTCGTGGGATTCATGTTTCACCCTGCATCAGCTTCGCGGTTATATAAGGCAGCTTCTTGGTCTTCCTGGCGCACGTTCACCAAATTTTTTGCCTTGTGCTTCCTAGGCATCGCCAGTGCTGCTCCGGGCCGCAGGGTCTCGCATGCAGCAGTGTATTAAGCATTCTCAAGGGTGCTATTTCCATGGGCGTGGATTATTTTTTTTCCCTCCCCGTGGACTGCTTTAGGACATCCCACGGTCCTGTGTCCCCCAATGATACCAGCGAGAAAACGAGATTTTTGTGAACTCGCCTGTAAAGTCTTTCTCGCGTGGTTCATTGGGGGACACAGCACCCACCCAGTATTTTATTGTTGATGGTGATGTTTGGCTGCCGGTCGGGTTTTTAGCGGGTTCGCTTCCACCGGCGTTTGTTGCGTTCTCTTTTACTTTGCACATGTTTCTACTGCTTGAGCACAAACTGACATGCGCTCTCCAGGCTGGAGGGAGTATAGCCTGCAGGGGAGGAGCTAAGTCTTTTTTCAACCTAGTGTCGCCTCTTAGTGGCAGCAGCAAGCTATACCCACGGTCCTGTGTCCCCCAATGAACCACGCGAGAAAGAGATTTTACAGGTGAATTCACAAAAATCTCGTTTTTCAATTAAGATGATGTTGGCATTTTTATTTTTATTTTTCTATGTCCATTTGGAGACTAGAGGAGATACTAGGCAACTATTGCATCTAAAGAAAGGGCTCGCTAATGGTTGGAGTTGTGCACCCAGTAGCTGTCTCCAAATTAAGAGCCAAATGCTGTACATAAATATGTTGAAGTGCTACTTTACGGCAAGGTACTGCCTCCAGTTATTGAGTTCTGGGAATTATGCGCACAGCAAAACTAAATATATTAGGGCTGGGGGGGGGGGCGTGGCTAGCGGCCGGCATGAACGGTCGCATGTGATCTGAGCTTCGGCTCCCGAATATAATCCTGAGCAATCCTGAGTGCTATTGCAGCTAATTGGACCGAATAAAAGGTGTACAGTAGAACGAACCTTCACGGTAACCGGTGATGGGACCCAGCAAAGCTCAAGCCGCTGCAGAACGGCTGGAGGAATTCGCGCGCCATTAAAAGCAACATGGCGCTGCGGCAGCCGGCTCACCTCGTACACAGCATACCCGTGGTCAAGCAGCCATAGACTAACCTGAGGCGGCTGAACTTACCCCGAAATAGGCACATGAGCAGCTGATGTCAGCAATACCAGTTTGCCAAACTTCCCTCACCACAAAGATAGAGGAGTTACGTGTGGATGTGGGCCTCCTCAGGCACGATGTACAGCAACTCAGAGAACGAGTGTGGGGAACTGAGGAGAGGATCTCAGAGCTGGAAGATCTCACGCGCCCCATACCTGCTAAGATACATGCCCTGGAAGGCTCAGTCTCCTTATGGCAGCAGAAATGCGATGACCTGGAGAACAGGGCCAGAAGGAATAACGTGCGCATACTGGGCCTACCTGAGAAAACAGAGGGACCGGATCCTGCAGCATTTCTCGAGGCCTGGTTTAAGTCAATTTTTCCAGAGGTGTCTTTCTCTATGGCGTATGCAGTGGAGCGGGCCCACAGGGTCCCGGCTTGACCACCACCTCCGGGAGCCCCACCTAGGCCGCTACTAGCTCGCATGCTAAATTGGAAGGACTGCGACTAAATCCTCACTCAAGCAAGGAGGTTGCAAACCATCATGCATGAAAATGCCAAAATCCTTATTTCCCGATTTCTCCGCCGAGCTTCAGAAGAAACGGGCGACTTTTGTTGCAGTTAAAAAGAGACTCCGGGACATGAACTTACCATATTCCATGGCATACCCCGCCAGGCTGCGAGTGGTGATGGAGAGAGATCACACTTCTTCACGGATCCCAAAGAAGCGGATGAATGGATCGTAAGAAAGTCGCGAAGATTGACACCTCCTTGAAGTATATTATTGCGTCAGCAGTCCATTCTTTCCAAGAGACCTTAATGGTCAGGACGCATTGTTGACCACATCGGTGTAGCTCCATCATCCGCAACGGTCACCGATATAACATTGTGATTTCAGCGTGAGTTTTGCTGTTTAAAATGCATACTGAAAGTTAGCTGCAGGCACGACCATATATCGTGCAGAGGGAGCTGGTCGGATACCGGCATATTCTTTTTACATCTAATAATATGCTGGTCCCTGACTACTCAGCCACAGGGAAATTATTACCCGATATCTGGCATCATACATTGTATTTCAATGCTAATTTACAGCATAGTTGGTTCAGATCTATGTTTTTGTATTATGTTTGGGCAAATTGTGGTAAAACACTGTTTATAGGCAGCAGTATATATGTATTAGAAGAGATAAGGAGGAACAGACGCCAGAGAACCCAGAAAGAGGACAGCCCCACTCATAGCTTTCTGACACAGATAAAATGGTTGCCCTATTGTTAATGTCATGGAATGTGAGGGGCTTGGGGGATCCGGGTAAGAGAATATCTGTTTTTGTACATGTTCTTAGATATAACCCACACATACTTAGCTTACAAGAGACCCACCTCACGGCCGAAACGGCAGCTAGATTACAGAAACCTTGGGTACAATGGTCCAGCCACTCCTTTGGCACCTCACATTCTAAAGGAGTGTCTCTGGTAGTTAATCGCTCCATTAGATGGGAACCACATGTAGTTGAGACTGACACGAACGGCAGATATATTTTTGTACATGCACATGTGAATAATATCCCGTTTGTGATTTTAAATATTTACTGTCCCCCTCCTGCCAACATGTCAATTCTACAGACCGCAGCCACCTTTGCAGCTCAATATCCGCATGCTAGGTTGTTATGTGTTGGAGATTTGAATATGGTCATGAATTCGCGGATGGACCGCTTCCATGCTTGTCCGGTGTCCTTGATTCATGGCCCGCCCAGTTTACTGGCGGCCTGGATCGAGGAGATGGGATGGCTGGACCTGTGGAGGGAGAAACATCCAGAATCTATAGAGTATTCTTGCTTTACTCCCTCTTCTGGTGCAATGTCCAGGATTAGCTATGTATTTGGCTCCCCCGATGTATACCTGGAACTAACAGATATCTCATATGGCCCCCAGAGTGTCTCCGATCATGCGCCATTAATAGTAAGGTTCAATGATTCGCAGGAGAGAAGGTTTAGCTTGAGGATGAGAATACACCCATTTTGGCTCACCCTCCTGAAAGATCAAGATAGGATCCCAGACCAGTTGCGAATGTTTTTAGAGGTACAGGACGTAGACACAAATCCCCTGCTATTATGGGATACGTTGAAGGCTTATCTTAGGGGATGTCTTACGTCATCTAGCGCCTTTGTTGAGGCGAGATTTGTCTTAGATTCTTCTGAGGCAAACCGACAGGATTGGATGCAGAAAGGCAGTTTAGTTCACTTACATGAAAAAAGTAATCGTAAGCTATTCTTTTACAAACAACAGGCCTTTGAGGTGGGAGATAAGGCAGGGCGAGTATTAGCTCATATTGTGCATAAGAATTCATCAGCTCCGCCGGTTCTGCAAATACAGGCCCAAAATGGTGAGATCAGAGATTCTGTCTCAGATATTGTATCGAACTTTGCAGCCTTTTATCGAGATTTACATCAATCACGAGTGGAATACTCAGAATTAGAACTTGAACACTACCTAGATGAGAGAGCGCATCCAACTTTATCATTGGCGGACAGCAATCTGTTAGAGGAGGATATAACCCTAGAAGAGATGCAGGAGGCTATCAATGACCTGGCAAACGTGAAGGCCCCTGGTCCTGATGGCCTACCTTTGGTGATATGTTCCTGGAGGCATGGCGGACAGGCAGACTACCAGACTCCTTATACGAAGCAACCATAGTTGTACTCCTGAAACCGGATAAAGATCCATTGGACTGTGCCTCCTATCGGCCGATATCTTTGTTAAACTTAGATTATAAGATTCTGACAAAGATCTTCGCCATTAGGTTGAACAAGACAATTGCTAGCATTATACACAATGACCAAACTGGGTTTATACCTGGGCGCTCGACCTCTAACAATATTCGCAGGACACAAGTCATAGCCCAAATTGGAACCCAACATGACAGGCAATGGGCTCTGGCTTCATTAGACACGGCCAAAGCCTTTGACTCACTGGAGTGGCCGTATCTGATGAAAACAATGGGAAAGTTTGGCTTTGGACCTAGATTCTTGCAATAGATCCGGATAATTTATAGAAGCCCCAAGGCCAATATCCTAGTAAACGGTACGACCTCTGCTTACTTTAATCTGCAGAGAGGTACGAGGCAAGGGTGTCCTCTCTCTCCCCTATTGTTTGCAATTGCCATTGAACATCTGGCCCTCCGTATCCGCCAAGATCTAATATATACAGGAGTTGAGCTGGGGGGAAGAGAGGACAGAGTAGGCCTGTATGCAGATGACCTCATATTATTTATCAGCAGGATGGATATCTCTCTGCCACGGGCGATCACTATTATAGAACTATTTGGACAATTCTCCGGGCTGCATATCAACTGGACCAAGTCGGCCCTAATGCCATTATGGAGCTCTGATTGGCCCAATGTTTACCATAATCTTAGGATAGTAGACCATTTTAAATACCTAGGGATTTTCATTACTAGAGAGCCAAGGGAGGCCTATACCAAAAATATTGCCACTTTTAGAATTTATTTTCTCTAGTAAATTCAAAGTTTGGAAAACCCTACCTATATCCATTATGGGCAGGATCAACCTGATAAAAATGATCCTTTTACCCAAAGGATTATATTTGTTAGAACATGCTTGCACGCCAATACCTCGGAGCTTTTTCGACCGCCTTCACTCCCTAATTGTCCAATTTATCTGGGGTAGTGCCAGACATAAACTCTCCTTAAATACTCTTCAGCGATCCAAGATACAAGGAGGCGCAGCACTACCCGACTTCCATTTGTACTTTCTTGCAGGTCAGTTAAGGTTCATAGCTAATTGGGTAAATGGGGAACCCCTTCTGAACATGGAATATTATTTACAACAATATCTAGAGTTATGCAGTCTATGGCCAGTGTTGGAAAAGGCTGAATCTCTGTCTGGGAAATTGCTGCAGATTCACAGGTTAGCACAGCAGGTCTGGAAAGACATCAGGGATCACTGCGCTGCGAGACTTATCAGGACGGTATTTTATGCTCCTTCTCCCAAATCCAAGAGAAATTTGGACTAGAGCATACCCAATTTTTTTAATATTTGCAGATCAGACAACCCCTACAGGAACAGTTTAGGGACCGGAATAAGGCCATCTCCTCTTACCCCTTAATCGGGGTCATAAAGTCACAAGGACCTAGGGGCATAATTTCGGCTCTCTATACCTACCTGTTAGGTCTGCAGATGTCATCACAGCCCATATTAGCCGAGGCCAAATGGAAAGGGAACATTCCCCATCTTACTGCAGAGGAATGGACGGATGCGATGGAAGCTGTCACTCATGTGTCCCCCTCGGTCAATAACAGACTCATCCAATTGTATATGTTGCACCGTAGCTATTTAACTCCTACCAGACTGCATAAGATGGGGAAAATGACCCAGCCTAGTTGTCTTGGATGCTCTCATAATAATGCTGACTTCTGGCACATGATGTGGGAATGTAACCATATCAGATTATATTGGCGAGATATACTTAGAGTACTTTCATCATTGGGTATGGGCCCAATACCACTATGTCCCAAAATATGTCTGTTGGGTATCTTGGACAATGATGAGTGGACACATTACAATAAAATACTTCTAAGCGAATCCCTGTTTCTAGCCCGCAAAGTAATTGCCCTCAAATGGAGGGCGGAGGAACTTCCTACAATGGGAATTTGGAAAAGACTAGTGAACCAAATCATCCCTTTTGAAAATGTACTGTATGTAAACAGAAAGTGTCCTGATAAATTTCAGAAAGTATGGGGATTATGGTGCGATTCTAATTTGACCACCTCGCCCGGTTCTGTGGTTTCATAGACCCTTGAAAGTGATATAACAAACAAACCTCACACGATTTTCATGGTTTTTAGCTCAATTTATTACTTTAAATGTCTGCATTACACATGTGAAGAAGTCTGGCATGCCCGATTTTATTTTGTTCTATTGTATGCTGCATGCTATTATCTTGTATACACTTGTTTGTACCACGAACGTGCCTTGTTACTCTTTTTCAATAAAACGAGTTTAAAAAAATTATATATATTAGGGCTATGTGAAGGCTTGTGGCACCATACCTAGCAATCATCACTCTGCATGCCACTGTAAGTTATGATTGTTATTCGATTGTAAAACTATATCCCTTCTCTAATAGGCAATGGACCACTTGAAGTCATTCATCGCAGACTGTGACAGGCGAACCGACATTGCAAAAAAAAGACTGGCTGATACGCAGGAGGAAATAAGTGCAGAAGTAGCTGCCAAAGTAAGACCAGTAAATGTATTTTCTGTACAAGTAACTAATTGTATGATATCTCACCATGAACAATAGTATGTACTAGATGTATACATATGCATGGGGTATAAAGATTATAAATGTCTTTATATAGGAATACTACTTACTGTTACACATGGTGAAGGACCTGAGGGGTCAGTGCATGACACAGGGATTCAAAGAGCACCAGTCATGCAAGGTTTTGCCTGGATAGCCCCATTATAGGGACCTGGAAAGGGAAGATCACTTGCCTGCTTCCCGGCACTGGCTCCCTCGCTGTAAACATCCAGTTTGACATCACCGCGGCCAATTGCGATCGGCTCCACTTACATCATCACAAATGGTCACATGATGCAATGGGAACCGGTCTTTGCCGCAACCAGTGGCCAAACCAGATGTTTTCAGCACGTAATGTTCCCTGTATTGGTCTGGTAAAGTGTGTGGTCAGGGGGTTGATCCAATCCCCACGTTCTTACGCAATCTCTTTAAGATACCAAGATTAGAACTCATACAGTGCACCCCCATAGCGCTACTAGCCGAACACTTCTCTCCCCTGTAACACGTCAAGTAGCACAGTACCCGTCCTCACCCGTAGCGGTGCCTGCAACACAGTGCTCCTCCCATATCTCCAGCTGCGTTTCTCCTCCTCCCCCATAACAGTGCCAGCTGCACAGTGCTCCATAGTAACAATGCTAGCCGTACAGTGCTTCCCCACTGTAATACCCAAGGCTGCACAATGCTCCCCTCTGTAATATCCACAATTGACGTTATCCCCCACACCCATAACACCGGCGCTTACATGCATCTTGCAAGGTCTGCATAGACCTCTGTTATCAGTGCTGGGAAGAGAGTGGGCATGTTATCTAATAAGCTTTTTACTAAATTGTATTTAAAATCTATGATAAAAATGTTGTAGACAAATTGGCAGTGCAGTATGTTTTTAGAGATGTTGGTAATGTAACCTGATTAATTTGTTAAGGCAGAGAGAGTGCACGAACTAAATGAAGAGATTGGAAAACTGCTAGCAAAAGCTGAGCAGTTAGGGGCAGAAGGAAATGTCGAAGAGTCACAGAAAGTTATGGATGAAGTCGAAAAGACTAGAATTCGGAAACGAGAAGCTGAGGTTTGTCATAAAAACTTCATTTATAAATACTTGACATAATATGGACGATGTATATAGGAATTACTTGTATTTTTGGTTTGGTAGCATATTAGTTATTACTACATCTTCTTTGGTCCAAATCTATTAGGAATAAGGAATGTCACTGACGATCCTAATTCCGAATATGCTTGGGGAAAAAGATTTCATAGAAACACTTGTTTCCAATAATTGGCCTGTATTATCATGCCTATAGTCAGCCAAAAATTTAGGAAATGCTGGTTTGTCTTTCGTCAGAATGAAAGATGCCCAGTTATCGCCATCACATCTCCCTATGTAATTAGGGATGTGCTGCTGCTAATCAGAACTGAATAGGGGAAGAACGGTTGCAGTACAAATGATTCCTCCCCGCTTACTTTGCATCGCCTAAACAAGTTCTGGTGGACATGTGTATCGTTGATTGGCGCTCATCCTGCTCAACCACTTGGCAATCTAATAGGACACATCAGCTACAACTAGACTTTTTGTAGTGCTGAAAGATTTGATTTTACTTATTAAGTGACAGCTGCAGTCCAGAGGAGTGTACTCGGATGCATGCAACTTAATGTGTAGCTTTGGACAAGAGCTGTAGCTTGATGGTTAAAATTGGAGAAATCTTTCCACAATAAGCCTTGTGTGTAGCCTCAGCCGTAGGCCACACATGCAGTACAGGTTCTTTTTAGTGTAGTTTTTGAAGCTACAATCGGCAAGGAATCCTAAAAGAAAAAGTATGACGGGCAGATACTACTCATCATCTTTTCTCGAATCCACTCCTGGTTTTGTCTTTAAAAACTGCATAAAATACCTTCCCTGTTTAGAGTGCATATAGATTATTAACATCATTGTATTCCATCGTGTTGGGAGGTATGAATATGGTATGGTTGGGGAAAAAATGGGTCCACTGGTTCAACCTATTATCATGCATTGTTGGTCTAGGGCAGGGGTAGGCATCCACCAGCACTCCAGCTGTTATGAAGTGACAACTCTCAGCATGCACACTTCCTCTGCTTTTTTCAGTACTCCCATAGAAGTAAATTGAACATGCTGTGAATTGTCATTTCACAACAGCTGGAGTGCCGAAGGTTGCTGACCAGTGGCCTAGGGGAAGGGAAGAACAAAATTGGGTAAACCTTCCTACTCCAAAAATGTCAGACTAGTAGACTATTAAAACTTGTTCACACTTGTAATGTACAGTGATCGAACCGATGATTAAAGGGATTCTGTCATGAGATTTTAGCCCTATAAGCTAAACATATGCCCATGTCCGTACTAATAACATGAATCCTAAACTGACCTTATTAAACCTGCTTGTGGCTATATTAGCCCCCAAAAAACTGGTTTTTAGAACCTGTCAATCACCTACCTAAGGTTCTCAAGGGGACGTCTGTTAATACAGGGTGCCTGGCCGTCTGGTGCCCAGCGCCTCCTTCCCAGTCTTAATCGCCGCCCTCCCTTTCTACAGTGCCGCCTTCCTCACCTCAGCGCCGCCTCCGCAATCCTCCCCTCCCTCTGCCAGATCCTGCGCACTAGGCTCAGCCTGATGCGCCGCGGACTCCTGGCAGCGGCTTCGTTGAGCGAAGTGCGCATGCGCCCGGCCTGATGCGCATGCGCACTTCGCTCAACGAAGCCGCTGCCAGGAGTCCGCGGCGCATCAGGCTGAGCCTAGTGCGCAGGCGCCGGATCTGGCAAGGGGACAGAAGGATTGCGGAGGCGGCGCTGAGTTGAGGAAGGCGGCACTGTAGACAGGGAGAGCAGCGTTTAAGACTGGGAAGGAGGAGCTGGGCACCAGACGACCGGGCACACTGTTTTGTGGGCTAATAGAGCCACAAGCAGGTTTAATAAGGCCAGTTTAGGATTCATGTTATTAGTACGGACATGGGCATATGTTTAGCTTCTAAGGCTAAAATCTCATGACCGAATCCCTTTAATAAATCATTTGTTTGCCTGAGATCAGGTCTTTTAACCTGACCGAAAGATTATCCTTGGTGACCACACCTTCATTTATTTAATCAGAAACCTGCCAGTCATTAGCAGTTGCAAAAAGTGAAAATATTCAGTGATTTTTTGTCTCGCATCTTTCCAATGCAAGCGCCTAAATAATTGCTGCTCATTGAGGGCCCTAAAGCATACACTGTAGATCAGGAGTGGGGAACCTTTTTGCTGCAAAGGGCCATTTTGAATATTTGTAACATCGTTCGGGGCCATACAAAATTCTCAATTTGAAGGCTATATTTGGTCAAACATATAAGTGACTTAGGGGTAGAGTTGTTGCGATACCAAATTTTTTATTCTATTTTGATACTATAAAAAAGTATTGCGACACTCGTTACCATTCGATACCACGCGAAAAAAAGAAAACGCCAAAAAAGCCACGTGCATTCCGCATTTTAAAAAATGGTGAATTGCACAGTTTTTATTTATTCTTTTTCTGTTCCGGCGTTCACCGCATAGATTTTTTTTTTTTATATTTTAATAGTTTGGACTTTTCGGACGTGCCGATATGTGATATGTTTATTTATTGTTTATATATTTTATATGTAAAATTGGGAAAGGGGGTGATTTATACTTGGTGTGGTTTTTGTTTTTTACAGTTTATTTAATAACCATTTTCCCCCTTAGGGGCTAGAACCTGGGATCTTTTTATCCCTTGTCCTATTCACCCTAATAGATCTCTATTAGGGTGAATAGGACCTCACACTCTCCCTGCTGCTCTGTGCACACAGCAGCAGGGAGCTGACCATGGCAGCCAGGGATTCAGTAGCGTCCTGGCTGCCATGGTAACCGATCGGAGCCCCAGGATTACACTGCTGGGGCTCCGATCAGAAGCTGCCACTAATGATTTGAATACTCGGGGGGTTGAGGGGGGGCGGGCGGGCGCACTGCGCCATTAATGATAATTAACCTTTAATACAGGGTACTAACAGCAGATCAGTGGCAGTTAACCCCTCAGGTGCCGCTGATAGCCAGCACCCTGCCTCTGACAATGAGCTGCTATGCGATTCTGCTGCCGGCACCCGCCTCCTGTATTAAAAGTTAAAGACGACCTTTCATGAGCCGGCTACATAGAGCGGCGACCAGGGATCTCCCTGCACTTACTATTATTCCTGGGTGCCGCTCCGTTCGCCAGCTGTGCCCCCACTACTGTCTCCTGCTCTGTATGCTAATTACTACTATCGGAGCAATGGGGAGGAGACATCAGCTTCTCTCCTGGGCGTTCCTTCTCCCTGGCTGTGACGTTCTGAACTGCGATTGGACAGCGCTACAGCCAGGGAGAAGGAACGCCCAAGAGAGAAGCTGATGTCTCCTGCCCATTGCTCCGATAGTAGTAATTAGCATACGGAGCAGGAGAGGGTAGTGGGGGCACAGCGGGCGAACAGAGCGGCACCCAGGAATAATAGTAAGTGCAGGGAGATCCCTGGTCGCCGCTCTATTCAGCCTGGTAACTTAAAGTCCGGACCCATTTAAAGTCCTGCTATCATTGGTGGCGCAGTGCGCCCGCCCCTCTTACTCATTGGTGGCAGCTACGGTACAGGGGGGAGGGAGAGACTGCCCTGTGCTGCTGATGGAACACTAGCGCACTCACAGCAGCGCGCTCATGTTCTGTAATACTATATTGCGCAGCCCAGTATTGAAAAAATGGAAATCCCAGTATCGTATCGATACTGGGACAAAAGTATCGATTTGGGTATCGAAGTTTCTATACCCGCAACAACTATACTTAGGGGTAAGTTACAGAAATGGTGCTTCAATTAAAAATAAATCTAGAGCACTTTATTTTTGCAGCACAAAATGCCACCTGCACTACATTATATTACATGTAGTACAAGCGCCATTTTGACCACATATAGCAGTCTAATTTTTAAGTTGGGAATGTTGTATATTTATTTCTTTATTTGGCATTAATGGCAGCCAAGCTAAACCCAGAAGGGTTCACCCAGCTTACACTGTCCCTGCCTCTTTCTTCGCAACTGTCCCTGCCTTCGTCCCTTTCTCAGCCTGAGATCTGCCCCCCACCTTACTCCACTTCCTATCAGACCCTCCCCAGCCTTAGATCAGACCTCCAATAGGCCCCTCAGCCTCAGATCAGTCATTTAAAATAAATAAATAAACTAACTTCTCCAGATCAGGACGTCGCTGCCACAGATTCACTTACCCTCCTTGGTTGTCTTCCTGCCGTGCTGTCCTGTGACCTGACAGCGCACAGCGTTAGGTCATAGTGTGCGTCTACGTGCACTACGTCCAGACACTGTACGTGTCAGGACACAGCATGGGGCCAGAAGAAGACAAGGGAATGTGTGTACAGCTAGTAATGCGCTCTTCTCACCTTCCTGTGCCTCCTGCTTGCTAATGACCGCTAAGTGGTCATTAGCATTTTCACAATATGTTCTGGCAGGGGGCCACATGAAATGGTCCCACCGGCCGCAGGTTCCCCGCTCCTGCTCTAGATATAGTCTGCTGAACCTTCCAAATAATTATTTAATGTGTCTGGAGATCTCCCCACTTCCATCAGTAACAGATGTCTGGGGTAGAAGGCACATTGAATCTGGACATGGTAGATGCGAGTCTGGCAGTAGCTTGTTTCTATCTCAGTGAAAAAACAGCACCAGACCTGTCTTCGTGGTGTTGCAGCACAGCCCCATTCACTTCAGTGCAGCTGTGAGCAGTAATACCAGACACAACACAGGGACAGATGTGGTGCAGTTTCTGGAAGAAAGCGGACACGTTTTTCTAATCCTGGCCAACCACTTTAAAGTATACCTTTAATTAGAAACAACTTTCCATAAATAAATTGTGCAAGTGAAGTGCCATAATATATCTTATAGAAAAATGCCTCCTCCACCTATTTACTTCCTTCTCCTACGCATCCTGCACTGATCAATAACTTTGAATTTACTGTTTAAAGTTTCCTCCAGCGAGGAGGCTGCTTTAAAATTTTACCGCGACATCAGGTTACAGAGCGGGGGGATATGTGCTGCATTGACGTCCTATAGACAGCAGACCCTTAGGAGAGAGCTTGATTCTCTCTCCCAGAAACAGCAGAAGCATGGAGGGCATTATACAGCAGTAAGTTGCTGTAATGCCGGCATCGGTGTGAGAGGAAATTTACTAAAGCGTGCAGCAGCTTCTCTCTGCATTTGTCTCTCTCTGTAGCTGCTCCCTCCTCTCTGCATAGACTTCTATGGGCTGTCAGCGCACTCATGTTCTCTCAGCAGCACAGGGGAGAAGGAAGCAGTGTCTCCCTGCCCTGTGCCACCAATGAATGGAGAGAGGGGCGGAGGAGGGATGGACGCACTGCGCCACCAATGATAGGACTTTTCCTGGGTCCGGACTTAGTTAAATATTAGGCTACACAGAGCGGCGCCCAGAGATGTCCCTGCACTTATTATTATTCCTGGGCGCCGCTCCGTTCACCCGTCTCCTGCTCCATATTCTAATTACTATTGGAGCAATGGGGAGGAGACATCAGCTTCTCTAGTGGGTGTTCCTTCTCCCTGAGCTGCGCTGCGATTGGACAGCGCTACAGCGATTGGTAGCCTAATACTCAACTAAAGAGGACCTTTCATCGGTCCAAACATTGTGAACTAAGTATCATGACATATACAGCGGCGCCCAGGGATCTCACTGCACTTACTATTATCCCTGGGCGCCGCTCCGTTCTCCCGTTATGTCCTCCAGTATGTTCGGGGACTTGGTTATAGTAGGCGGAGTCTGCCCTTGTTCTGCTGGGCGTCTCCTTCTCCTAGGCTGTAGCGCTGGCCAATCGCATCGCAGAGCTCACAGCCTGGGAGAAAAAACCTCCCAGGCTGTGAGCTCTGCGCTGCGATTGGCCAGCGCTACAGCCTAGGAGAAGGAGACGCCCAGCAGAACAAGGGCAGACTCCGCCTACTATAACCAAATCCCCGAACATACAGGAGGATATAGAAGGTGGTCTTTAACACATAATACAGGAGGCAAGTGTCTGCAGCAGAATCGCATAGCCGGTATCCTGCCTCTGACAGGGAGCTGCGACCAGCGGCAGTAAACCCCTCAGGTGCCGCACCTGAGGGGTTAACTGCCGCTGATCTGCTGCCAGTACCCGCCTCCTGTATTAAGGGTTAATTATCATTGGTGGCGCAGTGCGCCCACCCCCCTCAAGCCCCCCAGTATTAAAATCATTGGTGGCAGTGGCCACAGGGTCCCCTCCTCTCATTGGTGGCAGTGGCAGTTCTGATCGGAGCCCCAGCTGTGTAATCCTGGGGCTCCGATCGGTTACCATGGCAGCCAGGACGCTACTGAAGTCCTGGCTGCCATAGTCAGTGTGCACAGAGCAGCAGGGACAGTGTGAGGTTCTATTCACCCTGATAGAGATCTATTAGGGTGAATAGGACATGGGTTCTATTCACCCTGATAGAGATCTATTAGGGTGAATAGGACATGGGTTCTATTCACCCTGATAGAGATCTATTAGGGTGAATAGGACATGGGAGGGAAATAGTTATCAAATAAAAGGTGTAAAAAAAAAACAAACACCAAAATATTAAGTATAAATCACCCCCTTTCCCAATTTCACATATAAAATATATAAACAATAAATAAATATATCACCACGTCAAAAAAGTCCAAACTATTAAAATATTTTAAAACTATGCGGTGAACGCCGGAACAGAAAAAAATAAATAAAACTGCGCAATTCACCATTTTTTTAAAAATGCGTAATGCACACTGCTTTTTTTGTTTATTTTTTCACGTGATATGGAATGGTATCGAGTATCGCAATACTTTTTTATGGTATCGAAATCGAATCAAAAATTTGGTATTGCAACAACTCAAATGGGGACAGCTATAGACCGCGATTTTTGGCAGTTAGATCATGTGACCCGTGAGACAGCATGTTTTTTGTGGACAGGAAGTCAGTTTTTCTTAATTCCTATGAGACTGACATTGAGACTCATAGGAATAAATAGATAAACCTGCTTCCTGCCCATAAAGCAAATTTGTGGGATCCAGTCAGTCTGATTAAGAGTTAAACGTTTTTCTGGCACTGTTTTCTTTAAGGGGCATCTGTGAGCAGATTTGTGCCTATGAAACTGGCTGACCTGTTGTTTGTGTGCTTAGCAGCTGAAGGCATGTGTTGGTCTCATGTTCATATGTGCCCGCATTGCTGAGAAAAATTAAATATATGTAAATGACCCTCTAGTAGTAACGGGGCGTTGCCGTTACACCTAGTGTAAATGTCATCACACTTGGCCCTGTGGAGAATGTGCGGCAGTTGCGAGAGAGAGAGAGCAGAGCCTCTAGGTGTAACTGCAATGCCCCTATTACTCCTAGAGGCTCATTTGCATATATGAAAAAAAATTCCCAGTAAAGTAGGCACATATGAACATGTGCGCTTAGCAGCTGACGGCATCTGTGTTGGGCCCATGTAACAGGTCAGCCAGTTTCATAGGTACAAATCTGCTGACAGGTGCCCTTTAAGAAGATGAAGGAGCCTGATAAGTAGAGAGAAGGATTTTATATAGCTATATAATGTGGGGATTCGCTCTGGTAGTTATGACTAGCGGATGCATTATAGAGGCAAAGTACACAGTTCTTGAATCAAACAGCAGTGTTTATTCACACATTGGTGTATAACCAAATGCAGATAAGGTGTATCACAAAACGCAGGTGGCTTGGTGTTTGTTCACACACAAGGAAAATCCATAAACAATAAGTCACCTTTTCTCCTGGGTGTTAATTCACACCCTGTTAGCAGTTCAACCTCATCAAATCTTTAGAGGGGCCTGAGTCCTCCAGCCCAGCACAGCCCTCAGTTCACAGTACACAGACTTCTGAGCTCCACTGTCAGAGGGAGGCAAATCCACACACCTGGCAGTGCTGGCTGGTTTTATGCCTGGCAAAACCTGGCCTGGAACTTGGGGAGTAGTCACCCACCCAGCACTTTGACTACTCCCAGTAAGAGTCGTCCCGGATCAGCTATGACAGCCATGCTAACTCTCACGGTGTCAATTAGCAATAGCTTCTGCTGACACATAAAATACCGGCTCTTACTTCACCGAGGCCAGGAACCTCGGTGACACATACCTTCCATCCACAATGATCTCAGGTACCTTCTTACAATAATTACAAAGTTTCTTATTTTCTTGCACTTTTGATTTATGGAAAGTTGTTTATACTTGGAGGTACCCTTTTTAAATACCACCGTAGATTCTAATGAAATCAAAGCAGACACAAACGAAGGCTACTTTCACACTTGTGTTTAACTTTTCAGGTATTGACAACTGACAGAGGATCTCAATACTGGAGAAAAACGCTTCAGATTTGTCCCCATTCATTGTCAATGGGGACAAAACTGAACGGAATGCTCCAAACTGCATGCCATTCCGTTTGGTTGCGTTCCCATACCAGAGAGCAAACCGCAGCAAGCATCTCATGACTGTTTTCTCGGACATAATAGAAAACTGATCTGTCCTCCATTGACTTTCAGACGGATCCGTCTTGGCTATTGTAAAGATAATACAACCGGATTTGTTTATAACGGGCTCAGATGGTTGTATTAGTAACAGGAGCGTTTTTGCTGATCCTTGCCGGAACAGGCAAAAGCGCAAATGTGATAGTAGCCTCGTTCTAGTGCAATGAAATTTGAATATAGATAGATTTTATATAAGAATATATACTGCAGTGATCTTAAGTGTTAAAATCTTATTTTACTAACAGGAAATCTATCGCAGTTCTATGCCAGCCTCAAGCTTTCAGCAGCAAAAGCTGAGAGTATGTGAAGTATGTTCTGCCTATCTGGGACTGCATGATAACGACAGAAGATTGGCTGACCATTTTGGTGGCAAGTTGCACTTGGGCTTCATTGAAATACGTGAGAAATTAGATGAGTTAAAGGTACTTTTATTTTTCTGTGTACAAACTTTCCACTTTTTTTTATGGTTTTTTATTTTTTTTGTTTTAAACCAAGGCCATATTCACACAGTCAGTCAGGAATCCACCACACACCTTCAGAGAAAACTAGGATTTCTGCCGCAGATTTGCAAGCATATTTACTCATTGATTACATTAAATGAACACTGTCATTATTCACACAGGTTTTCTCGCCCATATTCATTGGGGGACACCGGAACCATGGGTATAGCTATGTCCTCTAGGAGGCGTTGACACTAGATAAAGCTGTTAGCTCCTCCCCTGGCAGCTATACCCCCTCCAGCCTGGAGAGAGAGCTTCAGTTTTTTCTAGTGTCAATAGGAGGCAAGACCTCCCTCTGCAGGGTAGCTCCTGAAGATTTTTTATTTTATTAAATTTTTTTCTCTTTTAGGTGGGAAACAGTGGTCGCCTCTCCTCCTTGTTCTCCTGGGGGAGCACGCCAGTGCCGGTCCGCCACACTGCCTCCTCCCCCACAAGAAGACAAGGTGAAACAGGGCAGCCCAGCTCTCCTGCATCCCGCCAGCCAAGGGGTCACCTAGGTCCGACAAAGAGAAGACCCTCCCGCCATACCAGACTCCTGCCACTCCGGTGCCAGCTGCTGAGGAGGTGACCTTGCTGGAAAAGGTGACCTTATGGGCCCACTCAGGGAGGGTGAAGTGAAGAGGAGGAAGATAAGGGGAGTACACGGGACTAGGTGAGTATGTTTAACCCCTCTCCCTCCTTCCCTTCCTATTTGGCCAAGCACCGAGCCCCCTCTTCACCCTCCCTCCTTGGCCAGACACAGGCTTCATTTATTCTAGCCCAGCTTCCTCTGTTGGCATTTCCTTCCCTCCCCCTCTGTGCCGACGGTACACGGGCACATAGGGGGTTAATGGCCATGTCTCCCGCAGGCACTATTAGACACAGCGGGCGACCGTGCGCACAGCTGTGGTCCCGATGCAGGGAGGAAAGCGGGCGCCAGCGCGCCGCTCCAGAAGGCTAAACGCCTGCACTGGGTCCCGGCACCAATAAATTTAGGCCCCGCCTTCACTCCGGCCTGCGCAACGTTCTCCCACGGCCGGTGTGCGCAAGCGGGTGCATTTCTCTGCCACTACAGTAATGCGCTGGTGTCAGGTGAGCGTGCTGCCCTCTCAGCTGGCCACGGTCATGCAGCGTTGTGTCCCCGCAGGCCTCTGTGCTTCGGCAGTACGTTCTAGTTGGCCATGTCCCATATCTTTAGGCCCCGGCTTTGCGGCCTACTAGCCCGCCACTTTCATCCTCGGGAAGGGGGGCGATCTGGCACGAATTCTTCCCGCCTTGCTTTCCTCTCCCCCAGTAGCTCACAGAGCACCGCCCTCGGTCCTCAGGCAGTTAACTTTTCCTGGTCAGCCATCTCTCTTGAGGCTGGCACAGGATTATATGGTTTTCTATCTGCAGGACTTTAATGTTGAGGAATTTAACTCCTCTGCCTCTTGTCCAATTGAGGCTGGGCATCCCAGTTTTTTATAAAAATAAAAAAAAAGTCCATTCGGGTCCTCCCCCTCAGTCCTCATCACCGCAGGACCGCCCTGTCTGTGTCAGACTGGGCCCGTGTCCTATCACGGACAGAGGAGGACCCTTCAGTTTCCCAATCCACCCTCCTGGGTCGTTTGGTCGAAATCCAATGGTGGACATCTGGACCTTCCCAATCACTCTCTGGAGTCGGTTTAGTTGATAAAGTGCTGCCTGCGCAATCCAATGGTGGATCTCTGGACCTTTCCATTCACCCTCCGGGGCCGTTTGGTTGCCAAGCGCTGCCTGCGCAATCCAATGATGGACATCCAGACCTTCCCAATCACCCTCCTGGGTCGTTTGTTTGATAAGCACCGCCTGCGCAATCCAATGGTGGATCTCCGGACCTTCCCAATCCACCCTCCGGAGTCGTTTGGTTGATGTAGCACCGCCTGCGCAATCCGGTGAGTGAAACTGTAGAAGTTCCCATTCCACCCCGAGTAGTTTGGTTGATAAATTCCACCGGCGCAGCCTCCAACTGCCATGGGCGAGTTCTTGAGAGGTAGAATAGCACATAGCGGGCCAGAGCAGGATACATTCCTCCTCGGTCACCTCCGCATCCCAACCCTTCCTCCCTAGGGTCACGCTCAGACACACCCTCCCTCCCGGGAGAGGTTCGGTCTGGGGGGGGGGGGGGGAGAAGAAGAGTATTTTTGCACTGTGTTGAACATAATATATCACACAAGAATTTTGTAAAATTATAATGTTTATTTTTACAAAATAATAAAAATGTATCAGATTATTTTTTTTTAAATACTCCACCTAAGGAAGGGGGTAATGCATACGACAAGTACTGCTGTCTACCTTGGACGCAACCTTGGAGGATCGCACAGGAATCCCGGCTGAGACCAAACCACTGCCCCAGTGGTTTGGGCTCTGCCAGGATTCCTGTGTGATCCTCCAAGGTAGACAGCAGTACTTGTCGTATGCATTACTCCCTTCCTTAGGTGGAGTATTTTTTATTATTTTTTTTAAATCGGATACATTTTTATTATTTTGTAAAAATAAACAATATCATTTTACAAAATTCTTGTGTGATATATTATGTTCAACACAGTGCAAAAATACTCATTGTACAAAACAGGATAGTCAATAAACAGGATCCTTAACAATTTTTTATTTTTTCCCACAGTCCTGATCAAAAGTTTAAGACCACTTGAAAAATGGCAAAAAATCATATTTTACATTGTTGGATCTTAACAAGGTTCCAAGTAGAGCTTCAACATGCAACAAGAAGAAATGAGAGTGAGACAAAACATTTTTTGAGCATTCAATTAATTGAAAATAACGATTAAACTGAAACAAGCTGTTTTTCAGCTGATTCAAATTTTAGGACCACATGCCTTTTAGGCCTCTTTCACACGGGCGTTGCGGAAAAATGTGCGTGTGCGTTGCGGGAACACCCGCGATTTTTCCGCGCGAGTGCAAAACATTGTAATGCGTTTTGCACTCGCGGGAGAAAAATCGTGCGTGTTTGGTACCCAAACCCGAACTTCTTCACAGAAGTTCGGGCTTGGGATCGGTGTTCTGTGGATTGTATTATTTTCCCTTATAACATGGTTATAAGGGAAAATAATAGCATTCTGAATACAGAATGCAAAGTAAAATGGCACTGGAGGGGTTAAAAAAAAATAAAAAATAATTTAACTCACCTTAATCCACTTGCTCGCGTAGCCCGGCATCTCCTTGTGTCTCCTTTGTTGAAAGACCTGTGGTGAGCATTAATTATAGTTCAAGGACCTGTGATGATGTCACTCCGGTCATCACATGGTACGTCACATGATCTTTTACCATGGTGATTCCCCATGGTAAAAGATCATGTGATGACCGGAGTGACGTCATCACAGGTCCTTGAACTATAATTAATGCTCACCACAGGTCTTTCAACAAAGGAGACACAAGGAGATGCCGGGCTACGCGAGCAAGTGGATTAAGGTGAGTTAAATTTTTTTTTTTTTTTTTAACCCCTCCAGTGCTATTTTACTTTGCATTCTGTATTCAGAATGCTATTATTTTCCCTTATAACCATGTTATAAGGGAAAATAATAATGATCGGGTCTCCATCCCGATCGTCTCCTAGCAACCGTGCGTGAAAATCGCACCGCATCCGCACTTGCTTGCGGATGCTTGCGATTTTCACGCAACCCCATTCACTTCTATGGGGCCTGCGTTGCGTGAAAATCGCAGCATGTTCTATATTCTGCGTTTTTCACGCAACGCATAAGTGATGCGTGAAAATCACCGCTCATGTGAACAGCCCCATAGAAATGAATGGGTCGGTATTCAGTGCGGGTGCAATGCGTTCACCTCACGCATCGCATCCGCGCGGAATACTCGCTCGTGTGAAAGGGGCCTTAAAAGGCCAAATCTGTGCAAAGACGTGGATTCATTGTCATTTTCTGTCCGGTAGTCACACATGATGGCAAAGGCAAAAAAACTCTCCTTTTTTGAACGTGGTCGGGTTGTTGAACTGCATACGCTGGGTCTCTCACAGCGCGCCATCGCTGCTGAGGTGGGACGCAGTAAGACAGTCATTTGGAATTTCTTAAATGGTCCTGAGGGTTATGGAACAAAAAAGTCAAGTGGAAGACCCAAGAAAATTTAATCGGCACTGAGCCGGAGGATCCAATTGGCTCTCCGTCAAAACACTGGACGATCCTCGACCCAAATTAAGGCCCTTACAGGTGCTGACTGCAGCCCCATAACAATCAGACTGCATCTAAGACTGAAGGGCTTCAAAAACAAAAAACGTCTTCAAAGACCTCGTCTCCTTGAACGCCACAGAACTGCTCGTTTGGACTTTGCAAGAGAGCACCAAACATGGGACATTCAAAGGCGGAAAAGTTTTATTCTCTGATGAGAAAAAATTTAACCTTGATGGTCCTGATGGTTTCTAACGTTACTGGCATGACAAGCAGATCCCACTCGGCGGAATAACAAGTTGGTAGATAGGCGGTCAGAGGGAAAGGATGGGCGGGCGGAGGGTAGGAAGGGGCGGGGGGGAAGCAATGTAAAGGCTGAGCTAGCAGGGCACCTACGAGGGTAACGCCGCCCCTGGGCACTTGCGAGCCCTCATTTGCATATGTTATAAAGATCGTTTTTGAAGGTTTTATAAGTCCAGGATTGATGCCAGAGGTAACGTTTTTATTAACTGTAAGCATGCTAGGGAGCTATGGGAAGGGTTAAAAAAGTGAAATGCTGATGACAGACTCTTTTTAAGATTTGCTGTACTTCCCTGGGTCAGTATGGTACCATGGCTTCTACTGGATATCCTCAAGCCTCCCCCTTAATTTTTGTGTGGCGGGGAATACCGCGGCTTCTACGGTACGAAGATCCTGGCGTAGCCATTACATACTCTGGGCATCATCCACCAAGGGGGAACGCGCAGCTCTGCGGTGATGCAGGAATCTGTCAAGATTTTGCAGTGGGCGGAGACCCCTGTACCGGCAATTTCAGCAATCTACATCCCGGGTATGGAGAACTGGACTGCGAACGTCCTCAGCAGGACGACGATGGGTCTGAGCGAGTGGTCCCTGCACCCGGAGGTGTTCGAGGCGATCTGGCTGCGTTGGGGTCACCCCAACGTGGACTTGATGGCCTCAAGGCTCAATCGGAAACTTCCCACCTTCCTCTCCCGAGCAGGGATCTGGAAGCTTGCGGCATGGACCCCCTGATCTCCCCTTGGTAGGGTTTTCCCTCCTTTACGTCTTTTCCCCCTCCTACCCAGGGTTCTACGGAAAATCTGGATGCAGGGCATTCCAACGAGCCTCGTCGCTCCGGATTGGCCCCGTCGCGCGTGCTACGCCAAACTCATTCTCCTTCTAGGAGATGTCCCTTGGTCACTACCTCTCAGAGACGACCTTCTTTCACAGGGACCTGTCTTCCATCAGCATTTAAGGTCTCTTCATTTGACGGGGTGACCATTGAAACCACTATTCTGACGCAAAGAGGTTTTTCGCCAGATGTCATCCGCACTATGATTCAGGCCAGGAAGCCTGCATCGTCCAAGATCTATTATAGAACCTGAAGGTCCTTCCAGGGTTTCTGTGAAAGCCGGAACATCCCGCCACGCCCCCCCCCCACACACACTTTGTTTTTCTCTCCCTACCGTCCTGTCCTTTCTTCAATCAGGGTTGGACCTTGGTCTAGCCCTTAGTTCTTTGAAGGGTCAGGTGTCGGCACTTTCTATCCTTTTCCAGCGCCCTCTGGCCCACCCTGGGGCCTGTAAGGACGTTTCTTCAGGTAGTGGCACATACAGTTCCTCCGTACCGTCCTCCTTTACCGCCTTGGGATCTGAATTTAGTCCTCTCAGCGCCCCAGGCTTCCCCCTTGAGCCCTTGCGGGAGATTTCTCTCTGACTCCTGACCTGGAAGGTATTTTTTCTGGTTTCCATCAGACGGGTGTCCGAGTTGGCGGCGCTCTCTTGCAGAGAACCCTTCCTGGTTATTCATGGGGACAAAGTGGTTCTCCGGCCTGTCCCTTTTTTTTCTTTTTTGCGAAGGTGGCCTCTGACTTCCATATTAACGATTAAATTGTCCTTCCCTCACTGTGTCCATCTCCTTCACACTCTAAAGAAAAGGAGTTACACCATTTGGACGTTGTCAGAGCTCTGAAGATCTATTTTGCAGCCTCCGATCCCTTCCGCTGTACAGGCTCCCTTTTTGTCATTCCAGAGGGTCCTCACAAGGGATTGGCGGGCCTCCAAGGTGGCAATCGCACGTTGGATTCGGTCTGCAATTGCTGAAGCATACCGCGCCCGGGGCAGGGTGCCGCCCTTAGGTGTCACGGCTCACTCCACCAGTGCGGTGGGCGCATCTTGTGCTCGGAGGAATCGCTCTTCGGCTGCACAGTTGTGTAAGGCGGCTACATGGTCCTCCTTACACACATTCACAAAATTTTACCAGGTGCATACTTCTGCATCGGTGGACGCTGCCTTAGGCCGCATGGTCTTGCAGGAGGCAGTTTATTAGATGCCTGCAGGGACGCTTGCTTCCATGGGTCTGTGGTTTTTCCCTCCCCGTGGACTGCTTTTGGACGTCCCACGGTTCCTTTGTCCCCCAATGAATATGGGCGAGAAAAGGAGATTTTTGTATAACTTACCAGTAAAATCTTTCTCGCTCTTCATTGGGGGGGCCAGCACCCACCCAGTATTGTTGTTCGACCACAGTTGTGGCAGTTGCTGGTTTGAACCCCGTTGGATCTTTTGACATGGTTGGTGTTCCATGTTTTTTTCTTTGATTGGCTTGTTTCTCCTACTGCTTGTACACAAACTCAAGCTCTCTCTCCAGGCTTGAGGGGGTATAGCTGCCAGGGGAGGAGCTAACAGCTTTATCTAGTGTCAACGCCTCCTAGAGGACATAGCTATACCCACGGTTCCTGTGTCCCCCAATGAAGAGCGAGAAAGAGATTTTACTGGTAAGGCCTCCTGCACACGACCGTTGTGTGCACCCGTGGCCGTTGTGCCGTTTTCCGTTTTTTTTTTTCGCGGACCCATTGACTTTCAATTGGTCCGTGGAAAAAACGGAAAATACACCGTTTTGCAGCCGCATCCGTGATCCGTGTTTCCTGGCCGTGAAAAAAATATGACCTGTCCTATTTTTTTCACGGCCAACGGTTCACGGACCCATTCAAGTCAATGGGTCCGTGAAAGAACACGGATGCACACAAGATTGGCATCCGTGTCCGTGATCCGTGGCCGTAGGTTACTTTTTATACAGACTGATCCGAAGATCTGTCTGCATAAAAGCTTTTTCATAGCTGAGTTTTCACTTTGTGAAAACTCAGAACCGACAGTATATTCTAACACAGAGGCGTCCCCATGGTGATGGGGACGCTTCAGGTTAGAATATACTAAAAGAACTGTGTACATGACTGCCCCCTCCCCCTGCTGCCTGGCAGGTGCTGCCAGGCAGCAGGGGGCAGCCCCCCTTCCCCCTGTGGTTAACACATTAGTGGCGAGTGGGCCCCCCCCCCCCCTGTAGTTAACACATTGGTGGCCAGTGCGGCCGGCCCCCCCCCCCCCCCCCCTCCCCTGTAGTTAACTCGTTGGTGGCCAGTGGGCCCCCCTCCCTCCCCTGTAGTTAACTCGTTGGTGACCAGTGGGCCCTCTCCCCTCCCTCCCCCTCCTAATTAAAATCTCCCCCCCTATCATTGGTGGCAGCGGAGTGTACCGATCGGAGTCCCAGTTTAATCGCTGGGGCTCCGATCGGTAACCATGGCAACCAGGACGCTACTGCTGTCCCGGTTGCCATGGTTACTTAGCAATTTGTAGAACCATTATACTTACCTGCGAGCTGCGATCTCTGCGTCCGGCCGGGAGCTCCTCCTACTGGTAAGTGACATGACCTGTCACTTACCAGTAGGAGGAGCTCCCGGCCGGACCTGTCACTTACCAGTAGGAGGAGCTCCCGGCCGGACGCAGAGATCGCAGCTCGCAGGTAAGTATAATGGTTCTACAAATTGCTAAGTAACCATGGCAACCGGGACTGCAGTAGCATCCTGGTTGCCATGGTTACCGATCGGAGCCCCAGCGATTAAACTGGGACTCCGATCGGTACACTCCGCTGCCACCAATGATAGGGGGGAGATTTTAATTAGGAGGGGGAGGGAGGGGAGAAGGCCCACTGGCCACCAACGAGTTAACTACAGGGGAGGGAGGGGCCGGCCGCACTGGCCACCAATGTGTTAACGGCGGGGGGGGGGGGTCTGCAGTCATGTACACAGTTCTTTTAGTATATTCTAACCTGAAGCGTCCCCATAACCATGGGAACGCCTCTGTGTTAGAATATACTGTCGGATTTGAGTTTCACGATGTACCTCAAATCCGACTGTATATTCTAACATAGAGGCGTTCCCATGGTGATGGGGACGCTTCAAGTTAAAATATACCATCGGATTGGAGAAAACTCCTATCCGATGGTATATTAACTCCTGACTTTACATTGAAAGTCAATGGGGGACGGATCCGTTTGAAATTGCACCATATTGTGTCAACGTCAAACGGATCCGTCCCCATTGACTTGCATTGTAATTCAGGACGGATCCGTTTGGCTCCGCACGGCCAGGCGGACACCAAAACGACTTTTTTTTCATGTCCGTGGATCCTCCAAAAATCAAGGAAGACCCACGGACGAAAAAAACGGTCACGGAAAAACGGGACCCGTTTTTGCGGACCGCAAAAAAATACGTTCGTGTGCAGGAGGCCTAAGTTATACAAAAATCTCCTTTTTCTTTCCAGAACATTTGAATGTCAGCATGAAAAACGCTATTCACATCCATTGAGGATACTGTATGGATTTAGGTGCAAAATTTGTGGGAAAATTAGAATCCAACATATTAGGATGTTTTTTCCGTTTGTTTTATTATTTCATTATTCATTAAGTGCAGTAATTACACAGTACTTTTAATCGTTTCCATTTATTTTAAAAGATTGATTTGTGTAACTGAAACCATTTAGAAATGTAATTTAAGTTCTTTCAAATAGAGAATTGTGGCAGAAAAGCAGGAGAAACGAAATCAAGATCGATTGAAGCGCAGAGAAGAGCGAGATAGAGAAGAGCGAGACAAATTAAAAAGAAGGTAATGATGAAATAAGTAATTATTACCAAGCTTATCATAATTTCACAAACTAGAGTATTTATTACAGTATGTTGTGGCACTAGACTGTTAATGTGAGCCTCCAAATAAATAACGGTGGCTGCTTTATCTAAGGCCCCTTTCACACAAGCAAGTTCCTCGCCTTGGACTCGCAGCATGTCAGCGAGAGCACCCGTCCTGACCTCCCAGCACTGGCTGGGTCGCATAACATTATATAGATTTATGAAGCTGTGTAACTCTTAGAGTGCTGGAATGTATTTTATAACACTGACCTAATGATGTCACTGTTATACAATACATTCCAGAACTGTAAGGGTTACATAGCATCATAAATCAGTATAATGCTATGTGACCCGGTCAGTGCTGGGAGGTTAGGACGGGTGCTCTCAATGACATGCTGTGAGTCTAATGCGTGGAACTCGCTTGTGTGAAAGGGACCTAACTGTTAGTGCCAGGTTCCGCAGCAGATCCTTATAGCCACACTTTTAGTAGACTCTTATGGTCCAAGGGAACACCTTCGAGCAGTGCTTACGGCCCTGTTACTTAAAGGGTCACTGTACTTTGATTAAACTTTTAAAATGTCACAGGGTCTGAGCGCTGAGACCCCCACCGAACTCTAGAACAAGGAGAGAGTGTCCTTACTTTGCGAGAGGTCTCATAGACTTTCTATTGAGTCAGTCTCGCTTTCAGCCTTGCTGCCAAGAGAGAGAATTCGCTAATCAAGCACTCCTTTCCCCTCATTCTAGACATATAGACTTGTTCCCCATCAAAGGTTTAATGAAAGTACAATGATCCTTTAATCCTCTAGATCACGGGTGTCAAACACAAGGCCCGCGGGCCGAATCCGGCCCGCCAGACCTCGTCATGTGGCCCGCGCAGCCGCCGCCGGCCGCCAGCCTTCACCTTTTTATTCTCGCTTTTTTTTTTTTTGACACAAGAAAGCCGCCTCTTCAGCGCATGCGCGGCAGCCTACAGGCCAGAGAACGTCTGCCCTCCAGCGGCGCCGGCCGTTCTACACAGGAAATAATTGTACCGTATATCCTAATTGCTTGTGTAGAATGCAGGCAGGCCGAGCGGGCGGCAGCGTAACTCCCTGATGTCACGTGCCTGCACCGCCTCCTTTATGAATGAAGCAGGCGGCGCAGGCAAGTGACGTCAGTGAGTGACGCGCCGGCCGCCCGTCCTGCCTGCCGGCATTATACACAAGCAATTAGGATATACGGTACAATTAGGAGTGAGGGGGGCATGTTTAATAACTTTTAATTCAATAATACATTTTATATTTGTATACTAGGGGGGGGGGGGGGGGGGGGTTTACACAGAATCTGTGGATGGCACAGTTAAGGGGTGGCGGTTTGTGGATGCACTGTTATGGGGTGGGGGGTCTGTGGTTAGCACATATATAACACTGCCATCCACAGATCACCCCTCCCCTGTAACAGTGCCAGCCACAGATCCCCCCCCCCCCCTGTAACAGTGTCCGTCATCCACAGATCCCCCCCCATAAGTGTCCGTCATCCACAGATCCCCCCATAAGTGTCCGTCATCCACAGATCCCCCCATAAGTGTCCGTCATCCACAGATCCCCCCATAAGTGTCCGTCATCCACAGATCCCCCCATAAGTGTCTGTCATCCACAGATCCCCCCCCATAACAGTGTCCGTCATCCACAGATCCCCCCCATAACAGTTTCCGTCATCCACAGATCCCCCCCATAACAGTGTCCGTCATCCACAGATCCCCCCCATAACAGTTTCCGTCATCCACAGATCCCCCCCATAACAGTGTCCATCATCCACAGATCCCCCCATAACAGTGTCCGTCATCCACAGATCCCCCCATAACAGTGTCCGTCATCCACAGATCCCCCCCATAACAGTGTCCGTCATCCACAGATGTTTAAAAAAATAAATAAATTACTGTCTGTTACCAAAAAAAAAATTTCAATAAATTGTACATTTGAATATCTACTTGCCATTATTCTGACTATGTTTCTGCTTTCAGAGCTAGTTATTACTTACATTATTACAAAAAACAGTAATAATTGAATGCAGTGACAATAATTTATGATAATAAAGAGTGGACACATAGTCCTACAGATACAACCGGCCCTTTGAGGGTGACTAAACTGCTGATGCGGCCCCTGATGAATTTGAGTTTGACACCCCTGCTCTAGATGTCATGGTCATTAGTGTCCTGTGCTATACAGCTGATGTGGCTGTGATTAGAAACATTCTATCCTGCTCGTTTAACTCCTCAGATGCAAGTCTGTAGTGAAGATCCCCAGGCCTGCCATGTTGGTACTCTTATATATACGACCTGGCAAAGTTTAATAGGATAGCAGCAAAATACACTGTAATACAAAAATATTGATTTCAGTGTATTGTACTAGTGATCGCAGGTTAATAAAGTTTTTAAAAATTAAAAAAATATTGAAAATAAAAAAAATCCAATTTTATCACTTAAAAATCATTAAAAAAATAAACCTAATTGGTCTATTTTTTGCACCTCAAGGATATTACAATATCACATTATTTATTCCACAATGTAAACATCATAAAAAAGCGCAATGCTGGAATTGTTAGGTTTTTTTTGGACACCTCGACTACACAATAATAAATGAGAAAAATTTTAAAATCGTATTAAACCTATAATGGTACCAATAAAAACTATCTTACTCCACAAAAAAAAAACATGCTGTATTTTTTACTGCACAACAAATGCCATGCAAACATAATCCAAAAAAACAATGGCAAAAGTTTTGTTTTTGTCCGTCTCCCCGCCCCTCTCTCATTCCACCCAAATAATGTTTTTGGTCAGAAAAAAAAGCTCTTGGAAGGTAGCAAGGATAAAACAAAGGCGTCACTGTCCAAACTCCTTTCATACCACCACTGCGGTCGCTGTCAGACTGGAAATGATGACATTCTGTTATTGGTCACAGGATAGCTACAGTGGCCTTGGCAGTAATGTGTGCAAGAACAGCACCTCACTATTAAGGCCTATTCAGAGTATACTAGTTTCCAATAACTGTGTGTGTGTGTAACTATTTATACATATAAAATGTACAGGTTTATATGATACGTTACAGACACAGGTTGTCTTTCTTACAGGTGCATCTCAATAAATTAGAATAGAATAAGTAAATTTTTTTCAGTAATTCAGTTCAAAAAGTGAAACTTATATAGATTCATTACACAGAGTGATCTATTTCAAGCATTAATTTATTTTAATGTTGATGATTATAGCTTACAGCTAATGAAACCCAAAAAGTCGGGGGGGGGGGCGGGGCATTTATCAATAATGGCTAACATTACAATAATACTAACATTACAAATCAAAAGTGGTGGTTTGTTTCACCTCATATATCAAAAGGTGCATGTCACTTTTAAAATGTGACTTTTTAAAATATTAACTTGATTATCTGCCTATTTCTCTCGATTTTTGAAAAATTTTAATGCCAATAGCGACTTTTTAAAACCGAAATGCGCCATTTCAGCCAACCTCTGCCAGACTGCATTTGCGACTTTTGAAATATATTTGCGACATTTCTAGTGTTAAATCTGGACATTTTAGTTTTTTTGTTGAATGTAAATTTACTGACAAAACCATGCTTGGCTCATTTATATTTAGATAAAAATGAGTCCTGTTTTAATACTTACGTTACCTATCACTTGTTCCTAAAATGAGTTGTTTTTTTTTTATCATAAATGCGACTTTTTGAAAACATTTTTACACAAAACACCACCACCACATAAGCTGGCTTAATTGTCCGCAACAATTTGAGCCATTTCTGCCGATAAGAGGCTGATAAATGAGGCGTAATATGCGCCAATTTGATAGCCCCTCCCGCTTACATTTGTAACTCATTTCTGGTGTGATGCATTCTTTATGGTGAAAATTCTGGAGAAAACAGTATCTCAGAGAATTAGAATATTATGAAAAAGTTAAATATTGTAGACACAAATTGACTAATCAACACAAAACACCTGCAAAGGTTTCCTAAGCGTTTAAATGGTTCCTCAGTCTGTTTCGGTAGGCTACAAAATCATGGGGAAGACTACTGACAGTTGTCTAGAAGACTGTCATTGACACCCTCCACAAGGGAGGGTAAGCCACAGAAGGTGATTGCTAAAAGAGTTGGCTGTTCAGTGTGCTGTATCCAATCATATTAATGGAAAGTTGAGTGGAAGGAACAAGTGTGGTAAAAAAAGGTGCACAAGAAAGCAACAGAGATCACAGCAGCCTTGAAAGGATTGTCAAGAAAAGGCCACTCAAGAATTTGGGGGAGATTCACAAGGAGTGAACTTCGGCTGAAGTCAGTGCTTCAAGAGCCACCATACACATCCAGGACATGGGCCGTAAATGTTGCCTTCATTGTGTCAAGCCACTCTTGACCCAGAGACAATGTCAGAAGTGTCTTACCAGGGCTAAGGAGAAAAAGGACTGGACTGTAGCTCAGTCGCCCAAAGTCCTGTTTTCAGATGAAAGTAAATTTTGCATTTCATTTGGAAATCATGGTCCCGGAGTCTGAAGGAAGAGTTATCACAGTCAGTGATGGTTTGGGGAGCCATGTCATCTGCTGGTGTTGGTCCACTGTGTTGTTATATCAAGTCCAAAGTCAGCATAGCCGTCTACCAGGAAATTTTAGAGCACTTCATGCCTCCCTCTGCTGGCAAGTTTTATGGAGATGCTGATTTAATTTTCCAGTAGGACTTGGCACCTGCCTACACTGCCACATAATAACCGCGGTATCGCTGTGCTTGATTGGCCAGAAAGCTCACCTGACCTAAACCCCATAGAGAATCTGAGACACTTCTATCAAAGATACCTGGGCTTCCATAACACCTCAACAGTGCCACAGGCTGGTTGCCTCCATGCTACACTGTATTGATGCAGTAATTCATGCAAAAGGAGCCCCAATCAAGTATTTAGTGCATATACTGTACATACTTTTCAGGAGGCCAACATTTCTAAATTAAAAATCATTGTTTAATTTATCTTATATAATCAAATTATTTGAGATATTGACTTTTGGGTTTTCATTAGCTGTAAGCCACAATCATCAACATTAAAAGAAATAAATGTTTGAAACATGTAAATCTTCTGTATGTAATAAATCTACAAGTTTGACTTTTTAAATTGAATTATTGAAGTAAATTAACTTTTCGATGATATTCTAATTTGTGATGCACCTGTATATGAATCAGTACACCTCTGTTAAATATTTTTTTTTTTTTCTCTTTCTTTATATAGTCATCAGGATGAAGAGGGTGTGCTTTCTTTTTCCCATGGTTTTATCAGTCTCAATGTAATATTGTTGTCATCCCCAAAAATTGAACCATTATTCTGAAAAAGCGTGGTTAAAAAATAAGGCCTCCTTATGGTTCAGTAACATGTAGAGTCACCTTTACCAACAATAGCTGGAAGATAGCTGAAGTTGTATTACCTTAATTTTTATTTTCTTCTTTAGTATTACATATGTCAATTTACTTACTTAGGATTATCATCCTTTTGCAAGTTGTAATTTTAGATTGGCTTTAGCTGTTGGGCAGATAGTTTCCCATTTGTCAAGAATATCCTGGTATAAAGTAGAGTTCATCATTGTCTTAAAGACTGCAAGTTTCCTGAGTGTTTGGCAAAAAACAAACATCTCCAACTTGCTCTCATCAGTACACAGGATATTGCCCAGAAGTTTTGTTTTGATCAGATTCAATTTTGGACACCTGTCATGGTGCTATATTCTTTTTGGCGAGAAAACAATTTCTCCTAGTCACCTTGTGGTGACTGTGTTCAGGCATTTCCAAATAAGAGGCTTTGATTTATTTTTATTTTTTTCAAACTACTATATGCTCCTTTTTTATTAAAATTTAATATACTTTATTATTATTGTAATTCCAAATAAGAAACCTGAGGTGATGTGTTAGTTGCTTTGGTTATATTAATGAACTTTCAGTAACATTGTATTCCCCATGTAGATCTAGATCCAGGGAGAAACGCAGACATCGTTCATCTTCCCGGGACCGCAGGAGAAAAACACGATCTAGATCTCGTGATAGACGTCACCGCCATAGATCACGCTCTGACAGTCGCAGTCGTAGTCACAGTCATCACCGCAGCCGGGATAGGAGCAAAGATTGGAGTTCCAAGTCAAAGTATGTTTTGTGACTTAAGAATTACTAATTAATTTGTGAATTGTGTTATATAACAGTTTTCACTACATAGCCTGCTGCACAAAGCATTTCTGTGAAAAATCCATCAGACTGATGATCGTATCCAGTCCGTCTCATCTGTCCTGATCGATTGTATATCTTAATTATGCTCACATCAAAGTTTCGCTTTGCATGCAAGATCCTTTAGTAGTGATCATACAGACATGTAGTCTTTACGGATTTATTGCAGAACTGCTTTATGCAGCTGGTTTTGTAGTGAAAAACTGCTAAACTACAATTTATTTATTTTAAATAAAATCCTATTACAAAAGTGTTATTTGCACCAAACTACATCGAAATCGATAATGAAAAATAAATGGCTCCAAAGTTGACCATCGCCTTTAGAGGGTTTTTCTGGAGCAAACATATTGATGATCAATCCAAAGGATAGGTCATCGGTATGAGATCTGTAGGGGTCTGACATGTGGCAGCCACATATTCCATATGTAATCTGTGTATATAGCTGGAACACCACAGCATTGTACACTGCTCAAAAAAATAAAGGGAACACTTAAACAACACAATGTAACTCCAAGTCAATCACACTTCTGTGAAATCAAACTGTCCACTTAGGAAGCAACACTGAGTGACAATCAATTTCACATGCTGTTGTGCAAATGGGATAGACAACAGGTGGAAATTATAGGCAATTAGCAAGACACCCCCAATAAAGGAGTGGTTCTGCAGGTGGTGACCACAGACCACTTCTCAGTTCCTATGCTTCCTGGCTGATGTTTTGGTCACTTTTGAATGCTGGCGGTGCTTTCACTCTAGTGGTAGCATGAGACGGAGTCTACAACCCACACAAGTGACTCAGGTAGTGCAGCTTATCCAGGATGGCACATCAATGCGAGCTGTGGCAAGAAGGTTTACTGTGTCTGTCAGCGTAGTGTCCAGAGCATGAAGGCGCTACCAGGAGACAGGCCAGTACATCAGGAGACGTGAAGGAGGCCGTAGGAGGGCAACAACCCAGCAGCAGGACCGCTATCTCCGCCTTTGTGCAAGGAGGAACAGGAGGAGCACTGCCAGAGCCCTGCAAAAGGACCTCCAGCAGGCCACAAATGTGCATGTGTCTGCTCAAACGGTCAGAAACAGACTCCATGAGGGTGATATGAGGGCCCGACGTCCACAGGTGGGGGTTGTGCTTACAGCCCAACACCGTGCAGGACGTTTGGCATTTGCCAGAAAACACCAAGATTGGCAAATTCGCCACTGGCGCCCTGTGCTCTTCACAGATGAGCACATGTGACAGACGTGAAAATGTCTGGAGAACGTTCTGCTGCCTGCAACATCCTCCAGCATGACCGGTTTGGCATTGGGTCAGTAATGGTGTGGGGTGGCATTTCTTTGGAGGGCCGCACAGCCCTCCATGTGCTTGCCAGAGGTAGCCTGACTGCCATTAGGTACCGAGATGAGATCCTCAGACCCCTTGTGAGACCATATGCTGGTGCGGTTGGCCCTGGGTTCCTCCTAATGCAAGACAATGCTAGACCTCATGTGGCTGAAGTGTCAGCAGTTCCTTCAAGACGAAGGCATTGATGCTATGGACTGGCCCGCCCGTTCCCCAGACCTGAATCCAATTGAGCACATCTGGGACATCATGTCTCGCTCTATCCACCAACGTCACGTTGCACCACAGACTGTCCAGGAGTTGGCAGATGCTTTAGTCCAGGTCTGGGAGGAGATCCCTCAGGAGACCGCCCGCCCCCTCATCAGGAGCATGCACAGGTGTTGTAGGGAGGTCATTAAGGACATTACATAAAAGTTGGATCAGCCTGTAGTATGTTTTTCCACTTTAATTTTGAGTGTGACTCCAAATCCAGACCTCCATGGGTTGAAAAATTTGATTTCCATTTTTTCATTTTTGTGTGATTTTGTTGTCGGCACATTCAACTATGTAAAGAGCAAAGTATTTCAGAAGAATATTTAATTAATTCAGATCTAGGATGTGTTATTTTTGTGTTCCCTTTATTGTTTTGAGCAGTGTATGTTGTGTAGTAGCCATTCTCGGGTTTTGCAGCTCAGGTAGATCATTCTCTTGATAAGGAGTATTAGCAGCACTACCTGAAAACAGCCATCACACAGTGTACAAAGCTGTGAACTCACTGATCTCATATTGATGACCTTTTCTATGTTACGGTGCTATATCCGTTGGATCTTATTTGCATCGGCCTGATTCTATTTGCATCGGTCTATGTAATCAGTTACCATGACAGCCTGATGCCTGCTGAAGGTTCCCAGGCCTGTCATGGTAAGCTGCCTGTAAAGCCATGCACGAGGCACAATTTCACAGTCGGGCAATGAAAATCTTATAGACCAGAATAGTTTTCTCTTATAGTTTATAGCACAAGCAATCAGAAGATCACAGGTTTTAGCCCACTAAAGGGGCTAAAAGTTATTGAGTGAAAAGTAAGAAAAAACAAACAAAAACTTCCCGATATCTGCTGTACATGTGGAGCGAGCGCCATAGATGTTTCATACAGCAGACCCCCCTGGCTAATGTCCGTGATTTGCTGTACTGCCGATCACGGACATTTAATACCTTAGACGCCGTGGTCAGAAGTGTGCGCTTTGCGGGCAGGATTACCTCCCCTGGGCAGAGATCAGGGAAGGCATTCCAATTTTTTATTGTCAGTATTAAAACGCGAGAAAAACTATACATTTGTGGTATCTCTGTAATCGTACTGACCTGGAGAATGAAGAGCACAAGCCAGTTTTACCACATAGTGAACGCCGTAAAAACAAAACTGATAAAACTGTCATGGAATTGCTTTTTGTTTTCCAATTCCACCCCATTTGGAATTTTTTTTCACCTTCCCTCTACATCCTATGCAATATTAAATGGTGCCATTAGAAAGTACAATTTGTTCCACAAAAAACAAGTTCTCATATGGCTATATGAATAGAAAAATAAAAAAGTTAAGGAAGGGGCCAAAAAAAGAAAAATCACTCCGTCAGGAAGTGGTTAAAAATAATCGGTATTGCTGCATCAGAATGTCTGAAAATTAAAATATAAATTGAACAGTTATCAAACAGTTGTACGTACCTATTAAAAACTACAGTTTTTCCCGGTAAAAAGAAGCCCTCCTAAAGCTCTGTAGACGGAAATATAAAAAAGTTGTCTGTCAGAAAATAGTAATGCAAAGTTAAAACCTTTTTTCAGAGGTTTTTTTTTTTGTTTTTTTTTTTTTAATAAAGATGTTTATTAGTATTGTGTCATGATCATAAAAAGATATCAATACAGTATCATCCATCATACAATAAAGATTACATTTCCATAATCTTCTATATCATGCATTTTAGGTGACATATCCTAGTTCAGAGCTGACAACACAATACTATGCATTTTTTATATTTTTTTTTTCCCTCCCCCCCCCATGTAATCCAACAAATAATAACAGATCAAAGTATATCTGACAAGGGTAAACACATCTCTCTGAGCGCCAACTTGTTCGTCATCACCATTAATACACTTTTCCTGATACCCCTTTGTCTCCTCTTACTTGTCCTGTCTTATATCTCTACCGATCACATACTTTAAGCCTACCTAGCCGTCCTTTGATGTCTTCCTGCAGGTACCAAGCTGTTAGGGCAAACGGTCTCATGATTCTAACTGATTCTGCCTCCTCCATGAAGTTTAACATGAATTTTTTCCATATCCTGTACAATTTTTTCCCAGCCGCTTCCTTTCTACCTATTGCTTCTAGCCACTCCAAGTGTAACATATGCCTCAGACGTCTCAAAAATTCTGCCTTTGATGGTACCTCTGGTTTAAGCCATGCCGACAACAAACATCTCTTTGCTTCCAGAACTATCCTATGTCCCATTGCCGTTAGGCCTTTATTCTGCCCAATATCATTTTCACCTTCATTAGACTCCACCTGTTTTCTTGCATGCAGCATTACTATTTGGATGTCGAGTTCCTCTTTAGAATTACTGCCATTTCGTAAGATCGTTCTCACCATATTCCAATAATCTTCTAATTTTGTGCAGCTCCACAGCCCATGTAGCAGATCAGTTTTGGGGGTGGAACATCTCGGACATGCCACAATCCTATCTGGTTTTGCGCTATTGAATGGCATGTCAAAACCATATAAGGCACAGTGTATAATTTTAAAGTGCGTCTCCCTCATTGTTTCATTCATCACTGACCTGTGTAAAGCTGCTATACCATTTCTCACGATTGGGTAAACCTCCTCCAGATCCAATTTGTTCCCCCATCTCCCGAACACTCCTTTGGCAAAAGTGTCTTCCCATTGGCTCCGCAGACTACTATACAAAAGCGATATGGATTGTCTATTACCAGAGGTAATGAGTGTATCAAATTTATTCCTACTCCATTCACCACCCATATTGGTAGCCAGGCTCTTACAATAGTGTTTGACTTGTATATATGGGAACAAATCAGATCCCGACAGCCCCCACTTATCTATTAGTTCCTGTAGAGTCGCCCATCTATTCTCCTGAATATGGAACAAATCGCCTACCGTCTTCACACCCTTGACTTTCCACCCCCGGAACGACCTCTCCGACTGCCCTGGCTTAAAGGCTGGATTATTGTGCAAAGGAAGGTGTTTCGAGACCTGATACGGCAATCTATATACCCTTCTAAGATTTTTCCACGCTATAATGGAATCCCGTAGTATTAATGAACATCTGGCTAGGCGTGGCAACTGAGATAGTTTGGTATGAACCAAAGCCTTTAGATCCCATGGTGCCGCCAACTGCTTTTCTAACCTTAAATTAGAGTAATGGGAAGTCTCATTGAACCAGTCCAATAGGTGTCTACTTAAACAGGCCAAATTATATCCCCTAATGTCAGGCACATTTAGCCCTCCAAATTCCCTTCGCAGTTTCAGCTTCCTCAATGAGACCCTTGGTTTTTTACCATTCCAAATGAATTTTATAAAACATCCCTCCAAATTCCTCACATCTATGTGTCTTAGGAGTACTGGTATGGTCTGGAGTGGGTACATCAATTTGGATACTGCTAGCATTTTGATTAAATGGCATCTCCCCATTAGAGATAATGGTAGATTCTGCCATCTGACTAAATCATCCTTAATTTTGTTGAGCAAAGGTGGGTAATTTAATTGATAGATGGAATGTGGCGTCCGTCCAATCTTTATACCTAAGTATTTGATTTGGGATTTTATCAAGGAGCCCACTATGCCCGTATTTTTATCTACCTCCAACCTGCTTTTTTGGCCTATCGGTAGAAGTTCACATTTGGACATGTTCACTTTGTATCCAGAATATTTCCCGAAACTCTCCAATGCTTTAAAGATATAATCTATTTGTCCCTGTGGTTTTGACATAAATAAAATAATATCGTCGGCAAACAATGCCGCTTTCACTTGCGACTTTCCGACTTTAATCCCTTCAAATAGGTCAGACTTGCATAACTCTCTAGCCAGTGGCTCTAATGCCAGATTAAATAATAATGGGGAAAGAGGGCACCCCTGCCGAGTCCCCTTTTGTAGGTCGAATGGTTTGGATAAGTGGCCCTGCGTATAGACCCTTGCCTGCGGCCTGTGGTACATCTGCGTCAAGACTCCCCTAAAGGCCCCTGTAATCTCCATTTTATCCAGGACCGCCTCCAGCCATGCCCACCTGACATTGTCAAACGCTTTTTCAGCATCTAATGTGAGCATGGCTGGGGTCTCTCCCTTCTCCGGATCATGTTGCACCCTATCCATAACGGTAAGAACTGTTCTAATGTTTGTCACCGCTGCACGGCCCTGGATGAAACCCACCTGCTCCTGTCCTATCAATGATGGCATCATTTTAGCCAAGCGGTCTGCAATAATTTTGGACAGAATCTTTGCGTCCACATTTATCAGAGAAATGGGTCTATATGAACCCGGCAGTAAAGGGTCTTTCTCAGGTTTGGGTAACAATTTGATGTAGGAGAGGTTAGTTCCATCCAGGGCCGATACGCCCCTAAATACGTCATTGTAAACCTCCATCAACACCGGCAATAGCTGAGTACATAAGGCTTTGTAGTACTCTCCAGTATAACCGTCAGGTCCAGGAGCCTTAGCGTTACCTAGCCCCTTTATCACCCCCTGCAATTCTGTCACTGTGACCTCTGCATTCAAGATATGTCGTTGTTCCTCAGTCATCTTAGGTAATCTATTTTTGTCAAGAAGTGTGTTACTTAAGTCGACCCTATCCCCATCTTTATACAGTTTTTCATAATATTCTCCCAAAATGGAATTAATTTTTGCCGGGTTATGTATAGTGGTCCCTACAGAATTTTTCAAGCTGTTTATATACTGCGGTTGTCTCAGTCCTTTCGCCAGATTGGCTAAAAGTCTCCCTGACTTGTTGCCATATTTAAATATCTTGGCCTCAAATTCAGAACTACGAAGTAGTTCTTTCTCTTTCATGCACTGCTCAAAACTTTGACGTTCCTCAAACCATTTTTTCCTATTTGAATCTGTGGGGTCTTGCTTAAACTCTGCATAGGTCGTCCTAACTTTTTGGCTTGCCATTTCCAGCTGAGCTTGAGCCTTTTTTTTAAGACCTGTCAGGTATCCCATGATTCTGCCTCTCAACACTACTTTAGAAGCGTTCCAGAAAAGATTTGGTGTGTCAATATGATTCGCATTATCTGCTTTATATTCCTCCCACCAAATAGAGAGCTTTTCCAAGAACTCCTCTCTTGCGCAGAGTTGCGAGGGGAATCTCCATATGAAGTCAGGGCCTCTAGGGAAATCATCCCTCACCACTACTGTCACCGGTGCATGGTCCGAGATTACTAAGTCTCCTACATCTGATAATTCTACCCTATGTACCAAGTTGTGGGTCACTAACAAATAATCTATGCGGGACCAGGAGTTTTGGGAGTGTGAATAGAAAGTAAAACTACTCTCGTCAGGATGAGCTTGACGCCAGACATCTACTAATCCACCACCCACCAACAACTGTTGTAGCGCTTTATCTTGGGAAGTCTCCCCTCCTAGTTTTCCTTCATTTCTCTTCCTATCCACTATACCATTTAGAACCGCATTAAAATCACCTCCAACCACCTTATTTATGCATGAGTCTCCTAACAGTCTTAATTCTAGGTCCTTTAGGAAGGCAGGATTCCCTGTGTTAGGGCAGTATATATTATACATACTATACTGTGTATTCTGCACTTGTATTACAATATGTACCCATCTTCCCTGTAAATCAGTAGTTTGTGATATAATCTGGCAGTTCAATTGCTTATTGATAAGCGTTATTACCCCCGCTTTTCGGTTAAGTGACGGGGACCCAATGACTCTACCCACCCATAACTTTTTCATTCTGTCAAAATCATGCGCCTCTAGATGGGTCTCTTGTAAGAAAACCACATCTGGTTTAAGTTTCTTAAGGTGTCGTAAAACCATCCACCTTTTCTGGGGTGATTTTAAACCTTTGATATTCCACGTTAGCACCTTCATGTCAGTCCCCTGGACTTTTTTTTTTTTTTTTTTTTTATATATACGTTTGGCAGATATATATGCTATTCCAACCTACCGAGTCTGGGGTCCACGTCACTCACCGAAAGCGCCCAGAGAGATCCCTTGCGAACAAACAGATAAATGTTAGATTACCAACAATTTTGTGTAACACTGTCACAACCTTTTAGCTTCTCTGTCTTCCTTCTCCTCTAATACAACCTCTTTAATTCTTATAATAACTTCCCTTTTTTTCTGGGTTGCAGGCTGCCTCTCACCAAGATATCTAGGAAAAATAACACTCCTACTGTAACTTCTTGAGGTCTCCCCGTTAAACATATTAGGCTTTTACCCGTATCCATCTATACTGCATCTGGTATCATCCACCCCGCATATGACATTTCATTAGCACTGCACTTAATAGAGAATATTAACATAACTTGGCGGGTATAACCATAACCCTCTTCAACATATATGCAGTGACAGAACAGTGCTGCCATATTGAACCAGCAGGTATACCAGTCTCACATGCATTTTGAGATCTCTTATAGACCCCCTATTGATTAGATGGAAAACGTGGGTCATCTCCCTGGGTAGGGATCTTCTCTCCGGTCTGAAGATCTTCGTCCCCTAGTCCCAGGCTCTGGATATTCTCCTCCTCTCTCCCTTCTCCGCTCCCGATCTCTTGGGTTCACCACTCTGGATGAGCTTCTTCCTCTCCTCTTGTCTGCTCCCTCTGGCTCCCCTGGATTCTGTATGGATTTAATCCACTCTTCTGCTGTCGTCGGATCATGATAAATCGTGCTTGACCCATTAGGATGCAACACCCTTAACTTTGCTGGGTATTGTAGTTGAAACCTGCGTCCCTTTTGATGCAGTAAAGTGCAGACGTGACTAAACTCCCTCCTCTTCCTAGCCACAGCTGCAGAGTAGTCACCAAAAAGTAATACAGAGTGTCCCAGCAGCTTTAGTGGACCTTTCTTGGCCCTATATGCCCTCAGCAGGGCTTCCTTGTCGCAATAGTCCAGGAATTTCATAATAACCTGACGTGGTTTAGGACCTTGACTTCTAGACGGTCCCATCTGGTTCTGCTGATCCTCTAGTACTGGACCAATTCTGTGGGCCCTTTCTACTTTACAGCGCCCTTCTAATCCCAGAGCCCTGGGTAATTCTTTTTCACATATATCCATCAGAGTCTGCGGTTTAAACTTTTCAGGTAGCCCCAACAGTCTCAAATTGCTCCTTCTGGACCGATTTTCCAGGTCCTCTACCCGATCATACAAAATCATATTCTGCTTTGAAAGCTCATTAACTTTTTGAGTAAAAGCAGCCGATTCATTTTCAGCCCTAGACACTCTCTGCTCAAGTTCTTCCAGTCTCAGATCATGCTGGGCGACCGCCTCATGCAGCTGCTGTAACGAGGCAGACAGAGTTATGGTGAGTGTTTCTCTTATATCGGGGGCTAAATGTCTGGCCACCTCTATGGCCAACTTTTTGTAATCAATGTCCATTGAGGGGTTTGGCTGGGTAACTTGCTCTTCACTCATACCGCTTTCTAGCAGCACTTGTGTCAGCGGAGATGGAGTAGAAGGGCGCGAGTCCGCCATCTTGTCGAGCATGTCCTCAATGACTCTGCCCCGTCCTCCGGAGATCCTCCTTTTGCCGCTCCGTAGCAGGTAGCGTTCCATAAACTTATGGACTCTGGATGTTCAGGGACCAGGACGTACCTGTCTCAGCCCCCTATTGCCGATTTTTGACGAGCGGGATTCAATATATGGTGAGAAGTCACCGGAGCTCCTTCACGCTGCCGCCCGCATCCCAGCGCCGGAACCGGAAGTCGGTTTTTATTTTTTTAAGTAATAAAATAAACTATACAAATTTGGTATTGCCTTAATAGTATTGACCTGCAGGACATCATGTCCATTTTAGCACACAGTGAACATAATATCAAAATCCCCAAAATTGGCGTAATTGTGCATTTATTTTTACCGCAAAATTGTATTTTTCCAATACAAGACATGGTGTATTTTTAATGGTACCATTTAACATATCTTGTCCTGCAAAAATCAGCCCTCATATGGCTATGTGAACGGAAAATAAAAAAAGTTATGACTTGGAATGTGGGGAGGAAAAATCAAAAATGAAAATGGGCCCAGTTTTTAAGGGGTTAACTTATAGGGTTGGCCCATTTTCAGGAGGACGCCAAACACATGTAATTCTCCTGCAATAAAGAATAGATGGTTACCTGCTGCTCCAGTTCTCTTGACAGGGCTCTGTTTTCCTGACTGCAGTGGCGACATCGTATTGATAACAGGTGACCATTGCTGCTAATCGCTGGCTCCAGCAACTCGCCAAAGAGGCCAGTGATAGTTGCGATGGTCCCATGTTGTCGATGTGACATCACTGCTGCAGCTGGTAAACAGAGCTTTGCTAGGGGAACCAGAGCAAAGGTGCAGGATCTGATCGCAGGCTGATCGTATGTGCTGTCTGGTTTTCTACCCCTTTAATTCATGAAATATGGACTTTTTTGTAATTTTAAGCAGGGATGGAGCAATATAATTTTTTTTGTATAATGAATAACTTTTTAAGTAATTTTGAAGTAGTAATCTGATTCCTTTCAGGTCCTCTAGAGATAAGGAGAGAACCTCAAGAGACAGGGATCGTTCAAGAGACAGAGAACGAAGGCACAAAAAGCGCAGCTATGAAACTGCTAATGGGAAATCAGAGGAACGTAGTTCTGAAGAACGTGAAGCTGGAGAGATCTGAGTCTGTCTTCAGCTGGAAACATGGTTTAGTGGACTGCTGTTTTTAAAAGGGACAGTAACAAGGACAGTTGGCTACTTCTGCTAGGAATAGATACGAGCTCAGATCTATACTTGGTATATATTGGTTTACACCAAAAAGTTAAGTTATTTTTACTCTGTTGTGGACAACTCAAAAAGTTAGGTTTAAAATTGTATTTTAGTCTGTTTTTGTCCTTACATCTGAGTGTTTGTTTTTTTCCTGCATTCATTTTAGCAATTTGTACAGACTTTATTTTTCAATCAAACGGCAGGATTGTTGTGTTTTTTTTTTTTTTTTTTTGTTTTGTTTTTTTAGAGAGGGTGGTTTGACCCAAGACCTTTTAACACCTTAGTTCATTGCTAGGAAAGTACATTTCTCAGTTGTGACATGTAAGCTTTCTAGAATGTTGTTTGTACACCATGAAGACCAGATTCAGTGATGAGCGCAAAGTTCTTGGTCTGCTCTTATGGCCTCTGCTGCTGGATTTGTAGAATTTTTTTTGCTGTTTTATTCTTTAATATCTACCAAAATGCTAGAATTTTCTTGTTAGTAATGATTGCAAAGTTAACAGTATTGCTTTATCCTCCACTCCTATTTGCAGTGTATTGGTGAAAGTATAAATAAATGAAATATGGCACTATGTGGTGTGTACAGAATAAAGTGCACATACCAGTAAGAGACGGCAAATACATTATTCATCTTCACACAACGGACAACAGGAAACATGAATGTTAATACATTATGCTATCCTCATTAGTGTTAAAACTTAGTGGTTTTCCCAGCTTTTCATATTGATTGCCTATCCTTGGGATAGGTCAGCAATATGAAATTGGCCAGGGTCTGACTCCTCTCACCCCGACCAATCAGTTTTTCAAAGAGGTTGCCGCGCTCCATGAGCGATAAAGACTCTTCCTACGCCATGTCACATGGCCAAGTCAATGGGGCTGAGCTACAATACCTCAATGCGCTTTCTCAATCAGCTGGTCAACGGGAGTGCTTGGAGTAAGACCCCTGTTGATCTATTTTTGATGACCTGTCCTGATAAGCCATAAATAAAAAAACTTCCAGAAAACCCCTTTAAATGCATAACAGGTACATTGTATTTATCATGCGTTCCATCCTCCATGCTGTCCAATTCTCGCTGTTGTGAAACTGGCTGTTAAAACATTCCCTTGCAGCATTTTTGTGTAAGGCAGAGTGGTGTGGTAATGTTTTCTTTACACAAAGAATGGCTTACAGACAGGAAAACATTACATATACTTATCCCTTCAGGAACTGCGACTGCATCTAATAGATGAAATTGATTTGTAAGAGCAGAGACTGATCACCATACACTTTTTCTTTAATCAATTTTTTTATTTTTTTGTTGAATCAATATAATTAGCAATATCATCTGTACAATTTTTGTCTGTATGAAATGCCAATATTGTTTATTAAAAATATATTAATGTCAACTTTTGTCCTATGTTTCCTTCTGTTTCATTTTCCCTTCTTTTAGACTTCAGTATAATTGGGTCTCACCTTTAGGTAACAAATAATTATTTGATTGTTGCTTAAACTAATGTCCTGTAATAAGTTGCAAACCTCAATGCCCCCACTTATCCTTGTAATGAGAAAAGGGTTTTACCTGAATTGCAACAAGACTCCTTCAAAAACTCTAGAATGTGTAAATGAAAGCACTGAGAATGGAAAAGCCAATTCCTGTTAATGACATTCCAGCACCTCTCACTCTAGTCTCTGGTTATTGCTGCAAAAAATGGCCAATGGGATAGAGAAGGCGCTCATAGGGTAAGTAAATTCAACAAAACAAATTTCTAATAAAAGAAATGGTTTGCTCACCTATTGCGGTTGCATCAATTAGATGCAACTGCAATGGAGATCGAGTATAGATAAGAGACGGTTGGTGCAGCGAAGATTCGTCCTAATGCCTTGGGCAGGAGCCACCCTGCCACTAGGGTAGTGAAATTGAAGAGAGTACGCTGAACCTTAAGTGGAGCGTGTGGACTGCTGAGGGCGCACGAAACAACCGATCAAAGACAGTATTTTAGTTTCAGTAGTGTTCCATTTATTCGTAAGACAAAGGTGGACTTACCACCAGGATGTCCAGCAAGGACAGTATCGTGATGTTCCTTGAATACCTTGTATCGCAGTCCATCAGGAACAAACAACCTCCCTGGGGGACAAGAACCAGGAGCCCCCTCCTGGCTTCCAAACACCTCCATCTCCAATTCGGGGTACAGAGCGGAGACCACCACCCCATCAGCCAAAATCGGAGCAGGATCCTCTGAATCACATCCCCCAGGAAAACTGCGAGACAACGCATCTGCCTTGACGCTTTTAACCCCCGGGCGAAAAGTAACCACAAAATTGAACCTGATAAAGAACAGTGACCATCTAGCCTGTCTAGGATTCAGACGCTTGGCAGATTGCAGGTAAGCCAAATTCTTATGATCAGTATATACCGTAACGGGATGAGACGCCCCCTCCAACCAGTGACGCCATTCCTCAAAGGCCAATTTGATGGCCAGCAATTCCCTATCTCCTACATCATAATTCCTCTCTGCGACCGAGAGCTTCTTGGAAAAAATAGAACACACGGAACCCATTTTCCAGGAGATGAACCCTGCGACAGCACTGCTCCAACCCCCACTTCTGATGCATCAACCTCCACCACGAGTGGCTGAGACACATCGGGCTGCACCAGAATGGAAGCAGACGCGAAACATTCCTTAATAGCCGAAAAGGCCTGCAATGCCTCATCCGACCAGACCGAGACGTCGACGCCCTTCTTAGTCATATCGGTCAGAGGTTTTACAATGGTAGAATAGTTCAAGATAAATTTTCTATAATAATTAGTAAACCCCAAAAACCATATCAAAGCTTTCTGATTCTCCGGTCGGTCCCATTCCAGAACCGCCCGGACCTTTTCGGGGTCCATACGAAAACCAGAGTCAGAAAGCAGATATCCCAGAAACTGAAGCTCCTGCACAGAAAACACATTTCTCCAATTTGGCATATAATTTATTCTCCCGAAGGATCGACAAAACCTGTCTCACGTGATCTTGATGGGTCTTCAGATCAGGAGAGTAAATTAGAATGTCATCCAAGTAAACTACCACGAACCTCCCCACAAAATGATGGAAAATGTCATTGACGAATCGCTGAAATACCGCTGGTGCGTTAGTTAACCCAAAAGGCATAACCAGATTCTCGAAATGACCCTCGTGCGTGTTGAAGGCCGTTTTCCACTCATCCCCTTCCTTGATTCTGATCAGATTGTAGGCCCCTCTTAAATCCAACTTGGAGAACACCTTGGCTCCAACAATTTGATCAAAAAGATCGGAGATCAAAGGAAGGGGATACGGATCACGGACCGTAATACGGTTCAATTCCTGGAAATCCAAACAAGGTCTCAGCGATCCATCCTTTTTCTTTACAAAGAATAAACCAACTGCAACCGGAGACTTAGATGGCCTAATATGACCTTTTGCCAAACTCTCGGCAATATACTTCCGCATGACCTCTCTTTCAGGTTGAGAAAGATTGTAAAGCCGAGATTTTGGCAATTTAGCCCCTGGGATGAGATTAACTGGACAATCATAGTCACGATGAGGGGGCAATTCCTGAGCCCCACCCTCCGAAAAGACATCCGCAAAATCTGAGAGATACTGAGGTAAAGACGTAGTAGACACACCAGAGATAGATGTGCCAAGACAATTGTCCGAACAAAATTCATTCCAACCAATGATCTGTCTTGCTTGCCAATCTATAATTGGGTTATGTTTTGTAAACCTAAGACTATAGGAGCGGGCAAGTCCTTCATGACAAAACAAGACATGATCTCAACATGTGAATCACCTACCCTTAACTGAATACCATGAGCAATATGAGTGAGACTCCTTTGAGAAAGAGGGGAAGAATCAATTGCGAAAACCGGAATCTCTCTTTCTAAAGTGCAAGTACTTAGACCCAGATTTTGAAGAAATCTGACCCAGCTGCATGGGTTCCTCTACTACCCCAGAGTTACATGTCATATCACCCTGGGGAGCAGGTGAGACTAAACCACTCACAGAAGGGATCCCTTGCGTGGAGGGAACCTTACGCCTCTCTCTAATACGTCTATCTAACCGTACTGCCAAAGACATAGCATTCTCCAATGTATCCGGGTACCCATGAAAAGCAAGGGCATCTTTCAATCTCTCAGATAACCCCTGACAAAACTGACTATGTAACGCGGGGTCATTCCACTCTGACTCAGTAGCCCATCTCCTAAACTCAACGCAGTAAGCCTCTGCAGTATGTTCACCTTGTAATAAATTACGCAATTTAGATTCCGCCATCGAGACCCGATCTGGATCATCATAAATTAATCCCAAGGCTTTAAAAATTCCTCCACCGACCGGAGGGCCAGAGAACCGGACGGCAGAGAAAGGCCCAGGATTGCGCGTCCCCTTAAAGCAGGGATATGATTATCCCTACCCTCTGACTCTCATCACCAGACGAAGATGGATGCAGCTGAAAATACAGCTTGCATGACTCTTTAAAGCGGATAAAGTCATCCACACCCCCTGCAAATCTATCAGGGAGAGCGACTTTAGGCTCCCCATAAATTTGACTTCCTCCTATTGCACCTGATGCCAGAGCATTCTGACACCGTGTGACCGAATTATGCAGATCAGCAACCTCTAGGGTTAATCCCTGCATGTGATCAACTAGCGCATCAATTGACTCCATCTCAAAACGGCTGAGAAATGGCAGTTAAAGTATTGGCGGGTTATAATGTCACGGTGGACAGGATACAAAATACACAGAATACCACCAAACAAGTGTCTAGGCAAGAAGCTGGGGATAAAGGTCACCTCCTGACAAATCCCTACCAGCTCTCCCTAGACTTCTATGCCCAAGTTCCGACCCTGAAGGTGGGAATAACGTATCCCCGTGCCTAGGCTGAAGATACCCTAAAATCCCTAAGATGGTGAAAGGGGGAAAGAGGCAGCCTGCTCCCTCAGGACCTGGAGGGGGCAGGCCTCTCTCGAACAGCCTAGACAGACAACCACAAGAAAACAAAACCAACTTATCTTGTTACTGAGCAGGCAAATCCTTCCTTCCTTCCTCTGAGCCAGACAGAAGCTATAACCCGCACAGGACACTGGGAGTGGGCGTAATTTAAACTCAAACCAACGACCCCACCCAGTGCATCTGAAGGGAGGCAGATACAGCTCAACTCCAAAACAAAAGGCTACACATGTGCTGCTAACCTGGCAGACCTCCGCACATAACCTGAGCAGGGCATGACATCGCCGTTTTCTGGCTTTCCCTAACCGTAGGGATTTTGATGAAGGAATAGCATCACCAGAACGGACGTCTGCCTAACGCCAAGATTTGGGAGGTTTTGTTCCGTTTACCAAAGAACACTATTTGCAGGTGGTCAATACCTGCTCGGGTAGACAACCTCAGGGCCTGGCTAGGGCCCCACTACTCTTCCCTTGGTGGATGCCACTTTGCTGTCTGACCCCTTATTCCCTGTCCAAGTCCACATTTATTGCAGCAGACTCGGCTATTCGCCTAGCCTTCACTGCCGGCTGTGTTGCTAAGGCCTGCCCTGTTTGGGCCAAGCCATTTTCATCAGGGCTTGTCTTCTGAAGCCTCTCAAGGGTATCTGTTCTCACTTCCCAGTTACTTCAGGCTTCAAAGTATCCTTGTGATATATCCCAGTCTTCTCAACGCTCCAGGTAGGCTTTAGTTAGCGTCTAAGAAGTAGTTTATTGCTCTTCTTGTGATACAAGCTGTTAGGGAAGCGACTAGAAGAGCTTATTTTACAGACTGTGGGTGGTAGGAGTATCTGTCTGCCCCAGAACTGTTCCAGATGTCGTTGTTCTTCTGGTGCACATTACCAGAGGTTTTGCTCCTTTTGGGACTCATTGTCTCATTCTTATAGGAAAGTCCAACACTCCTCAGGCACGTATCCTTTAAGCCCATGGCATCCCTGCCCTAAGGTTTCCAAATATCCCCCTGCTAAGTCCTCTTCTGCCTGAAGGTCTCTCCCCACTCTAGTTGCTTCCTCAGGTGTGTGTTTCAGGAGATTTGGCTTGCAAGCATAGATGACATGGGTTTGGGAGGTGATGTCAACAAGGATTAAAGACAGTTTCCCTTCCTGTTGGAAGGTTCTTCATGTTGTTTCACCCCCTCAGTCTCCTACTCTCCTGCCATCTGACAGTCCCGTATATGTTCAGTTCCACGCCCATTCTCAGCAGTTCGTGATTCCTGCCCAAGTTTCTGTCATTCAGAATATGCTTAAAGGGAATTTGTCACCTGGATTTTGAGTATAGAGCTGAGGACATGGGCTGCTAGATTGCCGCTAGCACATCCGCAATATGTAGTCCCCATAGCTCTTTGTGCTTTTATTGTGTAAAAAAACACACGATTTTATAGTTTATGTAAATTAACCTTAGATGAGTCCCGTCAGAGATGAGTCCACGTTCTCTGACTCTCGGAGACATTTATTGTCCCACCTCTTGAGTAACCTGCCTGAGATTTTAACTCTATATTTGATTTGATATATGGTGTTTTCAATAACCATTTAAGTATCTAGGATTATACTATCTATAGGGGTTTCTTGAAAGATATATTTAATAAAAGGTACGTTTTAGTAAGGAAGGTAAATATTTTAGTTTTTATAAAGTAAAAGATGCAGGAGCCCCTAACTCGAGATGTCTATGGGGGTTACCTGGTGCGGCGTAAGTCTCTCTCTCTCTACTAGGAGCCGCTTAGCAAAGTCTGGGGCACTCCTTCTGGGTCCAGGACTTTTGTGTCGGGCCGGCGTTCCTGGGCAGTCCCAGCATAACTGGGAGGTCATGTTGGCGCGCCGGATCCTCCTTGCAGTGTTGAGGAGGCCTCTTCTCTCTCTCTCTCATTCCCTGGCTTGCATTGACGGGGGGACGGGCTGAGAGTTTTCCTGGCGCAATGCACATGCAAAACCAGAAGTCGCATGACCTGGGTTTTGCATTTTTAAACCCTGTCCTCTTTTCAGCATGCTGACAGAAGGATCTCAGCCTGTGTGTGTGTGCGCCCTAATGAAAAACTCTCCTTGAGTGGAAGTATGGAGGAGGAGGAGGGTAAACATGTTAATGATGGCAGACAGATATTCCTTGTGGGGCAAGGGGGTTTAATCCCCATCCTTTTACTTTCTTTTAGAATCTAATAGAGCTTATTCTCTCACTTTGTTATAAAATACCAAAGAGGGCCCTAGAAAAGCCACAACTAAAGCTAAGAGAAGAGTGTGCCGTATGCAAGAAAAAACTCGCTCCCTCCTGGTCCAAATTACTATGTCAGCATTGTGTGAACAAAGTAGTTGAGGAAGAATCCCCATCCCTGCTTCAGAGTATCAAGGACATTGTTAAATCTGAAGTCTCTGACTCTATTAACGTGTTTAAGAAATGTCTCCCTGCTTCAGCGATGGGATAACAGGGTCACGCTAACGTGATCTCAAATTCAGAGTCTTTTGATCAGAATGAGCGAAGTGAAGTCCTGGTCGATTTGAGTTCTTCCTTTGATAAAGAATCCTCCGGTATACCTTAATTTTCCCCAGAAGATACAGATTCCTTACTCAAAGCAATTAGAGCCACTATGTAACGGTCACGTCCACACACACACAGGGGGAAGGGTAGTGACCACTGCGCTCCACCCTCACCCCTGGCCCTGCCTACTTGCCTCACGAGTCCTGATGACAGGGGACAACTGGACGGCAGTCCCTAACTTAGGATATGTGCAGGGAAGACAGACAAGACAAAATACGGAACATGAACGGACCGGGTCAGAACCAAGAGAGCTACGCAGTACAACGGATTAAGCAGCCTACTTGCCTCACGAGTCCTGATGACAGGGGACAACTGGACGGCAGTCCCTAACTTAGGATATGTGCAGGGAAGACAGACAAGACAAAATACGGAACATGAACGGACCGGGTCAGAACCAAGAGAGCTACGCAGTACAACGGATTAAGCAAAGAATGGTCAGGAGAAGCCGGGGTCAAATACCAGGAGAGTAGCGAAGTACTAGAGGAGTCCTAAGAGAGTAGTCAGGTGGGAGCCGAGGTCACAATACCAGGATGGATGCGCAGTACAGGAGGAGCAGGCAGAGGATCGTCAGGGAACAGGATCAGGTAAGTATTCAGTAGTCCAACAAATAGCCAGGAACCTAGAAATCAACAGGCAACCTGTGACCAGCAGGCTGCCTGTATTTATAGTGGGGAGTGAGGGTCATGTGACGTGGCCAGCGTCACATGGCCGACAGACCAACCAGTCGAGCACAGAGTGATCAGCTCTGCGCTCAAGGCAGACTAGGAGCAGGGAGCCACCCAGCCAGCAAAGCTGCACTGGGAATGAGGTCAAGCACAGATCCTCATTCCCAAAGCTAAGCAACAGGTCTGCGGGAAATGGGGGACCAAGTGCACCTTCGGAACCCCGTGACACACTATGGAAATGAATGAGGCTAGGGAGCAGGAATCCATTCGGGACATTATTTCGGGGACCTGGGGCATAAGCGGTCTAGAGTTTTCCCATTAAATGAAAATATAAAATATCTATTTTTAAAATTAAAAAAATGGAAGAAAGCCGAATAAAAAGGTTTTATCGCTGGAAGTGTTAAGAGGAAATATCCTTTTGATGAATATAGACACTACCTCTACAGCCAGATCTTTAAAACTATGGTTGCAGGAGTTGGAGTCTCATATTTAGAATAAAACTTCCAGAGATCAGCTTCTTGCAGTTTTTCCAACTATTTTTAAGGCGGTAGGTTTTAACTCTGATTCCTCGGCTGACGCAATAAGATTAAATGCTAGATCAGCGGCTCTGTCAAACTCTGCTAGGAGGGCTATTTGGCTTAGGGGTTTGTCTGGAGATGTGGTTTCAAAAAACAAGCTCTGTTCTATCCCTTGTCAGTGGGATTTTCTTTTTGGGTCAGTCCTTGATGACCTTTTAGAGAAAGCCTCTGATAGCAAGAAAGGTTTTCCTGTTTCCAAACACTCTAAAAAGCTGTTTATTTGTAGAAACAGGAGCGTTTTCAATAGATCAGATAGAAGACAAAATAACTGGAGGGAGGTTAGAGATAAAAAAGACAAAAAGGGTTCCTCTTTAACTCCCAGTTTGCTTTGGGGCCTAAGTCAGGTCAGCAAGGACAGTTACTGTCCAGCGGGGGGAAGACTCTCTCTTTTCTCATGCTTGGGAGAAGATCTCTGCAAGCCCTTGGATAAATGGAATAATTGGAATTGAGTGTTTTCGCCTAGAGTTTGTCATCTCCCCCCCCCCCCCCTCCCCCTCCGGAAAGGTTAAAGTTCACAGATCTATCCTCAAATTTTGTAAAAAAAAATTGTGTGTCTAAATAGTGTTGTCCCTGGAAAAGGCCTCTGGCTGGACCACCATCTGAGAACAGAACTGTCGTTCTTGTCGTCTCTCTCTAACTCGTCGGACAACTAGGGTCATCATCTCCTCTAAGGTCTCTGGAACTTGATAACTGACTAATAAATCTTTTAAATTATCAGACAGACCAGACCTAAACTGACTCTTCAGGGCTGGTTCATTCCATCCAGAGGGGACACACCACCGTCTGAATTGGGTGCAATACTCCTCCGCAGGGAGATGGCCCTGAACCAGTGCCCTAAGAGCCGTCTCGGCTACCAGGGCCCTGTCTGGTTCATCATAGAGGGTACCCAGGGCCTGAAAAACTGCCGTCCAGTTGTCCCCTCTTTAACTCCCAGTTTGCTTTGGGGCCTAAGTCAGGTCAGCAAGGACAGTTACTGTCCAGCAGGGGGAAGACTCTCTCTTTTCTCATGCTTGGGAGAAGATCTCTGCAAGCCCTTGGATAAATGGAATAATTGGAATTGAGTGTTTTCGCCTAGAGTTTGTCATCTCCTCCCCCCCCCCTCCCCCTCCGGAAAGGTTAAAGTTCACAGATCTATCCTCAAATTTTGTAAAAAAAATTAGTGTGTCTAAATAGTCGGTAGGTGCTAGGAGCAAAGTCCTAAGAGGGATCGGAGATGAGTGATCTCATGTAGTTTTTGTGTTGTGGGCCTAGCCCAGTATATTATTCTAGAAAGAACTGCTGCTTTGTAATACAGAAAGGGATCTGGGGCACCCATCCTACCTAGTGATTTAGGGAGATCTAAGGTTGAGAAGCCCAGTCTAGGACGTTTGTCTTTCCAAATATAGTGTGAGAATAATGTTCTGACTTTCTGGAATTTGGTTTTTGGGACCTTGATTGGTAGCATTTGGAACAAATATATAAATCTAGGCAGGATAAGTCCCTTTAGTAAGTTCTTTCGTCCTATCCAAGATATGAAGGGGGCTGTCCAGGAATACTTTTCTTGAAGAGAGGATTGTAACAGCGGAAGATAATTGAGTTTGAGTAGGTCTGACCAGCGGGTGCTGAGTTTGATTCCTAGGTATGTGATGTAATTATTAGGCCATTTACATGGGAATTGCGCTATTAGTGAACATTTGAGATCATGGGGAATATTTATGCCTGATGCTTTAGATTTTTTTAGGTTTATTCTAAAATTGGAAAGAGAACTAAACGTGTTAAAGGTATCTAATACTACTGGAATCTCTTTTGTGGGATTTGTGAGGATAAGGAGTAGGTCGTCAGCAAAGGCTGCTGCTTTGTGATCTACTGTATTAATCTTATAACCTGCTATGGCAGGTTGCTGTCTTATGCTTTAAATTAAAGTCTCCATCACTAGAATAAATAGCGAGGGGGATAGCGGACAACCTTGCTGAGTGCCGTATAGAATATCAAAGGAATCTGGTAACAAGCCATTGACCTGGAATCTCACGTAGGGGTATGAATATAGTTGGGAGATAGCTTGAATAAGAGGATCAATCAGGGAATTTAAAATAACGTAAAGTTTTAGTCACAGATCCAAACCACCCTATCGAAGGCCTTCTCAGCATCTGTACTGAGAAGTACCAGGGGAGCGTGGGGAATATTGGTGTGTTGCATAAGATGAAGAAGTCTTATCCTTGCCTTCTCTACCCTTCACAAACCCGACTTGCTCAGGGGAGACAAAGTTTGGCAAAAGAGGGCCTAATCACTGTGATATAAGGCTTGCAAACATTTTTAGGTCATTGTTCAACAGAGAAATTGGCCTATAACTACTGCATAATTCTGGATCCTTTCCCTCTTTGTGAATAAGAGAGATATGTGCCTCCAGTTTTTGTCTTGGTATTGCATAGCCCTTGTAGTACAGCGTTGCAAAAATGCAGGAGATGGGCTGTATAACTTCTCGTAGGGATTTGTAATAAGAAATAGGCAGGTCATCGGGCCCCAGGCTCTTACCTGCTAGACTCTTTGACAGCATGGACTGGATATCACGTAGCATGAAGGGTTTACTGATTTCTTTTTGTTGATTCTCCGACAATGCTGGAAGGTGTAGAGAGGAAAGAAAGTTTTTGATATCCTCGCATCTCTTGACTGCCTGGTCCTTCGCTTCTTGTGTCCTTAACTGGTATAGGGATTTGTAATATTGGCAAAATGCTTCGGATATGCCTGTTGAGTCAGTAATGCGGGACCCAGTGTGGTGTTTCAATGAGAGTATATATGTGCGTGCTTTGCGTTTCTTACTAAGGGACATCATCAGCTTGGACACTTTGTCTCCATGTGAAAATAATGTATTCTTTCTGAAAATGTAGAATTTAGCTGATTGTACATTCAAAATGTCCTTTAATTGTTACCTGTCAGCGATTGGAGGACATCCCTAGAACTGGAGGATTTGTGACTAAGTTCTAACTTTTGGATATCTTGGTATAGGGATGTTACTGTATGTTTGCTTGTTTAGTTCTATTGAGATACAAGGCTATGGAAATAAACTCGCCACGAATGACTGTTTGTTTTATGAGCCTCCCAAAACCATGGGGAAAGGGAGTGTTTCATCTGAGTTATGGTTAAAGTAGTCTTTAAGGGCATTTTCAATGCGATTTTTATGTTGGGCATTGGAAAGAAGAGTTTAATTTAGTCTCCAGGATCGTGTAGATGCTGTGATGTTACCAAGGGATGTGCATAGGACCAGGATTGAGTGATCAGAGTAGATATTAGGAAGAATGTTGACTTTCCATATATTTAGGAGAGCTGGGAAGGGGTAGGAAAAGATAATCGATGTGGCTGTATGATTGTTGTACGGAGGAGAAATGAGTATAGTCCCTGTCTGCCGGGTGTATAGTGAGGAACAGAATTTAAACACCCTGTGATTTAGCAAGTTCTCACACTTAGAAATCATGGAGGGGTCTGAAATTCACATTGTAGATGCACTCCTACTCTGAGAGACAGAATAAAAAAAATAAAAAATCAGGAAATCACATTGTATGATTTTTAAAGAATTTATTTGTCTTGCACTGCTGAACATAAGTATTTGAACACCTGGGAAAATCAGTGTTAATATTTGGTACAGAAGCCTTTGTTTGCAATTACAGAGGTCAAACGTTTCCTGTAGTTCTTGACCAGGTTTACACACACTGCAACAGGGATTTTGGACCTTTGAAACTGTGGTCCCATCTCTCTTTATGTCATTGACCATCTTCTCCCTTGTAGTTCTGGGCTGATTCCTCACCTTTCTTATCATCAGTGATACCCCACGAGGTGAGATCTTGCATGGAGCCCCAGTCCGAGGGAGACTGACAGTCGTCTTTAGCCTCTTCCATTTTCTAACAATTGATCTATTTTCACCAAGCTGCTTGGCAATTGCCCCGTAGCCCTTTCCAGCCTTGTGTAGGTCCACAATTTTGTCTCTGGTGGCTTTTGACAGCTCTTTGGTCTTGCCCATTGTAGTAGTTGGCGTCTGACTGACTGTCGGGTGGACCAGGTGTTTTTAAAGAGCTCAGACAGGTGCTTCTAAGTTAAACTAATGAGTAGAGTAGAGGTGGACTTTTTAAAGGCACAGTAACAGGTGTTTGAGAGCCAGAATTCTTGCTGTTTCTCAGGTATTCAAATACTTATGTTCAGCAGTGCAAGACAAATAAATTATTTAAAAATCATACAATGTGATTTCCTGAAATTTATTTTTTTATTCTGTCTTTCAGAGTGGGAATGCACCTACAATGTGAATTTCAGACCCCTCCATGATTTCTAAGTGGGAGAACTTGCAAAATCGCAGGGTGTTCAAATACTTCTGTTCCTCACTGTATATGATGCCAAGTATCCACAAGTTGGGCGGAGTGTAGTGCTTTTTGGATACGTGTTAAGGCTTTTTTAGTTAGCATTGAGCATCCCGTAGGCGTGTCCATGTGTGGCTGTAATGATGCATTCAGGTCTCCTCCTAAAAGGAAGGTTCCTTTTATAAAGTGACGGCATTTCCTTAATGTGTGCGTAATCCACGTATCTTGGGTCTTATTCGGGGCATAAAGATTCCCTATTGTCACCAATGTGTTGGACAATTTACCTTTAATGAAGACAAAACAGACTTGGTCATCAGTTAGTGTCTAAATGTTGGAAGGGGACATGTTTATTAAGGGCAATGGCAACTCCTCTGGACTTCTGTGACATTGAGTAGGGGTGGTACAACCGGTTATAAAAGGATTTGCTAAAATTAGGTGATTTGGATTGGATTAGATGTGTTTCTTGTAACAGTAAAAATTCGGCTTTTAGTTTTTTAAGGTGAGCTAAGATCTGGGACCTTTAAATATGTGAGTTGAAACCCCTCACATTATATGAGACAAAAGACATGATTTGTATATTAGTAGCCATCTAAAAGTCTAGGGTATAGTGGTATAATCAGGAGACGTGATGTCGGGTCATGAGTCTTGGTAGGGTCAGAAACGTGTTGAGAACATCAAAAAAGGATAAGGTAAATGTAAACTTAAAGCAGGTACTACTCTCGGAACAGCTGGTAGCTGTAGCGCATGGAGTAACATTGAGGACACCAAAGTTGACATCATGTACTATGTGTATAACAATGCATGGGTACTGTCGGGTGTACCTACAAATGAAGGAACAAAAAACATAAACCTAGAACAGAGGGTTAGACAGAATACTCATTAGAAAACGGACTGTCTCTCAAGGCGCATATCTCTGCAGTTCATGTGGGTTCGTGGCCTCCTGGCAAAGTTGTCACTTTCTGAGATTTCTTTTTGGTGCGTTGATTCTTGGGCTTTTCGACCGTTTCTCATGGCGTCATTGTAGGCAGGGGAGGTAGGTCATTAGTTGAATATGCCATCTCTAAGGCTGGCGGAGAGTCTACCGGTATGTCGAGAGCTGCTGCCACTTTAACAACTTCTTCAGACATGTGAGCTGTGTAGCGTCTTCCATTGGCCAAAATGGGGATGCCGAACGGGAACAGCCAATGGAAAGGATACTGTCTGTGGCGTAAGACGTCCGTTAGTGGTTTGAGCAAGCGTCTTTTGGTGAGTGTAGGAGCTGGAAAGTCCTGGAAAATAGCTATAGGGGCAGCATCATAAGTAAGAGATTCTGAAGATCTTGCGTTTTGTAGGATTTTTTCTTTTATGTGGAAGTTCAATATCCTGAAAATGATATCTCTGAGAGGTTCAGTAGGTTTGGGCTTTGGTCGTAAGGCTCTGTGTGCTCTTTCAATGACACATTGCTGCCTTTCCTCCTCCTCCAGGAGGTTAGAGAAAATTCCTGTCAAGGCGACCGTGATGGTTGACGTCTATAGTTTCTGGTACTCCTCTGACTATTAGGTTGTTGCGTGTGTTGCGGTTTTCCAGATCTTCCATATTAGCGTAGATTTTGTTAATGTGTGCCTCTTGTATTTGAAGGCTTCCAGTCGCTGCGGCTGAGAGATTTATGCCAGAGATTTGCACTTCAACAACTTCAAGTGTGTCAATCCTATGGCTCATATGTTGAAGATCTCGTTTAATCTCAGAAATGTCCTTTGCAATAGGTGCCAAGGAAGATGTAAGGAGGCGAGTTATGAATGATCTTGAGATTGGTCTGTCTCTAGCAGTATATTCGTCTCCATTCAGGAACTTGTCCATGTCTGAGTGCGGAGTGATAGTAGTAAGATTGTGCTCCGTTCTAGGTGGTTTGCGGCCAACCTTCACCATAATTATCTCCTAAAATCTAGGCTTGTGCCCGAGGTCCCCAGTAAGAGGATGAGTGGTTTACATTATAAGCAGCTTTTGATGCTCAATGAAGGAAGTATACAACAGTGTAGATCCTATAATGGATCTGAAAATATTGGAGTGTCACTCCAGATAGTTAGGTAGAGCTCAGCAGATTGTGTGCTGCTGGTGGTGTGTGTAGCAAGCTTTTATGGCCTCATTTAGAATAAAAGACACTGTCTGCTGACTCCTTCTTAGGTGGTGTAATTGGGGTAGCTGTAAGCAGTGTATTTTGGAGCTTTGCTCCGGTCTGCTTGAGATGCTGGCCTGCTCGTTTGGGCCCTTTATAAGGGGAGAGTAGTGCCTTGCCTGTGGTATGTGGCAGAGACAGTATGGACTAATGTGTCTTCAGACAGGTTAACCAACGGGCACAAGGAATTATCATGGATGGCCATCCAGGGAGACCTACCCATCTGGTCATTCATGCACACCCGCAACCTGTGCAAAACCTGGTACTGCCCCAGGTGCCCTTTTAATGGAGAAAACATCTTATCACCTGTTTTGGGAGTGCCCCTTTGCACAGGGCCTGTTGGATGCCCTGGAACATGAACTCAAAGACTCTGTGCCCAGGAACAGCCTGCAACACACCTCGGTGTTGTACGGATTGTTTCCTGGGATTTATACTGTTGAGTAGAGTTGAGCGGACACCTGGATGTACGAGTTTGGTCGAACTTCACAAAAAAGTTTGAGTTTCGGGACCCGAACTTGACCCCGAACCCCATTGACGTCAATAGGGACCCGAACTTTTGAGCATTAAAATGGCTGTAAAAATGTCATGGAAAGGGCTAGAGGGCTGCAAATGGCATCAAAATGTGGTTAAGAGCATGGCAAGTGCTCTGCAAACAAATGTGGATAGGGAAATAACTTTAAATAACATAAAATACGTAAAAATAAAAAATAATCTTGATCTAGGAGGACGAGGTCCATATGGAGTAGGAGGTTGAGGAGGTGGTGGATGTGGCGGTGTAGGTGGAAGTGGCGGTGAAGGAGGAGGAGGTAGCCTACACTGCTTTTTGGTTTTAAATTTATTTTTATTGTTTTAACCCCTTAAGGACTCACGTCACTTTAAGTGGTGATAACTTTAAAACGCTTTGACTTATTCAGGCCATTCTGAGATTGTTTTTTCGTCACATATTGTACCTCATGACACTGGTAAAATGAAGTAAAAAAAATCATTTTTATTTATAAAAAAAAAATACCAAATTTACCCAATTTTTTTAAAAAAATGCATATTTCCAAGTTTTCATTTCTCTACTTCTATAATACATAGTAATACCTCCAAAAATAGTTATTACTTTACATTCCCCATATGTCTACTTCATGTTTGGATCATTTTGGGAATGATATTAAATTTTTTGGGGATGTTACAAGGCTTAGAAATTTAGAAGCAAATCTTGAAATTTTTCAGAAATTTTCAAAAACCCAATTTTTAGGGACCAGTTCAGGTCTGAAGTCACTTTGCGAGGCTTACATAATAGAAACCACCCAAAAATGACCCCATAACTATTCTATAAACTACACCCCTCAAGGTATTCAAAACAAATTTTACAAACTTTGTTAACCCTTTAGGTGTTCCACAAGAATTCATGGAAAATAGATTTACAATTTCAAAATTTCACTTTTTTGGCAGATTTTCCATTTTAATAATTTTTTTCCAGTTACAAAGCAAGTAACCCTTGCAGCCAAACCAAACTCAAAATTTATGGCCCTGATTCTGTAGTTTACAGAAACACCCCATATGTGGTCGTAAACCGCTGTACGGGCACACGGCAGGGCGCAGAAGGAAAGGAATGCCATACAGTTTTTGGAAGGCAGGTTTTGCTGGACTGGTTTTTTTGACACCATGTCCCATTTGAAGCCCCCTGATGCACCCCTAGAGTAAAATTCCATAAAAGTGACCCCATCTAAGAAACTACACCCCTCAAGGTATTCAAAACAGATTTTACATGTCAACTATGCAGAGCAGGGGTTTATTCACGTAAAAAAAATTTAAATGTCAACCCAAGAATGTAACAGAAAAATGTGTGAAATTTATTGACCTGTCTACTAGGTAGAGCAGGGGTCTATCACAGCCAAAAATTGGTGAATTTCACCCGAAAATGTAATAGACAAATTTGTGAATTTTTTTAACCTGTCTACTAGGTATAGCAGTGGTATATCACAGCCAAAAATTGGTGAATTTCACCCAAAAATGTAATAGACAAATTTGTGATTTTTTTTAACCTGTCTACTAGGTATAGCAGTGGTATATCACACCCAGAAATTGGTGAATTTCACCCAAAAATGTAATAGACAAATTAGTGAAATTTTTTTACCTGTCTACTAGGTATAGCAGTGGTATATCACACCCAAAAATTAGTGAATCTCACCTGAAAATGTAATAGACAAATTTGTGATTTTTTTTTAACCTGTCTACTAGGTATAGCAGTGGTATATCACACACAGAAATTGCTGAATTTCACCTGAAAATGTAACAGACAAATTTGTGATTTTTTTTTTAAGGTTTAACCTGTCTACTAGGTATAGCAGTGGTATATCAAACCCAAAAATTGGTAAATCTCACCTGTAAATGTAACAGACAAATTCGTGAATTTTTTTAACTTGTATACTAGGTATAGCAGTGGTATATCACACCCAAAAATTGGTGAATTTCACCCGAAAATGTAACAGACCAATTAGTGAAATGACATAAAATAAAATACGTACAAAAAAAAAACTTGATTTATGAGGTGGAGGTCCATATGGAGTAGGAGTTTGAGGAGGCGGTTGACGTAGCAGTGGAGGAGGACGCGGTAGCCAACACTGGTTTTTGGTTTAATTTTAGTTTTTTTATTAGGGTACACCCCAAAAGAGTGTGAAATATAAAAAATACAACAAGGAGCAATTGCGCTGTAGTATAACAATGGCTGGGTAAGGCCGGTATACATGTCTATTCTGCACAAGGTACGGACAAGTCCTGTGGGATCCATGCCTGGTTCATTTTAATGAACGTGAGCTTGTCCACATTGACTGTAGACAGGCGGCTGCGCTTGTCTGTGATAACGCCCCCTGCTGTGCTAAACACACGTTCAGATAATACACTGGCTGCAGGGCAGGCTAGTACCTCCAAGGCGTAAAGGGAAAGCTCAGGCCATGTGCCCAATTTGGAGACCCAGAAGTTGAAGGGGGCAGACCCGTCATTCAGTACGTGTAGGCGTGTGCACACATACTGCTCCACCATGTTGGTGAAATGCTGCCTCCTGCTAAGATGTTCCATATCAGCTGGTGGTGCTGGTTGTTGTGGCGTGCTGACCGAAGCTTTTCCACATTTCAGCCATGCTAACCGTGCCTTCTGAGGTGCTGGCGGTGCCCCAACTGCGTTGGCGACCTCTTCCTCCTCCTCTGCCTTCGCCTTGTGCTTCCACTGTGCCCCCGCTGTCATGTGGGAAAGGCCAGGAGCGCGTCTACCAGAAATGTGCCCTGGCTGGACAATTGTATACCTGGCGTTAGTGGGTGCAGCAACCCACCCTTGGAGCCACTTGTGAATGACTGTCCGGAAACCCTACAAAATGATCCCTTTTCCTCCTCCTCCTCCTGTGCCACATCCTCTTCCATCATCGCCAGCAGCTTTTTTCAAGGAGGCATAGAAGTGGGATAGTAATGCTGAGAACGGCGTTATCGGCACTGTCCATGTTGGTGGAGTACTCAAAACAGCGCAACAAGGAACACAGGTCTCACATGGAGGCCCAGTCATTGGTGGTGAAGTGGTGCTGTTTCGCAGGGCGAATAACCCGTGCGTGCTGCAGCTGAAACTCCACTATCGCCTGCTGCTGCGCCACACAGTCTGGCCAGCATGTGCAAGGTGGAGTTCCACCTTGTGGGCACATCTCATATGAGGCAGTGAGCAGGAAGGCTGAAGTTACACTGCAGCGCCGACAGGCGAGCTGCAGCAGGGTGAGAACGCCGAAAGCGCGCACAGACGGCCCGCACTTTATGCAGCAGCTCTGACATATCGGGGTAATTTTTAAGGGATCTCTGCACCACCAAATTCAGCACATGCGCCAGGCAAGTGATCTGCGTCGAATCGGCTAGTCCCAGAGCTGCTACGAGATTTCGCCCATTATCGCACACCACCAGGCCGAGCTTGAGGCTCACTGGCACCAACCACTCATCGGTCTGTTGTTCAAGGCCCATCCACAGCTCCTGCGCGTTGTGGGGTTTGTACCCCAAACAGATAAGTTTTAAAACTGCCTGCTGTTGTTTACTCCCTGGCTGTGCTGAAGTTGGTGGTGAAGGTGTTATGCTGACCGGAGGAGGAAGCAACAGGAGGGAAACTGAGGCACCAACTTAGTGTATTTTGCCCAAAAAGGGTGTTTTTTAAAACCCAGAAAATGATAGCTGTATTTCTAGCTTAAATTGTACACTGACTAATGCGGCAGAGGCCCAAAATGAAGGTTATTGCCAAAAATGGGTGTTTTTTTCAAAGCCAGAAAATTATTTAACTATTTCAAGCTTGTTTTTAACAATCACAGATGCAGCAAGAGCTGCAAAATTAAGTATTTTGCAAAAAAAGGGTGTTTTTTTTACTAACAGAATATGAAAGCTGTGTATAACGCTTGAATTTCACACGTGCAGATGCAGCAAGGGCTGTAAAATTGTGTATTTTGCCCAAAAAGGGTGTTTTTAAAAACTCAGAAAATTATAGCTTTATTTCTAGCTTAAATTGCACACTGACTAATCCTGCAAAGGCACCAGATGTAGGATATTGCAAAAAAAAAAGTGTTTTTTTAAAACCAGATTATTATTGCAGTATTTCAAGCTTGGATTTGAATGTCACAAAAGCACAGATGCAGTGCACTGAGCTTGCATAAAATGGCCGCCGCCCACCTAACTAACAGACAGATGAAAGTTCTTTTTCTCTGTCACTGAGCTCAGGGCAGAGTAAAAAGATTGTGCACTGCACCCACACAACTAAATCTATGTAGATCGCTGAGTTCAATTGGAGTTTTGATAACAGATTCTGTCCTATTCTCTCCCTCACAGCAGCATCCTCTCCCTACACTAAGCACATCAGAGTGACGTGCAGCGCTACGTGACTCCAGCTTATATAGAGGCTGGTTCACATGCTGCACTGGCCAATCACAGCCATGCCATTAGTAGACATGGCTGTGATGGGTTCTAAGGTCACACAGCTAAACACTTGTTGATTGGCTGCTCTGCAGCCTTTCAAAATGCGCTAAGAAATCACCGAACAACGAACCCGAACCCGAACTTTTACTGAAATGTTTGGGTTCGTGTCCGGGGTCCAAAAACCCTCAACCCTACTGTTGAGGCCATCCAGCAGGCATAGAGCCTTATCAACTGTTTTAAGGATGCTGGATGGCTTGCCAGGAAACGGCTTATCCTCAGGATGGACTGCCACAGGCTTATTCACAGTCTGTTGCGGGACTACAACATTTTGGACGTCGACGACGACGAAGAAGAAGAGGACTATACCCCTCTCCTTCCTCCTCTCCACACGTTTGTGTCTGTCCTTTCAATAAAGCTTCAGGCATGTGATTTCCCCTCCCTACCCCCTCCTTCCAATCCCCCACCCCTCATTACTGTCTAAATGCTTTGTTGGAAGGTTTGTGTTCATTTGTGATTGAATATGTATGCTAGTGTAGCATGCATTGTGATGTATAGTGTAGGTTAGCCTGTGCTTCACATAACAATACCATACTAGGAAAGACGATTGTAAGTATTTATTAAGTGCTGCCTCGTGGCCTGTGCTGCGCCGCAGTACTAAGTACGTTTGTTTGACGATTTGTTTCTAATAAAGGCGTTTTCAATTTAAAAAAAAGTGTGGTCTGTCCCTCTGGCTGGCTCCGGCCTCTCCCACCTCTGGTACTGGATTCAAGGAGCATGGCGACTCTGCCTGCTGTTCCTCGCCGGCCGCAGAGGTCACCCGCCGTTACAGGTGGTTGTCACAGTCCTCCAGGGGTATAGAGGGATCGGGAGCCTGAGAGCAGCGCGCGTCTCTGTCCAACACACGAGGCCGCGGCTGCAATGAGTGGGTAGGCCACAGTCTTCCAATTCCCCGGGTTCCATGTCAAAGCGCCCAGGAGTAGGTTATATGAGCAGTGCTGCTCTGTTGGGGTTATAGAGTAGCCCTGCAAGGCTCCAATGGCTCTTGATTACAGTAGATGGTGGTATTTTTGGCGGACCTGGGTTTCATGCGGCCATTCACCAGTGTGTGAAGCCACTCAGACCTTCTTGGTTCTCTCCTTTATTTCGCTCTGTCTTTCCTGAGTACTTTAGAAATGGCAAGGTTTTTATTTTTGTAGATAATCCTTAGAAATTGTTATTTTTGGGATCTTTGGTGTGGCAGGCGCAGCACTATGAAGTGCCTTTTGCGCTGTGGCATTAGAAGAATTTTGGTATCCATGACTTTTAGTCTAACCAGACTGTCTATTATTCTGTAATTCCTCTGGCGCTGTTCTATGGAAACAGTAGGTTTAAAGAGCACACCAAATGCTTGAAATAACTTCTTTATTAACTTCAACTTTTCTTCATATAACACTGCCGCCTCCACAGCAGATAGTCCATGTACATAACGCGTGTTGAAAAGATATCACAAAATGGCGTTATGCATAAGATGGTGGTTCAACTGTTCAATCTTGTCATTCAACATAAAATGGTGGATATATTTCTCTCTTGAGTATCCGTGCTCTCACTTTAAGTTATTTAGGCACTTTATGATCTCTCTCAGAGGTATATCTGAGGTCTAACTAATAGTTCTGCTTGCAGTATGCAGTTAGTAGTGACTATTTGTAGATTGGTGAGTATGATCTGGTATGGTTGTATGCAATTTGGATTGCAATATGGAATCTGAATTTGTAGCTTGCAATTTGTATTTGCAATTGTATGGTTGCAATTGATTTTGCAATTGTATTTGGTCGAACTGTAAGTAAACACATATGTAACTGGTTCAGTATACAGTTCTAAACACAATACTAACGATAGGAACTTTATATAACTGTTTTAAATACCTATTTTGGCCTCTTATTCCCATAAAACTGGACTCTCAGTGGAGTGAATATCTCTTCAGCTCCTGTCTCTGGTGAATAATGATTCTAGCAGCTCCTGCTAGGGGAATTCCCAGACAGGCTGTGTGTGAGGCTGGCTGTGATTGGTGAAAACTCTTGCTGTGTGAGAAGTTGGCTTTGATTGGTCTAGACTTCTGACCAGCAACAACAGATTAAAACTATACTTTCTGTTGTTTCTGCTGTGTCACTGAGCTTACCTTACATTACAAAATGAATCTTAAAGGCATATTATCTTTTTCTGCTTCTGTGAACACAAAATATAACAGTAATATGACATCCAAAACATGATGTCACAGTAAATAACTCTGCTTTTGTCTTTAACACATAAACATAGGAACTGTATTAAGGCTATTGGCAGGTCTAGCTGTATACACATATAAGCTATACTAGCAACCTAGGACAGGTCTTAGCTGGCCAGCTACATTTGGTCCAGTTCTGTGAGGAGTGGAGAACATGGATCCGCCTGACACTGGTTTCTACAGCTTAGTTTGCTGTTCACTAAAATTCCTAGGTCCTTTTCCATGTCGGTGTTAGTATTTTACCATTTAGTATGTACTGGTGACTTGCATTATTCCTTCCCATGTGCATAAACTTACATTTGTCAGTGTTAAACCTCATCTGCCACTTCTCTGCCCAAGCTTCCAATCTATCCAGATCCATCTGTAGCTGTATACTGTCCTCTTTCGTGTTAATTACTTTACACAGTTTAATGTCATCTGCAAAAATTCACTATCACAGAGCCAGTTACTTACCCACATACAGAATTTTTCCCCCAATTCAAGCATTTTCATTTTATATACTAGCCTTTTATGTGGTACAGTGTCAAATGCTTTGGAGAAGTCCAGATATACGACAGCCATTGATCCACCGTGGTCAAGTCTAGAACTTACCGCCTCATAGAAACTGATTAAATTAGTTTGACATAACCGATCCCCCATGAAGCCATGCTGATATGGCATTATTTGCTTATTTTCATTTAGGTACTCCAAGATAGCATCTCTTAAAAACACTTCAGTTTACCCACGACAGATGTTAAACTTACCGGCATATAGTTTCTGGGCACTGTTTTTGGACCCTTTTTGAATATTGGCACATTTACTATGCGCCAAGCCTGTGGAACACTCTGTCAGTAAGGGTCTGGCTATAACATTACTTAATTCTCTTAGGATACGGGGGGTGTATGCCATCTGGTTCTGGCGATTTGTCTATTTTAATCTTTTTAAGACTCCGCTGTACTTCTTCCTGAGTCAGACAGGGCATTTATAATGAGAAATTTACTTTTACATTCTGCATTTCATCTGACAGTTTATTTTCTTCAGTGAATACAGTGGAGAAAAAAATATTTAATAGCTTTGCTTTCTCCTAATCGCTCTCTGAAACTCGCCCCCTCATCACTCTGTAGAGGGCCGACATCTTCAGAGTTATACTTTTTACCATTTATATAATTGAAGAACATTTTAGGGTTAGTTTTACTCTCTTTGGCAATTATCTCTCAGTCTCTAGTTTGGCTGCTTTTATTTGTCTTTTACATACAGGTAAAACTCGAAAAATTTGAATATCGTGCAAAAGTTCATTTATTTCAGTAATGAAACTTAAAAGATGAAACTAATATATGAGATAGACTCATTACATGCAAAGCGAGATATTTCAAGCCTTTATTTGTTATAATTTGGATGATTATGGCTTACAGCTTATGAAAAACCCAAATTCACAATCTCAGAAAATTAGAATATTACATGAAATTCAATAAAAAAAGGATGTTAAATAGAAAAATGGAGTACCTCGGAAAAGGATAATCATGCATATGTACTCAGTACTTGGTTTGGGCCCCTTTTGCATCAATGCAGCGTGGCATGGATGCTATCTGCCTATGGCACTGCTGAGGTGTTATGGAAGACCAGGATGCTTCAATAGCAGCCTTCAGCTTCTCTGCATTGTTCGGTCTCATGTCTCTCATCTTTCTCTTGGCAATGCCCCATAGATTCTCCATGGGGTTCAGGTTAGGCGAGTTTGCTGGCCAATGAAGCACAGTAATCCCATGGTCATTGAACCAGGTTTTGGTACTTTTGGCAGTGTGGGCAGGTGCCAAGTCCTGCTGGAAAATGAAATCACCATCTCCATAAAGCTCGTCTGCGGAACGAAGCATGAAGTGCTCCAAAATCTCCTGGTAGACGGCTGCGTTGACTCTGGACTTAATGAAGCACAGTAGACCAACACCAGCAGATGACATGACTCCCCAAATCAACACAGACTGTGGAAACTTCACACTGGACTTCACGCATCTTGCATTGTGTGCCTCTCCATTCTTCCTCCAGATTCTGAGTCCTTGGTTTCCAAATGAGATGTAAAAAAATGCTCTCATCATAAAAGAGGACTTTGGACCACTGAGCAACAGACCAGTTCTTTTTTTCTTTAGCCCAGGTAAGACGCTTCTGATGTTGTTTGTTGTTCAGGAGAGGCTTGACAAGGGGAATACGACATTTAAAGCCCATGTCCAGGATCCGTCTGTGTGTGGTCGCTCTTGATGCACTAACTCCAGCCTCAGTCCACTCCTTGTGAAAGTCCCCAACACTTTTGAATGGCCTTTTCCTGACAATCCTCTCCAGACTGCGGTCATCCCTGCTGCTTGTGCATCTTTTTCTTCCACACTTGTCCTTTCCACATAACTTTCTATTAATGTGCTTTGATACATCACTTTGAGAACATCCAACGTCTTTTGCAATTACCTTTTGAGGCTTTCGCTCCTTATAGAGGGTGTCAATGATGGTTTTCTGCACAACTGTCAGGTCAGCAGTCTTTCCCATGATTGTGATTCCTACTGAACCAGACTATAAGCCATAATCACCCAAATTATAACAAATAAAGGCTGAAAATATCTTGCTTTGCATGTAATGAGTCCATCTCATATATTAGTTTCACCTTTTAAGTTCCATTACTGAAATACTGTAAATGAACTTTTGCACATTATTCTTATTTTTTGAGTTTCACCTGTATTCGATTTTTTTCCTTATAGTTTTTAATGCTTCCTTGCTACCCTCCCTCAACACAAAGCATCTCGCCTAAGGGAAGACATACAAACGCTTGTTGCCTCAAAAAACCGAACTATCAGGCAGGGGATGTCAGTGTTAAGCAGAATGACCTCAACAATCCCAGCTGTAAGTTGGTCCCTTTTTTATTCCAGGATGGTCCCTTTTTTATTCCAGTGGCAGATTCTGAAGGAGTGGAAGAATCTGTTCTTTCCTTTCAATGCCCTGCTTTCTCTTACGACACAGGTAATACGGTCCCTAAACTGGTGGCAAGATCCTGCAAATTTGACTCAGAGATTTCTGTGGGCACTACAAGAACAGATAACTATTACCACGGATGCCAGTCCTACCGGGTGGGGAGCGTATTGTCATTGGGGGGCTCTGCAGGGAGCCTGGAATCTAGCGGAAACTCAAGATTCCCAAAGCGTGGTGAGTGTATCTCACTTTTCGCTATTTCATATTATGAGTTCTACACTATTGAGTGCCTTTTTGTTTCTATTTCTCTCAGCTCTGTACACAACACAGGCATTTTGACACCTTCTTGACACCATTTCCAGGGCCTTCACCACAACAGTATTTCGCTTTGTTTGAGGCCCTAAGATGGACAGAGTGAAGTAGACGATTATGTACAAAGAGCCCCACAAGAATGGGAATGGCATCCTGAATGTCCCTGCTCGGCTGCAGATTGCCTTTGTATGTGACTGTCTTCGCAGGACTGTAAGAATTGTTATCTGCCTTTTGGGCGAGGCCATGTCCCGATTCTTCCATCCCTATGTCAGGGGCTAGGCTGAGACAAGTGGGACAGCTCCATCCCTTACAGTTGGCCCGCTCCCTGGATCTAAGGAGATGTCTTAAGGACACTATCTGCCTAGAAAGTAGGGTTGCCACCTTTACCAACAAAAAAATACAGGCCAAGTTTACACAGGTAAAAAGGGGGCATAGTTTAACACAGGGTGCTATTTGGTTTGATTATATATAGATTTTTGTTCCTTTTTTAAAATAAAATAATTCCCCCCCTGTTTTTAATAAACAAAAATGCAGACTAAAATGAGGGTCTGACCTCGTGTAAACAGGTGTAATGAATGAGCTCTTGTGAAGAAGCAAATATCCACAAAACCAGGAGAAAAACTCCTGTGTGCCTATTTCATTGTGACCTTATGCAGGAGCCCAATTTGGCCTGTAAAAGTAATCAAAGTAGTAAAAATCGTTTCTGTACTTAAAGGGAATCTGTTACTAGCAATTTACCAATTTTTTTTTTTCATGAATCCATGTTTAACAGAGTACCTTTTTTCCATCTGTCTGATTCTTTTGATTGTCAGTCTTGTCATTTCTTCAAAAAATCGATTCTTATGATATGTAAATGACGCTGTAAGGAGCCCAGAGGGGCGTTCTTCTTTCTCCACGGTGCCCAGGAACGCCCCTCTGAAGTGCCGTGCCCGGCTAAATTTGAAAACTAATAACGCCTCCAAGTTCATCTAAATCGCCTCCCAGAGGCGCGGCTAAGTGATCAACACCCCCCCTCTTCAGCGCCGCGCTCTGCGGCAAACACCCCGAACCTCCTCTCGCCGGCATCCCAAATCCCGCGCAGGCGCAGTGCCGTCACTCATCTCATCATAGCGCAGGCAATCGCCGGCACTGCGCCTGCGCAGGATTTGGGATGCCGGCGAGAGGAGGATCGGGGTGTTTGCCGCAGAGCGCGGCGCTGAGGGGGGGTGTTGAGCAAATTGCTAGTGACAGATTCCCTTTAAAGCGGTTCTCCAGCAATTAAGAAAATGAAAATGCTTAAATATTACATCATTAAAAATATATACCCAAATAACTTACATTAGTTATAATGCCTTTTTTTGTATGGGGAGCAATCATTAGGGGGGGGGGAAATGGCCGCTGTCCTATTAGTACACACAAAACCTGTCCTAATCACACTGGAGGACACGTTACTTCACAACAGTGAGGTAAAGAGCTGCCTCATCCTCCTCTCTGCTCTGTTTGTCAGGAATTATCCTGAATACAGTTTAAAATGGTCATCAGCTGAATCTCTGTAGGAATGGAGTTCATGAGTAGATGTGGCTAATGAGCAGCACCACTTGTATGCAGTCTCCATTACCACAGCCCCACATTACTACAGCCTGTCCTGCCCGTCCTCTCTGTACTTCATGTCTCCTCATGAACTCCATTCCTACAGAGATACAGCTAAAGATCTTCTCTTCTGTATTCAGGATCATAATCCCTGACAAGTAGGAGAGGAGGATGAGGCAGCTCTTTACCTCAGTGTTGTGAAGTAACTTTTCCTCCTGTGTGATTAGGACAGGCTTTGTGTGCACTAATAGGACAGCGGCCATTTTGTTTCTCCTAATCATTGCTCCCTAGATATAATGAGCCATTATAACTAATGAAAGGTATTTGGGAATATATTTATAATAAAGTAATATTTACGTATTTTCATTTTCTTATTTTCCAGAGAACCCCTTTAAGAGTCCTGTCCCTGCTCTGGCTGTGTCCATATATGGAGTCAGTGGTATGAATATTAAGGGGTGGGGCTATCCTCAAGCACTGTCAGTATACTTGGGGATACTACTGTGTATTTAACTTTTATTCAGTATTTATTTTAAATTGTGTTCACTGGGTTTTGAACCCATAACCTACAGTTTTGAAGACAAAGATTCTAACCACTGAGCCATAGTGCTTGAAAGGGTTTTCCAGGACTTTTATACTGATGACCTATTCTCTGGCTAGGTCGTCAGTATCAGATTGGTGGGGTCTGACACCCAGGACCCATGCAGATCAGCTGTTTTGAGAAAGCAGCGGCACTGCTATTTAATGCTAGTGAGTGTCAGTTTTCTCTGGCTGCGGTCCACAAAACGGATACTTTCATGAGGCTTTTTAGTTACTGAGGTCCATTAGGTGATGCTTACATTATTTTAATTATTCTCTTTCTGTAATGGATGGTTTTCAAATTATTTTATTTTGTGCCATTAATTAGAATTTTTATTTTTTGCAATTGCTAAAAATTATAAAACTAAACTTCTGCTTTTATGGCCTAATGAAAACCACTTCCATACAATGTACTAGTATATATAGAGATGTATCTGTCAAGACCAGTACAATGTACATGTGAATACAGTACATAATACTTGGCAAAAGTACTACTGAGGTACTAAAGTAATACTGAAAATCCTCTACTTACTAGCATTGGGCCCTGTGACTCAATGGTTAGTCTTCGCCTTCAATATAGAAGGTTGTGGGTTCAAACCCCGGCAGAGAGAATTTAAAAATAAAGACTAAATGAAAGTTAAATACACAGGGGGGTTTCCCCTTCATCTCATAACACTGACTCTGTATATGGACACAGAGCAAGGACTCCTAACCAACACAGGCACTTCAATGGGACAGTAAAAAAACAGACAACAGCTGGGCTAGATTACTGGCAACCCTACTGGCAAGGAATTGCATCATTTTAAGGGGGGGGAAGTACGTCCAGCCTGCCTAGAGACTCTACCATCCTGGACAGACCTGATGTTGATGAAGAGGAGGAATAACCCCTTTCTCCGCCATTTTTGAGTCAGTCTTTCAATAAAGTTTTGGGCATGTGATTTCCCTGCCCTATCCCCTCTTTCCTATTCTTCCATCCCTTATCACTTGTCTGTATTGCTTTGCTGTTTGGCTTTGTCTTGCAGTGGATACGTATGTCAGAGTAATATGTAATGTATAGGTAAAGAATATTGTGTTGTCATGCTAAAAAACTGAGAAAAAAAATGTATGACTGATTACACCCATGTACAGATGCCACATACATTGGGGGTGGGACGTGCTTAAAGAGGTTGTCCCATTTGTGGCCTATCACAAAAATATGGGACACGCATCGATTTTCAGAGCTGTGCATGTGCAGCCATTCACCACTATGGGACTTTGTGTCTGAATTTCTGAAAGAAATGATCTTACACTATTGGCACATTGAGAGCTATTCAGATTTAATACATAGCGTAGTGGCTATTAATCCTGTAATCTAAGTGGTCAAGAAATCTAAAAGATGAATTAGTGAAGAGCAAAATTTCATCAGATCGTACGTAGTACATGGTTCTTGTTCTTTATGTGGACAGCCTATTAGGGAAAGATGCATTACATAACCGTATATTTATTTAAAAAATTTAATATAGTACTACATATACAAATATTCTCAACAAAAGTATACACTACTTCAGATCATAAGGAAGCAAATCGACATTGCAGAAGTAGTTATAAAACAGGTGTCTGATGTAACAAGGTGATACATAATGAAGCAATACCAAATTCTGACACAGAAGACAAATGCCAATACTTTCAGGACAAGGGAAATGAAATAACACCCACATAGAGAAAGCTGAAGTCTGTAAACTGGGCATTCTAATTATAACTGATGTGTAATCAAAAAGTGTCCCAGATATCACTTATTGATCAAATCATTATACTCTACTCTCTCATTAAAGGGGTTGTCCACTTATCCTATATTGAATAAATTATGATGTCAGCCAGGACGAAAGGCAAAATAGTGGCCCAGTCAGTGGAGCAGCATGAGAAGTCCACAGAGCGGCCTAATGCCAGCGTCTGGAGATGGTAGCAGCATCAGGAGGAGGCCACAGGGTGTCCCTATGACAGTGGTGAGGTGGAAGCAGCACGAGGAGACCACAGAGCGGCCTAATGACAGCGTCTGGAGATGGTAGCAGCATCAGGAGGAGGCCACAGGGTGGCGCAATGACAGTGTGGAGGTGGCAGCAGCATCAGGAGGAGGCCACAGGGTGGCACAATGACTGTGGAGGTGGCAGCAGCATCAGGAGGAGGCCACAGGGTGGCACAATGACACTGTGGAGTTGGCGGCAGCAGTAGCATCAGGAGGAGGCCATAGAGTGGCACAATGACAGTCTGGAGGTGGCAGCATCAGCATCAGGAGGCCAAAGAGTGGCACAATGACACAGTGTGGAGGTGGCTGCAGCAGTAGTATCAGAAGGAGGCCACAGGGTGGCACAATGACAGTGTGGAGGTGGCAGCAGCAGCAGCATCAGGAGACCTGAGTGGTGAGGTGGCAGCATCAGGAGACCACAAAGTGACCCGGTGACAGAGTGGGGAGGTGGATGGCAATGCCAGTACCAGCTGAAGATGGTGGGTGAAAGAAGGAGCACTTGGCATCAGATGTGTGGCATCAGGCGGGTGGGAGCATTAAAATAGTAGCTGAGGCAGGTAGCCAGAAGAAACTGGTCTCTTTTGTCAAAGTGTTAGTGTGGCACCATGGATGATCTAGTCTGATGCATCAGGCATTGGTGGGTGGAAATTCTGGCTGGTCTACGCCTGATTCATCTTGACAAAGGTCAGTCTCTCCACATTTTGGGTGGACAGGTGAGTTCTTCTTGGGGTAACTATGGCCCCCGCCGCACTAAACACCTGCTCTGATGCCACACTACTTGCTGGGCAGGACAGCTTTTCCAGTGCAAACTCTGCCAGTTGCGGACACAAATCCAGTTTGGCTGCCCAGTAGTCCAGCGGATCTTCAATGTGGGGTGGTAGGGTGCTGTCCAAGTATGCCACCACCTGCTGGTTCAGGTCCTGTTCCAGGTCTAGCTGCTGCTGCTGCTGGTGAGTAGTTTCTTCACTAGGTGGATGAAGAAAGCTGCTCCTCAGCGACTCTAGACTCAAGTTGCTGCTGATAGAGCTGGGACTGCTCCTACCCCCCACCCTGCCACAGCAGCCATGGCAGAGGAACGTGAGCGCAGAGGGCCCCCCCGGTCAGACCTGCGAGAGGATGAACAATGGCGCAGATAGGCAGTGGCCAACTCACTACATAGGATGTCTCTATAGCAGTTCAGTTTGTCCTCCGTCTCAGTGGGTGTAAAAAAGGCCCCCATCTTGGACCAGTAGCGAGGGTCCAACAAGGTTCAGAGCCAGAAGTCTTCCCTCTGCCGAATCACTACGCAAGCAAGTGAGCATGCATCAGGCCATTTGTGCAAGTGACTCGGAGGGACTCCCTGCCTCCACCTCCACTGCATTCTGCCACTGTGTGTCTGGGTCCTCCGCCTCATCTTCTTTATCGCCCTGTAGCTCCTCTGGCTGTTCCTGCTCCTCCTCTCCTGTCACCTGTGTATAAAAACCACCAATTTTGCTACACATTGCTTGTGCTCCAACATCCTCATCCTCCTCCAGTTCAGCCCCCACAGGGCTCATGTGGCCGTGAGATCTAGGCACCATTTCTCCAGTCCCCTGACCAGCCAGATTTACCGGCATCTGTTCCAGGACATAAAGCAGTGGAATGACGTTGTTCATCCCGTAGTCCTGGCGACTGACAAATAACGTGGCCTCCTCAAAGGGCCTGAGCAAATGGCAGGTGTCACGCATGAGCTGCCACTGGCTGACATCAAAGTTACACAAGGACGTACTCCTGTCCGCTTGGATCATCAAGAAATCGTTTATGGCCTTTCTCTGTTCGTATAGTCGGTCCAACATATGGAGGGTGGAATTCCAATAGGTGGAAACGTCGCATATCAGCCTATGTTGGGGGATGCAGTTCTGCCGCTGCAGCTCAAGGAGGGTGTGCTTTGTGGTGAATGAGTGGCTGAAGTGTATGCAAAGTTTCCTGGCCATTTTTAGGATGTCTTGCAGATGTGTGGAAGATTTCAGGAACCGCTTGACAACCAGATTGAACACATGTGCCATGCAGGGCGCATGGCTCAGCCATTCTTGACGCAGTCCCGACACCATGTTCTTCCCATTGTCGGTCACCATGGTTCCGATTTTGAGTTGTCACAGAGAAAGCCAGGGTTCGATTTCTTGATGAAGGACACGGAGCAGTTCCTTCCCTTTGTGACTCAGTTTGCCCAGGCAAACGAGGTGCAGAACAGCGTGACACCGCCGTGCCCTTCACATGTGGTATGCCGGAGGTGCACTGTGAATTGTCCCTACAGTGAAGGCTGAGGACACAGTGGAGGATGAGGAGGCAGAGGCTGACATTGTCGCAGGACCAACACCACGAGAACATGGAGTCAGAAACGGCATCACCTGGCGAGGTTGCTGGTGTGGCTGTGCAGGAACCACATTCACCCAGTGGGCCGTAAAGGACATGTATTTTCCCTGACTGTAGTTAGAGCTCCACACATTTGGGGCTGCCTTGCACTTTGGCAGACACCGACAGGCTCAAGGACTGGCCCACCTTCTGTTCTACATATGTGTGCAGGGCTGGTACTGCCTTTTTGGCAACGAAATGACGGCTTAGGACTCTCCACCTTGGCTCGGCACAAGCAATCAGTTCTCTGAAAGGTGCAGAGTCCACCACTTGGAAAGGAAGGGACTGCAGCATCAGCAACTTGGCCATGAGCACATTCAGCTTCTGCACCGTTGGATGAGTGCACGCATACTGTTGCCTCTTGGCAATCGCTTCGGTGATTGTTTGCTGATGGAACGACTGATGAGGATTAGGGGGAGGAGCAGGAGCATCAGGACCAGCAGATGATAGGAAGGACAGAGAGCTCCCTTCGGCTGAGGTGGTGGAACCTTGACTGCCTGAAATCGGATGCATGCCACTGGGTGATGCAGCGGTTTCTGCGGCAGGCTGAACCACCACATCGGAGCCATGGTTCTCCCAGGCCACTTTATGGGGACGCTGCATATGTTGACACAGGGCCGTAGTGCCAACATTGGTACCCTGGCCACGCTTCACCTTCTGCCCACAGATTCTACAAATGGCAATGTTCACCTCCTCCGGGAGCTTAACAAAAAACGTCCACACCGCCGAGTAGGTGATTTTACCCCCAACACTCTGTACTGACTGACTGCTACTGCCGCTGCTTCCGTGAACCCCTGCACCACTACTTTCCGTGCAGGTAGGCTCCTGCAAAGCGGGTGGTCTACCCTGGGCACGTTTGGCTCCTGACCTCCCACTGCTGCCACCCTGCTGACTCCCAGCCACACTACCAACTTGTTGGCTCCGTCGCTGCCTCACGAGCAAGCTGCCACCCTCTTCTCTGGATGACGATGAAGCCCCTAATTCACCTGGCTCCCAAGTGCGATCAGCTACATCATCGAGTACTGTCTGCACGTCACTGATGTCCTCCTCAATGGTCTCTGGGTCAGGAGCCTGACCGCTCACAACACCAGCTCTCACACCACTCTCCTTATCACTACTTCCCCGCCTACCGGAGGAAGCGGCAAATGACCTGTGTGAAGTTGGCACCCCATGTTCTTAAATTTCAAAAAGAAATACACCATTCGTTTGTGCTGCGTTTGTGCTGGTTTGTGCCGCAAAAATGAACGTTTGTGTCGGTTCGGTTCCTGAGATATTGCGCATTTGATTTTTATGAAGCCCCGCCCACTTTCCACCCCATGTTCTTAAATGTCAAAAAGAAATACACCATTCGTTTGTGCTGCGTTTGTGGCGCAAAAATAAACGTTTGAGCCGCTTTGGTTTCTGAGATATTGCGCGCTTGATTTGCTGAAACTCCGCCCACTTTCCACCCCATGTTTTTAAATTTCAAAAAGAAATACACCATTCGTTTGTGCTGCGTTTGTGCTGGTTTGTGCTGCAAAAATGAACGTTTGCGCCGCTTTGGTTTGTCTTCTCCACATCCTGGCTGGCCAGCAGCTGCTGACTGTCCTCTAGTAGCTTGCGCTCACTGTATAGTGGAGCTGAGCCAACAGCAAATAATACTTGTCTGGCTGAGGAAACAGAAAAGGAAAGAGGCAGGTTGAGGATAGGTGAGGGCACAAGGCCTGCTCCCGGGCCATGCCAACTAAGGGTTGTGTCTGACGAACCCACCGACTCTTGGCTGGGGGTGTCTGATGTCACTTGGAACGAAGTGGATGACTGAGTTAACCATTCAAGAACTGCTGGGTTGCTGGTCAAGACACGACCGCTAGATGACACCGGGAGCTCAGGCCTCTCACTGCGACTCCTGCTGCCACGCCCCCTTACTCTGCTGCGACCTGTGTCTGCGCCAGAAACATTTAGGCCTCTGCCACTCCCCTGTGCAGGGCCTGGCACTTCTCTGTCTATCATACTGTTAGATCAAATAAATAAATAAAAGGGAAATTAAAACACCCAAAAAAGTCTGTAATTTTCTCACTTCACCACACAACGGCTAATAAGCCATTTTTTCCCACTAATACACGCCACAAAAGGCTTTAGAACATATACAGTTGCAAGAAAAAGTATGTGAACCCTTTGGAATGATATGGATTTCTGCACAAATTGGTCATAAAATGTGATCTGATCTTCATCTAAGTCACAACAATAGACAATCACAGTCTGCTTAAACTAATAACACACAAAGAATTAAATAACTGGATTTAATAACTGGTTGAACCTCCTTTGGCAGCAATAACTTTAACCAAACGTTTCCTGTAGTTGCAGATCAGACTTGCACAACGGTCAGGAGTAATTCTTGACCATTCCTCTTTACAGAACTGTTTCAGTTCAGCAATATTCTTGGGATGTCTGGTGTGAATCGCTTTCTTGAGGTCATGCCACAGCATCTCAATCAGGTTGAGGTCAGGACTCTGACTGGGCCACTCCAGAAGGCGTATTTTTTTCTGTTTAAGCCATTCTGTTGTTGATTTACTTCTATGCTTTGGGTCGTTGTCCTGTTGCAACACCCATCTTCTGTTGAGCTTCAGCTGGTGGACAGATGGCCTTAAGTTCTCCTGAAAAATGTCTTGATAAACTTGGGAATTCATTTTTCCTTCGATGATAGCAATCCGTCCAGGCCCTGACGCAGCAAAGCAGCCCCAAACCATGATGCCCCCACCACCATACTTCACAGTTGGGATGAGGTTTTGATGTTGGTGTGCTGTGCCTCTTTTGCTCCACACATAGTGTGTGTTTCTTCCAAACAACTCAACTTTGGTTTCATCTGTCCACAGAATATTTTGTCAGTACTGCTGTATAACATCCAGGTGCTCTTGTGCAAACTGTAAACGTGCAGCAATGTTTTTGTTGGACAGCAGTGGCTTCCTCTGTGGTATCCTCCCATGAAATCCATTCTTGTTTAGTGTTTTACGTATTGTAGATTCGCTAACAGGGATGTTAGCATATGCCAGAGACTTTTGTAAGTCTTTAGCTGACACTCCAGGATTCTTCTTCACCTCATTGAGCAGTCTGTGCTGTGCTCTTGCAGTCATCTTTACAGGACGGCCACTCCTAGGAAGAGTAGCAGCAGTGCTGAACTTTCTCCATTTATAGACAATTTGTCTTACCGTGGACTGATGAACAGCAAGGCTTTTGGAGATACTTTTATAACCCTTTCCAGTGTTATGCAAGTCAACAATTCTTAATCGTAGGTCTTCTGAGAGCTCTTTTGTGTGAGGCATCATTCACATCAGGCAATGCTTCTTGTGAAAAGCAAACCCAGAACTGGTGTGTGTTTCTTATACGGAAGGGCAGCTGTAACCAACACCTCAAATCTCATCTTATTGATTGGACTCCAGTTGGCTGACACCTCACTCCAATTAGCTCTTGGAGATGTCATTAGTTTAGGGGTTCACATACTTTTTCCACCTGCACTGTGAATGTTTACATGGTGTGTTCAATAAAAACATAGTAACATTTAATTCTTTGTGTGTTATTAGTTTAAGCAGACTGTGATTGTCTATTGTTGTGACTTAGATGAAGATCAGATCACATTTCATAATAAATTTGTGCAGAAATCCATATCATTCCAAAGGGTTCACAACTGTATCTGCACCGCAGAATGGCAAATAATATATATATTTTTTTGCCAATAATACTTGCCAAAAAGGGCTTTAGAACATATAACTTCACGGCTGAACTGCAAATAGGCCCTTACTTTTTTCCACTAATACAAGCCACAAAAGGCTTTAGAACATATAACTGCACTGCTGAACGGCAAATAATATATATTTTTTTGCAACTAATACACGACAAAAAGGGCTTTAGAACATATAACTGCACTGCTGAACGGCAAATAATATATATTTTTTGCCCCTAATACACGACAAAAAGGGCTTTAGAACATATAACTGCACCTCTGAACGTCAAATATATATATTTTTGCCACTAATACACGCCAAAAAGGGCTGTAATTTTCTCACTTCACCACCCAATGGCAAATACTTTTTTTGGGCCATTAATGCACGCAAAAAAGTGCTTTAGAACATGTAACTGCACCTCTGAACAGCAAATATATATATTTTTGCCACTAATATACACCAAAAAGGGCTTTAGAACATATAACTGCACAGCTGAACGGCAAATAAATATTTTTTTGCCACTAATACACGCCAAAAAGGGTTGTAATTTTCACCACACAATGGCAAATACTTATTTCGTGCCACAAATACACGCCAAAAAGGACTGTAATTTTCTCACTTCCCCACACAATGGCTAATAAGCCCTTTTTCCCACTAATCCAAGCCAAAAAATGCTTTAGAACATATGTTAACTTGTGCACTGCACAAGGGCAAATAAAACGTATAAATATTTATTTGTAATAAACCCTTAATCGCTGTATCAAACAACACTTGCACCCCAATAACAAGAACGGTTTGCTGGAATTATAGAGCTGTATAATGGCAATTTGGGTCACCAGTTAGTGCAGCAAGGTGTAATAGGATTGTTCCTATTACCCAGGCCGTAAACTCCCCTACTAAACCCTGTTCTGCTTCAATACTGTGGAATGATTCCTCCCTATCCTTTTCCTGAACTTCTTTCTATACATCAAAATAAAAGTTTTAAAGTCTTTTCTATCACTGTCCCTAGCGCCTGCTGATGTCTCTTGCTGCACTGAGTACACTGGAAAATGGCTGAATCCAAGATGGCTGAGGCTATTTATAGGGCTGTGACATCACAGGGCTGGCTGCTGATTGGGTGATCCCTCGTTTCCAGAGTTCCTTGCTCAATGTCATAACACGTGCAGCAGCCATTTTAGGAAAAAATGCAATTCGTTACCACGAAGCGTGAGGAATTTCGTATTCGGTGCAAATCAAATTTTTCTGGAAATTCGGATCGAATTCCACTACGTCAACTTTGATTCGTTCATCTCTATTTATCTGCTTGCTGTTGACATCGCATCAATGAGCAGTATAATTACAGCTCCTCTGTCCCTATTCATTTCAAATGAATAGGACTGAGAAGCTGTAATTACACCTGCTTGGCGCTGCAATGTCGACGGCAAGCAGGTAAACCGTGTTCTCTTTATACAGCTGATCGGCGGGTGTGCCAGAAGTCGGGCCCTCGCTGATCTGAAATTTATTACCTATCCTGAGGATAGTATAATACTCAAGGTGAGAGCAGCATAGCACACCTCACTTTTCAGGAATGCAACAGATTGTCTCACCGATTGATCCAGATCCGGTGTTCAGTATATTTTAAAAAATTGCATTAACGTCAGCATATCCAAAAAAGGTGATTTTATTGGATCAATCCAGCATGTACAGATCTGTGATGTTTTGGCTACAGCCTTTTTTCAAGCATTATAACCAATTAGATAAAAACTGAAAAAGATTAAATTATGTCATTGGAGAATGGGGACATGCGCAGATCAAGCAGGAAGATGCTATAGGAAGTAACCCACAGCCTGTCCGTCCGTATCCACAGAAAAAGATGTATGGAAACTAAGAAATGTCTGTCATGGTGTATATGCATTGACTCGCGAGCACACAACTGTGTTTTAGGATTAATTAGGTATTGTAATTGGTGAGATGTATTTTTAGGTACCACCCTATTTATATACCGTATTTTTCGCCCTATAAGAAGCACCGGCCCATAAGACGCACCTAGGTTTTGGGGGAGGCAAATAAGAAAAAAATTATTTTTAACCAAAAGGTGTGCTTTTGGTGGGTTTGGAACTAATGGTGGTCTGTGGATGGCACTATTACTGGGGATCTGTGGATGACGGACACTGTTATGGGGGATCTGTGGATGACGGACACTGTTATGGGGGGATCTGTGGATGACGGACACTGTTATGGGGGGGTCTGTGGATGATGGACACTGTTATGGGGGGATCTGTGGATGACGGACACTGTTATTGGGGGATCTGTGGATAACGGACACTGTTATGGGGGATCTGCGGATGACGGACACTGTTATAGGGGGATCTGTGGATGACGGACACTGTTATGGGGGGATCTGTGGATGACGGACACTGTTATGGGGGGATCTGTGGATGACGGACACTGTTACAGGGCGGATCTGTGGATGACGGACACTGTTATGGGGTATCTGTGGATGACGGACACTGTTATGGGGGGATCTGTGAATGACGGACACTGTTATGGGGGGATCTGTGGATGCCGGACACTTTTACAGGGGGATCTGTGGCTGGCACTGTTACAGGGGGATCTGTGGATGGCACTGTTATATATGTGCCATCCACAGACCCCCCCACCCCATATCAGTGCCATCCACAGACCCCCCCCAGCCCATAACAGTGCCATCCACGGACCCCCACCCCTTAGCTTTGCCATCCACGGATGTTATCCACAGATACCCTCCCCCCGCCTACGCCCCCGCCCCCCCTCAGTATACAAATATAAAATGTGTTATTCAAATAAAAATGATTACACATGCCCCCTCACTCCTAATAGTACCGTACATCCTAATAGCTTCTGTACAATGCTTCATTCATAAAGTAGGCGGCGCAGGCACGTGACATCAAGAAGTTACGCTGCCGCCCGCCCGGCCTGTCTGCCGGCATTGTACAGAAGCTATTAGGATGTACGGTAATAATAGGAGTGAGGGGGCATGTTTAAGAACTTTTAATTGAATAAGACATTTTATATTTGTGCAGCACTGGAGCGGCAGGGCGGGGCTATAGTACAGTGACTGCACCGCCCTGCCGCAATTGCCGGCCCCCAGCTCCTCCTCCCAGTCCCTCCCCCGCTCGCTCGTACATCGCAGATTGCGATGTTAAACTGTCAACATTTGCCCCATAAGACGCAGGGGCATTTTCCTCCCATTTTTGGGGGGGGGGGGAAGTGCGTCTTATGGGGCGAAAAATAGATATATATAGTAACATAGTAGTAACATATTTATAAGGCCGAAAAAAGACATCTGTCCATCCAGTTCGGCCTGTTATCCTGCAAGGTGATCCAGAGGAAGGCACCCCTGTGAGGTAGAAGCCAATTTTCCCCACTTAAGGGGGAAAAAAATTCCTTCCCGACTCCAATCAGGCAATCAGAATAACTGTATATAGTTAGTGGCTCACCCTTCCTGTTAGACAGACAGGTGCTCTCCCTATTATGTGGTTCACCCCAATCACAAATTAAGAAATTACAAAGAAGTAGAGATATAGTGGGCACTCAATATCTGGTTCTACATATTGGGTACAACATATTTATTTGTTTAAAAATCAATCAATAAAACACCATATTATGTACGAGACAATCAAAACACAATATAGACAATCCCTAAAAATTAATTGACAATCCCTAAAAGTTGATAAAGGAAAATATAGACAGTCCTTAAAAGTTGATAAAGGAGTTGGTTGTTAGTGAGTTAGAATGTCCCATAATATTATTCCATAAAAAAATTTAATAAAATTTCTCAGAAATTTCGTGCTGCTTTATAAGGTGCGCTTAATAATATCCCGCTGTTGTACTTCAATATTTTTGGGAAAAAGTCACTTAGAGGTCTCAGTTATATAGCACATATTTATTTAAACATCGCTCTTATTACTGCTGGATATTATTTCAGTCAATCTGGGTGTTAGTTCTTGTTAGGGGTTATTATATGCAGTTTAGTTGTCAAATACTTACTGCTTGCTGTTCAACTCTTTCTATATCTGACTGTGGTGGCGTCCCACCACAGGTCAGTGCACTCACCCCTCTTCTTACACCCAGTGGCGTATGTCCGCCTGCAGTATCCTCCAGAGCTGTTGCTGCGGTGTTCGGGGACCTCCTTCCGGTTTCAGTTCGGCGTCCCCCGATCCTCCTCTCGTCGGCATCCCAAATCCCGCGCAGGCGCAGTGCCGGCGATTGCCTGCGCAATGATAAGATGACTGTCGGCACTGGGCCTGCGCGGGATTTGGGATGCCGGCGAGAGGAGGATCGGGGTGTTTGCCGCAGAGTGCGGCTCTGAGGAGGGGGGGTGTTGAGCACTTAGCCGCGCCTCTGGGAGGCGATTTAGATTAACTTGGAGGCGTTATTAGTTTTCAAATTTAGCCGGGCACGGCACTTCAGAGGGGCGTTCCTGGGCACCGTGGAGAAAAGAACGCCCCTCTGGGCTCCTTACAGCGTCATTTACATATCATAAGAATTGATTTTTTGAAGAAATGACAAGACGGACAATCAAAAGAACAAGACAAATGGAAAAAAGGTACTCTGTTAAACATGGATTCATGAAAAAAAAATTGGGGTAAATTGCTAGTGACAGATTCCCTTTAAATAAATATGTGCTATATAACTGAGACCTCTATGTGACTTCTTCCCAAAAATATTGAAGTACAACAGCAGGATATTATTAAGTGCACCTTATCAAGCGCACCTTATAAAGCAACACAAAATTTCTGAGAAATTTTATGAAATTTTTTTATGGAATAATATTATGGGACATTCTAACTCACTAACAACCAACTCCTTTACCAACTTTTAAGGACTGTTTATATTTTCCTTTATCAACTTTTAGGGATTGTCAATTAATTTTTAGGGATTGTCTATATTGTGTATTGATTGTCTCGTACATAATATGGTGTTTTATTGATTGATTTAAAAAATATATATAATATGTTGTACCCAATATGTAGTACCAGATATTGAGTGCCCACTATATTTCTACTTCTTTAAAAATCAGAATAACTCCCTGGATCAATGACCCATCTCTAGTAGCTATGTAACTTGTAATATTATTACATTCCAGAAATACATCCAGGCCCCTCTTGAACTCTTTTAGTGAACTCACCATCACCACCTCCTCAGGCAGAGAGTCCCATAGTCTCACTGCTCTTACCATAAATAATCCCCTTCTATGTTTGTGTACAAACCTTCTTTCCTCCAGACGCAAAGGGTGTCCCCTCGTCACAGTCACAGTCCTGGGGATAAATAGATGATGGGAGAGATCTCTATACTGACCCCTGATATATTTATACATACTTATTAGATCTCCCCTCAGTCGTCTTTTTTCTAAAGTAAATAACCCTAATTTTGATAATCTTTCAGGGTACTATAGTCCCCCCATTCCAGTTATTACTTTAGTTGCCCTCCTCTGAACCCTCTCCAGCTCTGCTATGTCTGCATTGTTCACAGGAGCCCAGAACTGTACACAGTACTACATGTGTGGTCTGACTAGTGATTTGTAAAGTGGCAGGACTATGTTCTCATCACGGGCATTTATGCCTCTTTTGATGCAACCCATTAACTTATTGGCCTTGGCAGCAGCTGCCTAGGTCCTTATCCATGTCAGTGCTACCCAGTGTTTTACCATTTAGTATGTACGGGTGACTAGCATCATTCCTTTACATGTGCATAACCTTTTTCAGTGTTAAACCTAATTCTGCCACTTCTCTGCCCAAGCCTCCAATCTATCCAGATCCCTCTGTAGCAGTATACTGTCCTCTTCTGTGTTAATTACTTTACACAGTTTAGTGTCATTTGTAGTGATGAGTGAGCACCAAAGTGTTTGTGTGTTCGGTCCGAACACATTGCGATATTCGTGCGCTCAGCCGAGCACCCGAGTATAATGGAAGTTAATGGGAGGCGACCAGGCACCCCCTGCTTGGATGAGGGGAGGGTGCCTGGTTCATAGGAAAAGGTCTGAAAGTGATGGAAACACCTCTGAAATCGATCAGGAACAGCAGGGGGACCATGTCTGGATGCATCTTGAACACCAATGTCGCTGCTGGAAATCATGTTGTCCGAATTGTACCCTACTTTTACAGACTGACAAAAAAACGCCCAAAAGTCCCGCCCCCACAAAAAAATCCTTTTTAGAGGAAAAATTGTTAGGAAACATTCTTTCCTGTAGATTCAATTGTATATACAGTGTAAGTGCTGCCAAAAATTACAAGGAAAAAGAGATACTGCCTCTATATCACATAAAGGAGGGCCTCATTCACATGGTGCTACAATTGTTCAGGTAGTGGAACTACTACACTCATACAGCCTATGTACTAAGTAAAAGGCCTGCCAAAAATTACAAGGAACAGGCACTCCAATGCACCTTTTATTACACATAAAGGAGGGCATCATACACACCCCATTATTAATAATAGCTTGCTGCTGACACTCAAAAAACATTAGGAGCGAGGGCCTGCTGGTTACCCTGTAAAACATTACGAGTAAGGGCCTGCTGCTCAGCTGACCCTCTTAAACATTATGGTTGAGGGCCTGCTGGTGAGCTGACCCTTGAAAACATTGGAGGTGAGGGCCTGAAGGTGAGCGAACCCCATAAAACATTGTAATGAGGGCCTACAGGTGAGCAGACCATATGAAACATTGGAGGAGAGGGCATACAGCTGAGCAGACCGTATGAAACATTGGAGGTGAGGGCCTACAGGTGAGCGAACCCCATAAAACATTGTAGTGAGGGCCTTATGGTGAGCAAACCCCATAAAACATTGTAGTGAGGGCCTACAGGTGAGCAGACCGTATGAAACATTGGAGGTGAGGGCCTACAGCTGAGCAGACCGTTTGAAACATTGGAGGTAAGGGGCCTACAGGTGAGCGAACCCCATAAAACATTGAAGGTGAGGGCCTGAAGGTTAACAAACCCCATAAAACATTGTAGTGAGGGCCTACAGCTGAGCAGACCGTATGAAACATTGGACGTGAGGTTCCTGAAGGTGAGTGAACCCCATAAAACATTGTAGTGAGGGCCTACAGGTGAGCAGGCCGTATGAAATATTGAAGGTGAGGGCCTACAGCTGAGCAAACCCCATAAAACACTGAAGTGAGGGCCTACAGGTGAGCAGACCATATGAAACATTGTAGGGAGGGCCTGAGGGTGAGCGAACCACATAAAACATTGTAGTGAGGGCATACAGGTGAGTGAATCCCATGAAACATTGTAGTGAGGGCCTACAGGTGAGCGAACCCCATAATAAATTGTAGTGAGGGCCTACAGGTGAGCAGACCGTTTGAAACATTAGAGGTGAGGGCCTACAGCTGAGCTGACCATATGAAACATTGGAGATGAGGGCCTACAGGTGAGCGAACCCCATAAAACATTGTAGTGATGGCCTTATGGTGAGCAAACCCCATAAAACATTGTAGTGAGGGCCTACAGCTGAGCAGACAGTATGAAACATTGGAGGTGAGGGCCTGAAGGTGAGCAAACCCCATAAAACATTGTAGTGAGGGCCTACAGGTGAGCAGACCATATGAAACATTGGCAGTGAGGGCCTACAACTGAGCAGACCATATGAAACGCTGGAGGTGAAGGCCTACAGGTGAGCGAACCCCATAAAACATTGTAGTGAGGGCCTAAGGCTGAGCAGATCATATGAAACAATGGACGTGAGGTTCCTGAAGGTGAGCGAACTCCAAAAAACATTGAAGTGAGGGCCTACAGGTGAGCAGACTGTATAAAATATTGAAGGTGAGGGCCTACAGCTGAGCAAACGCCATAAAACACTGAAGTGAGGGCCTACAGGTGAGCAGACCATATAAAACATTGTAGGGAGGGCCTGAGGGTGAGCGAACCACATAAAATATTGTAGTGAGGGCCTACAGGTGAGTGAACCCCATAAAACATTGTAGTGAGGGCCTACAGGTGAGCAAACCCCATAAAACATTGTAGTGAAGGCCTACAGCTGAGCAGACCGTATGAAACATTGAAGGTGAGGGCCTACAACTGAGCAGACCATATGAAACATTGGAGGTGAAGGCCTACAGGTGAGCGAACCCCATAAATCATTGTAGTGAGAGCCTACAGCTGAGCAGACCATATGAAACAATGGAGGTGAGGGTCTGAAGGTGAGAAAACCCCATAAAACATTGTAGTGAGGGCCTACAGGTGAGCAGACTGTATGAAACATTGTAGTGAGGGCCTACAGCTGAGCAGACCATATGAAACATTGGAGGTGAGGGCCTACAGCTGAGCAGACCGTATGAAACATTGGAGGTGAGGGCCTACAGCTGAGCAGACTGTATGAAACTTTGGAGGTGAGTGCCTACAGGTGAGCGAACCCCATAAAACATTGTAGTGATGGCCTTATGGTGAGCAAACCCCATAAAACATTGTAGTAGAGTGTCTACAGCTGAGCAGACCGTATGAAACATTGGAGGTGAGGGCCTGAAGGTGAGCAAACCCCATAAAACATTGTAGTGATGGCCTTATGGTGAGCAAACCCCATAAAACATTTTAGTGAGGGCCTACAGCTGAGCAGACCGTATGAAACATTCCAGTTGAGGGCCTGAAGGTGAGCAAACCCCATAAAACATTGTAGTGAGGGCCTACAGGTGAGAAGACCGTATGAAACATTTCAGGTGAGGGCCTACAGCTGAGAAGACCGTATAAAACATTGGAGGTGAAGTCCTACAGGTGAGCGAACCCCATAAAACATTGTAGTGAGGGCCTACAGCTGAGCAGACCATATGAAACATTGAACGTGAGGTTCCTGAAGGTGAGCGAACCACATAAAACATTGTAGTGAGGGCCTACAGGTGAGCAGACCATATGAAATATTGAAGGTGAGGTCCTACAGCTGAGCAAACCCCATAAAACACTGAAGTGAGGGCCTACAGGTGAGCAGACCATATGAAACATTGTGAGGAGGGCCTGAGGGTCAGCAAACCACATAAAACATTGTAGTGAGGGCCTACAGGTGAGTGAACCCCATAAAACATTGTAGTGAGGGCCTACAGGTGAGCGAACCCCATAATACATTGTAGTGAGGGCCTACAGGTGAGCAGACCGTATGAAACATTAGAGGTGAGGGCCTACAGCTGAGCAGACCATATGAAACATTGGAGGTGAGGGCCTACAGCTGAGCAGACCGTATGAAACATTGGAGGTGATAGCCTTATGGTGAGCAAACCCCATAAAACATTGTAGTGAGGGCATTATGGTGAGCAAACCCCATAAAACATTGAAGTGAGAGCCTACAGCTGAGCAGACCGTATGAAACATTGGAGGTGAGGACCTGAAGGTGAGCAAACCCCCCAAAAAATTGTAGTGAGGGCCTACAGCTGAGCAGACCGTATGAAACATTGGAGGCGAGGGCCTACAGCTGAGCAGACCGTATGAAACATTGGAGGTGAGGGCCTACAGCTGAGCAGACTGTATGAAACTTTGGAGGTGAGTGCCTACAGGTGAGCGAACCACATAAAACATTGTAGTGAGGGCCTACAGCTGAGCAGACCGTATGAAATATTGGAGGTGATGGCCTTATGGTGAGCAAACCCCATAAAACATTGTAGTGAGGGCATTATGGTGAGCAAACCCCATAAAACATTGAAGTGAGAGCCTACAGCTGAGCAGACCGTATGAAACATTGGAGGTGAGGACCTGAAGGTGAGCAAACCCCCCAAAAAATTGTAGTGAGGGCCTACAGCTGAGCAGACCGTATGAAACATTGGAGGCGAGGGCCTACAGCTGAGCAGACCGTATCAAACATTGGAGGTGAAGGCCTACAGGTGAGCAAACCCCATAAAACATTGTAGTGAGGTCCTACAGCTGAGCAGACCATATGAAACATTGTAGTGAGGGCCTACAGCTGAGCAGACCGTATGAAACATTGGAGGTGAAGGCCTACAGGTGAGCGAACCCCATAAAACATTGTAGTGAGGGCCTACAGCTGAGCAGACCATATGAAACATTGGAGGTGAGGGCCTGAAGGTGAGCAAACCCCATAAAACATTATAGTGAGGGCTTACAGATGAGCAGACCGTATGAAACATTGTAATGAGGGCCTACAGCTGAGCAGACCATATGAAACATTGGAGATGAGGGCCTGAAGGTGAGCGAACCCCATATAACATTGTAGTGATGGCCTTATGGTGAGCAAACCCCTTTTATCTGAGTAAACCTGTCAGCATTGCCAGTGGACAAGTGGATACGCTTATCTGTTATGATGCCACCAGCAGCACTAAATACACGCTCAGACAAAACGCTGGCGGCAGGGCAGGCCAACACCTCCAAGGCGTAGAGCGCAAGTTCGTGCCACGTGTCCAGATTGGACACCCAGTAGTTGTAAAGCACTGAGGGATCATTTAGGATGCTGACACGGTCTGCTATGTATTCCCTCACCATTTTCCAAAACTTTTCCCTCCTTGTACCACTAGGCCGCACTTCAGGGTGAGGTTGCTGGCGGGGTGTCATGAAAGTGTCCCATGCCTTGGAGAGTGTTGCCCTGCCTTTGTTGGAACTGCTGTGTGTTCCCATTGTCTCCCTTCCCCAGTTGCCTAAGGAAGTATGGACTCTGCCTTCAGCGTTGTCAGATGGAAAATTCCGGAGCAATATCTCAACAAGTACCTTCTCGTATTGCACCATTATACTCGTCCTCTCCACCACAGGAATGAGAGATGAGAAGTTTTCTTTGTAGCGGGGGTCGAGAAGGGTGAAAACCCAGTAATCCGTGTTATCTAAAATGCGTATAATGCGAGGGTCGCGGGTAAGGCAGCCTAACATGAATTCAGCCACGTGTGCCAGAGTACCAACAGGCAAGATGTCGACATCAGGATGACTCTCCATCTCCTCTTCCTCCTCCTCCTCCTCTTCTTCGGCCCATCCACGCTGAACAGATGGAAATAAAGTTCTATGGGTACTAGCCTCAGTATCAGAGGCAACAGTCTCCATCTCCTCATCCTCCGTGCTGAGAAGACGAACTGTGGGTGGTCTGGGTATCACCCTGTGAGATGTCCTCCCCCAGTTCCTCGTCTGCCACATTTATAGCGTCGTCCTTAATTGTGAGCAGCGATCGTTTGAGTAGACACAGCAGTGGGATGGTTACGCTGATAAAAGCGTTATCGCCACTAACCATCTGTGTGGATTCTTCAAAGTTTTTAAAAATCTCACATAAGTCTGACATCAATGCCCACTCCTCGCTTGTGAATAGGGGCAGTTGACTTGAAAGGCGACGACCATGTTGCAGCTGGTATTCCACAACTGTCCTCTGCTGTTCATAAAGCCTGGCCAACATATAGAATGTAGAGTTCCAGCACAACAGTCGGTGAGCTGGAAGCCGCAAGCGCTGCTGCAGCGTTGACAGGCCGGCTGAAGCTGTGGACGACTTGCGGAAATGGGCACACACGCGGCGCGCCTTCACTAGTAACTCTGGCAAATTGGGGTATGTTTTGATAAACTGCTGAACCACTAAGTTTAAGACGTGGGCTAGGCATGGGATGTGTGTCAGGTTGCCGAGCTCCAAAGCCGCCACCAAGTTACGGCCATTGTCAGACACAACCATGCCTGGTTGTAGGTTGAGTGGAGAGAGACACAGCTTGGTCTCATCCCTTATACCCTGCCAAAGCTCTGCGGCGGTGTGCTGTTTGTCCCCTAAGCAGATCAGCTTCAGCACGGCCTGTTGACGCTTACCCACAGCAGTGCAACACTGCTTCCAGCTAGCGACTGATGGCTGATGGCTGCTAGAAGTGGAAGTGGAGGAGGATGAGGCAGAAGAGGAGGAGAAGTGGGGGTTGGAGAAAGTAACATAGCTGCTTGCGGAGACCCTGATGGACGTAGGGCCCGCAATCCTGCGCGTGGGTAGCACCTGTGCCATCCCAGGGTACGACTCATTCCCGGCCTCCACCACATTTACCCAGTGTGCGGTCAGGGAAATGTAGCGTCCCTGGCCACCAGCACTTGTCCATGTGTCCGTGGTTAAGTGGACCTTTCCAGTAACTGCGTTGGTCAGGGCACGGGTGATGTTCTGGGACACATGCTGGTGTAAGGCGGGTACGCCACACCATGAAAAATAGTGGCGGCTGGGGACTGCGTACCGAGGGACCGCGGCCGACATCAGGCTGCGGAAGGCCTCAGTGTCCACAAGCCTATATGGCATCATTTCAAGGGCCAGTAATTTTGAAAGTTGGCAATTAAGTGCTATGGCCTGTGGGTGGGTGGCTATTTGCGCTTGCGTTCAAATGACTGTGGTATGGACATGTGGACGCTACACTGGGACAGGGAACTGGATTGTCATATATCTTCTATATGAAAAAGAATCTTCATATAAAAGAGAGGATAAAAATAAAATAAAAATTATATTATCCTTCAGGCGGACATAAAAAACGCCTCTAAGTTCTTTTTATCAAGTATCTTAATTTGATTTCTGCAAGCAGTGAAACAAAGGGACAATTGTATATGCAAAATATATAATCGTTTATTATAAAAACAAAGAATATAAAAACAATACAACTGCTAAACAAATGATGAAGTTACAAAGTAACACCCAAAATGTACCACACGGTGGTGTTAACACACCCCTATCTGATCAGCACAGTATGATTTAGTGATTTATGACAACCAGTCTCATACTTTTAACAAACAGACTAATATACCAAGAGAAACTTAGGATCTTCTGTTATCAAACAGGCTATAACAATAAAACACGGATTTACAGGAAAATAACTGTTATCCCTTCACTCTGTTTTCCTATGACCAATCAAAAATATATGATATTAATATGATAAAATATTCAACTCGGCAATCAGACTAAGGAAAATAACTTTCCAAGGGTTTAGTCCTCTTTTCAAAAAATGTCAGATCTTCCATTAACAATATACATCTTTGCTAAGAGAATAATCAGCATTATGGAGGCGCCTAACACTATATATTCCCACAATATGGGAACTCTTGGCTATATACAGAGAGAAATATATTATTAATATCATGAGTGGTAAACAAAATATACGTTATCGGGTCAAAGGTAGACAGGGTTCAGATGGGACCAGTTCTGAAGAACTTTCCTAGTAATCCAAAAAGAATAATCCAAGTTTCTTCTGGTAAAGTTTTTCTTTTTGATTGAATGAATGGATGGATGGATCTATATGGATTTTCTGGATCTTTGGATCTTTGGATCTCTAGATCTCTAGCTGTTCCAGCTCCCTATGCTACCCCGCACACAAGTAATTATTCCCCCCCTTATCTAAGAATCATCCCCTTTAGATTAGGGATTCCCAATCAGGTAAGGTGGGTGTACTCGCATGCTAAAAACCTAATATGGTATAGAACAAATAATGAAATAATATAATATTGTCCATCTGCCTCCAGATGGCACTGCGGTACTGTAGATGAACATCACAACTTTTAAGCATTAAAATTAAATATCTAATAATACGTTCTCATGACTTCGTTGACCTTTCTTACTATAAATCATTGAGGAAGGTCTTTTCCTGACACTTTTAATTACCTATATCCTGGACTTGTTGGAGTTGACTGTCTTCTCCTATCTTTTTGAAATATAGGTAGACTTGATGAAAATTTTATATAGCGGCTTTGATGCTTGGCATCGGAACTTGTACATTTCACTTATCTACATCCATGAATAACTATTGTTTTGAAATAGCATTTTTATATCCCAGAAATCCAATTAACATAAACTCACTTGTTTCTGTACCTTCTACAATACCTTCTAAATGGTAAATACATGGTATGACATATATATAAATCGATACATTGTTACACATAGATAGCACATTATATGAATTATTGATTAACATATGTTGTAAACTAAATATACCATGCAGAGATATATATATAATATAATTATTAATATATAAAATTGAACCTCATAGAGCAGGTGTGCCTCAAGGATATGAGTCCTTATCAAGTAACCTTGTTCCCTCCAGACAGACATGTCTTAGGGAGTTGACTTACTCCTTACAGATGGTCCCATATCTTTAGCAATAACTTTTAAATACAATGTCCGTTTATGTTCACAATTATTTTTTTATATAAACTGAACTTGCCATGAACTCATCTTGGCTTCTTCAGCAACATAATAGAACTTTGGTTCAGGCTGACTTTATTCTTAAAGGCAATGAGATGAGCATTCATTTTGATTATAATGTCATTAGATAATATTGTATACGTATGAAAATGCACAACAAATCCCCCTTCATTCCAAAACGTTCCACAACATGTGAATGTATTTGGAATGCATAAAAGGGCTTTTCATATGTCTTCTTCTAAAAATCGGGTGCGTGAACCTTGTTTGTACCATAACTTGGCCAAAGTCTTTTTGAAGAATCTTATCCAACGCACCACTTGGATGGTCAATAAGCTCAACCATTCCAGGATCCTGCAAAACAGTATATAAGTTCGATGAATGTTTGTTTTGATTCTCCATCTCCGCATGAATGTTTATTAGGTTCCTTTTCAATGAACCAATTTCAAGTTCCAATGTTTTGATAGAGATGGAATTGGCAACTGTTACACCTGTGGCAATGACAGCGCCTATTACGCTAAAAATTATAGTGGCTACGATTGCAGAAATGAATCACTTTGGTCTTTGGTTTGTAGAAAATGGCTCTCTGGTCAAAGTCTTTCTCGCTTGCTCCAGGATTTGCGTAATCCGCTCTTGGGAATATCCGATGTGCGTCTGGTACCAGGCTTGGATTTCCGGCGACATGATCCCAGACACGTTGAATTGTCTTTCAACGAAAACGCGTGGATCCAGACTGATGTAGATCTTTTGGGATAGAATCCTCTTGTTAGTCAGTATGAATCCTGTGGTGTCCTGCAGCATGATCCCGGATGAAGGACCTGGTACAGCAATCGGCTCGGCGTGGAACTCCTTCCCCAAGATTAGGATGATATAAACGATGGCTATCATCTTAGTCGGCATTTTGTACCTATAAAATTGTATGACACATATGAATACATACATCTTTCACTTTTTATCCTACAAGAAAAGAGTTAATGCTATCATGTATCTTCGATTGGCATAGGTTCTTTTCTTGAACAGAGTAAGTTCTCAGTTTTTTTTAGAGATAAGTTAAGAGATGTTTAGTTACGGAGGAAACACACATGAGGATGGTTAGTATACATGTTTGTTCATACAATACCAATCCTTGTTTCCGTCTTTAGCTGGAACCATAAAATCTCTTCACCTCTCTTCATCCAACTGTCACAACCAGACAGCTGAGAAGCTCTGACAGGAGCCTTCCAGATCCTCCTCCTTGAGTTTCTTTGTTTTGGTTTCAGTTCCTCATCTCGTTAGTCTATCTCAGCTGTCATGCAGTTGGACTGCTTGCTTCCCTTTAAGTTCCTCCCCATAATGCAGTAGTGTGCGGCTTATACAACTTCCTGGAGTGTGTGCGCATGCTGTTCCTATTTCCCAGTCCTCTGCAAGATAAGTGCTGTTCCTTTATTTGTGATTTTCTGTCTGCTGGATTTCAGGAGACCCTGACTCCCTCCGTGTCTAGTGTAGGGAGCCGGTGGTCGTGTCCCCTCACTATTGTAGGGTCTTCAGGTATTAGATAGCCGAGGTACGTGGATATGCGCCCATCCACCTTTGTGGTGGTCTCTGCTCTTTTTCCTGAATTGGAGGCAGAGGTGCAGGCAGCCCAGTCAGAGGCTCCTGATCTTTGTCCTCCTGGGAGGTTGTTTGTGCCTCTCGCTTTGAGACACAAGATTTTTAAGGAACACCACGATACGGTCCTTGCTGGGCACCCGGGGGCAAGAGCCACACTGGATCTCGTCGCTCGGAGATTCTGGTGGCCTGCGCTTCGTAAGTCGGTTGAGGGTTTTGTGGCAGCTTGCGAGACTTGCGCTCGTGCCAAAGTCCCTCATTCACGGCCATCAGGTCCTCTCCTTCCCTTACCCATTCCTTCCCGTCCTTGGACACATCTCGTTCCTCGGGGAAGACTGTGATTCTGGTGGTGGTGGACCGTTTTAGCAAAATGGTGCATTTCATCCCTTTTCCTGGTTTGCCCAATGCTAAGACGCTGGCGCAGGCATTTATTGACCACATTGTCAAATTGCATGGTATTCCTTCAGACATAGTCTCTGATAGGGGCACGCAGTTTGTTTCCAGATTCTGGAAGGCTTTCTGTTCTCGCTTGGGGGTTCGGTTGTCATTCTCTTCTGCTTTCCACCCGCAGTCGAATGGCCAGACGGAGCGCGTCAATCAGAATCTGGAGACATATCTGCGCTGTTTTGCGGCGGAGAATCAGGAGGATTGGTGTTCTTTTTTGTCCCTTGCTGAGTTTGCTTTAAATAACCGTCGTCAGGAGTCCTCTGATAAGTCACCATTTTTTGGTGCATATGGGTTTCATCCGCAGTTTGGGACTTTCTCGGGAGAGGGGTCTTCTGGTTTACCTGATGAGGACAGATTCTCCTCGTCTTTGTCATCTATTTGGCAAAAGATTCAGGATAATCTAAAGAGCATGAGTGAGAGATATAAGCGTGTGGCAGATAAGAGACGTGTGCCTGGTCCGGACCTGAATGTTGGTGATCTGGTGTGGTTGTCTACCAAAAATATCAAATTGAAGGTTCCCTCCTGGAAGTTGGGTCCTAGGTTTATTGGGCCTTACAAGATCCTGTCTGTCATCAATCCTGTTGCCTACCGTCTTGATCTTCCTCAGACTTGGAAGATCCATAATGTTTTCCATAAGTCCTTATTGAAACCTTATGTTCAACCTATTGTACCCTCGCCTTTGCCTCCTCCTCCGATTATGGTTGATGGAAATCTTGAATTTCAGGTCTCTAGGATTGTGGATTCTCGTCTTGTCCGCGGTTCCCTCCAGTACCTCGTTAATTGGGAGGGTTATGGTCCTGAGGAGAGGATGTGGGTCCCAGTGACGGACATTAAGGCCACTCGTCTCATCAGGGCTTTCCATAGGTCCCATCCTGAGAAGGTGGGCTCTGAGTGTCCGGAGTCCACTCGTAGAGGGAGGGGTACTGTCACAACCAGACAGCTGAGAAGCTCTGACAGGAGCCTTCCAGATCCTCCTCCTTGAGTTTCTTTGTTTTAGTTTTAGTTCCTCATCTCGTTAGTCTATCTCAGCTGTCATGCAGTTGGACTGATTGCTTCCCTTTAAGTTCCTCCCCATAATGCAGTAGTGTGCGGCTTATACAACTTCCTGGAGTGTGTGCGCATGCTGTTCCTATTTCCCAGTCCTCTGCAAGATAAGTGCTGTTCCTTTATTTGTGATTTTCTGTCTGCTGGATTTCAGGAGACCCTGACTCCCTCCGTGTCTAGTGTAGGGAGCCGGTGGTCGTGTCCCCTCACTATTGTAGGGTCTTCAGGTATTAGATAGCCGAGGTACGTGGATATGCGCCCATCCACCTTTGGGGTGTTCGCATAGGCTGAGCAGTCAGGGAGAGTGGCAGGTCTCATGCAGGGGTCTCCCTTTTGTTCCTTAGTTGTGGATCCAGTGAGTCATTGATTATATTGCATTGTCTTGTTTCCTGTACACCATCCGTGACACCAACTCCTTCTATCTCGCGAAGTCGTGAGCTAGGATGACAAACACGTAACTGGTTAATGTGTACCCATTTTTCTACAAATTCATCCCCCTTAGGGATTTTTATCTTGTAGACCACAGGTGAAAGTTTGGTTGCTGCGCTTGGGGTGGCTCTGATGGCCATAAGAACCAAAGGCAATTTGACATCCCAGTCCTTACCGGATTCATCGACAAACTTTTTTAGAATATTCACAATGGATTGTTCCTGTGGAGAGGAAATTTTTATCATTTTAGGATTGGTGACCTGTTTGAAGAGTCCTAAGCTTATGTAGCTGGCTTCGGATTTCAGATCCAACTTGGCATATTTCACCCCGGCTATATTGTTCACCTGTATGGGAATCAATAAATTGTCATTGACCCTTTCAATCCGTACCATGGATTGAGTATATTTGGCCAGGTCCGCGACTTCGTGACTTCCCCTTCAAGGGAAATAGTCAATACATCCTCATCCAAGGTTATCTTCTCGATTCTGTCCTTCTGGATAGTAATGATATGAGCGGCACCATTGACAGCTTCCTCGGGCTTACCATTTTTCAGGATCGTGACATCCGGCGTTTGACTGTTCCTAAAATGAATTTCAACAGAGTTAGGCCTTTCTTCAATCACATGACAACTACGTTGGGTTTGTGCATTGCAAGAATAATCATAGGCAATGGGTGCCTTTATCTGAATCCAGACTGCTTCATTAATGAAGTCTATTATGGAGCTCAACCTTTTCAGAAGGTCAATTCCTATGATCAGCCGATCATATGGAAGGTCCACAATCAGTGTGGGGTGTTTAATTATCTTCTTGCCAATTTTGAATGTCAACCATGATGTACCTTTTACCTGCAAAGTGTCTCCACCTACACTTATCAGAGAGCCATCGAATGATTTCAATCTCGGTCTCTTTGCTGTTAAATCCAGAACCTGTTGGAAATAACTATGTGATAAGATAGTTCCCTGTGATCCTGTATCAATTAAACCCCTGATCGGCCCGATATGCTCATCTTGAAGGTAGGAGTCCATGAAATATCGGCCTTTGACCTGAAACAAATCACATAAGAAGTTAGGGTGAGTGTTCTTTTCCTGTTTTCTGAGAGCGTGACCTCTCTGCAGCGTCGCGACCTCTGGTGAATCCTTCACATTCCTGCTGCAGGGAGCAGGAGTAGTAGCCCCCACCTTAGGGGAAAGCTGGACTAAGTCACAGTTTATAGACGGTTCACAGCCTGACGCTGATACGATAGGATCACTTGTTGGAGAAGATACAGGATTGTATGGATCGACAAGATTAGTCTGCAAAATAGATAACATATTAGACACCTCCTCCCTGGCCCCAAATTTAGGGTCAGGAGCACTGCAAGGCAAAATATGATTAGAAGTCAATTTAGATTCTTCCTCAACCACCTTGGTTACCTTGCGTTGGCCTGGGCTCTGACCCTGCCCTATTTGTTCTATGGGGCTGAGCTGGGACCTGGAGTTAACCCTAAAAAAGGTTCAGGCTGTTTTCCTTGGGACCCCTGGGACAACTTACTTACAATGTCATACAGCTGGGTCATTTGTTCAGCCAGTTGATCAAACCTGTTTGGTTTGCGTACATTTTGATTTTGTGGGGCGGCCTGGTTATTGGTGGGTGACCTACTCCTAGGTGAATTTGAGGGTTCCTGCCTATCTTCCCTTTGTTGTCTGGGCCTGTTGTTCCAGTTCCTGTATCCCTGGGAACCTTTATTGTTAAAGGGCCTAGATCCCTGGGGGCCTCTATTGTAATAGGGACGGTAGTTAGACCTTTAAGCACCAGAATTATCTCCCTCTGACCCATTGAGGTTTTGGGGTTTTATCTGTTTGGGTCCTACCTGTTGTCGATGGGTTTGTTGGACAGGTCCTGTAGATTGAGGGTATTTACGTGGCTGCGTTTCAAATCCCAAGCTAGGGTTTACCTTACCTTCAGCTACATTTTGCTCTGGGGACTTTTTGAACCTCCTCTCACCTGTTTCATGGCACTCACTGATATTATATAGTGTGGTGGCAGCCGTCACCAACCTATCCAAGGAAGCTTCAATATCAAGATCTCTAGCTAGGCTAAATTTGATTTGGGTTGGCATTGCATCATAGAACAGCTGCTTAAACTCTTCAGATTCCCAATTTGGGGACCTATATGCTAACCCATAGGCATTTTTAAGGACAGAGAGGAATTCATGGGGACTCTGATTGGGCCTACATGTAAGCTTATATATCTCACGTTTTGCAGCAGTAATGGTTCGGTAAGGTCCGAATTCTAGTTTAATTTCATGCAAAACATCTTGCCAATTTTGAATTCCTCTATCCCTAAAGGAAGTAAAATAATGACGGTACCTGTCATCAAATGCCCATGGTAGGAATCTGATCCTGTCAACATCAGAGTACAACTTTAAAGAATCCATAGTGGACTCATACAGTTCTAAGTGGTTTGCTATTTGAGAAGAACCTTTCTTAGAGAACTTGGGCACAGTGGCAATCAGAAACTTAATGATGCTTGAGGAACTCTGATCTTTTTCTGAATACTGAGGATTTTTCTTCCTAGAGACCACTTCAGCAGATGTTAGTCGCCTGGGACCCTGATCTTTCTTGTGGGCAAACTCATGCCTGCATGGTAGGGAATAAGACACACGCTTTCCCGTATCACTGTCAGAATTACATGCACTTTGATCACTTCCATGAGACACATATGGCGCAGGGCATTTAACCCTTACATCTCTCTCCAGGGGAATGTGTGGAGAGAAACTTCTAGGGGCTTCTATGTTGCTGGCACCTAGTAAGGTGGTTACAGTTGGAATGCCCGATTTAATTGGGTTATTGCCTCCTGTCTAATCATGCCATCATTTCTTGGTGGCTTGTGGTCTGGAATGCAGTCTGCTTTAAGAGCATAGGACGACATGTCTAGATAATGGGGCGTAAGATTTGGGGGGTCTGGAAATCCCTCAGTATCAGACGGATTTTGATCAATATCAATTATAGTATGGCTTGATTTGCCTGTCTGCTGAATTTTGGAATGCCGGAGATGTAACTCCTCTAAGTTACTTTTTGCCCTTTGATATGCATCATGGCTGAGATCAAGGTTGTATTTTAAGTCCTTAATCTCGGTCTCTGTGACTCTGAGATCTGCTTCTAGCTGGGCTATATAGATCTCCATTTCCTGCACAGATTCACATCTCTTTTGTGAATGAGTACTGACCGCCAGTAATGCATATAAGATAGGTGGCAATGTGCAAAAAAGGTGTTGGTCCTTTTTGTTTTTATCTTACAACATATCAATATATGTCAGGTATCTTTCAACCATGCCACCTAACTGCCATATATCCCCACGTTCTTCCTTGGCTTTTTCCTGTAGCTCATTAATCCATTCATTTATATCTTTATCAATTTTGTTCCGTGAGTGTATATATTCAACAACATTATGGATCAGCTGCGTTGGGCTGGGTGGACTACCTGCTGTAGCATATTCACTACCCGGGTCACTGCCTGTAACACCCATCTTTCTGATTAATAATCAATACACAGATGTAACACCACACTGGCTAGCCAAGACTTCTATATATTCCAGATGGCACTGCGGTACTGTAGATGAACATCACAACTTTTAAGCATTAAAATTAAATATCTAATAATACGTTCTCATGACTTTGTTGATCTTTCTTACTATAAATCATTGAGGAAGGTCTTTTCCTGACACTTTTAATTACCTATATCCTGGACTTGTTGGAGTTGATTGTCTTCTCCTATCTTTTTGAAATATAGGTTGACTTGATGAAAATTTTATATAGCGGCTTTGATGCTTGGCATCGGAACTTGTACATTTCACTTATCTACATCCATAAATAACTATTGTTTTGAAATAGCATTTTTATATCCCAGAAATCCAATTAGCATAAACTCACTTGTTTCTGTACCTTCTACAATACCTTCTAAATGGTAAATACATGGTATGACATATATATAAATCGATACATTGTTACACATAGATAACACATTATATAAATTATTGATTAACATATGTTGTAAACTAAATATACCATGCAGATATATATATATATATATATATAATATAATTATGAATATATAAATTGAACCTCATACAGCAGGTGTGCATTAAGCATATGAGTCCTTATCAAGTAACCTTGTTCCCTCCAGACAGACATGTCTTAGGGAGTTGACTTACTCCTTACAGATGGTCCCATATCTTTAGCAATAACTTTTAAATACAATGTCCGTTTATGTTCACAATTATTTTTTTTATATAAACTGAGCTTGCCATGAACTCATCTTGGCTTCTTCAGCAACATAATAGAACTTTGGTTCAGGCTGACTTTATTCTTAAAGGCAATGAGATGAGCATTCATTTTGATTATAATGTCATTAGATAATATTGTATACGTATGAAAATGCACAACAGGATGTTGTTGCTGCTGGTTTATTCGAAGGTCCAGGTGCAGGGCGAGAGGCACCCGGCCTGTGTCTTGGACAGAGGAGGCAGTGGTGTGACCCGCAGAACCAGATTGTGGACCCAGGCATTCGGCCCACTTAGTAGGGTGCTTGGATGCCATGTGGCGGATCATGCTGGTGGTGGTAAGGTTGCTAGTGTTCATGCCTCGGCTCATTTTGGTACCGCACAGGTTGCAAACTACCACTCTTTTGTCCTCTGCACTTTCCGCAAAAAAGGGCCATACTGCGGAACACCTACCCCTTGCTAAGTTTGATTTACGCATGGCGGTGATCGTTGTAACGGTAGCGGGCCTGTTTGGTGTGGGCCAACTTCTCCCTTTTGCAACCCCACTGCCTCTTCCAGCCTGTTGCGGTGCTGTGGATCTCCCCCCCCTCTGTACTGCTGTCCTCGCTCAGCTTTTCACCTTCCCATGTCGGGTCAATGACCTCATCGTCCAACACCTCCTCTTCCACTTCCTCACTCTGATCATCCTCCTGTCTTGACCTAACCACAACCTCAGTGATCGACAACTGTGTCTCATCGTCATCCACCTCGTTAATTAATGATTGATGTTCACCACCGTCATCTTCTTGAGACTGTGAAGGATCAAGAGGTTGGGAATCAGGGCACAATATCTCAGGTCCCTCTTCAAGCATGCTGGCCACGAGGGCCAAATCTAATAGTGGAGCTAAAAAAGCTCCTGGGAATATCCGAGTGTGGGATCACTCCTTTGGCAGGCCTCTCCATGGTGGGAGGAAGGATGATCTGAGCGAGGAGTTGGCTGACCAGACTCTTGGCTACAGAGACTGGACTTGGTGAAAGAGAGGGTGGTGCTTAGCCGACTGGAAGCATTATCGTCAGCAAGCCAACCGACCAACTGTTTGCACTGGTCTGACTTGGACAGTGTTGTCGTGTGACGCCTAGCTAAGTTGGACATGAAGCTGGGTACGGTTTTATAACTTTTTTTTTTTTGGTGCACTGGCAGCAAGCACAGTTATATTGCGCCCAGTGCCACGACCTCTGCCTGAACCATCAGCATAACGCCCACTTCCCCGTCCCTTAGTGCTGGCCTTCTTCATATTTATGGATTTTTTACTGGTTGTGATGCTGTTTTTTTTTTACTGTCCACAAAAGACAGTTTTCAGATACAGGGCAGTATATGACACAGAACAGCACAGATTTTGGACAGCATTTTAGCCAAAAGCTAATCCAACACCTTAGTGCACTTGAACGTGCCAAGGTGTGTAGTCACACTCCCAAATCTAAATCAGAATTCCTATGTTGACCAGGTATACTTATACTTTAAAATATAACTTTTACTAGATATGCCATAAAATGATTCAAGAGTTAAAAAACACCAAAAAACTGTGAGAAGGTCGACTGAACCACTACTAACACATCCAACTTAATTTTATACCATCTAGTTGCCTGAGGATAGAACAAAGGTAAAATACAGTCCTACCACCTTTCAGACGTGTAGATTGCAGATGGATGTACGGTGTGTACTAGAAAGGTATCCTTCAATGCAGTGGCCAAGGATATTGAGGACGGGTGCTTGGTTGCACATATGATAGGCAGCAATAACTAGTAACTCTAATCAATGGTTCCCTCACAGCATACCAAGGAGGGGGACTAGTTCATTAACTGCCTAGCAGACACAGAGCACCCGCCCCGACAGGGGTAACCCCATACGGAACCTGTCCCTAGTTAGGGGCCTCTTCCCTATGCTTGCCCTCACTAGATCCCTACATGCCACATTTCGTCCTCATCACAGGACTCATCAGGGGAATATAATAGGTAAGTTCAACTGAAAAACACAAGAGACAAACAACCATAATAACTACCATTGCTCCATTCTTAACAGGGTTCAGTCTATGAACAACATACACATAGTGCCCATTAAGTAACCTCTTTCTTACTAATGAAGTAACACATCAACTCCTAATTCATAGGAGGCACAGTCCGACAGTGGTCCCGCTGTGTTCAGATGCAGAGAAGTGTCCCATACATCATGCCGCCTCACCATTGGTGTAGCCGAGTGGGGAGAGCGCAGACCTGCGTCTCATCACTTTTATTGAATGTGCCTCGCTCTTGAGCCCCTCCTCTGCATCCTGTAGTGTGTCTGTGGAACGCTCGGCGTGTGTTCCACAGACCGGAGGTCGGGGATCACGTGATACTGGGGCGGCGGGTCACATGGCATCGCATGACTTCGGCGTCCCCAGTTGCTAGGTAAGCACAGCAACGTTGTTTCATGCCTGCCCGCTGCCACAGATAGCGGACAGCAATTTCACTTACATATTGAGTCATGAACCAGACTCATAAGCAGATTTATTTGGTCAGTTTCCTAGCACAGACATGGTCAATTTAATAATACCACTCCGCTCCCCCCCTTTTTTTCAAAATAAAGGGATGTACTTTAGGGGGGTAAATTTATGTATCTATAATTCTTACTGGGGGTAATTCAAATCTGTATCCCCATGATGTTTTTGGGATACCAGAAATTGGTTTGAACAATCATCTAGAATCACTCAGTGTGCAACCAAATTGCACACCAGATCGATCGAATAAAGGAACAGCCTATTGGGGGAAGGGGAAGTTTTTTATCTGGGACAATTTTAAACGGACAATGGTCACTGAAACCTGCCTTAGATAAAGCAGCTGAAATTCTGCTGCTCATTCAGTCCGTTAGGCTGTACAGTCTTAAAGTGATTCTCTCATGAGATTTGAGCTCTATAAGCTAAACATATGGCCAGGTCCGTACTAATAACATGAATCCTAAACTGCTCTTATTAAACCTGCTTGTGGCTCTATTAGCCCAAAAAACTGGTTTTTATAAGCTGTCACTCACCTACCTAAGGTGCCCAAGGGTGCCCGCCCGCACCCCTCGCCGTCTGGTGCCCAGCGCCGCCTTCCTCACCTCAGCCCCGCCTCCGCAATCCTCCCGTCCCTCTGCTAGATCTGGCGCCTGCGCACTAGGCTCAGGCGCCGGATCTAGCAGAGGGACGGGAGGATTGCGGAGGCGGGGCTGAGGTGAGGAAGGCGGCGCTGGGCACCAGACGGCGAGGGGTGCGGGCGGGCACCCTGGGTTAACGTAAAACCCCTTGGGCACCTTAGGTAGGTGAGTGACAGCTTATAAAAACCAGTTTTTTGGGCTAATAGAGCCACAAGCAGGTTTAATAAGGGCAGTTTAGTATTCATGTTATTAGTACGGACCTGGCCATATGTTTAGCTTATAGGGCTCAAATCTCATGACAGAATCCCTTTAAGATAATAAATCCACTTGGCCTCACATTGGAGAATATTCTGATCCCAATTGCCTCCTCTCATTGGTTTTTTAATCAGCTCAATGCCCATGAATGAAAGGCACTCAGGCCTCCCTTCATGGTCATTCTTCACATGCCGTGCGACCGTAGTTTTCCTTGAGTTTGCTACATCACCCAGATGCTCCCCTAAACTTCCGTATAGTCTTCCCAATATATTCTTTGCCACATGAACAAGTTATTTTGTAAATGACCCCTTTGGATCTGCAATTAATGAAATCCCTGATCTCGTATTTTCTCCCCGTATTGTTGCTCACAAATGTTTTGCTACATTTCATGTATTTACATGCCACACATCCTGAACATCTAGAATTGCCGCACACCCTCCTATCCAACCATGTACCTGGCTTTGGGGCTGCCACAAAGTGACTTTTGACCAGTTGGTCCCGCACACTCGGTCCCCTTCTGTAGGTGATGCTCGGATACTCTTTAATCACCTCTCTGATATCTGAATCCATTCTCAAAACATGCCAGAACTTGTGGATTACCTCCCTCACACTTGTGGAGGCCTCATCATATGTGCTGATGAGACGGATCTACCGTTTCTCCTTTGGGGCCCCTACCGCAGTTGAACTTTTACGGTTAAGTAAAGATGTACGGTCCCGAGCCTTAGTCACTTGAAACGCTGGTTTAAGTGTACTGAGGGGGTAATCTGGCTCTCAGGTCTGCCGACTTTTCCAAAAAGTCGGAATGCTGGGAGCAGTTCCGTCGCATTCTTAAGTATTGACCACGTGGGATGCCCTTACGCAGTGGGAAAGGGTGACTACTCTCCCACCACAATTTCTCCAAATATACGGGCCTGAAGCACTCAGACGGTATAGAAATACAATGCGCTGCGATAAATGGTTTCTGCCGCAGACAAGAAAACTGTGTGCAGAATCTGTAAAATTTGTATATATATTGATTTTCACTTTTTCCCAATATATGGGATTGAAGCACTCAGATGGTATAGAAATGCAATGCGCTGCGATAAATGGTTTCTGCCACAGACAAGAAAACTGTGTGCAGACTAAGTGAAATTTGTATATATATTGATTTTCACTTTTTCCCAATATATGGCCCTGAAGTGCACAGACGGTATTCTAATGCAGAGCACTGAGATTAATGGGTTAAACAGCTGACAGCAAAAATGTGGTCAGATTCTGGGTCAAAAAAAATATTGTTTTCACTGATATTCACAGAAGGTATTGCACAGATTTCAGAAGTCACTGCAGACACATTCTATTAAGATAGCCAATGAAGTGTAGGTAACGTGCGCACCTCCCTCCGGACTGTGAGCTCCAGCCCGCACTGTGTCGAAGATGATGCCGCTGATGCTGTTTTAGCTACGGCTCTTCGCCCTCCCGCTCTGCTGGATTGCCGTTTACCTCCTGCCGCCTTGCTGCCCTGTTTGTCCGGTTCCCCCGATGTGCCGAGGTCAAGCTGATGACTTTGAGCTCGCTGGCGCCGTTATAAACTGGAACCAGGAGCCAGCATAGAGGTGAAACGTGGGGGGGGCCGGGTTTCTGTTAGAGCCTGATTTGAGCCGCGGCGGTTGTGCTAGAGTGACCCAGCAATCAAGAATGGGGGACTGGGGTGTGTGGCTAACTGCCGACATGGTCGGACGTGTCTGAGAGCTGCTCCGGCTCCATACATACATTACTGATTAATCCTGCAGCTGGTAACCCAGATACTTCGCCCAAAACCTGAGCCCAAGAACCCCAAGAGACCGTACATCCTGGTCATGGGTCCCAGTAAGGCACAACAGGCAGCGGATCGCCTGAAGGAGTTCGCCCGCCAAGAGACGCAACATGGCACCGCCGTTACCTCCTCTCCTCGTGCACCGCTAACCAGGGGACAAGCTGGACAGGTCCCAGCGACGGAGACAGAGGGGGAACCAGAGCTTACCCTGCAAGCCTCCCACAGTCAGTTGATGGCGGCTATCATGGGATGCCAGTTGTCTCTTACAGGCAAGATAGAGGAGGTCAGAGTAGACCTAGGCCTCCTGCATCATGATGTTCAGCAACTGAGGGAGCGGGTCCGGCTCACAGAAGAAAGGGTGTCCGAGCTGGAGGACTCGACCAGGCCCCTGGCAGCTAGAGTGTCTGCTGTGGAGGGAGCGGTTGAGATGTGGCGTCAGAAATGTGACGACTTAGAAAACCGCTCGAGGAGAAACAACATCCGCATACTGGGAATGCCTGAGAGGACCGAGGGATCCGATCCTGCTACATTCTTAGAGGGATGGTTCAAATCAATGTTCCCGGACGCGTCCTTCTCGGCGGCCTTTGCAGTGGAGAGGGCCCACCGGGTTCCGGCTCGGATGCCCCCACCTCGGGGCCCCTTCAAGACCGCTTCTCGTCCGAATGCTCAATTGGCGAGATCGCGACCTCATTCTTTCTAAGGCAAGAGTAAAGCAAACCATTACCCTCGGATCTGCTAACATCTCCTTGTACCCGGATTTCTCAGCGGAGCTACAGAAGAAGAGGGCTACATTTACATCTATAAAGAAACGTTTGCGAGATCTCGATTTTCAATATTCCATGGCCTACCCAGCCCGTTTGAGAGTCCTGGATGGTGGGAAATCGCATTTTTTCAACAACCCCAGGGAAGCCGAGGACTGGCTCTTAGTGAGACCTAGGAATGCGCCCCAGAGATGAGGTGATACTTCTTTAGGGGCAGTTAAATTTCTTTTTGGTCCAGGACGGGACTTGCTCCTCCTCTGTTATTTCTATTATGGGCAATGGGGGGTTCTATTGGACTCCCATGTGAACACTATACTTGTCAACAAGTGGGTGTGAGAGACCCGCGGTATGACTAAAATATATTTCAGGTACTGTTCGAGATGCAGTAGGTTACTGGCCATGCTTATCGTTTACCTTGGGAGCCAGCTTTCTCACCTGCACTTGTTTGATCCATCTCTACACTGTGCAGGTTCCCCACTATCATGGTCACCAATGTTCCGTGTTTCAAACATGTTTATCACCCGGCACGCTGGGAACTGCTGTTTAGTTATCTGTTTAACTGTATGTATGTCAAATGGTGCATCATTTATTGCTGTGGTATGAATTACTGTGGTAGCCTTAAAGCGCATGAGTATGGGTTTCCTGGACTATTCTATTCATTAATATTCCTCCAGTACGCATGGCGCCTGTAACATTTATGTCCTGGAATGTGCGCGGTCTGGGAGGTCCCAGGAAGCGCATGGCGGTGTTCGCACAAGTACGTATATACAATCCACACATATTATGTCTCCAGGAAACCCATGTCACAGCCGAAACAGAGGGTAGATTGCATAAGCCATGGGTGCAATGGGCAGGAAGTGCATATGGCACGTCTTATTCTAGAGGGGTGTCCATGCTGGTTCATCGTTCGGTTAGGTGGGAGGTACATCAGGAAATGGCGGATCCTGAGGGCAAGTATATTTTTGTGTTTGCACATTTGAATGGTGTGCCCTATGTTATACTCAATATTTATATACCTCCTCCTGCCAACCTCTCTGTCCTACAAGCTGTGGCGGGCTTTGCGGCTCAATTCCCGTTCTCTAAGGTATTGTGCATGGGGGACTTTAATTTAGTGGGAGATGAGACACTGGATAGATTTCAAGCCAACCCTCATGAAGATAGCATGCGTACAGGTGACTCGAGGCTTAGGCGTTTTATCTCGGAGCTGGGGTGGATAGATGTGTGGCGGGAAAGGAATCCTTCGAATAGGGAGTTCTCTTGTTTCACACCTTCCAGGGGGGCGCTGACCCGCATAAATTACCTGTTATGTGATGCGCAGGCTTATCCAACTATCTCTGATGTAAAGTATGTGCCTCAGGGACCGTCTGATCATGCGCCTATTGTGGGGACGTTGATCCCGTCTGATGGGGAGACATGTGGCCACAGTCTTCACATTCACCCGTTCTGTCTGTCCCTGATGACCATAAATGATCGTATACCGGATCAATTGAGAGTGTTTTTAGATTTGAACACAGAGGGGGATAGTGATGTCCTTATACTATGGGATACCCTGAAAGCTTTTGTGAGAGGTTGCGTCAAATCGTCCATATCTTACATAAAAAAAAACGCGAGGCTTAAGAAGGAGGAGCTATGTGCACTTTGTAAATCAGCTGAGCGTGCATATGTTTCTAATCCTTCTGAGGAGAATAGATTAGATTGGATGCAGAAAGGCAGACAGTATATGTTGTGCTTACAAGAAAAGAGTGACCGTAAGCTCTTCTTCCTTAAACAACAAGCATTTGAGCAGGGTAGAAAACGGGGAAGGTCCTGGCCCAGGTTGTCAGACGTAACACTATGGCTCCTCTGATTATCCACATCCAGAATGAGGAGGGTACTGTAGTGGAGGACCCTGGCGGGATATTAAATAGATTCAAGGAATTCTATAGTGAACTATATACCTCAAGAACCCAATATTCCTCATCTGAACTTCGAACATACCTCGATGAGGTGGCTCATCCTCAATTATCCCCCTTGGACAGGGGGCTTCTTGATGAAGAGATCATGTTGGAAGAGATAGTTGCTGCAATCAAAGGTTTGAATTTAGGGAAGTCCCCAGGCCCAGACGGCATCCCTCTGGAGGTTTATTCTAAATATGAAGATATTCTAGGACCTCAGTTGCGCAAAATGTATGCTGCCTCTTTGGAAAGAGGTTTCTGATTCACTATATGATGCCTCTATTGTAGTACTCCTGAAGCCAGATAAAAATCCCTTGGAATGTGGATCCTATCGCCCAATATCATTATTGAACCTAGACTATAAAATTCGGACCAAGATCTTAGTGAATAGGTGAAATAAGGTGATTACCTCCATTGTTCATGAGGATCAATCTGGCTTCATACCAGGTCGCTCCACCTCTAGCAATATCAGGAGAACCCAAGTGGTGGCGCAAGTGGGCTATGCGGACGGCAGACAGTGGGCCTCGGCCTTCTTAGATACGGCCAAGGCATTTGATTCAATTGAGTGGTCATTTCTGCTGCATGTCCTGGAGTGTTTTGGCTTCGGTCCCACTTTTGTCAACTGGATTAAAGTACTGTATCACTGGCCTACAGCAAATATTCTGATCAATGGCTCCTTGTCCTCTACCTTCCCTCTAAACCGAGGAACCCGGCAAGGGTGCCCTTTATCTCCACTGTTGTTCGCAGTGGCAATTGAACATCTAGCCATTAGAATACACCAGGATAACATCTTTAAAGGGGTATCAGTGGGAGGCAGGGAGGACAGACTAGGGTTCTATGCAGACGACCTTATTCTGTTTATGGACTCAGTAGATATATCCCTACCGAGGGCAATTGAGCTTGTTGATAGATTTGGTAATTGTTCGGGCCTACGCATCAATTGGTCCAAATCATCCCTTATGCCCTTATGGTCCCCGAGTTGGCCCCCTGTATATCATAATCTTATGGTGGTGGATCATTTTAAATATCTGGGTATCATTATTACCAAGGACCCAGCAATGTCTCACCAGCTTAACATTGTCCCCATTGAATCTTATGCGGTAGACAAATTCAAATCTTGGATCACATTGCCTTTATCCATAATGGGCAGATTGAATCTTGTCAAAATGATCCTCCTACCCAAGGCATTGTATTTACTAGAACATGCCTGCACCCCAGTTCCGAGGAGTTTCTTTGAGCGGTTGCATTCTGCAATTACGAGATTTGTGTGGGGGAAAGAGAGGTGGAAACTGGCTTTGGATAATTTGCAGAGAGGTTGGCAGCAAGGAGGAGCGGCTATGCCCGATCTATTTTTATACTTCCTAGCAGGACAGTTGAGATTTCTGACCACTTGGGTTACACAAACTTCTATACCGAATTCTGAATTCTATTTGAAATGCAATTTGGGACTCTCAACTTTGTGGCCGGTTTTAGAAAACTTACAGGCTATAGGCAGCCGAATATTGGCTTCAACAATACCAGGACCTTCCTGATGCTGTTGCACTATGGGATAACCCTATGCTCCCACACTTTATGCACTGTGAAGGTAGAACTGTCTGGGAAAACTATGGAGTATTCACTTTGGGGGATCTGTATGAGAAAGGTATTTTATACTCATTCACTCAGCTTCAGGAGAAATTAGGGGTCCTGCGGTCTCATTTTTACAGATTTCTACAGCTAAGACATGCCCTTCAATCTCAGTTTCATAGGGACACACGAGTCATCTCCAAATACCCATTGAAGACACAGGGGCCAAAGGGTATGATCTCGACTTTATACACGCACCTTCTTGATCTCAAAATGCATTCCAAACCTCTGTTAGTGGAGACTAGGTGGAAAGAAAGGATGCCACAAATTACTGATGAGGAATGGTCAGAGGCTCTGAGTGCACCGTCTAGTGTATCGCCCTCTCTTAATAACAGACTGATTCAACTATTTATACTCCACAGGAGCTACTTAACACCCACCAGGTTACACAAAATGGGCAGGATAGACCACACGAGATGCCATAGATGCGCTCAAAACAATGCGGATTTCTGGCATCTTATATGGGACTGTCGGTACGTACAATCCTTTTGGAAAAAAGTAGTGGATATTCTGTCTACTTTGATTACAGAGGTAATATCCTGCTGACCTAAGATTTGCCTTTTGGGGATAGTGGATAGTGATAACCGTACTTTATATGTTTGTACTTTTTTGAGGGAGACCCTATTCCTAGCTAGGAATACAATAGCACTCCGTTGGATGGCAGACAGGCCGCCGACCATAGGTCAATGGAAAGCGTTAGTAAATCAGATATTGCCTTTTGAAAAAATAATGTATGGTAACAGGAAGTGCCCCAAGAAATTTGAGAAGATATGGGGATCTTGGTGCTCCTCCCCAGTCACTGCACTGTCTTCTCATATGCACTCAGCTCAAAATGAAATTTTGGGATAGGAGTGGATTGTATACCACTAGGTGATGCTATATATTTTTTGATGCTTCTATTGTCCCATTTGAGAAAATGTATGTCCTTTTTGCTAATACCAAAAGACTTCACTGCAAAGTATTTAACTACACGCGTATGCTTTGAAATATTGACACATGCGTTAATGTACCAATTTTCACTTGTTATTCTCAATAAAACGAGTAAAAAAAAAAGAATGGGGGACTGGGGACGGGATGGTGAGACAATTTGCCCTAAGGTCTGAAGCACTGAGTGCCCCCCCTCCCCTCCTCTCCCAGGTCAGTCGGCAACCGCAGCGGAAAAAGAACTGACCGCAGCCAGGGCCGTCTTTAATATTGATTGGACCCTGGGCAAGAATTTCCTTGGGCCCCCTGAAATGCTAAGGTCCATCCGTCTTCTTTAGTGATTATCGCAGGGAAGGCAGGTTAGTTAGTGTACCCGAGCATTCGATTTTAAGATGCCTGTGGCCACCGGGGGAGCACGGGAGGCAGAAGCACAGCTCCCGCACAGCCCGTCTCCCCTTTTCAAATAGAAGATGGGTGGCCCTTAGCAACGCTCATTTCAGAGAGCGCTGCTAAGGGCCATTTCAGCCACAGTCTAAAAATGTTACCTATCACTTGCCCTACACTGTAGCAACAAAAAAAAATTTAATGGCAGTTACACTTTATGGGGGATCTGTGGATGGCACTGTTATGGAGGGGGATCTGTGGATGACACATACCGTATATAGCATCCTATGCTATGTGTCATCCACAGATCCCCCTCCATAACAGTGTCATCCACATATCCCCCATAAGTGTCTCATCCACAGATCCTCTTCCCCATAACAGTGCACAGATCCCCCTCCATAACAGTGTCATCCACAGATCCCCCCCATAAGTGTCATACACAGACCCCCCCATAACAGTGTCCTCCATGGATCCCCCCCCTAAACATATAAGTATACCCTCTGTCCACCTTATAAATACAGTAAAATCATGTTTGATAACCTGATAGAATCGCTCTCCTTTGCGCCCAAGGCGCGGCGTTTCAGCTCCACTTGTGCCCAGCCGCGCCCCAACCGCCGTTTTCAAGCACCGCCCAGCTCATCAATATTCACTTCGCTGGGCGGCTTCTGCAGCAAGACATGTAGTGGCTGTGAACACAATTTCACAAAGCTGGCGCCGGCGCAGCTGAAGCCACCTCAGAGATGTTTATGGGACGCAGGCGCAGTATCATTGTGGCCACTGGGAGTGCCGAGCAAGGTATCCCGCGCATGCCCAGAAGCTGCAAGTGAAACCAATGCCCATAGCTTTCTATTGGGCATGCGCGGGATCTCGGAGCGTCGGGGACAGCAGAAGCCGCCCAGCGAAGTGAATACTTATTAGCTGGGCGGCGCTTGAAAAGGCTGACACAAAAAAAAAAAAAATGGCTCAGGACCGGCCGGGCCCCTTACTGGGGTATCGGCTTTACCCCCCCTGATGGCGGCCCTGAGCGAGCCACACGCCGCTCGCTTGCGTAGATTTTGGAAGCGGAGCTGCCTTGGGCCCCCAGGAGCAACTGGGCCCGGGGCAGCTGCCCCTTTTGCCCTGCGGCAAAGATTGCCCTGACCGCAGCAGGCAAGGGATATATTCGCTACTTTGCCCAGAAGTATAGGCTGGATTTCCAGGAGGAAGCCAAGAGTGCGAGGTAAATCCCCCCTCTGAGTTCCCAGAACCCCCCACTATTTGCCACGCGCATTTGGTCTGCTATTTAACCACTTAAGGACCACAGGTTTATACCCCCCTAAAGACCAGGCCCTTTTTTACAAATCGGCACTCCACAACTTTAGCGGTTTATTGCTCGGTCATGCAACTTACCACCCAAATGAATTTTACCTCCTTTTCTTCTCACTAATAGAGCTTTCATTTGGTGGTATTTCATTGCTGCTGACATTTTTACTTTTTTTGTTATTAATCGAAATTTAACGATTTTTTTGCAAAAAAATTACATTTTTCACTTTCAGTTGTAAAATTTTGCAAAAAAAACGAGATCCATATATAAATTTTGCTCTAAATTTATTGTTCTACATGTCTTTGATAAAAAAAAAAAGTTTGGGTAAAAAAAAAAAATGGTTTGGGTAAAAGTTATAGCGTTTACAAACTATGGTACAAAAATGTGAATTTCCGCTTTTTGAAGCAGCTCTGACTTTCTGAGCACCTGTCATGTTTCCTGAGGTTCTACAATGCCCAGACAGTACAAACACCCCACAAATGACCCCATTTCGGAAAGTAGACACCCTAAGGTATTCGCTGATGGGCATAGTGAGTTCATAGAACTTTTTATTTTTTGTCACAAGTTAGCGGAAAATGATGATTTTTTTTTTTTTTTTTTTCTTACAAAGTCTCATATTCCACTAACTTCTGACAAAAAATAAAAGCTTCCATGAACTCACTATGCCCATCAGCGAATACCTTGGGATGTCTTCTTTCCAAAATGGGGTCACTTGTGGGGTAGTTATACTGCCCTGGCATTCTAGGGGCCCAAATGTGTGGTAAGGAGTTTGAAATCAAATTCTGTAAAAAATGGCTGGTGAAATCCGAAAGGTGCTCTTTGGAATGTGGGCCCCTTTGCCCACCTAGGCTGCAAAAAAGTGTCACACCTGTGGTATTTCCGTATTCAGGAGAAGTTGGGGAATGTGTTTTGGGGTGTCATTTTACATATACCCATGCTGGGTGAGAGAAATATCTTGGCAAAAAACAACTTTGTATAAAAAAAATGGTAAAAGTTGTCTTTTGCCAAGATATTTCTCTCACCCAGCATGGGAATATGTAAAATGACACCCCAAAACACATTCCCCAACTTCTCCTGAATACGGAAATACCACATGTGTGACACTTTTTTGCAGCCTAGGTGGGCAAAGGGGCCCATATTCCAAAGAGCACCTTTCGGATTTCACTGGTCATTTTTTACAGAATTTAATTTCAAACTCCTTACCACACATTTGGGCCCCTAGAATGCCAGGGCAGTATAACTACCCCACAAGTGACCCCATTTTGGAAAGAAGACACCCCAAGGTATTCGCTGATGTGCATAGTGAGTTCATGGAAGTTTTTATTTTTTGTCACAAGTTAGTGGAATATGAGACTTTGTAAGAAAAAAAAAAAAATCATCATTTTCCACTAACTTGTGACAAAAAAATAAAAACTTCCATGAACTCACTATGCCCATCAGCGAATACCTTGGGATGTCTTCTTTCCAAAATGGGGTCACTTGTGGGGTAGTTATACTGCCCTGGCATTCTAGGGGCCCAAATGTGTGGTAAGGAGTTTGAAATTAAATTCTGTAAAAAATGACCAGTGAAATCCGAAAGGTGCTCTTTGGAATATGGGCCCCTTTGCCCACCTAGGCTGCAAAAAAGTGTCACACATGTGGTATTTCCGTATTCAGGAGAAGTTGGGGAATGTGTTTTGGGGTGTCATTTTACATATTCCCATGCTGGGTGAGAGAAATATCTTGGCAAAAGACAACTTTTCCCATTTTTTTATACAAAGTTGGCATTTGACCAAGATATTTCTCTCACCCAGCATGGGTATATGTAAAATGACACCCCAAAACACATTCCCAAACTTCTCCTGAGTACGGCGATACCAGATGTGTGACACTTTTTTTGCAGCCTAGATGCGCAAAGGTGCCCAAATTCCTTTTAGGAGGGCATTTTTAGACATTTGGATACCAGACTTCTTCTCACGCTTTGGGGCCCCTAGAATGCCAGGGCAGTATAAATACCCCACATGTGACCCCATTTTGGAAAGAAGACACCCCAAGGTATTCAATGAGGGGCATGGCGAGTTCATATAATTTATTTTTTTTGGCACAAGTTAGCGGAAATTGATATTTTTTATTTTTTTATCACAAAGTCTCCCTTTCCGCTAACTTGGGACAAAAATTTCAATCTTTCATGGACTCAATATGCCCCTCACGGAATACCTGGGGGTGTCTTCTTTCCGAAATGGGGTCACATGTGGGGTATTTATACTGACCTGGCATTCTAGGGGCCCTAAAGCGTGAGAAGAAGTCTGGAATATAAATGTCTAAAAAATTTTACGCATTTGGATTCCGTGAGGGGTATGGTGAGTTCATGTGAGATTTAATTTTTTGACACAAGTTAGTGGAATATGAGACTTTGTAAGAAAAAAAAAATAATTTCCGCTAACTTGGGCCAAAAAAATGTCTGAATGGAGCCTGACAGGGGGGTGATCAATGACAGGGGGGTGATCAATGACAGGGGGGGTGATCAGGGAGTCTATATGGGGTGATCACCCCCCTGTCATTGATCACCCCCCTATAAGGCTCCATTCAGATGTCCGTATGTGTTTTGCGGATCCGATCCATGTATCCGTGGATCCGTAAAAATCATACGGACATCTGAATGCAGCCTGACAGGGGGGGTGATCAATGACAGGGGGGTAATCAATGACAGGGGGGTGATCAGGGAGTCTATATGGGGTGATCACCACAGTCATTGATCATGCCCCTGTAAGGCTCCATTCAGACGTCCCTATGCGTTTTGCGGATCCGATCCATCTATCAGTGGATCCGTAAAAATCATGCGGACGTCTGAATGGAGCTTTACAGGGGTGTGATCAATGACAGGGGGGTAATCAATGACAGGGGGGGTGATCAATGACAGGGAGGTGATCAGGGAGTCTATATGGGGTGATCACCCCCCTGTCATTGATCACCCCCCTATAAGGCTCCATTCAGATGTCTGTATGTGTTTTGCGGATCCGATCCATCTATCAGTGGATCCGTAAAAATCATGCGGACGTCTGAATGGAGCTTTACAGGGGTGTGATCAATGACAGGGGGGTGATGAGGGAGTCTATATGGGGTGATCACCACAGTCATTGATCACGCCCCTGTAAGGCTCCATTCAGACGTCCGTGTGCGTTTTGCGGATCCGATCCATCTATCAGTGGATCCGTAAAAATCATGCGGACGTCTGAATGGAGCTTTACAGGGGTGTGATCAATGACAGGGGGGTAATCAATGACAGGGGGGTGATCAGGGAGTCTATATGGGGTGATCACCACAGTCATTGATCACGCCCCTGTAAGGCTCCATTCAGACGTCCGTGTGCGTTTTGCGGATCCGATCCATCTATCAGTGGATCCGTAAAAATCATGCGGACGTCTGAATGGAACTTTACAGGGGTGTGATCAATGACAGGGGGGTGATGAGGGAGTCTATATGGGGTGATCACCACAGTCATTGATCACGCCCCTGTAAGGCTCCATTCAGACGTCCGTGTGCGTTTTACGGATCCGATCCATCTATCAGTGGATCCGTAAAAATCATGCGGACGTCTGAATGGAGCTTTACAGCGGTGTGATCAATGACAGGGGGGTGATCAGGGAGTCTATATGGGGTGATCAGGGGCTAATAAGGGGTTAATAAGTGACGGGGGGGGTGTAGTGTAGTGTAGTGGTGCTTGGTGCTACTTTACTGAGCTACCTGTGTCCTCTGGTGGTCGATCCAAACAAAGGGGACCACCAGAGGACCAGGTAGCAGGTATATTAGACGCTGTTATCAAAACAGCGTCTAATATACCTGTTAGGGGTTAAAAAAAACACATCTCCAGTCTGCCAGCGAACGATCGCCGCTGGCAGGCTGAAGATCAACTCTCTTACCTTCCGTTCCTGTGAGCGCGCGCGCCTGTGTGCGCGCGTTCACAGGAAATCTCGGCTCACGCGAGATGACGCCAATTGGCGTTAGCGTAGCCTGGGGGAGCCGCCGCAATGACGCCTTTCGGCGTTAACGTGGCGGCAAGCGGTCAATAACCCTGGATGCCTGCTGGTGGTTGTACAAGTAGAAGAAATACTCTTTTCATAATATTAACTGAGCCTAAGCAGGAGACCTATTTACGGTCCAGATGTCTCTGTTTGGAAGGGAGTTCGCAGTGCCTGGAGGGGAGCTATATTGATATCTGGAAAAGTCGTACATTACATTCGGCCTGGTAATGAAATATTCAGAGATGGAGGATGGAAGAAAAGAAAATTGCGGCATGAACTAACTTGACTAACTCGACTAACTATGTTTTTGCTATATTTCTGATTATGGAGACATTACGGATTGCCTAACGGAGCCAGCTATATTAGCTGGTTGGGGGCGCAGCGGCATTGGCCATTTCAATTGGCGTAAGGGTTCAGCTGCGCTAATTACATCAATGGCATGATATGTACTAACCTAATCAACTGTTTGCCTGCTATATAACTTATTGCTTGCTTGCTTTTTAACTGTGAAAGCCGCTACGTCTGTGTGAGCCAGCTATACTGGTTGGTTGGGGGGGCAGTGGTTTCGGCCACTTCAATTGGCGCGAGAGTACAGCCGCGCTAATTATATCAATGGCATGATATGTACTAACCTAATTAACTTTGTTGTTATATAACCTATTGTTCGTTTGCTATTTGGTTGTGAAGGTTGCTAGGTTTTGGCTCCCGAGAGTAACTGAGATGGTTAAATTATGCAACCTTACTAATTGGCAGGGGTCTAAGTCTGTGCTGATCACATTAATAGGTCTGCGATTCCATTTGTATTAGTGATATTAACGGAGTAGCATGGAGTAACTTATTAATGGACTGCTGGAGAAATAACTGTAAACCTATTATATCCTTTATTACTGGAGGAGAGTTTTTTGGATGTGCATATATGTATGGATACAATTCTGAGTAGCCCGCGCTGCGAAATGCTGGCCACTTTGTATCCGGCCGCCCAACAAGCTCAAGGAGGACTATTTTTTATTAATTGACCAGCATATTTTAATGCTTGTGGACTTCCGGTCATATTGGGTCTGAATAATCTGGCGAGACATAAGCCTGATATTAAATAAAAGTGAGATAACTGTTGGATAATAGGGTTGGAGGGACGTCTAGACATTAATTACGGATACCAAAAAGAAAAAGGGAAGATGAGAAGGTAAAGGAGAGAAAATAAACAAAAAAAAGAGGGGGAAAAATAAAGAAAGAAAAAGGAAAAGAAAAGAGGAGGGGAAAAAAGGGAGAAAAAAAATAAGAAAAAAAATTGCTGCCAACACACACAGTAGTCCTTAAAAGGACTTTTGGGTCTTTTAAACGTCTTGAGAAAGAGTAATTTGCTATCACAATCTCCCTACACTGTCTGTCCCTTCCTAACAGCAGCTCTCCCTGACTCGCAATGAGCCGAACCCGCGTGACCGGTTTCGGCCAGCCAATCACTGTAATGCCAGTAGAAAACATGGCTAATGGCATTACAGTGATGGCAATACTTACCAGCATGTTTATTGGCTGCTTAGAAGGCTCCAAACGTGCGGGGAGAAGACTCGAGCATGGCGCTCGAGCACATGTGGTACTCGGCCAATAACCATCCTCTGTTTTCTATTACTGAGCCAGTTACTTACCCACATACAGACATTTTGTCCCAGTCCAAGCATTCTCATTTTATATACTAACCTTTTATGCGGTACAGTGTCAAATGCTTTTGAGAAGTCCAGATATACGACATCCATTGATTTGCCGCTGTCAAGTCTAGAACTTACATCCTCATAGAAACTGATTAAATTTGTTTGGCATGACCGATCCCTCATGAACCCATGCTGATATGGCATTATTTGCTTATTTTCATTGAGGTACTCCAAGATAGCATCTCTTAGAAAACCTTCAAACTGTTTACCCACAACAGATGTTAAACTCACTGGCCTATAGTTTCCAGCAGGGGCGGGCTGGGCCGGGGGGCAGGGAGGCAATTGCCCCCCAGGCCGCTCTAAAAAAACGGCCGCTGGGCTGTCTTTAAAAAAAAAAAATTATTTATTTTTTTATTCCTCAGGGCCGCACCGCCGATCACCACAGGCGGCGCGGCCCTGGATGTAATTGCGGCGGGCAGCAGTGGCGGCGGGCAGTAGGAGATGAGCGCTTCCATTATGGGGGGGCTGGCACTATGGGGGGGAGCTGGCACTATTGGGGGGCTGGCACTATGGAGGGGGGAGCTGGCACTATGGAGGGGGGAGCTGGCACTATGGGGGGAGCTGGCACTATGGGGGGGCTGGCACTATGGGGGAGCTGGCACTATGGGGGGGAGCTGGCACTATGGGGGGACCTGGCACTATGCGGGGGCTGGCACTATGGGGGGGCTGGCACTATTGGGGAAGCTGACACTATAGGAGGAGCTGGCACTATGGCGGGGGCACTATGAAGGCATTTCTTACTGGCATATTATGGGGGGCACCATGGGGGAGAGGAGCACTATCGGGGTATCTGGGGGCTCTAAAGGGGCTTTTTGTAATTATTGGCACATTATGGGGGGCACTATAGGGGAGAGTTGCACTATGGGGCATCTGGTGTCATTATAGGGCATTATTTTGGGGCACTATGGGGAAGTGGGGGCTCTAAAGGGGCCTTTTTTTATTGGCACATTATGGGGGGCACTATGGCATTTGGTGGCACTAAGGGGGCATTTTTTACTGGCACATTATGGGAGGCACTATAGGGGAGAGCGGCACTATGGGGCATTATTTGGGGGCACTATGGGGGAGTGGAGCACTATTGGGGCATATGGTGGCACAAAGAAGGGGCATTTTTTTACTGGCACATTGTGGGGGAGAGGAGCACTATAGGGGCATCTGCTGGGGGCACTAAGAAGGGGCATTTTTTTACTGCCATAATATGGGGGATACTATGGGGAAGGGGGAGAGGAGCACTATGAGGGCATTTACTGGGGCACTATATAGGGGTATTTTATACTGGCATACATTATGGGGACATTAGCTTAACTGAGGGCACTAAGCGGGGGTATTTCATGTACTGTCATATTATAGGGAGAATTATTACTACTAGGGGGTATTATGGGGAGCTTTACTACTACTGGGGGGCTATGAGGAACATGATTACTAGGGCACTATAGGGGCATTATTACTACTAAGTTTGCTCTGGCAGAGAATTATTTCTATTGGTGGGATTTTGGGGAGCACTGTTACTTTGGGGGCACCCTGGCATAGTATCAGCTTAGCACAATTATTTTTGGGGGACATTATCTTTATAATATTAGTGTCAGTGTCAGTTATTTTTTAGAGCACTGTGTGCCAATAATTGTTGAAGGGGGCACTATCTGTGTGGTAGTAGTATTTCCAGGGGGACTGTATCTGCAGTATAGTATTGGGGGCACAGCGGGCACAGTATTGGGGGCACTATCTGTGTGGTATTAGTATTTCCAGGGGGACTGTTTCTGCAGTATAGTATTGGGGGTGGCAGGAAAGGGTGTTCAGAAGATGTGAAGATGATGGAAATGTGGGAAACTAATGTCTGTTTCTCAATCTCTGCAGAGATGGGAGATGACAGATGACAAAAAAATCATCATGGCGGTCTGGTCTGAATGGAGAAGATAAAGAAAGACAACGTCTACAACAAAGGTGACATCACTGGATGTAAGAGGTATGTGGCGCTATGTAGGACAGGAGATGCTCCGGCTCCTCCCCCTGCCATTTGAGAAGGAGGATTCAGAGCTGGGTGGGGAAGGTCAAGGGGGGCAGCAGGCCACAGGAGGGTAGCGAGGAAGCACTGAAAAACTATAAGGAAAAAAATAGAATATGCAAAACACTTACGGACGTGGGAATGGACCCTTAAATGCATTTTTTTTGTCATTTATTGCTTTCTTTACAGTTCTATTTATCCACATTGTTTTGTTCTTGTTCCTTAACCTTTTATTCCCATAAGGTATGCACCTCTCACAATTAGATTTTAGGATGCTTTTAAAAATATCCTATTTTGTGGCTGTATTTTTATTTTTGAGGACTTTGTCCCAGTTAGTTAGGCCTATGGCCTCTTAGTTGGCTAAATTTAGCTTTTTTTGAAGTTTGGTATTTTTGTTCCTCCCTGAAGAAACACTCATTTGAATGACAATTGGAAGGTTATTACTTTATGGTCACTATTTCCAAGGTGTCCCCCAACCTGCACGCCTGTTGTTCTGTCAGATCTATTGGTTAATACTAAGTCCAGTATGGCCGTCCATCTAGTTGGGTCCTGAACCAGTTGGGAAAGGTATTTGTCTTTGGTTATTGCCAAGAACCCTGTTTCCTTTATGAGATATACAGTTTTCAGTTTCCCAGTCTATATCTGGGTAGTTGAAGTCCCCCATAATGATGACCTCATTACGGTCTGCCGCCTCGTCTATCTCGTTTAGTAGCAGATTTTCTGTGGACTCTGGTAAATTAGGTGGTGTATAATAAACTCCTATCAGTATTTTATTATTGTTTTTTCCTCCATGTATTTCTACCCACAGTGACTCCACATGTTCATGTCCCTCACTTATATCTTCTGGGACTATGGGCTTTAGACAGGACTTTACATAAAGGCAGACCCTTCCCCCTCTCCGGTTTTTGCTATCCTTTCTAAATAGACTGTAACCCTGTATGTTAACCACCCAGTCATAGCTATCATCCAGCCATGTCTCAGTTATTCCCACTATGTCGTAGTCCTTCTCACACATTACTAATTCCAGTTCACCAGTTTTATTAGTCAGGCTTCTGGCATTAGTATACATACAATTAAGAGGTTTATGTACATTTTTCACCCTACACCTTTCCTTCTGAACTGTTCTAGTCCCTCCTTCCATTCCTCCCCCAGTCCCATTATCTTGCCCCCGATCTCCATCTGCACAATCTTTCCATCCTATAACGTAATTACTCTCCCCCCAGTCCCTAGTTTAAACACTCCACCAACCTTCTAGTCATCTTTCCCCCCAACACAGCTGCCCCTTCCCCATTGAGGTGCAGCCCATTCATACGATAGAGAAGTCGGTCCAGTTCTCCAGAAAGCCAAACCCCTCCTTCCTAAACCAGTTCTTGGGCCACCTGTTAACCTCCCTAATATCCCGCTGCCTTTCTTGTGGGGCTCGTGGTACAGGTAGTATTTCGGAAAACACTACCTTTGAGGCCCTTGCCCTAAGCTTGTGACCTAAATCCCTAAAAATCATTTTTAAGGATGCTCCACCTACCTCTAACTTTGTCATTGGTTCTGAGATGGACCATGACTGCTGGATATTCTCCAGCCCCTCCCAGTAATCTGTCAACCCGATCCGCGATATGTCGAACTCGAGCACAATACAATGTTTGTTACTGATTACGATGCTTAAAAAAGGCTATTCTGTAGCCCAGGGGTGCACAACCTGTGGCCCTTGATATCATTCTGTGCGGCCCCCAACCATCGGGTGACAGACATGTATGTTTATGGCTTGTGGCTGCTAACATGCCTTTTGCTTGTATTCTCCCATTAGATGGTAATTCTGGAGGTGTAACCAGACATTTATAGTATATACCGTATGTACAATACGCCATAAATACAGCATTTCAGTTGGTAATAATCCTTAAACTTTAATTTTTGGCCTTTGGGATTCCTTCAGTCTGACAATGTGGCCCCCAACCAGAAAAGGTTGTACACCCCTGCTGTAGTCAAAACATTGCAGATCTGTACATGCTGGATTGACCCAATAAAATCACCTTTTTTGAATATGCTGATGTCCATGCAGTTTTTGAAACTATCTTGAGGATAGGTCATCAATAGGCTTGACCAAATCAAGCTTCGGATCATAGATCCAAAGTTGATTTATTCAAAAACTTTGGTGTTAATGCTGTTTCCGCACAGCATTAAAATAAATTGGCTCCAAGGAGCCAAACTTCATCTCGCCCAAAGTCGTTTTAGACTTCTGTGAATTATTACAGTATTCCTATCTGCATGTTTAAAAATATTTAAAAATAGGAATCCGAAGTGGGCTTTGGTACTGGCGGGTAACTCGGTACCAAAGCCTATTTCGGATTTCTATTTTCAAATGTTTTTAATTATGTAGATAGGAATATCATACTAATTCACTGAAGTCCCACGCGACTTCGGCCGAGACAAAGTTTGGCTCCACTGAACCAATACTTTTTAATGCTGTACGGAAACAGCAACAGCACAGAAGTTTTTGAGCTAATTAACTTTGGATCTATGATCCAAAACTCGATTCGCTCAAGCCTAGTCATCAGTATAGGATAAGCATCAACCCCTTTAAGCACAGCCATAAAAGACTCTAGATTTCTTAAATCCTTAATTCAACCATACAATTTATACATCTGCTTTGACAAAAACAAGACATTTCAAATCTTTGCTGATTTATTAAAAAGGAAAAACAAAAATATTGTATTGACATAATTATTCAAATCCTTTACTCAGTACTGAGTTGAAGCACCTTTGGTAACAATTACATCTTCCAGTCTTCTTGAGTATGCTTGATGCTTAGAACTGAGGCCAAAAGTTCAATCTTGATTTTATCAGAGCACAGAATCTTGTTTCCCTCAGTCTGAGAGGCCTTTGAGTGCATTTTTTGCAAACTCTAGGATGGCTTTCATGTGTCTTTTACTGAGGAGATGCTTCTCTCTTGCCACTCTGCTATAAAGGCCAGATTAGTGGAGTGCTGCAGTAATTGTTGACCTTCTGGAAGTTTCTCCCATCTGCAGACAGGATGTTTGGAGCTCAGGCAGAGTGACCATTGAGTTTGTGGTCTCCTGCCTTACCAATGCCCTTCTCCCCTGATTACTAGGTTTGATGGGACAGCCGGCTCTAGAAAGAGTCCTGCTTGCTCAAGTGCACAGACGTTTTTACACTTTGAAAAAAGACTGATGCATATGAATATGCATAGGCTTTTCCTGCACATGATGTGTGCTGTGTAGTCTATAGGAGCGAAGTTCCAGTATGTGGCCAGCAGTAGGAGAGGTGTAGCGGGAGATGGGATGTTTAGCTTCCAGACAGCACATGTGCAATGACTTCCTGTAAACTGCACCAGTCCCTATGTACAAGTACCATGCCTCTTGTATGTTCTCTGCCTGTACTCCCACGATTATGTTCTCAGCTAACACATGTTGAAAGTGAAGAGATGGCTGCCGGATGTAAGTGTGCAGTCAGACGTCTTTATTATGACCACATACAGTGTTAAAGGGAGTCTGCAGGGCATTATGTGCGCACATAGGGCATAGTTGCCTGCTCGTGAGGCAACTTAAAGGGGGTCCTTTAAGCATGGATAGTGTATTACTACAGCTTGGATACAGTATTAACAGTGGGGGTCTGACTGATTGAACCCTGACAAATCACAAAAAAATGGGGCTGTGGTAGCTGCGACTCCTTTAGAGTTTTACCATATACTCTGGTTTGGGCAGAGTATATTGTAAAACTCCATACATAGTAATACAAAACCCCACAGAGTTCAGTGGTCTGCTTTCCTATCATTTGTAGGGTACCAACAACTGAACCCCACTGATCACACATTTATTTAGTATTTTATTTCTTTAGCACTTACAGTGCCTTGCAAAAGTATTCACACACACCCTTGACCTTTTTTGTGTTTTGTTACATCACAGCCTTAAGTTCAATGTTTTGTTAATCAGAATTTTATTTGATGGTTCAGAACACAATAGTCTAAGTTGGTGAAGTGAAATGAGAAAAATATATAAATAAAACTATTGTTTAGAAATAGAATACAGAGAATTGGCATGTGCATATGTATTCACCCCCTTTGTTAGGAAGCCCATAAAAAGCTCTGGTGCAACCTATTACCTTCAAAAGTCACATAATTAGTGAAATGATGTCCACCTGTGTGCAATCTAAGTGTCACATGATCTGTCATTACATATACATACCTTTTTTTGAAAGGCCCCAGAGGCTGCAACACCTAAGCAAGAGGCATCACTAACCAAACACTGGCATGAAGACCAAGGAGCTCTCCAAACAAGTAAGGGACAAGGTTGTTGAGAAGTATAAGTCAGGGTTAGGTTATAAAAAAATATACAAATCTTTGATGATCCCCAGGAGCACCATCAAATCTATCATAACCAAATGGAAAGAACATGGCACAACAGCAAACCTGCCAAGAGACGTTCACCCACCAAAATTCACAGACCAGGCAAGGAGGGCATTAATCAGAAAGGCAGCACAGAGATCTAAGGTAACCCTGGAGGAGCTGCAGAGTTCCACAGCAGAGACTGGAGTATCTGTACATAGGACGACAATAAGCTGTACGCTCCATAGAGTTAGGCTTTATGGCAGAGTGGCCAGAAGAAAGCCATTACTTTCAGCAAAAAAACTAAAAGACACGTTGTGAGTTAGCGAAAAACGCATCTGGGAGACTCCCAAAATGTATGGAGGAAGGTGCTCTGGTCTGATGAGACTAAAATTAAACTTTTTGGCCATCAAAGAAAACGCTATGTATGCCGCAAACCCAACACATCACATCACCCAAAGAACACCAGCCCCACAGTGAAACATGGTGGTGGCAGCATCATGCTGGGGGGATGTTTTTCAGCAGCTGGGACTGGGAAACTGCTCAGAGTTGAGGGAAAGATGGATGGTGCTAAATACAGGGATATTCTTGAGAAAAACCTGTACCTGTGCGTGATTTGAGGCTAGGAAGGAGGTTCTCCTTCCAGCAGGACAATGCCCCCAAACACACGGCTAAAGCAACACTTGAGTGGTTTAAGGGGAAGCATGTAAATGTGTTGGAATAGCCTAGTCAAAGCCCAGATCTCAATCCAATAGAAAATCTGTGGTCAGACTTAAAGATTGATGTTCACAAGCGCAAACCATCCAACTTGAAGGAGCTGGAGCAGTTTTGCAAGGGGGAATGGGCAAAAATCCCAGTGGTAATATGTGGCAAGCTCATAGAGACTTATCCAAAGCGACTTGGAGCTGTGATTGACGCAAAAGGTGGCTCTACAAAGTATTGACTTTAGGGGGGTGAATAGTTATGCACATTGACTTTTTCTGTTATTTTTTTTTCTATGTGGTCTGCTTCTGGATGCACCCTGATTCCTCCTGCTTCCCAATGACAGGCGCCTGGAGAGCTATTTCTCAATGACACACACACAAAGACAGTATAGTCTATGAAACAGCTCTGAGTTTATTCGGAGAATACCGGCTTCTTATACATCCATCCATACATACAGGAAACAGCTATGGCTCACATTACAATAGTGCTGACTAGAAACAGTTCCTTATATGGACATAAAGCTAATGTAAATATATTCACCCTCTAGTATGATGTCACCCAACATCCTGTACTTCATACAGATCATATAGCTTATTCTATTTAACCCTTCAATCCCCTCTTAAGTCATGAATATGACTTATCTTCTTTCTCTCATAGAGGTAAGTAGCATATGATTGTCCAGGATCTGTGGGTTTTGGACACATTACACAAAAAATCTGTATGAGGGAAGGGATACATTGTATACAACAACATATGACAATCAAGGAAGCAATTATAATTATAAAACTGACAAATAATGTTCTTAATCAACTCAAATCCGGCAGCCAGCTCAATAACCAGTCCCACCAAGAGGATGAATCAACATCTTTCTTGATATTATTAGCAATTTCTTGTAACGCTTGAATATGGGACTGGATTGATCTGGAATGGTCAGATAAATTAAAGCAACACATTCCTTTAAAATCTTGACATCCTATTTTATGCTTAAGTAACAGATAATCCCACAGCAAATCTAGTTTCTAGCACTGCTCCTCTTACGCCTTGTAGATCTAAAAGCATGTCTGATAAGGCGATAGAAGTATGATTCAGAGATTTAGCCAAGTCACATGCAATAGAATTTATAGTACGAGTATTATATATAGCCAGTCCAGGCACTCCTAATATAGAGGCGCCCAAACTTGTATATTCTGTACGGCTGAGAAGGGGTAAAGTAGAGTCACAGTCTGCTGATAAAGTCTTGGTAACCGATCTGTAAGCTCTCCTGATAAGGGGTTGACTGGGAAGGGCCAAAGTCAGCCTGGATAACGCACAGGGACCTCCAGTAACATTAGCAGGAATGTAATTGTAGGTGCTGTTACCACAAGACAAAAACCATCCCTTAGGGAGCATTATATTATAGATAAAACTGGGAATCACAATGGTCTTATTACAACTCATGGAATTATTCAGGGAGCTAGCAAGCCTACTATTCTTTTTACAAGTGTCGTCAATATAATCATATACACTATTCTTAGGTAATCCACTTTTTATGTCTCTACTATCACAATATAAAGTCATATCCCGGGAAAAGGTAAAACAAGTCTCTGGTGCAGTCACATTAATAGTAATTATTCTAATATTATCCCTGCTATTTCCTAATTTCTGACACTCCCCACAGAAGTCATATAAGGGAATAAAATATTGTGTATTGTTAGCCATCGACCAGACTTCAAGGAGGTATTCATCGGGTGTAGGCACAACAATAACACATGTTTGTAAAAGATCCCGTGGGCTCTGTAAGTCTTTAAGGCACAATGAACTAACATTTAGGGCATTTGCCATCCTGACTATACTATTCTGTTCAGAATAAAAGGGGACGGGAGCAAAGGGATCTTGCTCCTGAGCTCTTTTATATACTGACTGAATATTTGGTGCACCGCAGAAGAAACTCATCTCCTCTGGGTGATAAATACATGTAGTAATAAGCCTGACTGGCAAGAAAACACAAAGATTAATAATTATCAGCAGACAAACAAATCTCCCAGAATATTGTGGGGTCATCCTCTTCAGCCTGTGGCAAGGCACTTTTCAGGGAAACTTCTTCTGAGCTCCCCTCTTTGTTCAGGGATTTCACACCTGCTTCACCCTCTTTGTCTTTGTCCGTCACCGGAGAGGAAGCCTCAGGGACCCTTTTCACTCTGCTAGCGTGAATCCAGATTGGAGCCTCTTCTGTGAGAATCGCTGTTCTGGTGACTGCTACCACTCGGGTGGGTGGTCCAAATGGGAACTCAGTCTGTTTTCGTCCTTTTGCCAGGCGCTGGACTATCACCACGTCTTCTGGTTGGAGAGGCACGAGCAACATCTTGTTCAATTTGATCTAAGACCTGGTATAAAAAAATCTCTCCGAATGAGGTCAGTGGTTGCCTGTGCTCCCCTATGGCCAAGACCATGATATTGTGCAATTAAAATCGGGGCTCTTGCAACTGGGATACATGGTTTCCCCTCTTTGCAGATAAGACCCGTATCAGGGTCTTGTACTGCACCTACCGACTGCCATTTTATTTTGTCACTACTGGTAGCCAAATCCTGGAGGCTGAGCAATAGATTGTCAGTAAGGGTAATGTCTGGAACTAGGGAAGGCATTTGAACTGTTGCTGCCGTTCTAATAGCAACCTCTTTTGCTGTCTGATCAGCTAGGGCATTCCCTTTAGCTATGTGCGTTTGGAGACCAGTATGTGCCTTACAATGGATAATAGCAACTTTGCTTGGTAATTGGATGGCGGCCAGGAGATCATGTACTAGGGTGGAATGTGAGATTTGTCTCCCATCTGCAGCTATGAAGCCTCTCCTCTGCCAGATTACCCCATGATCATGTACAACCCGAAAGGCATACTTGGAATCGGTGTATACATTTACATCTCTCCCCTCAAAAAGACAACAAGCTCTAGTGAGGGCAATCAGTTCAGCTGCTTGGGGTGACTGAAAAGGTATAGGATTCGATTCCAGTATAACATCAGGGAGCTGAACCACAGCGTATCCTGCATGATAAGTGTTGTCATTAGGGTGGGAACAGGATCCATCCACAAAAATATCAGGTGCTCCTTCAATGGGTGTGGACTGTAAGTCAGGCCTAGGTGAGGTATGTTCATGTATAAGTTCAGTACATGCATGGGAAGGAGGCAAATCATCCTGCTCTCCCTTGTAGCCCAGTAGAGCATTCAGTATAGCCATTGGACCGAATGTGGGTGCTGAGTATTTGATATGAAGTTGAGGATTAGATAGCAACAAAACTTCATATCCACTCTTTGTGCTGACATATGTTGTGTATGTATGTTCTTCAATAGGGCCTGAACATTGTGTGAGGTATGCAGAGTGGTGGGATGACCTAGGGTGATAGACGTGGTCATCTCAGCGACCATAGCGCAAGCTGCCAAACTCCTGAGACACGCAGGCATGCCCTGAACCTGTACGGGTACCACTTTTGAGAGAAAAGCAACAGGGCGGTATTTGCCTCTATGATCTTGCGCCAGGACTCCCGCCATGGTTTTACAATTGTCCCTGGCAAATAAGTGAAACATCACGCCATAGTCGGGTAGGCCCAAACCAGGACTTGAAACCATCGCACATTTCAAATGACTAAAAGCTTGTAACATTTCATCAGACCATTTAATGAAGTCAGGCATATCAGTATTAGTGGCTTTGTCTCAGAATATTATCATAGTAGGAACAATCAGCAATCCATTGGTGGCAGTATCCAATCATGCCAAGAAAGGTCAACATGTCTTTCCTGGTTTATGGGCGGGGCAGACCCAGCACGGCGGTAATTCTGGCATGGCTGATTTTCCTCTCACCTTTACTGAGAACAAAGCCCAAATACTCAACACTTTCCACACACCATTGTAATTTCTTCCTAGAAACTTTGTGACCACATTCACATAACCACAGTAATAAACTAACACAGTCTGCCTGGCAGGCCTCCCGAGTAGAACTACATATGAGGAGCTCGTCCACATATTGTAGAAGGACAGAACCATGACCATGAGGGGCAGTCCAAGGACGCAGTGTAACTTGGAGGACAATGGAGTAGACTACTGGGGAGTCTACATAACCCTGAGGCATTCTACACCAAATATACTGGCGAAATTTAAATGTGAAGGCAAAAAGTGGCCGTGTCTCCTTGTCAACTGGGACGGAAAAAAATGCATTCTTTAAATCAATAACAGAGAAAAACTCTGCATGGGCAGAGATGGTACGTCTGGAACCACAGGGGCTATGGGTATGATCTGTGCATTTACCGCTCTAAGACCCTGGACAAACCTAAAGGTATTATCAGCCTTTCTCACTAGGTTGATAGGTGTATTATAGGGGGAAATAATTTCCTCAATAACCCCTGCCTCTAGGAATTCCATCAACATAGACTCAATCTATTTAACCCTTCAGTGTGTGGCACTGTTATGGAAGCACGGTGTATGTCTCTGTTTTGGTGGCGCTGTTATGGAAGCCCTGTGTATGTCTCTGTTATGGTGGCACTGTTGTGGAAGCCCTGTGTATGGCTCTGTTATGAAGACACTGTTATGGAAGCACAGTGTATGTCTCTGTTATGGCGACACTGTTATGTACATAGTATATACTGTATATGCAGTACATAGCTACTTATGCAGGGAAACCATTATTAGTCTACCGTATAACCATAGACTTATATGTACATATAAGTAGCTATAAGTATGTATATGTAATGACCGATCATGTGACACTTAGATTGCACACAGGTGGACATCATTTAACTAATTATGTGACTTCTGAAGGTAATTGGTTGCAACAGAGCTCTGTATGACTCTGTTATGGCAGCACTGTTATGGGAGCACTGTGTATGGTGCCGGTGTGGTGGCAGTGGTCTTATGTTTAGTTTATGATGTCAGATAAATTTGTGTGTAAAATTGTGTACATTTGCTATTGTTTGGTATGCATGGAAGACAGTTATACGGTAGACTAGTAATGGTTTCCCTGCATAAGTAGCTATGTACTGTATATCTATATATATATATATAGAAAAGAAAATGGCGGCACTGGAAAAAACACAAGGAGGGTGCTAGGTCCAGGGATGTAGCAGCTTACCCCGTCTGATAGAGTTGAAAAAACGGACAGCACTCCAAGTAAAAGCTAGTGGTGTTTATTCACCCATGTGGATGGCAACGTTTCAGCTCATACAAGAGCCTTTTTCAAGCCTATATATATATATATATATATATATATATATATAGATATCGCCGTTTGCTCCTTTGTCTTGTTCTCACAACCGAAAACGACCACCAGAAGTACAATCGGGAAATCCTTGGTGTAGTGTGTGTCGATGTGTGCGCAATTCCTCCAAATTAACGTCACAGAGACGTTCTTAAGTGGGATCCAATAATGTGCCTCCTTCCAACAGCTAGGCGAGGTTTATTTATACCAGAAGATGGAAGGCGGTCTTACAATCATGACCAATGGGGAGACAGATTATGGTATGAATTAATTGGCTGGAAGGCGGTCTTTCAATCATGACCAATGGGGAGACAGGTTATGGTATGAAATGATTGGCTGGAAGGTGGTCTTACAATCAAGACCAATGGGGAGACAGGTTATGGTATGAAACGATTGGCTGGAAGGCGGTCTTACAATCATGACCAATGGGGAGACAGGTTATGGTATGAAATGATTGGCTGGAAGGCGGTTTTACAATCATGACCAATGGGGAGACAGGTTATGGTATGAAGTGATTGGCTGGCGAAGATGTGAATGATCACGCAAACATATGTTCGCGCCCTTTCCGCTGCCGCGCTTATCCTCATGGATGAAGAAACCTTTGTTCGACGGTCCCGATCCCTCCCGCCTCAGCCAGCGCCATAACACTGGTATCCTGCAGTAATACCAGGCCGGGCACAAATCAGCTACAGGTCGGGACGACCAGACCATTGTGCGAAAGTTTCTGCGCGATGCGAACAAATCTGCGCATCTCCATAGGATAGATGGCGAACAATAATTTTTCCACAATAGTTCCCCCCTTTTTCGCCATATGTCATCATTTCAGCGGCTTCCTAACACTACAATCACTCAAACCAGACCTCTAAAGGGAATAAACATGTAAAGGGGAACATGCTACACTACAGATGAACTATCAAGAAGAACCTGGCCTATCATTCTTGGGCCTCTTCAGTTGCTTGACCGCGACGTCTGGCAATGGTAGTGACAGTTAAAAGTCTCTAAAGTGTCTGTAATAAAGAAATGCCTTCAAAAGGATTGGTGATTCTCCATGATGGTTCCTTAAAATGCGGTGGTTCTTCTTGGGTTGGTCCTCCTGGAGTAAGAATCCAGTTGCTCCGGGCGATGGTTCTCTGCGATCATAACGTGGTCTTCTGAATGGCTCCACGCGACTCGATTCATCAAGCAGCAGGTCATTCTCACTGCCACATAGAAAAGAAATAGAAAGCACAGCAGTAACAGGACATACACTCCTATTTCCTTAAGCCACGATCCTATAGAAACAACATATCACCAAAGCCCCACAGACCTTTAAAGGGGTTCCAACCTTCATCTGCAATCACACGTGCTTGCCCCTGTAACGCCTTAACGCTATCTAGATAGGCCTGAACCTTGTCACCAGTGTCTTCCACCCAGGTGCAGCAATCCTCCCCGATGAATTCACAGAAACCCCCCTTAGTCGAGAGCCATCTTCTCCTGGAGGGGAAGAGTTTTAACTGTCGCTGTTCGGAGGAGACTTCGACTGTCTCGTTGAACATCTCATCCACTATGGTAGAAAATTTGTTCAGCCGCTTCATAAGTTCTTAAGTTCTATACCCCATCTGGTCCATGCCGGAAACCATGCCCAAGCACGGTCCCCTGCAGAGAATAGCTCCCTCCTAGTCCTTCTTCCCATATTCGCCCTCCTCTGCACCATCAGATCCTCGTGATCATCAGCAATGTAGGAGGCGGGGCCTAACCTGACTAAGGAGCATGACCCTCTAGCCTTCGTGGGAATGACTTTGTAAGAAGCCTGCCCACACAAGAAGTAATAGGGCCCAGTTAGAGAGACACAAAGGTCATTAGCGTTCCGGTTACGGGAGTTGAGCAACAGCTGGATGGATAAAGGGATAAAGGGATTGCTGCACCGTCCTGAATTTCTCACCCACCAGATATAGTCGTGTCTGGTGGTTAGGTTGTTACGGTCAGGGATTCTATGGTCGATCTGGACAGTGATCCCAGATGGGCATTTGGGCCGACCCATGGACTTAGCTCCAAATTCAGAGTTGATATTAAAACAAATCTGGGGTCGCCCTAGTTGACCGGATACCCACACGGGTCTACTAAGCCTACTACAAGTCTCAGGGCTGAAATCAAGACCATAGTGATGTTACCATCTAAGAATGTATGGTTGAACTCTATGGATAGGTGACGCTCCACAGATTTACCTAAAGGGTTAATTTTCCTCATGCCCACCCTGATGTCATAAAGGGCATGAAGGTTTTCCATTTTCGAAAAAACTTAGTTGCTGATGCCATCTTGTGCCTCTTTGCATTAACCACCTCCGGACCGCCTAACGCAGGATCGCGTTCCGGAGGTGGCAGCGCTGCGCACAGTCACGCATATACGCGTCATCTCGCGAGACGCGAGACTTCCTGTGAACGCGCGCACACAGGCGCGCGCGCTCACAGGAACGGAAGGTAAGAGAGTTGATCTCCAGCCTGCCAGCGGCGATCGTTCGCTGGCAGGCTGGAGATGTGTTTTTTTTAACCCCTAACAGGTATATTAGACGCTGTTTTGATAACAGCGTCTAATATACCTGCTACCTGGTCCTCTGGTGGTCCCCTTTGTTTGGATCGACCACCAGAGGACACAGGTAGCTCAGTAAAGTAGCACCAAGCACCACTACACTACACTACACCCCCCCCCCGTCACTTATTAACCCCTTATTAGCCCCTGATCACCCCTAATCACCCCTGATCACCCCATATAGACTCCCTGATCACCCCCCTGTCATTGATTACCCCCCTGTCATTGATCAACCCCCTGTAAAGCTCCATTCAGACGTCCGCATGATTTTTACGGATCCACTGATAGATGGATCGGATCCGCAAAACGCATCCGGACGTCTGAATGAAGCCTTACAGGGGCGTGATCAATGACTGTGGTGATCACCCCATATAGACTCCCTGATCACCCCCCTGTCATTGATTACCCCCCTGTCATTGATTACCCCCCTGTAAAGCTCCATTCAGACGTCCGCATGATTTTTACGGATCCACTGATAGATGGATCGGATCCGCAAAACGCATCCGGACGTCTGAATGAAGCCTTACAGGGGCATGATCAATGACTGTGGTGATCACCCCATATAGACTCCCTGATCACCCCCCTGTAAAGCTCCATTCAGATGTCCGCATGATTTTTACGGATGCACTGATACATGGATCGGATCCGCAAAACGCATCCGGTCGTCTGAATGAAGCCTTACAGGGGCATGATCAATGACTGTGGTGATCACCCCCCTGTCATTGATTACCCCCCTGTAAAGCTCCATTCAGATGTCCGCATGATTTTTACGGATGCACTGATAGATGGATCGGATCCGCAAAACGCATCCGGACGTCTGAATGAAGCCTTACAGGGGCATGATCAATGACTGTGGTGATCACCCCATATAGACTCCCTGATCACCCCCCTGTCATTGATTACCCCCCTGTCATTGATTACCCCCCTGTAAAGCTCCATTCAGACGTCCGCATGATTTTTACGGATGCACTGATAGATGGATCGGATCCGCAAAACGCATCCGGACGTCTGAATGAAGCCTTACAGGGGCATGATCAATGACTGTGGTGATCACCCCATATAGACTCCCTGATCACCCCCCTGTCATTGATTACCCCCCTGTCATTGATTACCCCCCTGTAAAGCTCCATTCAGACGTCCGCATGATTTTTACGGATGCACTGATAGATGGATCGGATCCGCAAAACGCATCCGGACGTCTGAATGAAGCCTTACAGGGGCATGATCAATGACTGTGGTGATCACCCCATATAGACTCCCTGATCACCCCCCTGTCATTGATTACCCCCCTGTCATTGATTACCCCCCTGTAAAGCTCCATTCAGATGTCCGCATGATTTTTACGGATGCACTGATAGATGGATCGGATCCGCAAAACGCATCCGGACGTCTGAATGAAGCCTTACACGGGCGTGATCAATGACTGTGGTTATCACCCCATATAGACTCCCTGATCACCCCCCTGTCATTGATCACCCCCCTGTCATTGATCACCCCCCCTGTCATTGATCACCCCCCTGTCATTGATCACCCCCCTGTCATTGATCACCCCTCTGTAAGGCTCCATTCAGATATTTTTTTGGCCCAAGTTAGCGGAATTTTTATTTTTTTTCTTACAAAGTCTCATATTCCACTAACTTGTGTCAAAAAATAAAATCTCACATGAACTCCCCATACCCCTCACGGAATCCAAATGCGTAAAATTTTTTAGACATTTATATTCCAGACTTCTTCTCACGCTTTAGGGCCCCTAGAATGCCAGGGCAGTATAAATACCCCACATGTGACCCCATTTCGGAAAGAAGACACCCCCAGGTATTCCGTGAGGGGCATATTGAGTCCATGAAAGATTGAAATTTTTGTCCCAAGTTAGCGGAACGGGAGACTTTGTGAGAAAAAAATAAAAAATATCAATTTCCGCTAACTTGTGCCAAAAAAAAATTTTTTCTATGAACTCGCCATGCCCCTCATTGAATACCTTGGGGTGTCTTCTTTCCAAAATGGGGTCACATGTGGGGTATTTATACTGCCCTGGCATTCTAGGGGCCCCAAAGCGTGAGAAGAAGTCTGGTATCCAAATGTCTAAAAATGCCCTCCTAAAAGGAATTTGGGCACCTTTGCGCATCTAGGCTGCAAAAAAGTGTCACACATCTGGTATCGCCGTACTCAGGAGAAGTTGGGGAATGTGTTTTGGGGTGTCATTTTACATATACCCATGCTGGGTGAGAGAAATATCTTGGTCAAATGCCAACTTTGTATAAAAAAATGGGAAAAGTTGTCTTTTGCCAAGATATTTCTCTCACCCAGCATGGGTATATGTAAAATGACACCCCAAAACACATTCCCTAACGTCTCCTGAATACGGCGATACCACATGTGTGACACTTTTTTGCAGCCTAGGTGGGCAAAGGGGCCCATATTCCAAAGAGCACCTTTAGGATTTCACAGGTCATTTACCTACTTACCACACATTAGGGCCCCTGGAAAATGCCAGGGCAGTATAACTACCCCACAAGTGACCCCATTTTGGAAAGAAGACACCCCAAGGTATTCCGTGAGGGGCATGGCGAGTTCCTAGAATTTTTTATTTTTTGTCACAAGTTGGTGGAAAATGCTTATTTTTTTTTTTTATTTTTTTTTTCATACAAAGTCTCATATTCCACTAACTTGTGACAAAAAATAAAAAGTTCCATGAACTCACTATGCCCATCAGCGAATACCTTGGGGTCTCTTCTTTCCAAAATGGGGTCACTTGTGGGGTAGTTATACTGCCCTGGCATTCTAGGGGCCCAAATGTGTGGTAAGGAGTTTGAAATCAAATTCTGTAAAAAATGACCTGTGAAATCCGAAAGGTGCTCTTTGGAATATGGGCCCCTTTGCCCACCTAGGCTGCAAAAAAGTGTCACACATCTGGTATCTCCGTAATCGGGAGAAGTTGGGGAATGTGTTTTGGGGTGTCATTTTACATATACCCATGCTGGGTGAGAGAAATATCTTGGCAAAAGACAACTTTTCCCATTTTTTTATACAAAGTTGGCATTCGACCAAGATATTTATCTCACCCAGCATGGGTATATGTAAAAAGACACCCCAAAACACATTCCTCAACTTCTCCTGAGTACGGAGATACCAGATGTGTGACACTTTTTTGCAGCCTAGGTGGGCAAAGGGGCCCACATTCCAAAGAGCACCTTTCGGATTTCACAGGTCATTTACCTACTTACCACACATTTGGGCCCCTAGAATGCCAGGGCAGTATAACTACCCCACAAGTGACCCCATTTTGGAAAGAAGAGACCCCAAGGTATTCGCTGATGGGCATAGTGAGTTCATAGAACTTTTTATTTTTTGTCACAAGTTTGTGGAATATGAGACTTTGTATGAAAAAAATAAAAAAATAAAAAAATCATCATTTTCCACTAACTTGTGACAAAAAATAAAAAATTCTAGGAACTCGCCATGCCCCTCACGGAATACCTTGGGGTGTCTTCTTTCCAAAATGGGGTCACTTGTGGGGTAGTTATACTGCCCTGGTATTCTAGGGGCCCAAATGTGTGGTAAGGAGTTTGAAATCAAATTCAGGAAAAAATGAGGAGTGAAATCCGAAAGGTGCTCTTTGGAATATGGCCCCTTTGCCCACCTAGGCTGCAAAAAAGTGTCACACATCTGGTATCCCCGTACTCAGGAGAAGTTGAGGAATGTGTTTTGGGGTGTCTTTTTACATATACCCATGCTGGGTGAGATAAATATCTTGGTCAAATGACAACTTTGTATAAAAAAATGGGAAAAGTTGTCTTTTGCCAAGATATTTCTCTCACCCAGCATGGGTATATATAAAATGACACCCCAAAACACATTCCCCACCTTCTCCTGAGTACGGAGATACCAGATGTGTGACACTTTTTTGCAGCCTAGGTGGGCAAAGGGGCCCATATTCCAAAGAGCACCTTTCGGATTTCACAGGTCATTTTTTACTGAATTTGATTTCAAACTCCTTACCACACATTTGGGCCCCTAGAATGCCAGGGCAGTATAACTACCCCACAAGTGACCCCATTTTGGAAAGAAGAGACCCCAAGGTATTCGCTGATGGGCATAGTGAGTTCATAGAACTTTTTATTTTTTGTCACAAGTTAGTGGAATATGAGACTTTGTAAGAAAAAAATCAATAAAAAAAAAATCATCATTTTCCGCTAACTTGTGACAAAAAATAAAAAGTTCTATGAACTCACTATGCCCATCAGCGAATACCTTAGGGTGTGTACTTTCAGAAATGGGGTCATTTGTGGGGTGTTTGTACTGTCTGGGCATTGTAGAACCTCAGGAAACATGACAGGTGCTCAGAAAGTCAGAGCGGCTTCAAAAAGCGGAAATTCACATTTTTGTACCATAGTTTGTAAACGCTATAACTTTTACCCAAACCATTTTTTTTTTACCCAAACATTTTTTTTTTATCAAAGACATGTAGAACTATAAATTTAGAGCAAAATTTCTATATGGATCTCGTTTTTTTTTGCAAAATTTTACAACTGAAAGTGAAAAATGTCATTTTTTTGCAAAAAAATTGTTAAATTTCGATTAATAACAAAAAAAGTAAAAATGTCAGCAGCAATGAAATACCACCAAATGAAAGCTCTATTAGTGAGAAGAAAAGGAGGTAAAATTCATTTGGGTGGTAAGTTGCATGACCGAGCAATAAACGGTGAAAGTAGTGTAGGTCAGAAGTGTAAAAAGTGGCCTGGTCTTTCAGGGTGTTTAAGCACTGGGGGCTGAGGTGGTTAATTCAATCATACCTCAGCAGCAGCTTCAGTTGAGAAATCACTGTTGGTATACCAGGCTGCAAAAGTACTCTTTTGGCGACCAGCAATACCAAATGGAGGAAGAGAAATACACTCTGGAGTGGGTCAGTTTTTAGCATGGATGCATGCTCTATTTTGTCCGTGTTCACAGATTCATCAAGCCCATTACAGTCCATGGGTCCATGAAAACCACGGTTGCCATCCGTATATCGCAAATCATTAGGAAGAGATGTTTTGAAAATTATTTTTCAGCTGTGCAGTGTCAGTGAAACACGGATGACACATGGACAGCAAAAAACTGACACACGGACCAAACATAGATCCTTCAGGGACATCTTCATACGTGTGAATGAGGCCTTAGTCAATTGCTCTTCTGGTATATTATCCCCTCCCTAGCAACATCAGACAAACTCCTCCTAATTTTTGTGCATAAGAGAGGGAAGCGATTAATGTAATTGCACAGACAATTACCCCCAGGAGAGACAGAGTGAAAGCCTTGAGTGATTTACAATACCTGCCGGCAGCGCCGGCAGCTAAGTAAGTTCACATAGGGTGGGGGCGGAGACAGAGCGTGTGTGCGTGCAGGCGCAGCCAGAAGAGGGAGTGGTCTCGCTCCCGTCTGGCAGAGTTGTACGGGCCGGACGTGGAGGAGGTGAAACTGCGTGCCGCGCGCCTGCTGGAGTGAGTGAGGTGAGGCGGCGTAACGAGCAGAGAGAGCTGATCTCCCTACAGTGTCCAACTTATAGAAATATCACATGATATACCCCCTCAGTAGAATACCCAAAAATAATTGCTAAAACAGCCATTTATGCTCTTTATGGTGGGATGGTGAGATTTGGCTTTAAAATTGGTCTGATCTGTGATTTTTAGATCACTTGTCCAGAAGTTTCTGAAGTGGAGGTTGGCAACCCTGGAGTGTGAAGTGCTCATCTCTCTATCGTACCAACTGCATTCCCGTCCTCAGGAACCTACAAGGTATGTATCACATGGAAAAAGGGACCTGCAATGCGTCTGTCCTGGGAGAGATGGGTATAATGGGCACGTGATTTTTTTTAAAGATAAACAAATCTAACAGAAGAAAGCTTCCATCTTTATTTTAACATTAAGTTTATGATGATGGATGCAGACAAGTCTGCATGACTGCATCCGTTATTCAGTCAGTTCTTCTGTCCATTGTTGTGATTTTACAACGGACAGAAAAACGCCAGTTTGAACATAGCCTTAGAAAATATGTAGGATGCTTGAAACAGGTGATTTGTTTTAATTGGCTTATTGGAGTTGTGAAGCTTTTTCCTGTTGTCAGGAGGATTTTTAGCTGTAGCCTTTATGTGGGTTACTTTTGCTTTCACCTAGACAATGATTATAGGGTAACGGGTTAATCTTTTATAAATGTAATGGTCCAATATGTTTTGATGCTTGAGGCATGTTATTTTAAATGTGATATCAGTCTCTTTATGTAGTACAATTGTACATATGACGCTTTATTATAGATTAAATAGGTATTATTGTACCAGAGATGTGGTGTTAGGAAACGGTATTGAGGGTAGGGGGGGCCCAAACTGAACTCTTGCACCAGGGCCCATGAGCATATAGCTATGCCCCTGGCACTGCGGGATGTGACTTAAGCCCCAGCACCGTAAAGGTACCACCCGATCAGCGGCAGGGGCCCGGCAGTCACTGACAGCCGAGCCCCTGCTGTATATGCCAGCATCAGTGAAAACACAGCTTTAACCCTCTGTATGTCGTGGTCAGCGCTGATCGTGGCATGTACGGGGTTAGTGGAGGAAAGGGTGCTCTTTCCCCGTCCCCATCATTCCCCCCGCTGCAGTGACGGGGGACCCGATGGCTGCAAATGCAGCCCGATGTCTTCTATGGAAGCCTGTGAGACCCAGCCCCCTGGGTCTCACAGGCAAGAAGCCTGTCAGTGTATTACACTGGTAATACACTGACAGCCAATGCATTACAATACACATGTATTGTAGAGAGACCCACAAAAGTCCCACAGTGGGACAAAAAAAATGTAAAAAATAAGTGTTTTACGTAATAAAAAAATAAAAGCGCCCTTTTCCCATAATTAAGTTATATAAAATTGTAAAAAAAATAGGAAAAAATAATAATAGACATACGCCATGAAAAATTAATAAATAAAAACAGTGCCAAAACAGCCATTTTCAGTCACCTTGCCTCACAAAAAGTAGGGAAATAAAGAAAAGTATACCACTACAGCAGTTTACCACTACATATGGGGTGTTGCCATATTTAGGAGAAAATGGGTGACAAATTATGGGGTGATTTTTCTCCTGTTACCCCTTGTGAAAATGAAAAATTTGGGGCTAAAGCAACATTTTATTGGAAGAAATGAAACTTTTCATTTTCACAGCAAAGTGTTTCCAAATTCCGTAAAACACTTAGGGGGTAGTTTACAAAATGGGGTCACTTTTTGAGGGTTTCCACTGTAGGGGTACATAAGGGTCTCTTCAAATACAAAATGGTGCCTAAAAACCATTCTAGCAAAATCTGCCTCCAAAATCCATATGGTGCTCCTTTTCTTCTGACCACTGCCACGTGCCTATAGAGCAGTTTACCATCACACATGTGATATTTCTGTAAACTGCAGAATTAGAGTAATGTATATTGAGGTTTATTTTGCTGTAAACCCTTGCTGTGTTGCAATAAAAAATTGATTAACCAAAAAAATCTACCAAAAAAGTGACATTTTTTAAATTATGCCAACATAAAGCAGACATATGCGGAATGTTGATTGATAACTATTTTATGAGATATTACTGCCTTAAAAGTAGAGAAATTAAAATTTAGAAAATAGTGAATTCTTTAAAATTTTTGGTGAATTTTTGATTATTTTATAAATAAAGGTGAAATATATCGACTCAAATTTACCACTGTCATGAATTACAACGTGTCACGAGAAAACAATCTCAGAATGGCTTGAATAAGTAAGAGGGTTCCAAAGCTATTACCACATAAAGTGACACATGTCAGATTTGCAAAAATCGGCCTGGGATTTAAGGTGAAAAGTGGCTTGGTACTGAAAGGGTTAATAAAAGTGTAAAAAGAAGTTAAAAAACAAATAAACAAATATATATACAGTATCTCACAAAAGTGAGAACATTCCTTACATTTTCGTAAATATTTTATTCTATCTTTTCATGGGACAACACTGAAGATATGACACTTTTTGATACAATGTAAGTAGTCAGTGTACAGCTTGTATAACAGTGTCAATTTGTTGTGCCCTCAAAATAACTCAACACACAGCCATTAATGTCTAAACCACTGGCAACAGAAGTTAGTACACCCCTAAGTGATAATGGCCAAATTGTGTCCAATTAGCCATTTTCCCTCCCCTGTGTTATGTGACTCGCTAGTGTTACAAGGTCTCAGGTGTGAATGGGGAGCAGGTGTGTTAAATTTGGTGTTATCGCTCTCATACTGATCACTGGAAGTTCAACATGGCACCTCATAGAAAAGAACTCTCTGAGGATATGAAAAAAAAAATTGTTGCTCTACATAAAGATGGGCTATAAGAAGATTGCCAACACCCTGAAACTGCAGCAGGGTGGCCAAGACCATATAGCAGTTTAACAAGACAGGTTCCACTCAGAACAAGCCTTGCCATAGTTGACCAAACAAGTTGAGTGCTCAGCATCATATTCAGAGGTTGTCTTTTCAAAATAGACATATAAGTGCTGCCAATTTTTATACTACCGTTTCTGCACAAAAACATCATCTGCATATTTTTTACTGATTGTGCCTGTGCTCAGTTTTCAGCGCAGGTTCCTTTCTTTATAAATTTTTATATTCTGTATATATATATATATATATATTTATGGGCAGGGCTGAATGCGTCTTGGACGTGGGTAAGGCATGCCGAACCTGAACTATGGCTGAGTTGTGCCGGGAGCCACGGGCGTGGGTAAGCCTGGAGAGGGCGTACCCTATTGGAGTGTGTGAAAAAAGGGGTGGGAGGGAGGGGTAAGTGAGACACACCACCTGAGGGAAGGAATTGGCAGGTATATATAGGGAGCCAACGCCCTGCCCACAAATACAGGCTGAAATCAGCCTTAATACATATATATATATATAAAACCATTTTTTTCGCCCTATAAGATGCAAAAGTGGGGGGGAAATGGCAGTGCGTCTTATGGGGCGAATGCTGCAGTTTACACTGATACACCGCCGACCGCATGCTGCACAGCGCGGTCGGCGGGTGTTTCAGTGGGGAGGGGCTGGGGGCCGGCATCTAGTTTTGAATGGCAGCGAAGTCCGGTGCAGTCACTGTATTCTATTGCACAGGGCCCCACTCACTGTAGTAATCCTATCTATAACTGTAGGCATTGTTTAACTATAATAATCTTCAATACAATCCATTAATCTTCACTTACTAACGTCCATATCAGGCAGGAGACCGGTCAATGGCAGCGTAACTCACTACGTCACGCGCCTGCTCCACCCACTTTATTAATGAAGCAGGCCCTCCTGCCTGATACGGACGTTAGTAAGTGAAGATTAACCACCTGTAAGGCTCCTGTCATTGATCACCCCCCTGTCATTGATTACCCCCCTGTAAGGCTCAATTCAGACGTCCGTATGTTTTTTACGGATCCACGGATACATGGATCGGATCCGCAAAACACATACGGACGTCTGAATGGAGCCTTACAGGGGGGTGATCAATGACAGGGGGGTGATCATCCCATATAGACTCCCTGATCACCCCCCTGTCATTGATCACCCCCCTGTCATTGATCACCCCCCTGTAAGGCTCCATTCAGACGGCCATATGTTTTTTACGTATCCACGGATACATGGATCGGATCCGCAAAACACATACAGACGTCTGAATGGAGCCTTACAGGGGGGTGATCACCCCATATAGACTCCCTGATCACCCCCCTGTCATTGATCATCCCCTTGTAAGGCTGGCTCCATTTAGAGGTCCGTATGTGTTTTGCGGATCCACGGATTCATGGATCGGATCCGCAAAACACATACGGACGTCTGAATGGAGCCTTACAGGGGGGTGATCAATGACAGGGGGGTGATCACCCCATATAGACTCCCTGATCACCCCCCTGTCATTGATCACCCCCCTGTCATTGATCACCCCCCTGTAAGGCTCCATTCAGACGTCCATATGTTTTTTACGGATCCACGGATACATGGATCGGATCCGCAAAACACATACGGACGTCTGAATGGAGCCTTACAGAAAGGTGATCAATGACAGGGGGGTGATCACCCCATATAGACTCCCTGATCACCCCCCTATCATTGATCACCCCCTTGTAAGGCTGGCTACATTCAGAGGTCCGTATGTGTTTTGCGGATCCACGGATCCATGGATCGGATCCGCAAAACACATACGGACGTCTGAATGGAGCCTTACAAGGGGGTGATCAATGACAAGGGGTTGATCACCCTATATAGACTCCCTGATCCCCCCCTGTCATTGATCACCCCCCTGTCATTGATCACCCCCCTGTAAGGCTCCATTCAGACGTCCGTATGTGTTTTGAGGATCCGATCCATGTATCCGTGGATCCGTAAAAAACATATGGACTTCTGAATGGAGCCTTTCAGGGGGGTGATCAATGACAGGGGGGTGATCACCCCATATACATTCCCTGATCACCCCCATGTCATTGATCACCCCCCTGTAAGGCTCCATTCAGACATTTTTTGGCCCAAGTTAGCGGAAATCTTTTTTTTTTTTTCTTACAAAGTCTCATATTCCACTAACTTGTGTCAAAAAATAACATCTCACATGAACTCACCATACCCCTCACGGAATCCAAATGCGTAAAAAAATTTTGACATTTATATTCCAGACTTCTTCTCACGCTTTAGGGCCCCTAAAATGCCAGAGCAGTATAAATACCCCACATGTGACCCCACTTCGAAAGAAGACACCCCAAGGTATTCGCTGAGGGGCATATTGAGTCCATGAAAGATTGAAATTTTTGTCCCAAGTTAGCAGAAAGGTAGACTTTGCGAGAAAAAACAAATAAAGATCAATTTCCGCTAACTTGTGCCAAAAAAAAAAAAATTCTATGAACTCGCCATGCCCCTCATTGAATACCTTGGGGTGTCTTCTTTCCAAAATGGGGTCACATGTGGGGTATTTATACTGCCCTGGCATTTTAGGGGCGCTAAAGCGTGAGAAGAAGTCTGGGATCCAAATGTCTAAAAATGCCCTCCTAAAAGGAATTTGGGCCCCTTTGCGCATCTAGGCTGCAAAAAAATGTCACACATCTGGTATCGCTGTACTCAGGAGAAGTTGGGCAATGTGTTTTGGGGTGTCATTTTACATATACCCATGCTGGGTGAGATAAATATCTTGGTCAAATGCCAACTTTGTATAAAAAAATGGGAAAAGTTGTCTTTTGCCGAGATATTTCTCTCACCCAGCATGGGTATATGTAAAATGACACCATAAAACACATTGCCCAACTTCTCCTGAGTACGGCGATACCAGATGTGTGACACTTTTTTGCAGCCTAGGTGAGCAAAGGGGCCCACATTCCAAAGAGCACCTTTAGGATTTCACAGGTCATTTTTTACACATTTTGATTTCAAACTACTTCCCACACATTAGGGCCCCTAAATTGCCAGGGCAGTATAACTACCCCACAAGTGACCCCATTTTGGAAAGAAGACACCCCAAGGTATTTCGTGATGGGCATAGTGAGTTCATGGAAGTTTTAATTTTTTGTCACAAGTTAGTGGAATATGAGACTTTGTAAGGAAAAAAAATAAATAATAAAAAATCATCATTTTCCGCTAACTTGTGACAAAAAATAAAAAGTTCTATGAACTCACTATGCCCATCAGTGAATACCTTAGGGTGTCTACTTTCCGAAATGGGGTCATTTGTGGGGTTTTTCTACTGTCTGGGCATTGTAGAACCTCAGGAAACATGACAGGTGCTCAGAAAGTCAGAGCTGCTTCAAAAAGTGGAAATTCACATTTTTGTACCATAGTTTGTAAACACTATAGCTTTTACCCAAACCATTTTTTTTTACCCAAACATATTTTTTTTTTATCAAAGACATGTAGAACAATAAATTTAGAGAAAAATTTATATATGGATGTCGTTTTTTTTAAAAATAATTACAACTAAAAGTGAAAAATGTCATTTTTTTGTGCAAAAAAATCTGTAAATTTCGATTAATAACAAAAAAAGTAAAAATGTCAGCAGCAATGAAATACCAGCAAATGAAAGCTCTATTAGTCAGAAGAAAAGGAGGTAAAATTCATTTGGGTGGTAAGTTGCATGACCGAGCAATAAACCGTTAAAGTTGTGGAGTGCCGATTTGTAAAAAAGGGCCTGGTCACTAGGGGGGTATAAACCTGTGGTCCTTAAGTGGTTAATGGATTGTATTGAAGATTATTATAGTTAAACAATGCCTACAGTTATAGATAGGATTACTACAGTGAGCGGGGCCCGGTGCAATAGAATACAGTGACTGCACCGAGCTCCACTGCCATTACAAAACTAGATGCCGACCCCCACCCCCTGTATTGGGGATCATTCACACTACACAGAGACACTGTTATGGGGGGGATCTGTGGATGACACATAGCATAAGATGCTATATGTGTCATCCACAGATGCCCCCATACCAGTGCCATCCACAGATGCCCCCATAACAGTGCCATCCACAGATGCCCCTATAACAGTGTCATCCACAGATCCCCCCATAACAGTGTCAGCCACAGATCCCCATAACAGTGTCAGCCACAGATCCCCCATAACAGTGTCAGCCACAGATCCCCCATAACAGTGTCAGTCACAGATCCCCCATAACAGTGTCAGCCACAGATCCCCATAACAGTGTCAGCTACAGATCCCCCATAATAGTGTCATCCACAGACCACCATTAGTTCAAAACCCACCAAAAGCACACCTTTTGGTTCAAATTTTTTTTTTCTTATTTTCCTCCTCAAAAACCTAGGTGCGTCTTATGGGCCGGTGCGTCTTATAGGGCGAAAAATACGGTGTGTATATATATACACTGTACATATATATAAATCTTTCTACATACAGGTGAAACTCGAAAAATTAGAATATCGTGCAAAGTTCATTTATTTCAGTAATGCAACTTAAAAGGTGAAACTAATATATGAGATAGACTCATTACATGCAAAGCGAGATATTTCAAGCCTTTATTTGTTATAATTTGGATGATTATGGCTTACAGCTTATGAAACCCCAAAGTCACAATTTTGAGGTACCCTTTGCTCAGGAGGTATGGATTAATTATCTGACTAGAGTGTGACACTTTGAGCCTAGAATATTGAACCTTTTCACAAAATTCGAATTTTAAGCTGAATTAATGCAATTCCTTTTAATTTGCATTACTAAAATAAATGGACTTTTGCACGATATTCAAATTTTTTAAGTTTCACTTGTATATGTACATTTCAGGTACTGTTTGTTTAGATTTTTGTATGCACAAACCATCTGTGTATGTGTGTTCTGCAGCTGCTGAGCACCAATCACTAACATACGTTTTACTGATCGCGCCTGTGCCCAGTCTTCCATGCAGGTTTTTTCATTTTTTTCTCTAAGGAGACTTTTTTTTTTTTTATCTACATTTATCTTATTCTTTTTCTCTTTTTTTTGTTAACTTTTTTTCTTTCTCCTAAATTTTATTGGATATTTATTACAAGCCCCTTCACGAGTGAAATCACATGCATATACCGCCCCAACGATAAATAAATCTACACATTTTACATGTGTTAAATCACACACACAACACACAACACACACCACAATAAAAATAATGTATTCCAGAGAATGTATTCAGCTGAAGAGGCATACATCATAATTGTCTCTGAAACTGAGTCTGCCAACGAGGAAGAAGGGGATGCCACATTACTCTACTCCTCCTCCTCATTATCATCATCCAGTGATGAGGGACCCTCTAGAAGGCGATCCAAGACAGCAACTGAGGGAGCCTTCCAGAGTGAGCCTGTATGAACCCCAACTGTAGAATATTAGCCCAAAATTCCAGAGTTGGTGGGAAACTCTGGAATCCAGATTGACTGCACAGGCTTCACAGAAATAGATTTTTAGAATTAAAGTTTAAAATTAGGCTCATCTTTGAACACTTTAGCACCAAATTTTCTAAAGTGTACACCCCAGAAAAAATATCAGTATAGAAGAGTGACTGATAGAGATGTCACGAACATAAAATTTTCCATTATATTTCCATTTTTTACAAAAATTACAAAAATTATATTCATATAATATTGTACATTATAATATTTTATATTTCAAAATTTTGTTTTGAAAATGTCTTTGTTTTTGTCTTTTTAAAAAAAAGTGTATACAAATAATTAACATCTCACATCACTTTTGGAGTGACCAATACTTGTGTCGCTCCACCAGCGATGGGAGATAAACAATAGTGTGTGTAGAATAGGCCTGATCTAATCTCCCATCTGCCAGTGGAGCGACACAAGTATGTGTCGCTCCTCAAGCGTGGGGAGATTGACCAATATTGTGTGTAGAACAGACTTGACCTGATCTCCCTGTGCTAGTAGAGCGACACAAGTATGTGTCACTCCTCAAGCGTGGGGAGATTGACCAATAATGTGTGTATAACAGGCCTGACCTAATCTCCCAGCGCCAGTGGAGCGACACAAGTATGTGTCACTCCTCAAGCGTGGGAGATTGACCAATAGTGTATGTAGAACAGGCCGGACCTAATCTCCCAGCACCACTGGAGCGACACAAGTATGTGTCGCTCCTCAAGCATGGAGAAATTGACCAATAGTGTGTGTAGAACAGGCCTGACATAATCTCACAGCGCCAGTGGAGTGACACAAGTATGTGTCGCTCCTCAAGCGTGGGGACATAAATATATGAAACAAGATTCAATGTACGGTGATAAACCAAACTTAATGAACAAAAAATTAAATATACAACAATACACCCCACTGTAACCACCAACATAAACAGGCAACCAAACATAATCACTTAATGGTTCATGGAAAATTAATCACAAATTGTTTATACAAATCGGTCCTGCCAGTCCACCCTTCCGGCATCAGAGCAAAAATATTCGGAAAAAGAGTCTGTCATCCTTGCAACCGCTACACCTGACCGCGGTCCAAAATTTTGAATGCTGGCCATCTCACTGTCCTCCGGTATCTGCTCCAAATTTAGGGGTTCTTTTTTAAGTAGGTACAGTTGTGTTCAAAATTATTCAACCCCCAATGCTGTAAAGGGTTTTAGGGAATTTAGTGTACATTTGTAATTGTGTTCAGAATGAAATCATTTGTAATTG